>NC_140587.1:200621079-201221079 GCF_964204655.1 Triturus cristatus | reverse complement strand
TTCTCTCTCACTCTGCATGGATCTAGACTTTGAAGCACCTTAATCTTCTGTTTAACACTTTTTTTACTATATTCTCTTAGAAACTCACGAAATTTATCAATAGATTCCTGACGCACAGTGCAAATACTACTACAATTCCAAGTGTACACTGGGGCTTTAGGACGTCTCCCCATAGCCTCATCCGCCATCACTTGTACTTCATCTCTTGGAACCATTTTCTCCTTCTCCATTATACAACCATTTTTCACTTCATAAGCACGACTTCTGGTGTCAACTGCATGCAGCAAACTATTACTTTGAAAATAACTCTCTTCATTAAAAAAAGGTTCACTACTTGAACTATGCATCCATTCTCCTAAAAACACTTTACAAAAGTTTATTCTTTTCACTAGTCTTTTCCTTTTGCTTTGTGATTTCAGTACATTGACCATTTTATCTAATGTACGCATCCTGTTCAAAATTAAAATGAATAGTTTCCTTTTTAATTCTAAAGCCTTTGCTGCAATGGCTTCAATTTCTTTTTTTCTTTTATAAAATGTAGCTTTTTTCTTATATTTCTTCACATCCTTTATCAAATTGGACATAACTCTTCTCAGAAACATTTTTCTACGAATCTCTTTAAACGCTGTTTTTCTTTTTAAGTTAATCTTTATTGTTTCTGAAGGTACATTTGCATTAACTAAATGCTCAATTTTTTCCTGTTGTTTTCTATTTAAAACATTCTTTCCAGTACAGACATTTTGTACATTTTTCCTTTTTTTGAAGATATTGCTTAAAAAATCTTTTGTCTGCTTACCAGAAGACTATCTCTTTTTCCCAACATGAGCATCTCCAACTAACTTAGGTCCTCCAGTTGTCTTCAAATATAGTTTTTTTTGTGGTTTTTCCTTAGTCTGGATTTTGTAGGCATCTTAAATTTTGTTCACTGCTCTTCAGCAATACCTGAAAAAAACTAAAAAAAAATTCCTTTATTTTATTTAAATATATTACTACATTTTTTATGATGTTTTCAAATCTTAAAATACTATGTACCCCTTTCCTACAAGTGAAAATCACAATAACACCATCACAAATTAAATATCTAAAAACAATTCCTGTGTGCACACAGAGTCATGGTTTGAAATTAGGCAGAAAACGAAATTTCTTTGCCAATTGGAAAGCACACTTACTACTCTTTTTTTGGCAAGTGATATGTACTTTTACAGTCTGACACATTTTGAATCCACTTTTCAGATTCTGAAAAAAGCACATGTCCAAACAGCTTTTTGAGACCAGAAACATGTGTAACCTGGGTGACTGACTACACTCCAGCAAGGGCAACCAGCCTTAGTGTTGCTGAATGTATTTGCATTACTGACTGCAACCTCAAACCCCACTCGGTTGTGAATACTATGCATGATTCCACAGGATAAGCAGCTGGGTGTGTGCTAAGAGTCTGCGTCTGCAGAAAAAAAAACTCCCCCTTTCCTACTAATGCAACTGTAAAATTACCAGAGTAATACGCAATAAATCTCTGTCTATAATTCCTCTTTGCACACAGAGTCATGGTTTGATATTAGTCAGAAAACGAAATTTCTTTGCCAATTGGAAAGCACACTTCCTACTGGTTTTTTTGGCAAGTGATAAGTACTTTTACAGTCTGACACATTTTGAATCCACTTTTCATATTCTGAAAAAAGCACATGTCCAAACAGCTTTTTGAGACCAGAAACATGTGTAACCTGGGTGACTGACTACACTCCAGCAAGGGCAACCAACCTTAGTGATGCTGAATGTATTTGCATTACTGACTGCAACCTCAAACCCCACTCGGTTGTGAATACTATGCATGATTCCACAGGATAAGCAGCTGGGTGTGTGCTAAGAGTCTGCTTCTGCAGAAAAAATAGCTCCCCCTTTCCATCTAATGCAAATGTAAAATTACCAGAGTAATACGCAATAAATCTCTGCCTATAATTCCTCTTTGCACACAGAGTCATGGTTTAATATTAGTCAGAAAACGAAATTTCTTTGCCAATTTGAAAGCACACTTACTACTCTTTTTTTGGCAAGTGATATGTACTTTTACAGTCTGATACATTTTGAATCCACTTTTCAGATTCTGAAAAAAGCACATGTCCAAACAGCTTTTTGAGACCAGAAACATGTGTAACCTGGGTGACTGACTACACTCCAGCAAGGGCAACCAGCCTTAGTGTTGCTGAATGTATTTGCATTACTGACTGCAACCTCAAACCCCACTCGGTTGTGAATACTATGCATGATTCAACAGGATAAGCAGCTGGGTGTGTGCTAAGAGTCTGCTTCTGCAGAAAAAAAACTCCCCCTTTCCTACTAATGCAACTGTAAAATTACCAGAGTAATACGCAATAAATCTCTGTCTATAATTCCTCTTTGCACACAGAGTCATGGTTTGATATTAGTCAGAAAACGAAATTTCTTTGCCAATTGGAAAGCACACTTCCTACTGTTTTTTTTGGCAAGTGATAAGTACTTTGACAGTCTGACACATTTTGAATCCACTTTTCAGATTCTGAAAAAAGCACATGTCCAAACAGCTTTTTGAGACCAGAAACATGTGTAACCTGGGTGACTGACTACACTCCAGCAAGGGCAACCAGCCTTAGTGATGCTGAATGTATTTGCATTACTGACTGCAACCTCAAACCCCACTCGGTTGTGAATACTATGCATGATTCCAGAGGATAAGCAGCTGGGTGTGTGCTAAGAGTCTGCTTCTGCAGAAAAAAATAGCTCCCCCTTTCCATCTAATGCAAATGTAAAATTACCAGAGTAATTCGCAATAAATCTCTGCCTATAATTCCTCTTAGCACACAGAGTCATGGTTTGATATTAGTCAGAAAACGAAATTTCTTTGCCAATTTGAAAGCACACTTACTACTCTTTTTTTGGCAAGTGATATGTACTTTTACAGTCTGACACATTTTGAATCCACTTTTCATATTCTGAAAAAAGCACATGTCCAAACAGCTTTTTGAGACCAGAAACATGTGTAACCTGGGTGACTGACTACACTCCAGCAAGGGCAACCAACCTTAGTGATGCTGAATGTATTTGCATTACTGACTGCAACCTCAAACCCCACTCGGTTGTGAATACTATGCATGATTCCACAGGATAAGCAGCTGGGTGTGTGCTAAGAGTCTGCTTCTGCAGAAAAAATAGCTCCCCCTTTCCTACTAATGCAACTGTAAAATTACCAGAGTAATACGCAATAAATCTCTGTCTATAATTCCTCTTTGCACACAGAGTCATGGTTTGATATTAGTCAGAAAACGAAATTTCTTTGCCAATTGGAAAGCACACTTCCTACTGTTTTTTTTGGCAAGTGATAAGTACTTTTACAGTCTGACACATTTTGAATCCACTTTTCAGATTCTGAAAAAAGCACATGTCCAAACAGCTTTTTGAGACCAGAAACATGTGTAACCTGGGTGACTGACTACACTCCAGCAAGGGCAACCAGCCTTAGTGATGCTGAATGTATTTGCATTACTGACTGCAACCTCAAACCCTAAAAGTATTCCTCATTTATAACAATACACCCTATTTTATGGTGAAAACATAGTCCATATTATTTTACATGTTCCTTACATTTAAATTTCTCCCAAAACACAAAACGATAAACACAACTTCAACAAAAGGAATTCCAATTCTATTATTCATTTCTTAATTTACCATATACATCCCCTCTCAAACTCATAACTCACCTTTAAAATTAGTTAGTTGTGAAAGAAATGTGGCACTCAAACAGCAGATTATCAGAGCCAGGATCTCTGTTCTGTACACCTCTCTCCTCTCAGCAGAACCAGATAATGGCAATGTTTCCCTCTCTTTTTCCACACATATACATGTTAATTTCAAATCTCAGTGCTTCCCCCTTTTTTTCAAATGTAATCACACATTTCTATTGGTTGAAAACCAACCCTTTTCCAAAAGTACCCTTCCCCCAACTTGACTTCAGCCTAGTACCCTTCCCCCAACTTGGCTTCTGCCTGCTACCATAGCAACAGCTCTTGAAACACTGCTGTGTAGAGTTAGGTCAGAAGTTCACCACACAATGTTTCATTTCCAAAGAGCAAGAGTGCTTGACTTTTCAAACCTAACAGCAAATCCATAGTACTGTTCTTTGGTAACACATTTTTCTGTACCAATACAAAACATGCTTCTATATATTGACACCTACAGCCTAGTTTTTAGTGTAGAATGGTATGAAACAGCCAATGAGTTCTTTTTATTTTAAAAAAATATGTATGCCTCCATTTCCAAACTGTCTTTCATTACTTTTTCCCATTCTACTGAAATACACCTCCTGAGTGCATCCCGATCTCCTTGGAAGATGTTCACAGTGTGGATTGTAGGGCACAGCTATGTCTTCTGGAGTGAAAAGTATGCAGAGAAAACAGGTATGGTGAGAGACCTTGCTTTGCCAAATGTAGACATTAAATGGATTGGTCAGAGAGGGTTAAAGTGGCACCAATTGATGCCATTGGTGAAATCCTTCATGCAAATCCAACACCCTGACCTCATAATAGTGCACTGTGGTGGCAATGACCTAGGCCCTTTGACTGGGGTAGGTCTGGAAATGCTTATGAAGGAGACCTTTGCACAACTGTTTTCACTTTTCCCTAAAACTGCCTTTGTGTATTCTAACATATGCCAAAGGCAAAAATGGAACTGGTCCAATCATTTTTGTCCGCAGATTGACAAAGCAAGAAAGCACGTCAATAAATCTGTTTCTGCTTTCCTCCGAGACTATGGTATGGGTTCCATTTACCACAACAACTTGCGTTACGACATGCAAGACATTTATAGAGGAGATGGTGTACACTTCACTGATGAAGGGAACAGAGTCTTCCTCTTGAACCTTAGACTCTGCATCGGTACTTACTTGTAGGTACCACTAAAAAATCAAATCACTTCATAAACACAACGGCTCTTTTTAGAGCCCCCTAATATCTAAACACTTAAATCTGAATTTTATTTCTTTTTTTATTTTTTTTTTCTACCGTACGCGTACGGTAAGCTCACCGTAAGCTTACCGTACGCGTACCCCGCGATTTTTTTTAAAAATTAATAAATGTTTTTTTTGTACTTTTCTGTCCTTCTTTGACCCCCTTTCAAATGTTAGGGGGTCTGTAACTCTCTTCCTTGCCCCCTTTTCAAGTTATCTCCCTTTTTTTTCTGTGTGAAACACACGAAATGGCGGCCGACACTTCCTGATTTCGTCCGATTCGAATGTTTACAGTCATGTGACAACCAATCAGATTTGAGCTCGCGCACGGCACCGTACGCGTACGGTAAGCTTACCGTAAGCGCACCGTAAGCGCACCGTAAGCTGCCACAGATATATATATTGATTTAAATGCTATTTTCTCAGGAACTACTGAACAGATTTACACCAGACCTACAAAAGGCACTTCCTTGACCTGTAGACTACCTCTCTGCCAAATTTCAAGTAACTCTGTTCAGCCGTTCGGGCTGTAGCTGTGTCTAAAGGTCCTATGGAAAAATGCATGGGAAAAACGCGTTTTGGGACCCCCCTTTTTTCTCAGCCCCCGCTTGACGAATCCCCCCGAGACTTTCAGGGTAGGAGCGGAGCGTAGCGCCCCATTAGTTTTGAAAATTTCGCGAGGATTCGTCGACCGGCGCCAAAGTTATTCCAAATAGAATGTTGCGGTTTTCCTATGGAAACAGGGTCCTAACTATAACTACCTACTGGCGACCGCCAGTAGGTAATATATATATATATATATATATATATATATATATATATATATATATATATATATATATTCTTATGCCACAGAACTCAGTGGCATTTCACTGACGTGACCCAACGGGGCACAAAAATGCCTGGCAAGGAGAGAACTTTTTTACATATGGTTGGTCCATATCTGTAAAGGCAGAGACGAGTTATTGAAAATAATGCATGCTTCCACAGTAATTACCAGTGGCTCTTATCGATTCAAGCATGTCCATTCATTTCTTTTGGGCATTAAATGGCATTCAGAAATGATGACGATCTACGACTGAATAATTTGTCGTACTTCATCCGACAAGATGCACTCACACTGAATTTGCTGCAACAAATCAATAGGAAAAGAATGGCCATCGAGCAGTATGTGATTGGTTTCGGTGTCTGTTGTTGCCCTTCTCTCCATCAAACCTCTTGCCACGGCTGTCTTTTATTGTTGTATCATCTTTGAGCACAGAGAAGCAGTCATAAAGACCAGTAACATCACAGAGCCAAACAACAGAGATGCATTAGGGCAGGGTGAATTGAGAGGAGAAAGAAACAAACTTTTGGACTTGTTGACCTTATGCCTATGTACAAAGCTCGCTTCTCACTTCTCTCTTTTTGGTACTTTGCTTTGACATAAAAAGTATTTCTGCGAGCCGAGATATTTACCTCTGACCTTTTTATACCATTATCTAAAGGTGATGGGTCTGTACTCTGTGTTTACTTCTTTTATTCTGTTATTTACTTTTAGCTCCAACAGAAATGTCTGCCTGCCCTTTGACTGTTCTGGTGTCCAAATGCTCAGGGGAATGAGCTTAAAAAAAGCAATAGTTCACGGTTTTATTCTACATCCGGCAAATGTATTCTAAGGTCAGAGTTGGTGAGCTTGGTTGGTCAGTACAGTTACCACCATCCTTAAAAGCCTGAAGATGTTTAGCACTATTTAACATCGAACACACGATTACAAATTTTACGAAATGAAGATTGTTCGTGTAGAACTTGAAAAAGCCAAAATGAACAAGCAGACGTTTGAAAGCATCCATCAGAGAAAATATTCTCACTCACTTTGTACGTATTTTTCAAGAGTTCTACTTCAAAACATGTGTGACAGGCCATAGCTTAAGCCTACATGATGTGAATATGAACAAGTGTCCTTAGACTGGGAGTAGATTGTTTTTCTTTAGATTTAGTATTGCACACCTTGCATGTGTTAATTCTGCGTGAGATGTATTGCTTTCCTTCTCCTGGTGTATAGTCATGCCATTCCCCCCTTTCACAACACTCTACCCTGGTGTGTAATGATAAAGTAATGTCACGTGACACATTTGCATTACTCAACCCAGAGTATATTTTTCTCTTTTTCATAAATGATGCCACACCTCACACCATCCAGCAGTTTGGTTTATTTCCTTCTACGTTGCACCTTGCTAATCTCTGCAATGAGCGATACTGTTCTCAATGCATCTATTAAAGACAAAGTAAAATGCTGCAATACATTGATGAGTAATTGCTCGAATAATTTTTGGCCCAAGATGGATAATATTGTAATAATGTCTGCAAAATGGTATGCTATTGCAGGACTCATGCATATGTCTAAGTATGCTCTACACCTAAATGGGAAGTCCCTTGCGCCACTTGTGCGTCACTTTTTCCATTCTAAAAGTGGCGCAAGGGGCTTGTAAATTTGTCCCTTGGAGTTTCCAGTGAGGGCAACTCAGACATTTCTTGCCTCAACTCTTAGCACCCATCACTCTTGATAGACTTCCCTGTCCCTAAGCAGGCAACCTGCAGTCACGGTTCAAGTGTGTCAGCTACCCCTATTGTCTCCCTCATGAGACTCTGAGGGGCAGATTTATGAGCCCCTTGCGCCACTTTTGCGTCACTTTTCCCATGTTAAAAGTGACGCAAAAGTGGCGCAAGGGGCTCATAAATCTGCCCCTGAGTATTAAACCTGTGGTAAACAGCCTCCTGGTTTTGGTCTTGCACCAGCAGCCTCACTCAGCTTTGGACCACATTCATACTGGCTGTGCTAGTGTTTCCATCATCGAGCACGCTTGATACTCTGGCAAGCTCCCTGTATCTCGTATCTAATCTACTGCTGGGAGGCATGCTTCCTCCTACGAGTAGGCAGCTCTAGCTGTGGGATTGGCTGCTTCAGACACCTCCCTTACATGTATTCTCTCAGGGTTCTCCTCTTAACTCAACTATGCTCTGGTGGATGCCAATGCTATAGTCATCACAGCCTTCACTGGACCCCAATCCAATAAGATTTATAAAGCGCACAGCTGCCAGGTAAAGATCCCGGCGCTAGAAGCAAAAGATGAAACTGATGAAAAAGAAAGTATCGCTGGCTAAATATCCAGGTTTTCAGTTGCTTCCTGAACTGGCTTTCATTAGAAATTTTGCAAAGAAAGAGGAATTTCATTCCATGCTTTCGAAACCTGGTAGGTAAAGGAACAACCTCTGCATAATTTAAGACGAAACCTGGGGTTCTATAGAGTATGGCATTCTCTGATCTTAATGCTCGAATAGTCACATAGAAACATGGGGGCATATTATCAAGACAGGCGATAAAATTATCGCTGCTTTAGTAGCAGAAAACTGCCACTAAAACGTCGATAATGGGCTTGATAATATGCTCTATGGAATTCCAATTGAAGCCCATGTTATACGTCCTTCACATCTAACATGGGCTTCAATTGGAATTCTATAGAGCATATTATCAAGCCCATTATCGCCGTTTTAGCGGCAGTTTTCTGCCGCTAAAGCGGCGATAATTTTATTGCCTGTCTTGATAATATGCCCAGTAGGGGCATATTCACAAGGCGGCGATAGAAAATTATCGCCGCTTTTGCAGCCGTTTTAGGCCGAAAAGTGGCGATAATTTTATCGCCTAATTAGCAAGGTCACGCTAACACGTGAAACCTTGCATTAGCGCCCAAATTCTTAACGCCCAGCTTTGCGGGCGTTCCTGACCTGACACGACAGGAGAAATGTCGCTAAGCGACATTTCTCCTATCATCAAGCCCCACTCTATGAAGCATAGCGGCAGGAAAAGTAGCGATAACCCCTGTTATCGCTAATTTCCGTACGCCTGCTTCAGGACTGACTTAGCCATGATATCCTATGGAAGGTGGATATCATGGCTAAGTTTGTGGGGACCTATCAACAAGCTAACGCCACATTTCGTGAGATTATCGCTGGGTTTCCAGCGATAATCTCACGTTAGGCAGCTAGCGCTAGGATTCTTATCACTTTTGAGATAAGCGTTGCTGATAGCACGCTATCTCAGCGATAAAAATCCACACTAGCTGGCGATAATCATCCTAGCGCTAAGTGCGCTTAGCGATAATTATCGCTGGTTGTTGCTGATATGCCCCCAAGCCTCTTACTGGGATATTTAGGAGCGGTTTTATGAAAAGAGGGAAAAGCAATGAAGATGATACATTTCTTAAGACGGAGCCAATATTGTTCTTTACTGTGTGATTTCACTGATTGAGATTGGGTGACTGGGATGGATCGCACGAGAAAACACAGGAGACAGAATAACTTGAAGAAAGTGCTTAGTCAGAAGCAGAACCTGGCGTCGGACCACCTCGGCAAATCAGCTGCAACTGACAATCCTCGAGCGCCGTCAGCCTAACATTCTTGGGTGGAGCCAGAGGAGAATTCCAATAAGTACACATCATAACAGGGACCCGAAGGATGGGCCTTGCAGCAGCGTTGTGGATGACGTACAGGTGATCGAGCAGGCATCTAGGTAAAACCACATACAAGCATTGCCATAATTAAGTCTGGAAGTGAGAGACACAAGTACAATAGTTTCCGTCGGAACGTATTCCAAAGTGTGTATCGAAGAAAAGCACATACTACCCACTGATACATCTGGGGGCATAAAGAAAGCTTGTTGTTCAACATTACTCCCAGATTTTTTGCTACACAGTTAGGGGTGGGAGCAAGGTCCAGCTCAGCTAGCCAACATTCTTTAGACCACCCAGCCGTTGTATGGCAAAACAGGGATATCTCCCTTTTAGAAGTGTGCCGCCCTAAAGCAGTTCCTGTTCATCGACTCCAGAAAGTCCACCAGGCTTCTCTTAAATGCAAGCTGACCAACCACCTTTTTTTCCGAATGACAGGATAAGATGTGTCATCAGCATAAGAGATTACTTGAATGCCAAATACTTCAATGGTGGAGGCCAAAAGTGGCATATAGACATTATACAGTATGGGGCTCAGAGAGGAGCCCTATGTAACCCCATAAGTGAGAGATTTTGAAGAGTTGGTGAAGGGCTCAAGGATAACACATTGCCCCTTTCAGTGAGGAAGGAATGAACTCCTTTCAAGGCTGAACCCAGCCACCCCTAGCTCTGCTATTCTGTACAACAGTATTTGATGTGAGGGTGCTGAATGCTGCCAACACATCCAGCAGGTTTAGGGCAGCTACATATCCCTGATCTAGGCAAGTCTTGATGAATTCGGCAACATCAAGCAGGTCTTTATACATGCTATGCCTATGGCAAAAGCCAGATTGTGATGGATGCAGTAACAAGGGCTGTTCCAAGTATTTATTCAGCTGATGTTTAACTATCTTTGAAAGCGGCTTGCAGCAAGGGGTTGGACCTAAAATTGTCCGTCTTAGTGGGGTCAGCTAAGTGTTTCTTGAGCAGAGGAATCAATTCAGATTGTTTCCAAATTCAAGGCACTGTACTAGAGGTGAGTGATAACTTAATACATTTATTGAGGATAGGGTAATGACCTCAGTTACTCATGGAGTAGCACTTGGAAGGCAGAGATCCATAGGGGAGCCTGATCTGAACTGTATGATCACCTGCCGAGATCTTACCAAGGAGATCTGGTTGAATCTAAGAATGCTACAAGAGACTTTTGAAGTGGGCATACAGGGAGCTGACATGGAAGATAGGTTGGTCGCATATGGCCAGTTCAGACATGGCCATATGCAAATCAGTCTGACCCTGTGCCTCATGGGAACATTTTCAACACTCCGTCCATCATTTCCTTTGGTTTTGCTTTGTTCGCCATAAGTTGGCAGGGTATGCTCAGCCGTGAGTCCCTTGCTCACGTTGCCACTGGATTCAAGCAAGCCTGGCTGAAGATGGCTGAAATGCCAGAAACCGGTCCTAGGAAGCTTGTTTCCGGTCCAGGGAACACATGGCTTGGGAGTTCGGGCTGGACTGTTCCCATGAGGCACAGGGTCAGACTGATTTGCATATGGCCATGTCTGAACTGGGGTAGCAGAGTAGGCTAAAGAACGGTGATGGATTAAACCCAGATCAGTTGACTGGGGGTGAGTGCTTGCAATGTTCAACACTCCGTCCATCATTTACTTTGGTTTTGCTTTGTTCGCCATAAGTTGGCAGGGTATGCTCAGACGTGAGTCCCTTGCTCACTTTGCCACTGGATTCAAGCAAGCCTGGCTGAAGACGGCTGAAATGCCAGAAACCGGTCCTAGGAAGCTTGTTTCCGGTCCAGGGAAGACATGGCTTGGCAGTTCGGGCTGGACTGTTCCCATGAGGCACAGGGTCAGACTCATTTGCATATGGCCATGTCTGAACTGGGGTGGCAGAGTGGGCTAAAGAACGGTGATGGATTAAACCCAGATCAGTTGACTGGGGGTGAGTGCTTGCAATGCTCAACACTCCGTCCATCATTTCCTTTGGTTTTGCGGTGTTGGATCATATGCAGGGTCTCCTGCGAGGTTATGTTGGAAGAGAGATCAAGGGCCAGCTCCTATGTGGTGTTAATGAGATTTTGAATGGTAGTTTTGAGAATTAAACGTTCCTGGTTAATTTCCTTGAGCTTAGCAGCAGTATCTGAGTGTGTATTGTGGCTCTTGTGGAGGGGAGGATGGGGGTTGGCATGTACAGGTTTCCAAAGTGAAGTCCTCACTGGGGATGCATCTTGTAAGACAAGGCGGGATCCGTAGATGTCCTTGATTTCATGCTAATGGTAATAATAGTAGCAGTAATAAGGCCTCCATAAGGGGGCATTTAATTAATGTTGTGGGATTCGAAGAAAGCCGCAACTAACCCCTTTATAGTCAGCTTGGGGCAAACCTTAGGTCTATTGGTGCAAACCGGGGAAGTAGGGGTGAGCCAATGTCATTTATGTCAAGTGAGCATAAATAGAAATGTTTTGAGTGTGGGGGCGAGGGTTAGGGTAGTGCCATTGGCGCGTAAGGATCATCGGTGCCAATAGGAGTGAGGCTTTGATGGCAGGGGACAGAGGGCAAGGACGGAGAGATATAGTGGGGGCCTCTAATGTAGTCTGAAGCGGTTGTGGTGGGGACAGGGCTGGGGACATGATTTCAGGGGGCAACCAATATAGGTGAGTCAGGGAGCCTTTTAGAAAATTCAGGGTTCTGTGGTATAGGAGTCATGAAATCAGCCTTGTTATTACAATGATCAGTGTTATGCCGTACCGGGGTCGTGAAGTCGGCCCTGTTATTACAATGATGGGCAGGGGACAGGGGGCAGGAGGGAGAGATATAGTGGGGGGCTCTAATGTTGTCTGAAATGGTTGGGCAGGGGACAGGAGTTCAGGGGGCAGCCATTAAAGGTGAGTCAGGTAGCAACCTTTTTAGAAGATTCAGGGTTATGTGGTATAGGAGTCAAGAAATCGGCCCTGGTATTACAATGATGAGCAGGGGGGTGCTTTCTCCTCACTGTACAGGCCATCAGTTGTACACAACCTGCATCAAAAAAGCCTCACATATGCTTTTTCATCTACTGCTGTCCAAAAAGATACAGCAGCCTCAACATACACGTGATGCACAGCTATGCTTCACTGCACACACCACATGGTTCCTAGATTCCTGGAATGGGTGCCTATGCTGAATGCCAGTTGAGTCTTGGCATGGATGATCAAGACCCAGGAAGTGAGTCCTGCTTGGTTACTTGCGCTCACAACCACATCCACATATAACAGAGGACACTACACTTTTCTCCTGACACTCATAATTTAAATGTGCACTCATCAATGTCACTACTTATCCTTTGAAGACATTAAAAAAAATATTTACCCACAAACCAAACATTATTGATCAGGTAAAACATAAAAGGGCACAAGTTTGGACACAGTCTGTTATCAATTAAGACTTTGAAGTGCTCAAGCTATGAGTCATGTGCCTGCATCAAGGCAAATAGCAAACCGAAGCACAGCCGCTGAATGCAGTGGTTCTACTGTTAACTGCATCCTGATCCACATGATGACCATCAGTAGATGACTTCCATTGTTATAGAATGGTGAATGATGTCTACGTCTAGAATTGCATGTCATAATAAAGTATACAGAGATGTTGTCTGACATAAATATTGTCCTCATTTATTTTACAACAATTTTTATTGATTATCAGTGAATCAAGACTGTAATCAAAGAGAAAAGCCAAAGACAATAAGGCGTTCGGTTACATACCCCAGTGTACAGTAGAAACACATGTCAGTTCAGGGTATTAAGGCACGTCAGTGGTTCTTCAGGCTACTCATCCATCCCGCCATGGCCAGAGCCATGAGTGATTGCATTGCTAAAGTCATTCTCCAACCATTGCAAATACCCAACCCCAACTATCCCCCCTATCCCCTCCCTCATCAACCTCCCAGGCGTGTCACTTAAGTGCTGTCAGCAAAAGATAAAGAGAACTGATGTCACAGTGGGTCAACCTGTCAGTATGGAAGAGAGCTGCATGAAATCAGGCATATCTCCCAAGCGCCACCATCAAACGTGGGGAGACAAGAAAAGGTGGGGTCAGAACTGATTAAGCATTAATCTATGGCTTCCACAGGGTCGTCCGCATTTGCATCAATTGTATCATCCTCAGGGGACTTGAGAGCCACAACACGCCTCTCCCAGGCTCTCACCCTCTCCATTGCCTTCTCACTCCCCGTGCGATTTGCAATTTGTAACTGTTAGACCTGGCACCTTGGCGTGAGTCTCCCTTCCACTTTTTGTTGCTGTGCCTCATGTATTTTGCTGGTGTTAGCTGCTCAGAGCGCTGTGCAACTGCCAACCAGTGCCACAGTGAAAGTGCTCCCTGTATAAAATGTATATGTTGGTTGGATTCCATGATTGGCTTATTTGGTTTACTATCAGACCCCAGTAAAGTGCACCAGGAGTGCCCAGGGCTTGTAAATCCAAATGCTGCTAGTGCGCTTGCAGCACTGGTTGTGCCACCCACAGAAGCAGCCCTGTAAAGTGTGTCTAAGGTCTGCCATTGCAGAACCTGCGTGCAGTCTGGTACTGTCATGCTGACTGGTCAAATGCACCCACTCGCCAGTCCCTAAACCTTCCCTTTACTTCATATGAGTCACCCCTATGGTAGGCCCAAGGGCAGGGTGCATTATAAGCATAAGGTAGGACAAGCCCTGATGTGTGTGGCATGTCCTAATAGTGAATTACAGCCATTTTTGTTTTTCACTATTGCAAGGCTACCTGTTCTCATAGGCCAGAATGGGCTGTTAGAATTGTTACATTCTATGATCCTAACAGACCCAGGGAACATGGTAGAAATTCGAGTTTAGTATGCCCGAACTCAGAATAATAAAATACATATTTTAGTAAAGTTTATTTTAATATTCTGTGTTTGCAAATACCACTTTTAGAAAGCTGGTATTTGCTTGCCTAACCATTTCAGCCCGCCTCTGCTATGATGTGTATCTGCTGTCTGGTTTCTGTGAGTGACAGGGCTGGGGAATTCCAGGAGACAGGCTGGGGCAGCCCGGTGGTGAATAGAGAGATTTACATCCAGATGGGTGGGAGGAGTACACCTGGCCTCTGAATAGGGCTGTGCTCTGCCACCACAATGCTGGCTCCACCTCCTGTGGAGCGGCTGATGTCTCTGACCTGAACCCTGAATGGAAAGTCGGAGTCATGTCAACAAAGTGCTCAGGAACTGGTTCTGGCTGGGCAAAGGCCCCTCTATCCCAGTGGAACAAAGGAATTAAGGGTATAAGTATTGGGACACTGCGCCCAAGAAATTAGATCCTGCTTGACAAGAAGAACCTCTGCCTGAGGAGAAGGAACTGGGAAAGCTGTAAGGAAGAGTACTGTCCCTGACCTGGGGGATTGGCCTGCAGTGGTTGCCTTGCTGCTGAAGGAGAGGAGAAAGACTACAAAAGACTTTATTTCAACTTGTGCTTTCAAGATCTCCAAGGGCCTGAGTAGAGCTGGCCTCCTGTTAAGAAGTCCCAGGAACAAAAGGACTTCAACCCCAGCTTCCCCCTGAACTCTGCTGTGTGAGTTCTGCCCCTCCTACAGTGCTGGAACCAGTTGTGGGGCCTCTGGGAGCTGTGCCTGCTGTTGGGAAGCTGGGCAAGAAGAAAGAAACCAAAGATCTCCACTTTTTCACGCACAGGCGGCTTAGCGAGAAAAGTTCAGTCGCACTGCTCGTTAGCGTGCAGGATTTTATCGCTGAGGAAATCGTCGCAGAGCCTGCTGCTGCTGAGCCTGATCAGCGCTGGGAAAATCATCGCCCCCGCTCGTTAGTGGGCCGAAATTGATCGCTACCAGCCCAGATCCCCGCTCCGCCTGTTAACGGGCAGAATTCTATCGCTGCGAACATCGTCGCAGAGCCTGCTGCTGCTGAGCCCGATCAGCGCTGGGAAAATCGTCGCTGTGCTCGTTAGCGGGCCGAAATTGATCGCTACCAGCCCAGATCCCCGCTCCGCCTGTTAGCGGGAAGAATTCTATCGCTGCGAACTTCGTCGCAGAGCCTGCCGCTGCTGTGTGGAATCGTCGCAGACCAAGCCAAGATCATCGCACCGCTCGTTAGCGTGAGGAATTTTATCGCTGCGAAAATCGTCGCAGACCCAACCAAGATAAACCGTGGTAAAATTGTCGCCCCGCTCGTTAGCGGGCCGAATTTTGTCGCATTGTGCCTTAGCGAGTAAATGTCTACCGGATAAGCTACGCCTTGATTTTCAACGCCGGAGCGCCGCTAAAGAACTTTATCGCATCACCAGGTACTGTGGGTTAAAACTGACGCTAAGGTGAATGATTTTGTCGCTAACCCAAGAACTCTTTCTGAAAGCATATTCTTGAACTGTGTATGTCCTTTTTGTCGTTATTTGGTCTTGTGCTAAGTCCTTATATAAAAGATCACAATTTTTTATATAAATCTAGTGTGGTGTCCATTTGTGGTGTTGTCACTGAGTTACTGTATACGTTCACAAATGCTCTACCTATAACGCTCTGAGATAAGCCTTGTCTGCTCGCGCCAAGCTACCTAGAGGGTGAGCAGGGGTTATTTTAGGAGTGTACCCCCTTACCCTGACTAGAGGAGCGGGTCCCTGCTTGTCACAAGTACCTACCTGTGCCAACCAGAGATTCCCAATTCTAACAGTAACCTAATCACTCCCTCACACTCAGCCCATTTCAGAAAGCCCTGTTTCGCCTTCCAATGCGTGGTGATGACTCTCTTGGCTAGTAGTAATCCCAAATCTATAAATTTACTAGTGATTTTATTCTTTGAGGTGTGAGGAAACCAATGTAAGATACAGTGAGCCATGGAGGGGTCTAGGTCCCTATCAGTGAGATCTGTCAGTAAAGCTTTCACCTCCTCCCAAAAGCTGTCAAGGAACAAGCAGTCCCATAACATATGTTTAAAATCCGCATTGTCTGCAGAACATCTCGGGCAGGACGCTGACTGGGCCGGGAAGTATGCATGCAATCGCGCCGGGGTAAGGTATGCTTTGTAGAATATGAAAGTGCACTAACTGGAACCTCGTGTTCCTCGTACTTTTCCAGGCTCTTTCCACAATTTCACTCCATGTCCTGTCTGGGATGCCCTCTCCTAAATCCGTTTCCCATTTGCACTTTAGGGCTGTCAGGGGTGATAAGGATTCCAGTACCATACGTCTATAGAGACATGTCACCGCCTTAAAGGTGCCCGCTGCCATCACCACATACTGGTACCCCATAGAAGTGGGTGGTTCTGTTAGTCCTCCACCCCAGTGGTTCCTGATGGCCGTCATGACGGCCATATACTGTAAGAAATCACCCCCTGGCAAGTCGTAGCGGGCCTGTAGATCATCAAACGGGATCATGGATCCCTCTTCATAGAGGTCTCCCATGGTGGTCAGCCCCCGGTGTTCCCAAGACTCCAATCTCTGCCAGCTACCCCCATGTGCAAAGGCCCTGCACATCTTTAATGGCATTTCCGGCGCATAGGGACTCTTAATAGAAGCCCTCCTCAGCTACCTGTTTCAGCATTTCCGCGCCGTGGCTAATTCTAGGGTGAGGGATGTGGCACCGAGCGGCAGTCGCAGTATTATGCGGGATAGTTCCATCAGGGGTCCACAAACCACTCCAGGTTCCTCTTCCCCTCTGGTGGCCCTCACTATCCACTGTGTTAGCCATTGAAATTGGGCTGCTAAATAATAAGTCTCGTAGTCTGGGACTGCCAGGCCTCCCTCCGTTCGGGGTCACTTGAGTGTGTTGAGGGCTACCCTGCCCCACAGAAAGGTAGTGATCATTACGTGGAGCTGCTTGAAATAGGTTGCTGGAATCTGGGCCAGCAAGGCCCTAAAGAAATAAAGTAGCCGTGGGAGGGTCACCATTTTGAGAAGCACCACCCAGCCCACTATTGATAGCGGCAGGGAGCCCCAGAATTCAAAATTAGCTTTTGCCCCCCTAATCGCCTTCCCAATGTTACCCTCAAGAATGTCTTCCTGTCGGTGATAAATAAGAGTACCCAAGTAGGGCAAACATCTGTCCTCCAAGTTCACCCCATCTGTGCACTGTGGACCCATTCTATCCTTGCGCACCGGGAAAATACATGATTTTGACCAATTTAATTTTAACCCTGCCACTCTGCTGATAGCATGGAGCAGAGTTTTTGCCCCCTGTAATGCCTCACCCGAATCAGCCAGGAAAAGTAAAAGATCATCTGCATAGAGTGCAATATGATGGACCTTTCAATGTACATTGAGGCTTCGATACGCCCGCCCGATCTAGCATGTGTGGCCAAGGGTTCCATCGCCAGGGCAAACAGCAAAGGGGAGAGGGGACACCCCTGTCGTGTGCCCCTCCCCACTCCACATGCTTCCGATATCACTCCTCCTGTTTTGACCCTGGCAGTGGAGTAAGCGTACAAGAGGGCTGTCAAATTCACAAAGTCGGGGCCTAGTCCCATCTTTCGCATCACATGGAACAGGTACGCCGACTCC
Source organism: Triturus cristatus (assembly GCF_964204655.1). Classification (NCBI taxonomy): domain Eukaryota; kingdom Metazoa; phylum Chordata; class Amphibia; order Caudata; family Salamandridae; genus Triturus; species Triturus cristatus. The sequence continues at coordinate 201,203,136 of NC_140587.1, read as the reverse complement.
AAGCTGTCAAAGACTTTTTCTATGTCTACTGCAAATATCACAGCAGTGTCAGCATTGTAGGAATCCGCCTCCAGCACATGTAAAAATCTCCGAATATTGAGCGCGGTGTTTCTAGTAGGGATGAACCTGGATTGGTCAGCATGTATGAGGGTGGTCATGTGGGTAAGCAACCGAGTGGCGAGGATCCTGCTTAGTATTTTATAATCGCGATTGAGCATGGATAAAGGGCGATTAGCTGTTCTATTCCATGCTGCTTTCCCAGCTTCAGTAGAGGAATAATGATCACCTCTCTAGTGGAGACAGGTAGTTTTTCAAGCTGCTTGGCATCGTTATATAATCGTGTGAGTTGGGGGGCAAGTAGGTCGGTGTAGGCGAGGTAAAATTCTATTGGAAGGCCATCCGTGCCAGGGGTTTTGTTACGGGCCATTCCTTTGATGGCACCGCGCACCTCCCGTTCCTCGATCTCCAGACCCAACAAAGTTGTCGCATCTTCATCCAGCGCAGGTAGGTCAACTGCATGTGTGAACTCCTGCAGTTCTTCGACTGAGGGGGCTAACCGGCTTCGATAGAGCTCAGTGTAGTAGTCCAAAAATAGTTGATCTCCTGTTGGTCATATTTAGCTACACCCATCTGGTCTCTAAGTTCCAGTATAACTGAGCCTCGCCTCACCGGATTCGCCAATCAAGCGAGGAGGGCTCCCGACTTATCCCTTTCAGAATGTGCCCGTGTGATGAAGCAGCGCAGACGGTCCACATGTGCGGCCACTGCCTTCCTAGCAACAACTCCTGGTGCTTGCCCGGGTTCTCAGGTCTATCCTTCTCTAGGGCACGCAAACGCACATTGTCCCGCTGAATATCCTGAAGGAGAACTTTCCTGACCACAGCCAGTTCAGATATGCACCGCCCTCTAAGCACTGTTTTACAGCCGTCCCATTCCACATTGATGGACGTGGCTGTTCCCTCGCTGGCTTGGAAATATGCTGTGATAGCTGTTCCAATAGTGGCGCGGAAAACCTGGTCATCTAAAGCCTCCGGCCTCCAACGCCAGGTGGGGATCTTGGGACATGCATGCGACCATTGCAACTGAGCCAGGACAGGATTGTGGTCAGAGAGCGTCCTAGTGAGGTATTCGCTACTGCTAATCCCCTCATGGACATCAGGTGAACACAGGATGGCATCTAGGCGGACATGTAACTCATGAAGGGCTGAGTAGAAGGAGTAATCTCGGGCACGCCAGGTATCTATTAATCCCCATTTCTGTTGCAGTTACGGCTTGCTTCCGGTGCATTAGGGAGGGGAGGGTGGGAGCGGTCTATGGTGACATCAGTAGTGCAATTGAAATCGCCCCCCAGTAGCAGTGAACCTGTGAGGGTGGGCGCCAACCTGCGTGACAATAGGGAGAAGAAGGCCGGCTGATCCGCATTAGGTGCGTAAATACTGCCCAGGGTAATGTCTCTACCATCTAGTTTCCCCATCACTACCACAAATCTGCCCTCTGGGTCAATCACCTGTGTTTTGCATTGGATGGGGACCTCAGCTTTTGTCCATAACAGTAGTCCTCTAGCAAAGGCCGAGTATGCAGTGTAGTAAACCTGACCCCTCCAGCGACGCCGGAATGCCTTCCCCTTATGTGCCAGGAGGTGAGTTTCTTGGAGGAATGCGATTTGAATACCCCTACGAATCAGATAGGAGTGTATCTTGTGGCGCCTGACCATAGAGTGCATACCCCTCACATTCCACGAGAGACAGGCCAAACCTAATGGAGGTCCCATTGCAGGAAGTGACACATAAAGTTCTTAAAAATTTCCCCCCGTAACACGCCTGGATTCCCTTAAAATACCCCAACTAATAAAACAACCCCAACTCCCCCTCCCCAGGACAGTCACTGGAAAACTAATTCCCATCCAAACTTTACGTAACTGCTCAAAGTTCACTAGTGGTTGCAGAGGTAAGCGGCCGACAGTTCTGGATCCAGATCCCCGCCAGCCGTCCTCCCCCGTCACAGTTACAATGCCCCAGTACAGTCATCCAAGGACTCTTGTCAATTTGAGCTCAGCAGCTATGTTCCTCATTCTCCTTCTCAAGTCGAGATAGGGACCGTCCCCCCTTGTCTGCAGTGCAGCAAAGCCGGACTGCTCCATCAGGCCATCATGTCCGCCATCTGGGGTGTGACGTGTGGCAGCTCCGATTCTTAGGGCTCAGTCTCACTGGGACCTGGTGAACTCACTGACTGCTCTGTTCCCATGCCATTTTTGCTTGAAGTAGGACTGGAGCCTTGCTGACTTTGTTTTGCCACCTCCTGCAGTACTCTGCATCGTTCCAAGCTAAGTTCCCTAGGAGAGGGAGCTCTGGTTCACGCTTTACTGCTTCCTGGACTCTTTTGCAAGGGGGCCGATGGGGAGTCATGACACGGTGGAGCCCTCCACATGTCAAGCCATTCCCAGGCCTCTTGGGGAGTGGAGAAGAATCAGAGGGCATCAAGCATCAGCCACCCAGAGCCTGGCCAGAAACAACATGGCATCAGGCAACTGCAGCTGGCGCAGCTTCTTTTTGACAGCTAAGAAGGAAGCTCTATTATGCTGTACCTCCCTTGGGAAGTCCGTAAAAATCATTAATGTGTTGTTGTCAATTTGCAGCGCCTGTTTCTGGTGGGCTTGCTGCAAAATATGGTCTCTGTCTCTGAAATGCAGTAGTCGTGCTACTATCGGCCGGGGAGGGCCCCCCTGTTAAAGGCGGTCTTGCCGGGACTCTATGTGCTCTTTCCAATGTGTAGAGGGAGGACAGCCCCTCCGGGGCTACTTCTGCCCTAAGCCATTCCTCCAAGTATCGCACCATATTTGTACCCTCCACCTTTTCCAGCACTCCAATAACGCGGATGTTATTCCTGCGGAACTGACCTTCGCTGTCCTCAGCTCTCACTTCCAGGACTTTGACTTTGGTTTCTAGTTCTGTCAATGCTTTCCGCATTGTTGTCATCTCCTCTGGAAGGCCTCCCAGTTCCTTCTCCGATGCAAGTACACGGTCCTTGAGTTTTCGGTGGTCGTCCTTTAACAGGGTTAAGTCTGTGCCAATTGCCCCTATTTTCTCCTCCAGTGCCTCCCTCGAGGCTGTGATTGCCTGCATTATATCGGTTAGCGTTGGCTTTCTGGGGGTCGTCCTGCCTCCTGTTTTCAGCACTTCTTTATCCTCATCTGTCTGGGTGCCGGGAGGTTCCTCATTGAGTGCTGCATACCCTCTTCTCCGCTGTGTTCTCCCCATCGCCTCGGCCTCCACTCTGTGCTTCTGCCCTTGCTGTGTGTGACGGAGAACGACCACGTGTCTCTTCGGTGGTTGATTATCACTGTTGCACTCCCAACGGTCTCAAGACTGTTCCTATCTCTGCATTCACTATTGCCTGTATTTACGCTTGGGCTTCTCTTCTCCGTGCATACCTCTAGCGGCCCTGGAAAGTCAGCTTCAGTTTCAGCAGGGTCTCGCATGGTCTCAGAGCCCTTAGTCTTGGCTCCACCACCGGTGGGGTACTAATTACCTAGTTAACTGCTCATACTTCTTGGTGGTCTCTCTGTTCCCTAGGGTCATACGGCCACTCACAGGGCCTGGTCGTTTTCTTACAGCCAGGTGCCCTCATAACACGCCTTGATCAGAATGTTCTTTCACAGCGCGTGCAATTCCTTTGAAGCACCCTGGAGGGTCGATTCCGGTGTTGCTGGACCGCACTCTGCTGGCCTGGTTGCCTTTGGCCTTTGGATCGCCTGGGGCTCCCTCCATTGCGTGCTTGTATAGTGATCCCAGGTTAGGCAGTTTCTTTCTCCACTCAGCCTAGCATAGTTTATGTCCTCTGGATTACCTAATGATGAGCGGCGGGTGGTCTGATGAGCCTTAGATCACTGCATATTGTTAGGTGCCTTGTGGAGTCCGTGCATTCGACCCGCGGTGGCTCCCAGCGTGTTGGGATACTCTGCCTGTCTGAGGGTGCTGCCTGTTGCTTGAAGGCAGGTGGTTTCATTGTGTGCCACTCTCCTGATCGTTTTAGTTCATTCCTTTATTCATGCCCCTCGCGTGGAGCAATATCAAGAATGCGCAACAGCAGTGTCAGGCTCAATGTCTGTTGTGGCCCCAATGTTAGTTGCAGACAAGCTCTTGGTGTTTGCCAGTCCCTATGTGTAGTCACCTGAGCGGGCCCCGTTAATTTGCGTTCACCCCTACTATAGGGGTGTCCCAGTACTTTCTAGGCGGCAGCGCTGTCACGGGATAAGAGAATCCCAGCCCGCACCCTGGTCGGCAGATCTTCCCACTCCGGGTATCTTCCAGGCTCACCTGTTAACGCTAAGTTTGATGCTGCAGTGCTTAGGTGTTCTCAGCGTAGCCCAGCCCGGGAGGGCGCCATCTTGTCCCTTCCTCTTCACCGCTATTCCGTTCCTGTAGGACAGTGCTAGGAACAGAACCAGGCAAAATACTTTCGCTGTTCACCGGATCTAGTTCCTCACAGGTGGGGTGCCGCTGCCATCAAGTCCCCGCAAACTTGGAGGTGGTATGCGCTACACCGCTCCTCATCACTTCACTCACCGTGGTGTGGCCGCCATTTTGCTGCTTGGAACAGAGCGCCCACTCCGATCCACATCAGGGTCCAGGGTGTGCTTGGCAGGGGGTTTAAGCTCTCCTCTCGCAGCCCTGAGCTCACAGGGCGTTGCCGGTCCTACTGCAGCAGGTCGCGTCCTTCAGAGGCGACAGGCTCACCCACTTCATCAACGTCCTCTTTGCCGGCTCAATGATCGGAGGGTGCCATCTTTGTGCTGAGGATGCCACGCCAGGCCCCTCTGGGTTATTACTGCTACAATCGTATTCGGGAGCAGTACCAAGTACACTGCCCGCCTCCTCTGGTTCTCGGGAAGTTCCGGTCGGCAGACCGCTGATTTAGTCTGCTGCCATGGCTCCTGCTTCAGCGACGTCCTCTCTGCCGGCTCAATGATCGGAAGGCGCCATCTTGGTGCCGAGGGAGCCACGCCAGACCCCTCCGGGTTATCGCTGCTACAATCGCCTTTGGGAGCAGTACCAAGCACCCTGCCCGCTTCCTCTGGCTCTCAGGATGTTCCGGTTTGCAGACTGCTGATTTAGTCTGCTGCCGGGGCTCAGGATTATTGATTGCGGGGATTAGCGGCGGACGGAGCTCTGCTGCCCGTGTCCGTTCACATCGGCTTCAGGCCACTCCCCCATACATATTATGTCCTCATTGTAGTTTACAAAAATATTGTCCCCTTGGGCGTTGATTTTCTACTATTGACTCCAATGAGCTATATCTTTGAACTCTAGCCCAAGAATATTTCACTTATACAGACATATAAATACTTCCTAGCATATTAACATCTCTTGCAAAAGTAAAGGGAATACTGGGAACTAACTGTAGTCTGTTGGGTACTGCCACCAGATGCAGTTACATATCCGTGTCTCCTCTTACCGACTCCATATTCCACAGTTACATGAGTAGACCAATCCATAAACACAATTTACAGGGAGAGCATATGCACTTTAGCACTGATCAGCAGTGGTAAAGTTCCCAGAGCCATAAACCCAAAAAAAACAGGTCAGAAACTGGAGACCAAAAAGGAAAAAGGCTGGGGATAAACTCACTGAAAAAGCAAGGTCCAACAGTCAACAATGCATAGCAGCAGCCAAGAATACTGCCAGACACTCCATTGCACGATAAGAATGGAGCAGGAGAGCGCCATATCGTCAGACATATGGCACCCTGCTCCTCTCTCCCTAGTGCCTGCACAGAAGAGCGCCACACACATACACTTTTGAGATATAGAGCAAGGGTGTGTGTGCCAGTCTAGCATAGGGGTTGCTTCCATGACTAAATACTATGCCTAGAAATCTTTTTAAACTTTTCATATTTTGTAAGTGTGCTATGCAGTTCAGCACACATGCAAAGTTGGAAAAGAAAGGAGTAATGAAAGCATTTCTCCTTATAGCATCTGCTATCAAATGGCGTTAAGGTTTGACGCAAATCCCTGTCTCACATTTTAGGTAGATAGCATTTTGCATCAAAAAGCATGGGTGGTTGCATGGGAATGCCAATGTTACTCCCCCTTGACGCTAAGTAATGCAAAAGAGAGCTCAAAATATGAGGTAGAATATTGAAAGGCCAAGGAAAATACCTCTTTCCAACTTGGATAGACTTGTTGATTTTGACACAACATGAAACCTTGGAATGTAAATGTGTATCAGGATCCCTGAGGCAGGCAGCAATACTGAGGAACAGGAGCAGATAGATTATTGGCGTCAACCTGCAAGGCAATGGCACCACTGGTGTCCTTCATGTGTGTGAAACAGGCATGGCTACAGCAATATGATTGCTATAGTGCAGAAGTCAACAGTATATACCTTCTTTCCTGCAGCTTCATTGGCCCTAGATGTATCAGTCTCCATCAGTTTTACATGAGAACAGATTTGTCTTGAAGCAGATGGGGCTGAGTATGTCAGTGCCACAGATATGGATTGGCATGGTGAGCAAAAAAACGATGGATTTAGGCCCAGATCTCTGTACTGGGGTGAATGTATGACATTGTTCTGCATTCTGTCCATCAACTGGTGTTTTTGCATTTGTCACCCCGAGTGGGACGGGTATGCCCAGACGTGGGTCCCATGCTCTCCATGCCACTGGAATCAAGATATCCTGGCTGAAGAGGGGTGAAACCCCGACACCGGTCCTAGGATGCTTGTTTCTAGTCCAGGGAGGACCTGGCTTGGCAGTTCAGGCTGGACTGTTCCCATGAGGCACAGGGTCAAGACTGATTTGCATATGGCTGGGTTCAAACTGGAATGGCATAGTGAGCAAAAAACACGATGGATTTAGGCTCAGATCTCTGTACTGGTGTGAATGTATGACATTGTTCTGCATTCTGTTCATCAACTGGTGTTTTTGCATGTGTCACCCCGAGTGGGATGGGTATGCCCAGACGTGGGTACCATGCTCTCCATGCCACTGGAATCAAGCTATCCTGGCTGAAGAGGGGTGAAACCCCGAAACCGGTCCTAGGATGCTTGTTTCCAGTCCAGGAAGGACCTGGCTTGGCAGTTTGGGCTGGACTGTTCCCATGAGGCACAGGGTCAAGACTGATTTGCATATGGCTGGGTTCGAACTGGAATGGCATGGTGAGCAAAAAAACGATGGATTTAGGCCCAGATCTCTGTACTGGTGTGAATGTATGACATTGTTCTGCATTCTGTCCATCAACTGGTGTTTTTGCATTTGTCACCCTGAGTGAGACGGGTATGCCCAGACGTGGGTCCCATGCTCTCCATGACACTGGAATCAAGCTATCCTGGCTGAAGAGGGGTGAAACCCCGAAACCAGTCCTAGGATGCTTGTTTCCAGTCCAGGGAGGACCTGGCTTGGCAGTTCAGGCTGGACTGTTCCCATGAGGCACAGGGTCAAGACTGATTTGCATATGGCTGGGTTCGAACTGGAATGGCATGGTGAGCAAAAAAACGATGGATTTAGGCACAGATCTCTGTACTGGGGTGAATGTATGTCATTGTTCTGCATTCTGTCCATCAACTGGTGTTTTTACAGATAATTCCCTGACACATCATATAGTTACATCATCGTGCACGGGCAGAGAGTTCTGATCTATTAATCCCCTGTAAATACACCAGATTTAATTTAGAATGTATGTACACTGCAGCAAAGCCCACGCACACAGTGCAAGCACACAGCATCTTCCATATGATCTCTTACCTGAGGAATTGCCCTAGAAAATAAGAGTGTCATTTAGGAGGCCCCTTGCACCGCCGGAGTTAATTTTTTGTGATGCTCCTTGTAGCAGAAGCCTGCTCCATACTTAGGAGGCTCCACTAAGCCACTTTTTGGGCTTGATGCTACCTCTTTAATATGGTTCTCTTTAACACAGTTTTCTGCGATAAAGGGGCGTGCAATGGCTGCTGCTGGGGGCATGCATTCTGCTGCACACATAGAAAGAGGAAAAAGCCTCTTGTGATTGTTTTTGTGCAGGAAGGTTTACCTTCCTGTCCAAAAAAAATCATCCCCGCAACACAGGCACCCTTGTGTCAAAGTGCAAAGGTGTCTGCATTGGTGCACAGCAGCCCATTGGGTGCCGGTGCAGGGGAAAAGGACAGGAATGCACATTAACTGATAGATATGGCGCATTACGGCCCTTTTCTTTTGCCGTAGCTCAGCGCAGCAGGAAGGCCTGCCCTACGGCAAAACCTCATAAATGAGGCCCTAAGTGATGTCCAGTCTCCAGCCACTTCCCTGTCTTCAATGCAATGCATGGTACTTAGAGACCACAGAGTACATGGCGTACTAAAAGGAGTTTTGATGGTCATGTGATGCTAGGGTTGAAGTTGTGCCCTTTAGCATCAAGATGGTGAAACTTTCATTCACACCCTTGGCTCTATTGTTTTTTTCCAACTGTAAGAAATTGGGTCATTCGTTGGGAAGGGCGGAAGCCCTATTCCAGCAACAACCACAATCCCTGTCAGGGTGAACCACTTGGTCACTAATTGGCTAGGTTGGCACACAGCAGTCTGGCTTAACTTAGAGGGAATGTGTAAAGTATGTATGCAGGACACAAACAGTAATAAGGTAAAAACACAACACAGGAATAACGAATTAACAAACATATAGTAAGTTCTAGTAAATAAGAGAATACCCGAGCAATAAAAATGTTGTCAGTGGGGCTGGAGGTATTAAATTTTAAAGCTTTTTAGGAAAATAGCACTAAAAGCAGAAAGCCCCCCTCGCTGTCATATTGTTCATGCTAGACTGGGGGAAAGTCAGACATTTAAGCCTACTGAGATGGAGGGTGGGTCAGCTACAGAGACCAGGTTAGTCCCGCTGAAAAGTTACCTTCTCAAGTATGGTACAGGCTGCAAAGAGGAGGCTTTCGGCACTAAGATCAGGTCTCACCGGAGTTTCATGTTGGCAGCCCTCATGGGCGTCAGTGTTTCAGCAACAATGGACCAGTTCGCAGTCGCAAAGAGCACATATTCTGAATTTTCACCTTTTACTTGTTGGAGGGACTTCCACCGATACCAGATAAGGGTCCAGGACCTGGGGTGCACATCTTGGGCATCGGAACTCACTCCAGCAGAGTACAGTAGCAGGGTCAGGCAGTTCCAGGCTGGTCCAAGCAAGTCCAGTTTCTGGGCAGGTGGGCAGTTGCATGAAGGTCTCCGGAAGCGTGTTGTGTCCCTGTAGTTCACACAGGAGGTTAGCCAACTCACACTTAGAGTAACTCTAGGTAGCCTGGGATCGAGGCAAGCAGGTCTAAAATTCTTTAATCAGACAGCAAGAGCGCCATCCTTCTGGCAGCTGGGCGTCATGTTTTCCATACTGTGTGTTGTGGGCAAAACACTTGGAAGTGTATATAAGACTGGGTACAGCTCCTCTGTCAGGATGTCCCATCCTGTCCATTCATTAGCCCTCCTTATCTCATTGTCTGGAAGCAATACACAGACCCCAACAGCAGACCCAATCACAGTTATGTGACCCAAAACACTGGCAGAAAGGCACAGTTGGTTAGGACTAGAAAATACCAACTTTCTAAAAGCAACAACAACTAAATGAAGGATAGAATGCTTGAGTTAATCTTAGCGAATTGCAAGCTCTCGGGTCTTATCCCAATTCACTCCCTAAGTGGGATGAGTATGCCCAGACATGGGTCCCATGCACACTGTATTGCTGAAACCAACCTGTACCCAACTGATCAGCCCATAGCTATGGCGAAACCGGCCCTGGGCTGCTTGTGTTCTGGTTCAAGGCTTGACAGTTGATGCTGGACTGTTCCAATTGGAATAGGGTCAAGACTGATTTGCATATAGCTGGGTTCAAACTGATGGTGCATGGTGTGCAAAATAACAATGGGCTGGGATGTGACCCGAGTAATACGAATGAGTGAGATTAATTGAAGCATTCCATTCATCACTATTTTGAATACCTAAACTTCCTAAAAACTGGCATTTTCACAACTGTAACTTACAATTGGATTTCACCATTAAAGATGATTTTAAACTAAATTACAATTCATTTGAGTCTAAATATCTCTATCTGCTTTCAATCTGAATGTAGCACTCATTAAATGCAACATGGTTACGGTCAATGGAAGAGATAGGTAAAAAGGGACTTTAGGAGTTGTTCACTGCCAGGATATGTTAAATCTACATATAGATGGCCTACTTCTTAAATACCATGCACCGTGCCCTATGAGCCTTGAGGGGACTACCTTAGGGGTGACTTATTATTATTAAAAAAGAAGTTTATTTTGTAAGGTCATAATTGCAGTTTAAGACTGCTCTACAGGCTGCAGTGGCAAGCCTTTGCTATCCAAATAGTATATACTGTCTGCTGTTTAGCAAGCAGCTTGATAATTAATGAAGTTTCTTTGTTATTTGCATATCTGTTGCTCACATAGTACATCATTTCTGCTATTTAGCCAGTGGCCAGGAAAATAACGAAGCTAAGCAGCCGGCTAAATAATGAAAGATTCTTTGGTTTTGGCAAGGCTGCCATCCAAATAGGTCATAATCAGTGGGTAGATAAATAGCTGACAAAATTCACTATTTACCCTTTGGCCAGCTAAATAAACACAACCTATGAGCAAAGTACAGGTTTTTCACTTCTTGCAGATTTTTGCACATAAATGCAAAAGCACAACCATTGCATCGTCTAGGTTTATTTTTAGAACCCTGAAAAAACATGAAAGACATGTCTTGCTTTGATTGGCTACAAGGGCCAATGGCTATGTATATTGACAGTTTAGGTGGATAAACAAAAGGTATATCATAGCTTCCCTCTTGCTTGTACTGTGATTATGTTTACAGAACCCAGCATAAATATAGATGAATAATATGAGCATTCGCCAACACTAAATATTTATAAGTATGGCTGGAAATGTATCCAGGATTGGCAAAGCCAACATTTCTCACCTGTGAGATCTATAGGCTTTGGCAATTTGTTTTAGCCATGGTGTACCACCGCACAGCTGCTGCGCAGTATTGCTAAATTTAATTTTAGAAAAAAAGCCCTATGATTCAGTCAGCACTAATGTACTTTAAAAACAAACACATGTGGAGTGGTTTGGAGGATGAGGTAACACGGATGCAGAGAGAGTAGGATAGAAAGACGTGTGTGGTGGGAGAGGACACACAAGAGCCAGCGGGTAAGCACATGGACGGAGGCAGGAGTCGAACAGACAATTTGGGGATGGGGAAGCAGCTGACAACAGAGGGTGACACGGAGGGGATGGGAAAGCCAGCTGACAATGGCTGACAATGAAGAGTGGACTGGAGGTGCCTGGAAAGCAAGCTGACAATGAAGAGTGGAAGGGCGGGGCTGGGGAAGCAAACTGATAAAGGGTGGGCAGGAAGGGGTGGGAGAGCAAGCTGACAACAAAGGATGAGCATGAAGGAATGGGACATTATGCTGACAATGGAGGGTTGCCGGGAGGGGCTCGGAAAGTAAGCTGAGGAGAGTGTCACGAAAGAAAGATACGCCGACACACCTCCAGACTTGTTTAGTAATTAAGTTTTAATGAGAACACAACCTGGCGTCAGTCCACACCAAGATGCCAGACACAACTGACAATCTTGAAATGCCCTCCACCTTACACTTTGATCATAGAACACAACTAAATGGAATTACATCACAACAGAGAGCAATCTTACAATCGAGGGGCTTGGTGGCCAAAATGACAACAGAGGACGGATGGGAGGTAGGGTGCGCTGACAATGAAGGGTAGATGGAATGGTCTTGAAAAAGCAAAGCGGAGAGGGGTCAGTGAGAGGGGCTTGGGAACCAAGCTGACACCTGAGGGCGAACTAGAGGGTCTGGGGAAGCAAGGTGACAATGGAGGATGGGGTTGAGGGGCAGGGAAGCAAGCTGCCACTGGAAAGTCAGCAGGCATGAAGGGATGGGGCAACAAGCTCACAACAGACAACTGAGGTTGGACAGGAGGGGTTGGGTGAGCACACAGACAATGGATGGTAGGGTCAGGTAATGGGGAAGCAGATAGATAATAGAGGATGGGTGGGAGGGCTGGAGGAGCAACGTAGGGTAGGCAGGAGATGCTGGAGAAATACGTTGACAAAGAGTGGACGGGAGGGGTGAGGCAGCAAGTTGACAATGGAGGGTGGGCAGGAGGGGATGGTGTAGCACACTGACAATGAAGCATGGGAAGCAAGTTGACAATTCTTCTGGTAGGCACATGCAAAATGGCAGATATGAGGGAATGGGAAAGCACACAGACAATGAAGAGTGGGTAGGAGAAACTGGGCAAGCAAACAGACAACAAAGGGTGGGCACACTGGGTAGGTAGAGCAAGCAGACAAGTGGGTTGTGGAGAAGCAAGACTGACAATGGAAGGTGAACGAGAGGAAAAAAGAACAGCAACTGAGCAAGGGTGAGAATGATGACCATAGAGGAGGAAAAGTGCAAAAGTAGACTGCTGGAAAAAACGCACACCCTCATGGAGTGCTTAAACAAAATATGCAGTGATAAGTCACAATTGCATCCACGGACCAAGGGAAGGCAAAAAGAGGAATAAAAGCCAACGAAATCTGACGACTAAGAAGCAAGCAAACGAGGATGACAATGAAGCCAACCAATAGTAAGGAATATAGGTGATCTAAACTTATGGTAATAAAATAACATGTCTCTCAACAGACATTGCATGCACTCTCAACTGAGAATAGTAACCTTCAACCAGCAAAAAGGACTCTCTCAACTGAGGTCCTTCTCTAGAAGGCACAATGCCTTTTGGTCAATTATTTATTTAATTTTAAAACAACCAATTGTGTTTCATTTCTTGTGAAATCTACCCCTTTTGTTCTTCTGATGGGCAGTTTTCTGTCCTCAATTATCAAATACAAAAACAAGAACAATTCTCACATGCACTTGGGGTGTTCACTTATATATTTAGCATTGAACCTACCCAACAATGTTATTAAGAGGGTGTATACCAGTTGATTGATATGTGGAGGAAGATCAGCTTTGTTGGGAACACAACAAAAGATGTTTGAGTCAGGAAAAAAATAATTCTATAATCACTTTTCAGTGCCTTTACTATCCCTCGTCTGACTCACTGACTGACTAGCATCCTTTATACAGTGTTTTGTCACACTGTGGGCCATGTCTGTGCTATGCAAAACCATTTATAAATAAAATAAATAATTTAAGTCTTTAGTAAAGTCAAGGTTGGAGAGAGCCAGATGGAAAGGCTCCTAACCTTGAAACCTTGACCACCCCATGTGGTACACTTGAATCTCTGCACTTTCAGCTTGAAGAATAGCAGGTAAGGGCATATTTTAGCAGCCCAATAGACTGGTGATTAGCAAAACTGTGAAAGGAATACAATCCACAAATGGTGTCAATGAAAAGCCCTATGTGTTGCTATGACTGTGTCCCCTTCTAGTACGACCAGAGATGGTACAGGCAGATGTATTCTGTACTCCTTTTCCAGTGGCAGTAGCAATATTTTAGAATACCAGATGTAGAGATTGTTGTCATAGATCAAGAAGATGTTTCTGGCTGCACCAACCAAAAAGGCTCAATGGTTTGTTGACTTCATGCCAATAGAAACAAGCACTGAAAATACCAATAAGCCAAGCTTATGAATGAAAGTGCCTTTTGTATCACTATGGCAATCTGTGAGTTTCCATGCAACAAAATACCTACCTGTAGGCTTTACTACAGAGTTATAGCAATCTACTCTTAAATTCCTTTAAAAAATGCTTTTCACAACCAATGTCTGAGGCCTATTGCCTTTATCATAACTTTTCAATATAAACAATTAGTCCTATAACCTTTATCATTGGCCTCAAGCCTCAAGCCAACTCAGAGGTATTGTCTTGGTTCATAATCCTTCCCACAAGGTAACGATCAGGTATAACTCAAAGAAAATATAAAATCCTTCCCAATAGATCCTAATAAGGAATACCATAGTGCAAAACGTCCACCCCCCATGGTTTGTTCAGGTGGGTCACCAACACCAAAACCCTTGCCTACTACAATAATACGTGAGATTCTATGGAACAAAATACCTGCCTACAGACTTTAGTACATTGTAATAACAATCCACCCTTAAAAGCTAATTGCTTTTAACATATGTTTTTCACAATAATTGAGTAAAGCCTGTCATATTTTTCATTATATACAGATCACACCTAAGGAATATGAGATAACTTTTCCTAGTGAACTGCCAAGGTCTCCAGCCTTTATCTATGACTTAGTACTATATACAACCCACCCCTACTGAAGAGTGCATATGCTGGAAACCTTTAGGCAAACATTCACAAAATTGCAACTATGTGCAGCTTTACGGTATTTGGACAGAATATCAAGTTGAAACTATCGGAAAAAATATTGTGAAGCAATATGATGTAGAAATATCGTTGTCAAGAATATTGATTTTTTTTAAGTAAGTAATATCATTGTTAAGAAAGTTGTTGCTAATGTTGTTTTCAATAGTATGGTTGTAAAAATATTGTTTTTAAATCTTAATATGGTTTGTTCATATATTAATAGTATCTGTTATTTTTTGTACCATTGTTGCTAATATCTTTAAATAAAGTTTGTAATTTTAAGTGATTCATAATTATTAATTTAATTGCTAATAATAATTACCAGTTTCATTGTGGGTTGCAAGGTATGTAGTGGTATGGGGGAAGTTAATTAAGGAATAATTAGTTATCAATGAATTATTTGTTTATTATTAACTATTTAATTGATTAAATAATGATGTAAATTGTGCAATTGTATCTTTTAGTTATATTTTAGGTGTGGCCTTGTGGGTTTGTTGGGGTATATAGTGGAAAGTGAATTAATAAAATAATTAATTAACAATTAATTATTAATGTATTACTAATAATTTAATTGCTTATTAATTATTTGAATTATGTAAGAACTTTATATATTAGTTTTATTTTAGGTATTAGATTTAGGTTTGTATGGACAAAGGTTAGGAAATTAACTAAATAAATGAATGATCAATTTGTATTTATTATTAATTATTTAATTGATAATTAATTATTCACATTACGTAATATGGATTTATTTAAGTTATAATTTATTTGTAGGTTGCTAGGTTTGTTGGGGTTATGGGTGGGGTGTTAAGTACATAATAATTCATTAACAAATAATAATTAATTCTTAATGTATCAGTTAATTGATTATAAACTATGTAAATTGCGTTACACTTATTTTTTTTAGTTATATTTCAAGTGTGAACTGCTTGGTTTATGGGGGTAGAGTGTGGGAAGTTAATTAAGCAATAAGTAAATAACATTTCTTTTTTTTTAAAAGATAATGACTAAATTGTTTTATAATCATGTAAATTCTTTAATTGCTTTTAATTTTTTATATATATATTATTTTTGTGGGTTAATTAATAATTTTCATGTTAAAAACGTTTTATATTGTTTTGAATTGATAGGGTTATTTAAATCTGGACTTTTGCACAGCCTGGAGTGGGAATAGTACATTTAACGCCTCTGAAGTTCAATGCTTTCCCTGCTGTTGCACAGACTGGAATGGGAATAGTAAATGTAACCCCTCTGTTGGAAAATAGCCCTTTCTGAAGGGTCACCCCAAACGTTTTGTCTTCCTCTTTTTCTGACCTTATTTTTGTTGGCTTTAGTACTCTAAGCACTTAACCACTGCTAAAGAGTGCTAAAGTGCAGGTGCTTCTCCCATGAACATGGTTTCAAAAAGTTATCCACAATTGGTATATTTAATGTATCTGTAAGACCCTAGTAGAGTTCCTAGGCTGTAAATTAAACTCTACCATGGGCCTAAAGCACTGATTGTGCCACCCATAGAAGTAGCCCTTTACGCATGTTTTGGGTCTGCACTGCAGAGCCTGTGTTTGCAGTTTACACAGCCATGTCAAGTTGGCATTTAAAACCCCTTGCCAAGCCTTAAACTCCTCTTTGATTACATATAAGTCAAATACCGTTTGCTATGGCTTGGAAGGTGCGGTAAATTGGGATATAGCAGGAGTCTGCCTTGGGGACCACCAGCCCATTTATGATTTCATGAGGGGGCCCTCCTTTCTTCAATCTTGCCCCAGAGAGGTGAAGGTCCCCAGGGCTTTGGGAGGGCCAATGCAGCCCCCCTCTTTCCATTTTACAAAAGCCTTGGGGTGATGGCAGGCCCTGGGGCTCCGGGGAGTCCAGGACCCACCCAGCATTGCTTAAACATAACGCCCCAGGGAGTTGGTGGTCCTTGGAACTGTGGGGTGGTCCAAGAGGGCCCTCTATTTATAAATAAAAAAGCCCTGGGGAGGTGGTGGTCCCCGGGGCATCAATAAGCCCCTGGAGGTGGGGCCTGTGCACCCCCACTTCTTAATAAAAATGCAGCCAGGAACAGGCCAAACCAGGGGGTCGATTAGTAGCGAAGTGCAGTAGCCCACACTTCACAGTTTTTTAAATTTTGGGCAGGATCCACAGATTCCACCGAAACTTAAAAAAAGAAAATGCTTATTTGGCCGTGTGGGACCCCCCAAGAGGCATAGGGGGTCATGGTATCTCTACCCTGCCCCCTTTTCTTTTTTGTTTAGGTGTTTTCTGTGACTCGGTTCAAGCTGAGTCACAAGATGGCAGGCAACACTTCCTGGTTTAAAGTGCTGGCAGCCAATCAGATCTCGGCACAAGATCAGGGGGGTCACGGATTCTCTGTGTACCTTTATATACAACTTTGGATTTTCCTTAGTATTTCATAAACTACTAAACAGATTTCTGACACTCATGTAGCTATTCACAAACCCGCTTACACACCAACAGACAGACGGATACAGACAGTCACACAGTTTAGTCACTAACCCATGCATTCAATAAGATATGTTTAATCATTCACTTACAGAGTCAGTCACGCACCTACTAAATCATCCATTCAAACACTTATACACCCACTCATTCTTCAATACGCCTTTCCCTATATATATTAAACATATTTAAACTTTACAAAAACACACAGTCACTGGATGATGTCATCAGTGATGTCATCAGTGATGTCATTTGAGATGTCATCAGTGATGTCATCAGTGATGTCACTGACCATGTCATGAGTGATGTAATATGTGACGTCATTAGCAGTGCATTGCGGGGGCACGAGTTATCTGAACTAACTATAATGGGGGAATTTAACGGGTTTTGTACGAGTGAAATGTCCAACTAACTATAACTTTCCCTAAAACCTATGGTTTTTTCAGTGAATTTCTAAGGTTTTTTAAATGCTAATTTCTAACTATAACGTGCCTGAAACCTATGTTTTTTTCAGTGAATTTCAAAGGTTTTTCAAATGCTAGTTTCTAACTATGCCTACAGAGGTGGGACATGTGATGAAAGAAGAAACAATGCACAGAAAGAAAAAAAAGAAATGCAGAAAGAAGCAACAGAAGACCACAAAGACAAAGAAAAGTGCAGGAAGAAGAAGAGATGTGCAGAAAGAACCAACAGAGGAACAGAAAGTCCTCCTGTGCCCACAACTTTTTCAGACGGGTACTGGTGGTAACTGACTCTGACTAACCAGGCCTAGAGCCAGTGCTATTCTAAAAGACACTTAGAATACAGTGAAAACACCTACATACACTAGGGAACACTATGCGTTGGGGTACCCCTGTGCTTAGCATGACCTCCTCTGTAAGACCCTAGTACATAATAGGGCAGGGGGATTAAAACTACCTCTTAAAATGCGGCACGGGGCGTGTTTGCACACTGGTGAAGGGAGGGGGGGCCTGAGGTTACATATGTGCAAACATGCCCTGTGGCCGTTTTAAGTTAGGGGATAAAGTCACCTTGAATGCTGAGGGTCCCTGGGTCTAACTAGCCCACCAGGTACCTATAGTAAGCGCCACAGAGCTGCGTTGCAGAGAGGTGTAAAAAGGGGCATGGCCTGGACCACCTCTCTGCAACGCAGCGCATTGATGCTTACTGGAAGCACCTGGTGGGCTAGTTGGCCCCCAGGGGCCCTCAGGATTGAAGGGAAATTAATTCCCCAACTTAAAATGCGCCACAGGGCGTGTTTGCACACGTTTCCTCAGGCCCCGTCCCCTCCCTTCACCACTGTATAAACACGCCCTGTGGCAGTTATATGTTGTGAGATTAAGTCCCCTTGAATCCTGAGGGTCCCTGGGGTCCAACTAATCCACTAGGTACCTCCAGTAAGTGCCACAGAGCTGTGTTGCACAGAGGTGTGAAAAGGGGCGTGGCCCCTGAACACCTCTCTGCAATGCAGCTCCTTGGCACATACTGGAGGTACCTGGTGGGCTAGTTGGCCCCCAGGGACCCTCAATATTGAAGGGGCATTAATTCCCCAACTTACAACTCGCCAGGGGGCACGTTTGCACAGTGGTGAAGGAAGGGGGCGGGGCCTGAGGTGACATGTGTCACGTTTTAAGTTGGGGAATTAATTCCTCTTCAATCCTGAGGGTCCCTGTGTGGGTAGTATTTGTATGAGTAAGTGAGCTGGTGTGTGTATAACTGTATAGGTGAGTAAATGGCAGTGTGATTAATTATTTGCATGACTGACTAGGTGTGTGAGTACCTCTATGGATGAGTGGTGGTGGGTGAGTGTCTATATAGGTGTATGAGTGCATATGATAGTCCTGTACTGAGTGACCATAAGTATGAGTGACTGTACGGGTGATTGAGTGGATGTGTGTATAGACCTAAGAATCAGTGGGTGGGTATGTAGTTATTGGTGTTGGAGTGTCTATGGTTTTGAGAATGGCAGTCTGTAATTTAGAGTGGGTGTATCTAAAGTTATATTAGGATGTGAGAAGATGCATGAAATCACATGGATGATGTCATCAGTGATGTCATTTGAGATGTCATCAGTGATGTCACTGACCATGTCATGAGTGATGTAATATGTGACGTCATCAGCAGTGCATTGCGGGGGTGCGAGTTATAGTTAGCTAAACTAACTAACAAGTCAAATGTCCAACTAACTATAACTTTCCCTAAAACCTATGGTTTTTTCAGTGAATTTCTAAGGTTTTTTAAATGCTAGTTTCTAACTATGTCTACAGAGGTAGGACATGTGATGAAAGAAGAAACCACGCACAGAAAGAAAAAAAAGAAATGCAGAAAGAAGCAACAGAAGTCCACAAAGACTAAGAAAAGTGCAGGAAGAAGAAGACATGTGCAGAAAGAACCAACAGAGGATCAGAAAGTCCCCCTGTGCCCACAACTTTTTCAGACGGGTACTGGTGGTAATTGACTCTGACTAACCAGGTCTACTGGAGGTTCCTGGTGGGCTACTTGGCCCCCAGGGACCCCCAGTGTTCAATGGGAATTAGTTCCCCATTACAACGTGCCAGGGGGCGCGTTTGCAGAGTGCTGCAGGGAGGGGGCGGGGCCTCGGCGCGATGCCGGTCTTTTTATTTTATTTTTTTTTTTAAGAAGGGGGGCTGTGTGGCCCCCCTACCTTTCCTATTTTATTGGCCCTGGAGACCCCATCCCCCAGGGCCTGACCCCTATTTTTTTTATTTTAAAAAATTGGAAGGGGGCCAATCCCGAGGTCATATTCGGCCCCGGGGACCCCACCCCCTGGGGAATCCAAAGGTTTTTAAAAAAATTAAATTATTGGAAGGGGGCTGCGTGGCCCCCCTCCTCAGGCCATTTATGGCCCCGGGGACCCCATCCCCCGGGGCCGCCCTTTCCTTTTTTTTGTATAATGGGGGAGGGGGGCCGCTCCCATGTTTTTAAAAAAAATTAAATTATTGGAAGGGGGCTGCGTGGCCCTTATCCCCAATTCCCCCATAGTCCCACCGGCTCCCCGCCTCCTGCAGGAGCCGGCATTACTTTTCCACACGGGGAGCTGCTAAGATGCAGCTCCCCATGTGGAAAAGCAATGTGGTTTGGATTTTGAAAGCGAGAGCAGGTTTTCTGCTCTCGCATTCAAAACCCAAAACAGAGTTTTCAATGACAGGGCGGGAGCCTCAGTAGCCATCACTGGCTCCAGGAGGGGGGCCGCGCTAATTTTTTATTTTCGCTGCCGGATCCACGGATCCTCCACGCATCCTGTACATCCCGCGATTTTTTGTTTTTTAAAAACATGCTTTTTGTGGCCGTGGGGGACCTTGTCGGACCCCCTAAGCAGGCCTAGGGGGTCAGGGTGTTTCTACCCTGCCCCCTTTTCTTTTTTTTGCATTTGTTTTACTGATTTCTTGTGCCTTCCTAAAGTGTTGACAGCCAATTAGAATGCAGCTCATGATCGGGAGGGTGCGTGGATCCTCCGTGCCTCTAAATATCGAAACTTTTATTTTTGATCTTCTCAGCAACTACTGAACGGATTTACACCATTTTTAAAAAGGTCATTTTCCGAGCCAAGCAGTACCTTTTTGCCAAATTTGGGGTAAATCCGTTCAGTAGTTTCGGCTATATCCTTGCATAAAGTTTCCTATGGGATTTTTTGACTCTTATTTTTTGAATTTCTCAGCAACTACTGAACGGATTCACACTATTTAAAAAAAGGTCTCTTTCTGAACCAAGGGCTACCTTTTTGCCAAATTTGGTGTAATTCCGTTCGGGCTGTAGTCGTGTCTAAAGTTTCCTATGGGAAATAACATGGAGAAAACGCGTTTTGAGACCCCCCTTTTTTCTCAGCCCCCGCTTGGCAAATCACCCCGAAACTTTTAGGATAGGAGCTGAACGGAGCGGGACCAATGTTTTAAAAATTTTGCGAAGATTCGTTAAGCGGTGCCAAGGTTATTGGGAAAAGAATAAACGCTTTTTGAATCGAAACAAGGTCCTAACTATAACAACCTACTGGTGACCGCCAGTAGGTAATATATATATATATACACACATATCTATCTATCTATCTATCTATCTATCTATCTATCTATCTATCTATCTCTCTATCTCTCTATCTCTCTATCTATCTATCTATCTATCCATCTGTAAATATATATATTTATATATATCAAGATATATATGTTTAAATATATACATATATATATATGTATATTATCTACTGGCGGTCGCCAGTAGATAGTTATAGTTAGGACCTATTTTCCATAGGAAATCCGCAACATTCTATTGGGAATTTCTTTGGCGCCGATTGACGAGTCTTCACGAAATTCTCCAAACTTTTGGCCAGCTCCGCTCCGCTCCTACCCTGAAAGTTTCATGGTGATTTGACCACCAGGGGCCGAGAAAAAAGGGGGGTCCCAAAACGCGTTTTCCCCATGCAATTTCCCATAGGATCGGTTGTCGCAGCTACAGCCCGAACCGCTGAACGGAATGACACCAAATTTGGCAAAGAGGTAGTCCTCAGTTCGGACTCGTGCTTTTTGCATATTTGGTGTGAATCTGTTCAGTGGTTCCTGAGAAAATGAGGGTAAAAAAGTTAGTGATATCTATGGCCGGGGAGGATCCGCGGACCCTACCCGCACCATCAGCGAACCCTCCCCGAACGGAGCGCGCACCCTCCCGATCGCGCACTGAATGCTAATTGGCTGTCGAGCGTCTGTCTACATTCGAAACCAGGAACTGTTGGCGGCCATTTTCTGCCTCGGTAGAAGCGAGGCTGAAGAAGCAAGGGGAATAAGTGCGTAAAAAATATAAAGGGGGCAGAGTGGAAATACTCTGACCCTCTAGAGGTGCTTAGGGGGTCCCAGAAGGACCCCCTGGGGCCCCCCTTATTTTTTTTTGTAAAAAGCGGCGAAATGCGCGCATGGTGCGCGCATCCTATCGCGTTGGATGCGCGGATTCTCTCACGGTGGGTTCACGGATCCAAGGAAAAAAAAAATGAAATTGTTGGGAGATAAAGATTAAGCTTAAGTGTTTTGTTCTTGGGTGGCTCTAAAAAGAGCCGTTGTGTTCATTGAGAGTTTTTGGTACTTATAAGTAAGTACCTATACAGAGTCTAAAGTTGTTGAGGAAGACCCTGTTTCCTTCATCAGTAAAGTGTACTCCATCTCTCCTATACATCTCTTGCATATGAAAGCGCAGATTGTTATTGTAAATGGACCCCATTCTGTAGTCTCAGAGAAAAGCAGACACTGATTTATTCACATGTTTCCTAGCTTTCTCAATCTGTGGACAAAAATGATCGGACCAGTTCCATTTCTGCCTTTGGCATATGTTAGAATACACAAAGGCAGTTTTATGGAAAGGTGAAATCAGTTGTGCAAAGGTGTCCTTCATAAGCATTTCCAGACCTACCCCAGTCAAAGTGCCTAGGTCATTGTCACCACAGTGCACTATTATGAGGTCAGGGTGTTGGATTTGCATGAAGGATTTCACCAATGGCATCAATTGGTGCCACTTTAACCCTCTCTGTCCAATCCATTTAATGTCTACATTTGGCAAACCTAGGTCTTTGTGAATGCCTTTTTTTTTCTGCATACCTTTGGCTCCAGAAAATGTAGCTGTGTCCCACAATCCACACTGTTAGCATCTTGTAAGGAGGTCTGGATGCACTCAGATGGTCTCTGTAAATGAAATGGCAGTTTGGAAAGTAAGATGTTTCTAAAATGGTGGCTAAGATACAATTTTGAAAAAAGACAAGAAATCATTGGTTGTTTGACAACCTTCTACACTGAAAGGTAGGGTGCATATTTCTGTTTTTAAAACGCTTGATTCTTATTGGTTAACAAAAACAGATTGTAAGGAACATTATATATGATAAGCTGATATGTTGAGAAGTCAAGCACACTTGCTGTTTTGATTAGCAACATTGTGTGTGCTGAACTTGTGACCTGTGTGCTCAGTACAGTGTTCCATGACCTGTTTCTATGGTAAGGGGCAGAAGGCAGATTGGGGGAAGGGTTGAAGTTTATGTCATTTGGAAAGGGTTGAAATGTTTAACCAATAGAAATGTGTGTTTGCTTTTGAATGTATGTGGGAAGGCATGTGATTTGATGTTTACATGTATATGTGTGGAAAATGAGAGGGAAACTTTGCCATTCTTTGGTTTTGCTGACAGGTGCACAGTGCAGAGATTATGTATAAGACAATCTGGTGTGTGACTGATATCTGGTGTGTGACTGATATGCTTCTTAATCTACAAAACATCTTGAAAGGTGAGTTATTTAAATGTGAGGGGATATATGTAGACTATTTTTATTTTAATCAGACTAATGTGTTTTTTCTGCTAAAGTGTAGGGAGTATTTTTTTTTCTCTACAATCTTATTGACAGTGTGTGTGCATGTAGAAACCATTTTGTGATAAGGATTTGTGTTTTTTCATGTGTTTGTAGACAGATAACTATGCAGTTCTTATATTTTGGTAGATTTAGAAACCACTTATTGTTTATGAATTTGTGAAATGAGTTATGTTTCTGTAGCAAAATGCAGTACTCCTTGTAGATGAAGAAATGTGTTTTGGTATAGCGTAAGGGATAGTGTTGTTTGTCTAGAATCACACAGAGAGCCTGTGTGCATTTGGGAACCACTGTGGAGAAGCGTTTGGTAACATCGTGCATTTGCTGACAGATAACTGTTTAGAAACTTGTCATGTTGTCAAGTTTTAGTAGCATTAGAAGACAGTTATGGCTTATGCTTTCATTAAATGAGTTAGGTATTGACAGTAAAGTGTAGTCGTGAAATATGTAGATTGTGTGCAGTTCCCTTACCATTTCCAGTGTAGTGAATGAGTTTTGGTAAACCACTAGGAATACTGGTGCTTGTCTAGAATCACACTGTGAGTCTGTGTGCATTTGGGAACCACTGACAGAAAAGCGTTTGGTAACATTGTGCATTTGCGGATAGAAAACTGTTTTG
This sequence comes from Triturus cristatus, assembly GCF_964204655.1. Taxonomy (NCBI): domain Eukaryota; kingdom Metazoa; phylum Chordata; class Amphibia; order Caudata; family Salamandridae; genus Triturus; species Triturus cristatus. The sequence goes on along the minus strand of NC_140587.1, from coordinate 201,179,386 downwards.
AAACCTGTCATGATGTCAATTTTTAGTAGCATTAGAAGCCAGTCTTTGCTTATGTGTTGATTAAATGAGTCAGGCATTGACACTAAAGTGTAGTCGTGAAATATGTAGATTGTGTGCAGTTCCCTTATCACTTCCAGTGTAGTGAATGAGTTTCGGTAAACTCATAGGAATACTGGTGCTTGTCTAGAATCACACTGTGATTCTTAGTGCATTTGGGAAACACTGTGAAAGAAGCATTTGGTAACATCGTGCATTTACTGACAGAAAACTGTTTTAAAACTTGTCATGTTGTCAAGTTTTAGTAGCATTAGAAGGCAGTTTTTGCTTATGCTTTGATTAAATGAGTCAGGCATTGACACTAAAGTGCAATCGTGAAATATGTAGATTGTGTGCAGTTCCCTTACCTCTTCCACTGTAGTGAATGAGTTTTGGTAAACTCCTAGGGATAGTGGTGCTTGTCTAGAATCACACTGTGAGTCTGTGTGCATTTGGGAACCAGTCAGAGAAGCGTTTGATAACATCGTGCTTTTGCTGACAGAAAACTGTTTTGAAATCTGTCATGCTGTGAAGTTTTAGTAGCATTAGAAGCCAGTCTTTGCTTATATGTTGATTAAATGAGTCATCCCTTGACACTGATGTGCTGTACTTATATATGTAGATTGTGTGCAGTTCCCTTACCCTTTCCACAGTAGTGAATGAGTTTTGGTAAAGTGCTAGGATAGTGTTGCTTGTCTAAAATCACGCTGTGAGTCTGTGTGCATTTGGGTAAGGATTGTGAGAGAAGCATTTGGTAACATCGTGTATTTGCTGACAGAAAACTGTTTTGAAACCTGTCATGTTGTCAAGTTTTAGTAGCATTAGAAGCCAGTCTTTGCTTATGTGTTGATTAAATGAGTCAGGCATTGACACTAAAGTGTAGTCGTGAAATATGTAGATTGTGTGCAGTTCCCTTACCTCTTCCACTGTAGTGAATGAGTTTTGGTAAACTCCTAGGGATAGTGGTGCTTGTCTAGAATCAGACTGTGAGTCTGTGTGCATTTGGGAACCACTGTCAGAGAAGTGTTTGGTAACATCATGCATTTGCTGACAGATAACTGTTTTGAAACCTGTCATGTTGTCAAGTTTTAGTAGTATTAGAAGCCAGTCTTTGCTTATGTGTTGATTAAATGAGTCAGGCATTGGCACTAAAGTGTAGTCGTGAAATATGTAGATTGTGTGCAGTTCCCTTACCTCTTCCACTGTAGTGAATGAGTTTTGGTAAACTCCTAGGGATAGTGGTGCTTGTCTAGAATCACACTGTGAGTCTGTGTGCATTTGGGAACCACTATCAGAGAAACGTTTGGTAACATCGTGCATTTGCTGACAGAAAACTGTTTTGAAACCTGTCATGTTGTCAAGTTTTAGTAGCATTAGGAGCCAGTCTTTGCTTATGTGTTGATTAAATGAGTCAAGAATTGACACTAAAGTGTAGTCGTGAAATATGTAGATTGTGTGCAGTTCCCTTACCACTTTCACTGTAGTGAATGAATTTTGGTAAACTCCTAGGGATAGTGGTGCTTGTCTAGAATCACACTGTGAGTCTGTGTGCATTTGGGAACCACAGTGAGAGAAGCATTTGGTAACATTGTGCATTTGCTGACAGAAAACTGTTTTGAAACCTGTCATGTTGTCAAGTTTTAGTAGCATTAGAAGCCAGTCTTTGCTTATGCATTGATAAAATGAGTCATGCTTTGACACTAAAGTACAGTACCGTGTAATATTGTCTTTACTGCCCCAGAACTGAAAATTTAATATTTTTACCCAGGCACTGTCCTAGAAGTAGTCTGATGATTTAGTCAGTTTCTAAGTACTTATGTTGTGAACCATTCATTACTGCTTCAAATGTCCATGCAGTATGCATGTAGTTCTCTAACCACCTACACAGTTGTTTTTCTCACCTTCAATTTTCTAGACAGTTTCCATACACTTCCAGGAAACACCCTATCACTCGCTTTGCAGTCCTCTAGTGACCCATTCAGGACCATGTACTAATCCATTCACTGTGCCAAAACCCAAACACTTATAAATTCACCAAGACACTCTCTTTCCAGTACTCTAATGATTCAGTCACTGCCTAAGTATTCATGCACTGAGCTAGGCCTTAGCACATGGACTTCTTCAAACCCCTATGCACTGTGCATGCAGTCTTCTAACCACCTAGACACTTGTCTTTCACAGTTTCAATTCCCTAGTGAGTATCCATACAGTCCAGCAAACATCCTGTCACTTCCTTTGCACTCTTCTAGTGAGCCATTCAGTACCAAGTACTAATCCATTCCCTGCGCCAAAAGCCTACCACTTATAAATTCACCCAGGCACTATCCTTGCTGTAGTCTAATCATTCAGTCAGTACCCAAGTACTCATGCAGTGAGCCAGGCCTTAGCACATGGACTGCTTTAAATGCCTATCCAGTATGCAATCAGTTCTCTAATCAGCTACACAGTTGTCTTTCGCAGCTTCAATTCCCCAGTTAGTATTCATACACTTTTAGCAAACACCCTGTTACTCACCCAGTGTGTCTCTTTTTAGTACTGTAATCATTCAGTTAGTTAGCATGTAGTCTTTTTGTGAGGTAGGCTTTAGTGCATGAACTGCTTCAAAGTAGTATGCATTATGTATGTACTGTTGTAATCATCGTCACACTTGTGGTTCAGGGCTTTAGTCTGTTTTTATATAAAATGTGTTTGTACAGTAATGGAATATTGTAAATTTGAAAGTTATTAATATACATTTATTTGTGACTCTTTTTTGCATATACTGTTTTTCAACGTTAAAATCGAGAAAGTATGCCAGAAAAAAAAAAGAAAAAGAAAAAAACAGAGACAGGAGGATTATTTGAAGAAACATCAACCACAAGTATTTAATGAAAAAGATAATGTGGCTAAAAGGAAAAAATCTTCTGGTAAGATCACAAAGCAATTTATTAAAAATGTTTGTAGGAGCAAACAGAATGTAGAGAATGCTGCAACTTCAAATAATTTTTTGAGTAAGAAAAAAAATCAAAATAAGAGGAAAAGTAAAAAAGCAAATGTTCAGTCAAAGGAGATAAAGTATGGTAAAAGAAGACAAAATCAGTATAAGGAATTACGCAAAAATATATTTTACAAGAGAGTAGTGCATAATTTGCTGAAAGATGTAAAGAAATATAAAAAGAGAGCTTTATTTTATAATAAGAAGAAGCATATTGAAAGCATTGTGGAAAAGGCTTTTGAAGTAAAAAGGAAACTGTTTATTTTAGTGTTGAACAGAATTTGATCACTAGATAAATCAATATATGTAATGAAGGCCAAAAGTAGGAGGAAAAGAGTTATTAATAAAAAAAAAAAAAAATTGTGATGTTTTTTTGGGAGAATGGAAACACAGTTCTAGTTCTAGTTCAGAACCTTTTTTAAATGAAGAGAGTTATTCACTAAGTGAAAAATTATTGTATGCAGTTGACACCAGTGGTAGAGGTTATGAGGTTAGTGATGGTTGTCCAATGGAGAAAGTGAAAATGGTTGAAAGAAATGCAGAAGAAGTGATAGCTGATGAAGTTTTAGGGAGACGTGCTAAAAACCCTGTGTACACTTGGGATTGCAGTACTGTTTGTAGTGTACGACAGGAATCTATTGAAAAATTATGTAGTTTTTTACGAGTCTATACTAAAAAAAGTGTAAAACAAAAGACTAAGCTGTTGCAAGGACTAGACCCTTGCAGAGTGAGAAAACATACTGGTTTGCAAGGTCATTATCTGGCTTGTCTTTCTAGGAAAGTTTGTGAAAGTGTTTTTCACCATTTCAGAATGCTGGCAGTACATCATACTCAAATGCGGAAGTTAGTGAGAAGGTTGTATTATGCAAAAAGTCCAGCACTAAAGTTAAGCGAGTTGAACAGTGCTCTTTTGCGTGGGTCAGTTTCAGATGTGAAGCAGGTCTGTGAGGATATTGAGTTTTGTTACTTTGGGCCTCAGCAAGAGAGTGAAGAAACTGACACATTAATAGAACAAAATGTTGAAGACAATGTAGAACCTGTAATTACAGAAAAAATTGAGGATGAAATCACAAAGTTTAAGGTAATTTCAGGTGAAAGACCAAATGTTCTTGTATTTGTTGTCGGCGAAGTCACTATAAAAATCAAACTAGGGGTGTCAATCTGTATTTTAAAAGTGAAATAGAAAATAATGATAAGTGGATGGAATTTGCAACTTATTTGTTGGTAGAGGATTGTTTTGATTTGGGAGGTGAGCAGCGTATTTGCAAATATTGTTATAATAAATTAGATGAGAATAAAATGCCTGCTAGAGCTGTTCATAATAATCTAGAGTTGGTTCCTGTTCCTCCAGAGCAGATAGATTTAAATACGTACGAGTCTATTCTGATACAATGTGTTCACCCTTTTCTGGCTATTGTTCGTATGGAGCCCAAAACAAGTAAATTACCTCCATCAGAGTTGCAAAGAGGATTGAAAGGAAGAGTTGTGTATTTACCATTAGATTTAAGGAAAAATGTTGAAACTATTGTTGTAGATCATACAGAAAATGAGCCACTAGTCATTCTAGTTAATGGTGTTCCTACTAAGAATAAGAAAATCTGGCAAGAGTTAGTGGATGTTAGAAAACTGCAAAAGGCATCATTGTATCTGATAAAAAATAATGAGTACTATAGAAATGTTTTTGTTGGAGAAGAAGAAATAGATTTAGCAGAAGATAGTGAAACATTAAGTGGACAAATTGAAAAAGTGAACATGTCCAGATGTGAAGAGATCTATGAACATTACAGTGTACATCCACTTCATTCCAAAGAGGTGATGGGGAATACAATTGAGTTGTTTCAAATGAAAAAAGCAACAGGAAGTCCCATGAGTGTATGGGAAGAGCGTTTGGAAGCTCGTTGTTTCCCGCAGTTGTTTCCAACAGGAAAAGGTGGACGATATGATGAACGTCCTGTGCAGATTCCTGCATCTGAATATCGGACAACAAGATTATATGCAGAAGATCCACGATTTCGACAATGTATCCCTTATATGTTTCATCTTCTGTTTGAAAGTGACTTGTCTGGACTTTTATATGCAGTAAATCACATTTTAAAAACTGGAATCCATCTGCAAAATGTAACTGCAAAGGATTTTATGGATAAAGTGCATCAGAGAGATGATCATTTAGAATCTCAGTTGGTTAATCTGATGGCATGTCAGCGTGGGACTAATGAATATTGGTACCGTTGACATGGAGAACTGAAATGCATACTACGGAACTTGGGAACTCCTACATGGTTTGTTACACTAAGCTGTGCTGAGTATGCTTGGGATGATTTACTTGAATTTCTTCGAGAGGCAAATTCCAATATAAATAATATTGAATACAAGACACCTGGTGAATTGTGCTCTTTGCATCCTGTCAATGTATGCAGATATTTCAATCATAGATTTGAAGCTATGATGTCTTTCATCTGCAATTAAAAGAATCCTCCTCTTGGAGAAGTTGTGGATTTCTTTTGGAGAAAACAGTATCAAGCAAGAGGTGCTCCTCACATACATATGTTACTATGGGTCAAGGATGTCCCCAAATTTGGAACAGATTCAGATGAAAGTGTTTTGTATTTCATTGAAGATTATGCTACATGTGCTGTACCAAATAGCAGAGAAGACAAAAACTTAAAAGAACAAGTCTTACGATTTCAAAGCCATAGGTGTGGATAATACTGTCGACGAAAGTACAAGTCAAAGGATAAGTTCTATACCAAATGTCGTTTTGAATTTCCACGTCCTATATTAGCCAAAGGAAGAGTGAACAGTTTCATGTCAGCTGTACGACATACCATCACAAGAAAGTCTCCGAAAAACACCTATAACTTAAGAAGAAGTGAAGAATCGAAATACATAAATGACAACCACCCAGTTATTTTACCCATGTGGAACGCTAACATGAATATTCAGTATGTTGCGGACAATTCTATTGCTGTTGCTCGATATGTAACATCTTACATTACTAAATCAGAAAAGACTGAATTGAAAGAAATGTGGGAAGAGATTTCTCACGACTAGAGTCTAAGTAAGAAATTATACAGTTTCAGTTTGAAAATGTAATCGCATCGTGAAATTGGAGCATATGAATGTTCAGATCAGTTATCATCTGCAAGTCTATATTCCAAAAGTAGAAGAATCATTTGGGTGAGTCTAGGTCTTGCAGGAATGCGAAATCGGGTACTGAAATCTGTTCAAGAAATTGAATATTTAGCAGAAAATGACCCTGAAAGTACAGATATTTTGAAAACCAATATGTTGGACACATACTATCCAAAGAGAAGTCATCATCTTGAGAACATGTGTCTCTATGAGATGTTGCAAAACTACACTTTTAAACGGAATATTACAGAGAATATCAACGATGGAAAATATGGAGTGATTGGTTCTGAAGGATGTCTGGTGAAACAAAGAAAAGGAAATTTAATTAATCACAGAAAACTGAGTTGCGACACTGCTGACAAATGGGAATTTTAGTATTTAGCCCTTTTGCAAATGTTCAAACCATGGCGTTCTGAACTGGAATTACTTGGAGATTTTCCCAGCTATGAAGATTCATTTAATGCTTGTAAAGATAGCATACAATGCAGTGCTTTCGCAAAATATGTGAAAATGTTGAATGATGAAATTGATCAAGAAGCTACAATTGCAGCTGAGATTGCTAGAGACAGTTCTCAAGATAGTCAAAGTTCTGCTGCACTGAGTCAAGATCCACTTGGACAACCAATTGTTGAAAATGAAGCAGCGATTGCCATGAATGAGGTGGAAACAGCAATGTATCAAGCACAAGAAGATGCAATACAGTTAGGAAACTTGGAAGAGCAACTAAATGTTGAACAGAAACAAATATATCAACAAGTGAAAGAGCAGATTGACCATGGATTACTTCATGAAAAGAAAGACTGCTCATGTACATCATTTCAACCTATCCGAATGTATGTTAGTGGTCAACCTGGAACAGGAAAGAATTTCTTAATTAAAGTAATTACAAGTTATCTGCAAAAAAAAACTGAGTCGCATTTGTCTTGTGTTGTCACTGCTCCAACTGGGTTGGCAGCACATGCCATTAAAGGAATTACATCGTTTACTAATGCTGCCAGTAGAGCATGAGAACAAATTGGAATACCACAAGCTATCTGGAGAAGCTTGTTGTGAAGTTTCAAGAGTCCTGAAGAAAATGAAACTTCTCATTATTGATGAGGTGAGCATGGTTTCAAACTTGATGCTTGCCTTTGTGCATTTAAGAATGCAGCAAATTCTTAAAACAGAGTATGACGTGTTATTTGGAGGAAAACACGTCATAGTTTTTGGAGATCTACTGCAACTGACACCGGTAAAAGGGCAACAGGTAATTAAAACACTTGCCCATGAAGATACCAGAAAATCTCTTGGCAGTGTTGGTAATGTGAACATTTGGAGTAATTTTGAATACAAAGAACTGACAACAAATATGCGACAGGCAAATGATGCTGAATATGGAAGTATTCTTCAAGATATAAGAATTGGAATTCTTTCAAAAAAAGGGAAAGAATCTTTGGAGAGTCGATTACTTTGCAATGTCTTTCCAAATGAAAATGCAGTTGCTGCAAAAGTGTACGTGGAAATTGCTAAAAATAAGTCAGTGATTTGCTTAATGCCAACACTGCGTGAGTGTTCAATATTCAACGAAGAATTATTAAAATTGGAAAATGAAGAAATTGTCAAAATGGAAGCCATCGATAAAATACTACATGAAGGTATCACTATTATTTTAACGGGTAAGTTGAGATTAAAACTAGATTGTTTAGAAAAAAAAAATCTAAAACTGCTAGTTTGGAAAAGACACTGTATGTGTGTGTAAACTGTCGGGTAATTTTAAGGCGTAATTTGGATGTAGAGAAAGGTTTAGTTAATGGTGCAATGGCCAAAGTGGTGGATTTTGTGAATTATCAGAAAAAAGAAGGAATTGAATTTTTTAAAATTAAATTTGATCAGATTGATGAAGTTAAAGAAATTGGTCGTTGTTCAGTTCGTTTTTTGCTTGTTATAGATTTATATGTCCGTAGGAAACAATTTCCATTTTCTCTGGCATATGCAGTGACTATTCATAAATCTCAAGGATTAAGTGTAGACAGTGCATTGGTGAACATTGAATCTACTGTATTTAAAGAGGGTATGGCATATGTTGCTTTGTCGCGATTCAGAACATTATCTGGTTTGTTTTTGATTGATTTTGATGAGACAAAGGTTACTCCAGATGCAAACTGTGTAAAAGAGTATGTTAGGTTAAGAAGGGTGTATGCTCCAAATTTAGGTCAATATCGTGTATTTGAAAAGCATGTGGTTGGTCAAAAAAGAAGGTTAGAGAATATCTGTTCTGAAGGTATCAAGAAAAGAAAAGAACAAGATAATGTTGTGATTGCAGGTAAAAAGAAATTGGACACTGTTGGAGAGATTGTTGGTTATCAGTTTGAAAATAGTTCTGGTGTCAACTGCTATGCTAATGTAGTGGTCAATGTTGTTTTTTATCTTGAAGATTTGCAAGAGCAAATTATGGAGAATCAGCAAAAAAGATTTTGTTCTCTGTTGCACTCTGTTTATGAAAAATTGGCAACAGATAGAAGTAAAATACAATCTGTTTCAGATGTTCGTAGTCTTTTGGATGTATGTTCTGGTTCTACACAATTTACACAAAATATCCAACAAGATGCTCAGGAATTTTTAATGTATATGCTTACCATTTTTGAAAATGAAGGTGTAGAAATAGAAAATATTTTTGGCCTTTCTTACAAATGGGAACATCATTGTGAAAATTGCACGTATACATGTAGCACCAATGTAGACACTGAGAGATTTCTGTATTTAACATTACCAGACTGTAAATCAGTGGCTTTCAATAAATTAGTGAAAGGTGCAAATCAAAACATGAAGTGTAGCCAATGTAAATCAGAAATGTTATCCACATTATTGTTAACAAAATATGGAAAATACATAATTTTAATGATGCAACGTTGTACTGCTGATGGAAGAAAATTGGATACTTTAATAAAACAATTTGTAGCAGCACAAATATAAATATCAGGAAGGACTTTTGTAGCAATTGCAATAATTTTCCATGATGGTCCTTCCACCACATCTGGACATTACACTGCCTATCTAAAATGTGACAAAGGCTGGACACTTTGTAATGATGCCCAGTTGGTTTTCAAACAACGTTTGCCTAGGGAATTACAAAATTCCTACCTAATATTTTTGAAGCCAAAGTTTTAGGAAGCTAATTCACTCTCTGAGGAATTTATTATTATAATTTAATAGAACTACCATTGGACAGTTTACATAAAGAAGAAGTGCAAAAATACCATTTGGCCTCAAGGAAAGGTATATTTTTGAATTATGGACTTTTTGGTGGTCATTTATTCGGTGATTATTTTAATGTGGCAACATTTACAGTTTTTATAAGTTAAAGTTATAAAATTTTGTAATCTGTAAGCATTTCATATGTGTATGATTTGTATTTTCTGGTATTTTACTGAGAATAGTATGTTGTTGTTTTTTTAACAATCTTTCTGATTGTTTTTTTTTTGCCCGCTGTTAAGTGATGAGTACCATTGAAATCACTATTTCGAGTGAAATTCAATATATTCTGAGAACAGCAAAAAAGGCAAACAAATTACTTTGTGGAAATTATGTTGTGTTGTAAAAAATGTATTATTATATGTTATAATTTTTATTTTATTTTCTTTCACAGATCCAAATTTTAAAATGAACAATTTTTAAGAATTTATATTTGAGAGAAAATAGGCAAAAATGAATAACATTTTTTATTCCTATTACTGTGAAGGTAAGTTTAACTAAGTCTCAATATGGAGAATGAAGAGGCCTGCAAGAATCTACAAAGTTGAAACAAGTTTCTTAAAACACTTTGTTTATGTAGTTTTGAAATTTGACCATAATCAGATATCAAGTGACCTGCAAAAAAAGAGATTTGAGGGGTTCATAATATTTCATCTTTTTAGCTGTTGAAGGACCGCAATTATTTCAATCATTCTTCTTTGAACATCTTTGCAGTCAAAATTCCGTGCTTACCTTTTTTCATTCGCGAGGAAATTTAAAAACGGAAATATGTCACTTTTTGTAACATAGTTATTGTGTAAGATATTCTTTCATATTTTCAAAGAGAGGAAAAGGCACTCTGTGCACTTTTTATACTCCATGAAAATATAACTTCATCATGCAGACCACTTTTGGATGAAAGGGTGTTCTATAAGTGTTGTTGTGCATGATTGCACTTAATACTCATAGAACAAGACACATGAACTTCGGACATCGGAACAACACTTGCCGCCTACCTGTGGGGGAACTCTTCCTAGCGCTTCGGAGCTGGCGTTGCTGCCGCTGGGAAATTCCTTGTTGTGTCTCCCCGCCGCCACCGACACCTCTCGCGGCCGGAGACCGGAGACCACAACCCCCAGAGTGCCTTGCGCTTCACACGCGCCGGAAGGCACATAAAAGAGCGACGCTCTTGCTGCAGAGCGGGAACTTCGGACATCGGACATCGGAACAACACTTGCCGCCTACCTGTGGGGGAACTCTTCCTAGCGCTTCGGAGCTGGCGTTGCTGCCGCTGGGAAATTCCTTGTTGTGTCTCCCCGCCGCCACCGACACCTCTCGCGGCCGGAGACCGGAGACCACAACCCCCAGAGTGCCTTGCACTTCACACGCGCCGGAAGGCACATAAAAGAGCGACGCTCCTCCCACATCGCGGGACGCGCGCGGGCAGCGCCGGGAGAAGCCCGGGACAAGGGCGGGACCGTCTGTGGCCGTCAGTGGTCTACAGTGGTCGGGCGGGCCACCCCTCTAACATTTACATCTTGTCTGTGGTGAGTTGGAATTGTCTCCTATCATGGAGTTTGTCAATGATGGTATCACACAGGAGGATTTCCCGTTCCCCCCTGCTACATTTGAGTCCCTACTTGAAAATGCACTGAACTTGGTATCAAGTGAAATAGCTGACACTGAAAAGAGAATGTCTATGAGCTGCATTAACAACAGTATTCAGCCGACACCATTGTCAAATAGCCCTGGGATTCCACTATCGCCGGCCGTTGTAATTACAAAACCGGTATTGGTACTAACACCACCCGTATCCTTGTTGTCTGAAATTGCTCCCTCTATTACAATTGCCTCCCAGGATGACGTTATTACCTTGGGTTCTACGGACATCAGCAATAAACAGGGAGGGGAAAAACGTAAAAGGGGCATTACTAAACCCAGTGCCAATAAAAGGAAACAACTCCCACCTAGCAAGAATCAGCCTACGCCCCAGAGCCTGTGGAATAAACAAAAATTTACTGGGGCACAAACTACTTATGCTGTGGATAAAGACCCTGTGGTTGCGGATGATGATATTCCTACCGCAACCACTACTGACTCAAGTGGGACCACTAACACTATATGGACCCAAACAACACTAATGGGAGATAATTATCATCTCTCGAAACAGAATGGGAACCTTATAGAAACTATAGTGGATACTATTTTTAATCGTCTGGAGAAGCAAATGATCAATCAATTTAATAATATTTTTAAAAGACTTGATAGATTAGATAACCTGGTTAAAAACGAAGAAGCAAAAAGAAAGGGGTCTGCCAACTTGGATCGTATCAGAGCTGACCGTCTTGTAAAACAACTTGAATCTGTAAGCAACACTCTGTCAGTAAAGAAACAGGAAGTTCCAACTTTACCGGGCGGGGGCACGAGCAACCCTGGAATATTATCCCACTCAACTGTACTACCTATAATTCAACCCCGATCTGCTAATGGAGGGAAGAACATGATAAAACCCAATCTACCTCCCAAATCTACCCCAACGCCTGCACCCAGACAAACTGCCCCTTCCATTAGTATTAATAAAAATGCCAGTAACCACAAAAACGGTTCCATCCAACCTATAACGGCTACCAGACCAACTGCTGTTAACAATAAAGGTACTGGGCAACCAGGAACAAGCAAGCCTTTTAAACATCAAGGGCCTGCCTTACATCTGCCACCGGATGCCTGTCCCTTTGTTCTAGTCCTTGCAGGAGTACCACCGTTGAGGGAGGATCAGGGGGAATCATGGGTGCAACTGCAAAACAAATGTATAGACTGGCTAACTAAGCAGAAAGGTGTCGGATTCGATATCTCAAGAGAGATTTTATCGGCTCATAGGGTGTCTTGGGTCGGCCCCTTAATTAAAGATAAGGAAGGTGACTGTATCGTCCTCAATTTTAAAAACCCTGGTACTGTAAGATTTCTACTCAACAGGAATGGTAACTGCTCTGCCACTTCTACGGTTGTAACTATGTTACCTTTGAGTTACTTTTACAGACAACCTACAATGCAATCACGGCCACCCTTAATGCAATTTCAACCACCATCAATGCATTTCCAGTCACCCCCTTTGCAATTCCAGTCAGCTCCATTTCCATTCAATATGTTTAACAGATTCGCACCTTTGTCAAATTTGGACATGTTAGACTGACCCTTATCGACTAACTTAGTCGAATTATCCTTGGCATCAATCACTGAAACCCTGGAAGTCCCACAACCCTTGCCTTGGACTGTAGAGAGAGAAAAACCCATGAACCAAAGACTATTGCCCCAGGATTCCGAATTATCTTTTGTAAGTTGGAACATAGCGGGACTTAATACTAAAATGAAAATCAAAGAATGGTTAGAATGGGTTAAAAATAACTGTGACATACTGATGCTACAAGAGACCTGGTGTATAACTACACCTGCAATGGAGGGTTTTTGCTGTTATAATTTGAAGGCCTCTACTTCACCTATGGGACGTCCCAGTGGGGGTTTATCTATCTGGACTAAAATAAAATCCGGGGTACAAACCAAATTGATCCCTACTCCGGGTAAATGTTTTATGGCTATGAAGTACATCAACAGGATGAAATTATGCATAATTAATTTTTATAATAATGATTTTGTTACTCGTCCTAATGACAATTTTTTGTCATTGTTTAATTTTATTGATGAAATCATGGAGGGGCAGAAGTATGGGCTCTTTGATGGCATTTGCATCGGAGGGGATTTTAATGCTCATATGTACCGCAATAGTCCATGCAGAAACGGTGAAGAGTTGAAAAACCATCTAGCCTCCCGTGATTTAGTAAACGCAATGGAAATTGCTGGTTCTAGTGCAAACAACATACTAACACCTACATATATAGGCCAGGGCTGTGCTTCTACGATAGATTATATATTTATCTGTCCCACTTTGTGTGATATAATTTTAAAAGCAGAAGTCATCTGTTCCGCATACAGTGATCACTACCCGCTTAGAATATACTTAGATAATCCACAGACCACGAAGGTTGCACCGAGAGCAGAGTTGGGGGCACAAAATTTGGCTCTATCTACCGACAGACTAAGATTAATATGGAAAGGGGTGGACAATAAAGACATTCTAGCTAGAGTAATCAAAAAATACCCTACGGTTGTAGAGACCTGTCTGTCGCACATTAGCTCAGGCGACGATGTGGTCATTGCTTTTGGCAATCTTTGTGGGGCTATTAAAAGAGAATCCTCTAAACCAACTAGGCCTAATATAGTTCAGGGCCCTCGCTGGTTCGACTCCTCCTGCTCTAGGGCCAACAGGGACCTGAGGGCGGCCCTAAAAATCAATCCTAGGGACACTCAACTTGTGAGAGAATTAAGATCAAAATACAAATCTGTGTTACGTATTAGATCTGAGGCCCTAGTGATTAATCACTGGGAATCTCTCACGCGTTCCGCCTCCTTAAAAGACACGACAGGTTTCTGGAGAGAAGTCAAGTCCCTCAGATCTTTTGGCTCTAACATCAAACCAATCAACTGCAATATAACCGGTGAGGTGTGGGTAGAACATTTTTCTAAAATTTATGCTATATTACCCACTTCCTCAGACACTATCCCCCTATCCAACACCGTTGATCGATTGAATTTTTCAATATCCGAGGTCGAGGATGCTATATTTGAGAGTGCCAGCAATAAAGCCCCAGGCCCGGATGGTCTCTCTATCGACCAGATTAAATCTGCAATCAATTTTTGGGCCCCCTTATTATGTAACTTATTTAATAATTTGGCTGACAGCTCAATTCCCGCTTCTTGGTCGAACAGTGTCATCGTACCGATATTTAAAAAAGGTGACAGGTCGGATCCTGCCTGCTACCGCCCGATTTCACTGATCGATAATACGCTAAAAGTTCTAGGAAGGGTAATTTTTAAAAGGATAAGAAACTGGGCTGAGGATAATAATGTCTTACACTGCAGTCAATTGGGATTCAGAAGCCATGTGGGTACTGTTGAACAATGCCTTAATTTGAATTTGATTATGGCCAAATATACTATTGTTAAAAAGTCACCGCTTTATTTAGGTTTTATGGATCTGAGTTCCGCATTTGATTTTGTTAATCGTTCTAGGTTGTGGTCACTTTTGCTTGATTATGGTTTGGATGACTCACTGGTATATTTTCTTTCTTATTTACATAGGGATCTAAAAGGCAGAGTACGTATTAATAACGATGGTGAATTATCTGATGATATTTTTATTAGCAGAGGAGTTAGACAGGGCTGCGTACTCGCCCCACTGCTTTTTATTTTATATATTAATGGGTTGAGCTGCTCCCTGAGCAAGAATACTAAGGATGTACCAATTATAAATGGTTCCCCCATTTCTACCCTACTTTATGCGGATGACGCTGTATTAATGGGGCGTACCCCGAATGCTTTACGCACTTTAATCAATGGGTTTGTTGCTTTTATGTCCAATTTGGGCTTAAGTACCAATTTTAAAAAATCTTTCATTATGAACTGTGGACCCAAAAAGTACAACATTACTTCTATTAAATCAGGGGACAATATATTAAAATGCACCAGCACCTTCCCTTATCTAGGGTTACTATTCTCTAATACAGGATCATGGCAGCCACATGCTACCTATGCGAGAAATAAAATTGGTAAATCGATCAATTCAATTTTATCTCTCCGACAACCCAAACTGGCTGATGTCATTTCCCCCCTGCTCAACATTTATCGTACCCAATGCCAACCAACTGGGACATATGGAGCAGAAGTGTGGGGTTATTGTAACAGCACGTCCCTCCAGTTGGAGGAAAATAGATTTTGTAGAAGGGTACTGGGGGGAGTTCCCTGTGCGCCAACATTTATTTGTCATAATGAACTTAGGCTGCCATATATTGCCGATTTTATTAGATCAAGGCCCGCGCTTTTCTGGATAAAAATATGGTCCAATCCAGCCGCATCCTTAACGCGCAGTATAATATCCGATTGTTTATTACACGAAAGATCTCACCTTATACCCTGGTTAAACGCAGTCAACAATAGCCTGTTGAGTGTGGGACAAGGCTTGTTGTTCAGCTCCCCTAACACCATTGCCCCCGCTCACAAGAACGGTGTAAAACGGGCACTGTTTGATTTATATAAGGAGGAACGAAGGAGATCCGAACTGGTAAAACCTGTCGTGATTAAATATCTGCAATTAACTGATCCAGACAATGATAACCTAAACAAGCCCTGTAGATACCTGTCAATCCCAATTGGAAGATGGAACCGGAGCCTTTTATTTAGGTTCCGGGATGGAAGCATTGTTAATCTACTAAGCTTCCCTCTTGGCTATAATAAAAGTTTAGAAAAGCTGGATTGCCTTTGTGCAGAGGGTGGAAAACAAAGCTTGCTGCACTATTTCTTCTTCTGTGGCCATTACAAGTTGTATACCCGCCAATATTTAATGCCGATTCTCCGTAAATATAACCTAAGGGACTTCAATCTGGCATTGAGATTTCTACAAATGTTGTCAACAGACGAGGTTATACATACTGTAAATTGTTTTATAAAAGCCTGTGTAAGATCTAGGGCAAGCATGGAACACACATAATGGTCACTGAATGTATATTGCACCTTACCATTCTAATATAAATTGAATATAGAATCAATTATATGTGTGTTTGGATCTGTATGATTATTATGGAAGTGGATAAAGTGGAATCCACAAACTACATATTTTAATAGACCATGTATTCCTTATTATGTACTAAGCACTTTATGTTATACATGCTACTCAAACCCAATTGAAAATCTTGTCCTTAAAAAGACTATGTATACCCTTATTATGAACTTTGCACTTTATGTTATATATGCTGCTCAAACCCAACTGGAAATCTTGTTCTTAAATTTTTATATATGTTTTTATGTTTTTTAATCTGTATGCACTTTTATGGATGTACTAATTCCGAATAAAGATCATTTGAATTGAAAAATTGAAGACACATGTCTAGATTTATTAGAAATCGTAAATCTCGATATGTGTGTGAATGGTGCACCATTCTACAATTGGTGTAGGAAAGCACAACAAAGAGAATTGTTTTCATTTCTCCACATTTTTATTTCTTCAATGCATGCTGAAATGTTCAGCATACATTGAAGGAGAAAAATGCATTTTCTCATTGTTTTTGTACATAAAGGTGTGTCTTCCTGTAGAAAAACAAACAGCACATGACACATATCCTCGCATAATTGTGCAAGGGTGCCTGTGTCACCACATGGCTGCAGTTTAAGCAGCTGTGCAGAGAGAAGCATAGATTTGCAACATATTTATGTACATATGTTGCATCCCTGTGCTTCGGAAGTACTACAGCACACAGCAGATAAAGAGGTTACTGTGTGATGCTGCAGCACTTCCTTATAGTTCTGCACTTATACATTCACCATACGCTACTAATGCATTCATTCAGTCAATTACGTACTACACAGACATTCATCTAAACTTTCACACACTAACAAAGAAATTTAGCTCTTTTTTTAAACCAGGAAAGTTAGTTCTTAAAAAACCTTTTTTTCTTCTTCTTTCTTCTTTTATGTTTTTTTTGGGTTTTTTGAACAATTTTGTGTTTGTTTTGGTTTTTCTGAAAAAAAAAAAGCAAAAAACAGGAGAAACCAAACAATGAACTTCAGGGAACAGTAAAAAAAAAAAAAAAAAAAATAGCAAATATGACTTTCATGCTGGCGGCAGATGAGGTCGATTGACTGCTCGCCATAGCACAAAGTCTTATTGCACTTAGTGCAGAGCACTTTTAAAAATTGAAATTGAGGACGGATGTCCAAGGTTTGGTCTGAGGGATGCACTCTTGACGTGCTCGGCTGCGATGAGGTGGATGGCGCAGGAGCAGGAGTGTCTCTCATGCGTCGGCACTCTTCACGTGCAAGATTGTTTGGATGAAGGCTCCTCATGTGCTTCATCATACTTGCCGTGCCGCAAGAGTATTTCTTGGTGGGATCCCCTCTCTATAAGTCTCTTTTGCAAATCTTAAATGTGACCAAGGTGGCATTGGTCTTATTCTGTCCTTCGGGAAAAGTAAAAAATTTCCACACCACTGAAGCAAAACGTTTTTTCTGTGGTTCCTCCGGCAAAATTTCTTCATCAGAGGTTTGAGGTGATGCAGGTGATGCCTGCTGCCCTGAAGCCATTTTTGGTTGCAAAAAGTTAGAACTAAGTGTATACTTAGTCTAAAAAAATCTTCTTCTGTCCAAAGAGATGGTTCTCCAAAGAAGCTCAAAGAAGAATGATTGAAATGGGTGGGGTCTTTCAGTAGTTAGAACAGGAAGTGTAATGAACCAATCAAATCTCTTTTTTTTGCAGGTCACATGGGATCCGCGCACTGTGCGCTTACGCAGCACGCACCCAGCGCGCATCCGCGAAATTGAATTAAAAAGAAATATAGGATTAGATGTCAAAATATATTAGTTTTAAGACTAGTTTAGAGTTAGTCTTCAATTAATATTCACATGCAATACATAAATATGTGTTTTTAAATGTTAAATACTTCGCGGGATCCGCGCACCCATCGCGTCACGGACGCATATGACGCATCGCGGAAGCGCGTAAACGTCGCGTTACGTACATCGAACGTGTCGCGTATAGGCTGGGAGTCGCGTACCGGTCGCATAGCGATCGTGCACTAAACACGTACCCAACGCATACCATGCACAGATGTTATCGCTTACAGATCGTGAACGGTGCGCATAGGGTGCGCGGATCCATAAACATTGAAAAAAATATATATCTAAAATAAAGCTTTGCACTTATAGTTGAAAAAATATTTTGAAAAATATAAAAAAAATATGTTTGAAAAACACATTAAGTTCAAATAATATTTTTTAATTTTTAAAAGAATTAATTGAAGAAATATGTTTAAAAAATGATGATAAAAAAGTATTTAAAAAAAAAGAAAATGACACACTGAATTTGAAAAATATAGAAATGCAATCAAAATCATTAAACATGATATCTTTAGAGATAAGTTATTGATAGAAATTAGCATTTAAAAAACCTTTGAAATTCACGGAAAAAAACGTAGGTTTCATGCATGTTATAGTTAGGAATTGGCATTTAAAAAAACTTTGAAATTCACTGAAAAAACCAAAGGTTTCAGGGGAGTTATAGTTAGGAATTGGCATTTAAAAAACCTTTGAAATTCACTGAAAAAACCATAGGTTTCAGGGGCGTTATAGTTAGGAATTGGCATTTATAAAACCTTAGAAATTCACTGAAAAAACCATAGGTTTCAGGGGCGTTATAGTTAGCTGGACATTTCCCTCGTACAAAACCCTAGAAATTCCCCTGTTATAGTTAGTTCAGCTAAGTATAACTCGCGCCCCCGCAATGCACTGCTGATGACGTCACATATTACATCACTCATGACATGGTCAGTGACATCTCAAATGACATCACTGATGACATCATCCATGTGATAAATTAGTGCATCTTCTCACACCCTAATATAACCTTTGATACACCGACTCAAAATTTCAGACGGCCATTTGACAACCATAGATACTCCAATACCAATAACTACTCACCCACTCATTGACTTTTAGGTCTACATACATCTCCACTCACTCACCTGTACAGTCACTCATACTTACAGTCACTCTGTGCATTTATACATCTATATAGACACTCACACACCGCCAATCATCCGTTGAGGTACTGATACATCTAGTCAGTCATGAAAATAATTAATCACAGTAAAATTTACTCACTTACACAGTTAAAAACACTCAAGTTCACTTACTCATAAAAATACTAACAAATTCTGTGTCTTCCTGCAGAAAAACAAACAGCACATGACACAGATATCCTTGCACTATGGCGCATGCAGCCACTCCCAAAATCACACACTCTCATATATAGATAGTTATATACTCTTACACACATATACACTGCGTTTCACATATGTAGTTACTGACACATGTACAACTGAGATATACATTCAATCACTAACACACCTATACATACACTCACCCAACCATACAGTCCATCACAGATGCACTCTTAAAAACATGCACCCACTAAATCACCCACTCACACATCTAGTCACAGAGTCACACACACCCTACCCATACAAACACTCAGGCACCCATAGAGATACTCAGACAACCAATCAATAACCCATATAGACACTCATATAGCTATTCACAAAACCATGCAGCCACTTATACACCAACACACAGACACATACAGACATTCACACAGTTTAGTCACTAGTCTGCAGTAAGATACATTTAATAACTCACTTATGGAGTCAGTTACGCACCTAGAAAATCACCCATTCACACACTTATACACCCACTCATTCTTCCATAGGCCTTTCACTATAAATATATAAAACATATTTAAACTTTTAAGAAAAACACACATTCACTGGATGATGTCATCAGTGACGTCATCAGTGATGTCATTTGATATGTCATCAGTGATGTCATCAGTGATGTCACTGACCATGTCATGAGTGATGTAATATGTGACGTCATCAGCAGTGCATTGCCGGGGCGCGAGTTATAGTTAGCTGAACTAACTAATATAACAGTGGAATTTCTAGGGTTTTGTATGAGGGAAATGTCCAGCTAACCAGAACGCCCCTGAAACCTATGTTTTTTTCCGTGAATTTCTAAGGTTTTTTAAATGCCAATTCCTAACTATAACGCCCCTGAAACCTATGGTTTTTTCAGTGAATATATATATATATTTATATATAGACATATATGTATATATATCCTCCGTACTCCTTTCTTCCAGCGGTTCACTACTCGGAACCAAAAAAGGCACGAACTCCACTTTGTAAGTGCAATCTTAATTTATTTTTCTGTGCATAGCCACCATGACGCGTTTCGAACCACCAGGGTCCTTGATCACATGACACACTACGTTTTTTCTCTCTGTTTTTAAAGTGACAAAGTACTTTTTTTTTTCTCTCCCAAACATGGTGAAACTGGAAAACAGACTACCCGTATGTTTTCCACATCTACACTTTGAGGTTTCATCTCTGTTTACAAAATACCAGTCTATTTAGATCATATATATTTACATAATGTTGACAATTTTGTAAGGAGGTTCCTGTGATATTTCAGCGCGGTGGCCAGAGACGCGCTTCAGAGGCCCCCGCATCATCAAGTTGGCCTGGTTCCCACTGGCTTCTGCTGTGGCAGATTTCTTCGTTTTCCAAGGGATTGGATGTACCAGAGCCCACCTCCGTGTTTGAGAAGAGTTAGGGCGGTGTTGGAGTTATTAACTCCACGCTGGGCGATGCAACTGTCAGATTTGCCCCGCCGAATGGATTTCTGAACTGGGGGTTGATGCGTTTGGGGACCCAAGGGGGTGCCTGAGTTCAAGTATCTAACAAGCAGGAAATTGGTTTTATCGTCATTGTGATACCCTGCATTCCGCATAATCACTGGATTACCCCCGCTATACCTACCTGGTTACAAAACAGCATTCTGGGACTTGCAGTTCACACGCACCATTTGATCTGCAACAGGTGAGCTAAGGCATCTGCTTTGGGTTGGAGCGGACCACAACCAATCCTTTTGTGGCAGGACATTGGAATAAACGATGGCGTGCACACCTCCTGAATACTGCTGGCGCTGAGGAAGGCTTACCTAGCCGAAATGCATTCGCCGTTGCTGTACCATGTTAAATAAAGATGCCTCCATGGTTTCCCCTACTGCGGCCTCTTCTCTTTCTTTGGAGGAGGTTCCTGTGATATTTCAGCGCAGTGGCCAGAGACGCGCTTCAGATACCCCCGCATCATCAAGTTGGCCTGGTTCCCACTGGCTTCTGCTGTGGCAGATTTATTCGTTTTCCAAGGGATTGGATGTACCAGAGCCCACCTCCGTGTTTGAGAAGAGTTAGGGCGGTGTTGGAGTTATTAACTCCACGCTGGGCGAGCTGAACTGTCAGATTTTCCCCCGCCGAATGGATTCCTGAACTGGGGGTTGATGCGGTTGAGGACCCAAAGGGGCGCCTGAGTTCAAGTATCTAACAAGCAGGAAATTGGTTTTATCGTCATCGTGATACCCTGCATTCCGTATAATCACTGGATTACCCCCGCTATACCTACCTGGTTACAAAACAGCATTCTGGGACTTGCAGTTCACACGCACCATTTGATCTTCAACAGGTGAGCTAAGGCATCTGCTTTGGGGTGGAGCGGACCACAACCAATCTGTTTGTGGCAGGACATTGAAATAAACGATGGCGTGCACACCTCCTGAATACTGCTGGCGCTGAGGAAGGCTCACCTAGCCGAAATGCATTCGCCGTTGCTGTACCATTTTGAATAAAAATGCCTCCATGGTTTCCCTTACTGCGGCCTCTTCTCTTTCTTTGGAGAAGGTTCCTGTGATATATATAGACATATATGTATATATATCCTCCGTACTCCTTTCTTCCAGCGGTTCACTACTCGGAACCAAAAAAGGCACAAACTCCACTTTGTAAGTGCAATCTTAATTTATTTTTCTGTGCATAGCCACCATGACGCGTTTCGAACCACCAGGGTCCTTGATCACTTGACACACTACGTTTTTTTCTCTCTGTTTTTAAAGTGAAAAAGTGCATTTTTTTCTCTCTCCCAAACATGTTGAAACTGGAAAACCGACTACCCGTATGTTTTCCACATCTACACTTTGAGATTTCATCTCTGTTTACAAAATACCAGTCTATTTAGATCATATATATTTACATAATGTTGACAATTTTGTAAGCATTGGATTTAGTCTTTGATACCAGTTTCAATACTACTTTGTGCAAATTAGTGCCTATAAAATTCTGTACACACTGCAAAATAAATCCAACTCAACAATAGATGCATGAATGCTTAAAAACCATGATAAAAAATCCAAAGCATCATCAACCTTGTGCAAAATACTCATTTGGTTACTAAAATAGTATGAATACATATTATAAACTGGTATGCTTTCTATATATCTAAAAAATCATGATTTCATTAATACTGTGTAAAATAAGAAATCATATGTAAACATTCCTTTTTCTGTAAACAGTTCATTTCATTATTAGACAAATGTCCTCTGTGTGCAAAATGTATTCAAAAAAAGTGCTGGTGCATTTGTCTTACCCTTGAAAGTTCTTAAGTGCTAAATACATTGTGTGTTGTTACATGAGCCTATGTGTTACAACTACACTAAAGAGAAAAATCGAACTGGGGGATGAGGTTCAGCATAATAAAACCATAATGGATTAAGATGTCTTCCTGTATGTTCCTATTTTAGTACCAAACTAACATTAAAACAATATTGCGGTTAAAGCCAGGTGTATAAGTCTTGCGTCGTGTTGAGCTCATGCGGCCTTTACTGTCAAGTTCTAGAATGTATTTAGTTTCAAGGCGCCTTAGAATAGCCTCCCTGTTTCCTCCTCTTCTTGGTGGAGGGACTCTATCTATTGCATAATACTTTAAATGATCCAAGCTACTGGAATGGACCTCTTCAAAGTGGCGGGCCACCGAATAGGTAATACCTTTGTTGGTGATGGCCCGCATGTGCTGGAGTATTCTCTTGTGGACCTGCAGTTTTGTGCTTCCCACATAACACAGTCCACAAGAGCACTCCAGCACATACACGGCGAACTCGGACTTACAGGTCAAAAACGTATTTATGACTGTAGGTTTATCTTTAAAAGTTGTTAAAAACTACGTTTTGCTTTCCCCATATTTGCACGCCCTGCATATCACACAACGAACAAACCCTTTACGATTAGCCTGCCAATTAGTACTTTTTGTAACTTCTGGACTGCTGCTAACTAGATAGTCTTCTGTGCTAGGTGCCTTCCTGTATGTTATCAGGGGAGTAGTTGGCATTTGATCCCCTTTGATTGGGTCATTTTGCACTAGGTGCCAATTGTTTTTGACTATTTTACTCAGGCTGTCCTTTTGTTTGTTGTATGTGAGAATTAAGTGAGGGCTATCTTCAGTGGCTGTGCTATTCATTCGTTTAGTTTTGGCTGATGGTTTGAAGAGTACATTTTCCTGTGGTTTGACTTTAGTTCATCTTATGGCATCATTAATCGTTTTTTCTTTGTACCCTTTTTCTAGGAAACGAGCTTTGCACTCACTCTGTGACACGATTAGATCTGATATGTTACTGCATATTCTTCGAATTCTTAGCATTTCCCCATAGGGTATGCTAAGAATTGTGTGCTTGGAGTGGAAACTGCTCGAGTGCAATATAGTGTTCCCGGATGTTGGTTTGCGATACAAGCGTGCTTCTAAAATGTTGTTAGAAACGTACACGTCTACATCCAGGAAACGTATTGTACTCTCATTGATGGAATATGTGAGTTGGATGTTGATATTATTGTTGTTCAAACATTTTATAAATTCATCTGCACTCTGCTTGTCCCCCCACAAGACCAAACATAAATCATCTATGAATCTGACAGATTTAATTACATGCTTTGACCATACTTCTGCATACTTGTTTCTCACTTCCATTTCATCCCACCACCCCATGTAAAGGCAGGCGTAGCTGGGTGAAAAGCTCACACCCATTCCTACGCCTCTCACTTGATGGTAGACCTGTTGTTGAAATAAAAAGTAATTGTTATATAAACAAAACTTAGTTGGGTCCATTAACATTCTATTGTGGGTGTGGAATTCAATAGGTCACTTTCCCAGAAAATGTTCCAGAGCTCTCATACCGTCTTGATGGTGTATTGACGTATAAAGGTTACTGACATCCATGGAGATCAATAAAAAATCTTGTTGCCACTGAAATCCATGTATTTGCCTCAGGAAATCTGTCGTATCCTGTACGTAGGACGGTAACAATTTTACCTGTTTCTGTAGGAATGAGTCAATATACACTGAAACATTTTCTGTTAGTTCTTAAATAGCAGGGATTATCGGTGGGCCAGGAGGGTTGACACTGTCTTTATGTATTTTAGGGATAAAATACATTTCCGGCAAAATTGGGTAGTCATTTAAAAAAAATCTCAGTTCATTATGATTGATTAGGCCACTGCTTTTCCATGCCAGTAACTTCGTATGCAGTATGTTTTGTGCTGTTTTAGTAGTGAGTTTGTTACTAATCTTGTAACAGCTTTGATATCCTAGCTGTTTTGATGCTTCTTCCATATATTGAATTATTGGCCAAACGACCACATTGCCGCTGATTGTTGATATTTCAGTTGGTACGCATTCTGTTTTTTCCTTGTTGCTTGTGTTTTGAAATTTGGAGTTCTTATTTCTTTTATTAAGATTTCATTGAAATTGTCGATGGAATCTCTCGTTAGGACTGGAAGAAACTTGGATTTGGGTTTAAATTTGGTCACTGGTGCTGCATTGAGATTGACTCCTTGATGTACCATTAATTGTTGTGTGGAATCTATATTTGGGGACTCACTGCTTTTAGTCTGTAATTCCTGAAGGTCGAATATTAAGTAGGCCTGGGCTAAATTTCCGTTCCGCTCGCGGAAATTGCGATAATTTGACATTTTCGCGTTCCGCTGAGAGCACAAAAATGTCAAAATTTCCGCATTCCGCAGCTTAGCGATAATTTGTTTCTTGCTTGCGCTGTAAAATAATACATTCTCACGCGCGCGCGATCGCCTTACCTGAATCCCCGCGTTTGCCGACAAGTTTTCCCGATCCGGTCGCGCTCTCCACGAGATGTTGAATTGTTGGTAGCCATTTGCGCTGTCTCGCGACAGTTCGCGCCCGCAGTAATGTCATTGGTCGCGCGATCACGTCTTTCTTCTCGCGATCATGCACCGCGAGAAGAGTGAAAACAAGATGGCCGCGCCCACGAGCAACCGCATGGGTAAGTTGGCGAGCCACGACCACGCAGAAAGTACCGCGAACGGGCGGGAAAAAAACTTCCGCATCTTCGCGATATTTCCGCGTGTTTGCGGAGATTTTTAACATTTTTGCGATAATTTGCGAAAGTCACTTTCGCAAATTCCGCCCACCCCTAATATTAAGCTGACATCTGAGGCTGTTAAAGAACTCATAGCAATGTTCACTGATTCTAGAGATGTATATGCAATATTACTATCTTGCCTAAGCTGATGATACTTTTGTAACTTTAGTTTTCTGATTAACTTGTATATATCTACACGCACTGTGGATAATCAAAGTTACTCTCAGAGCAATATGTGAGCCCTAACGCCAGCAGCTGCTGCTCTGCTGCATCCTGGTTGATGGTAGATAAAGGACTGTGCTGGCATTTTCCATTGTTGGGATTATTGGCGGCGCCAACCCCTGTTGTTCTTTTTGTTTGTTTGCCTTTTGGCGCCTCCTTCTCCTTCTCTCTCATCATTTTGTATTCCTCCTTTGTCTATTCTGGATTTTTCTTTCCGGGGGCGTATGGTCTGTCATCTTGCCTCTCTTAAAAAATTCAATTCCTCACCTATTGTGCGTTTTGGAATTTGTTGATTTGCCCCTTCAATTGATCGCACATTGAGTTCTGTCTCAGACTCTCTTTCCACAGAGGAGCTCAAATCAGAAACGGAGGGCGTCGTTGGCAGCCCCCTGCTTGACGCTGCTGAGGAAGCAGGGACCTTTCTCCTTGTGTCTCCTTTTTGTGCTGCCCTTGCTTTGTCATACTTACGAGAGAGGGTAAATATCTGACCTAGGTCATAATGATTCTTATCCCTTTGGAATTTGTACGTTTTTCTCCTTTTGATTATTTCCTCCTCTTTTTTCAATCGTGCCAACATGTCATCCCGTATTTTCATTGTTGTACCATTTGTCTCCACTTGGCTTATTTGTTGATTCAAATCATCACTTTGTACCAATAAATCATTTCTTTCAATGTCAACATATTTTAGCAAGATCCCAACCAGTCTCCGTGAGGACTCTAAATTACATTCTCCCCACTCATGTAGCATACTTGGGTTAGGACTGTCATAGCTAGGGGCCAGCATGATGCGCAAGCCGTGCGGCATCCTGCCTACTTCCAGGTACCTAGATAGTGATTTATGCTCCCACCATTTCGCCTGTTCGGCGCGCATTAGCTTCTCCAATTTTTTATACATGTTCTTTATACTGGAATTGCCTCCTCTGCTTCTGTTACCATTCCCGCTAGACTGAGATTGCAATGGGGCACATGCTGTGTCAGAAAACATTTCACCAGCTGCCACCTCCATTCCTCGTAGTACGTCGGCAGCTATTCCTTAATCAGACACTCGTCTTTGCACACCTCTCACCGGATTTTCTTGGATTGTTCCTCCTCCTCCGGGGCTTCCACTCGTGGTCTCGGCGTCCTCCGACATCAGTCCACTGCTTAGCCGCAGTTGGGATGTTGCGTTCCTCTGTCCGGGGACTTGCTCGGCTTTCTCCTCCAGGAGCAATCATATTGGACAAGGCCGAGCGCTAATTAGCGCGGGCCGCCATTATGGCGGTCGGACCGGTCCCCGGGGGGGGGGGGGAAAGGAGGAGGTGGGAGCACTCCCACCTACCACATTGTGCGTCCAATAGCTGGCGCTGCTGCGGGACATGAACCGGAAGCACTTTAGTGCTTCCGGTTCACGAGGGTTTCCAGCTTGGGGGTCCGGCCGGTTTAGACCGGCCTGGCTCGTGCCCCCTCCTTTAAAAGGGGGTGTGGGGAGCAGAGCAGTCTCTTGTTCTGCTCTCCCCACGGGCACAGCACCCGGGCCACCGGCGGCCCGTAATGTATTTTCTCTTTTGTTTTCCCTGCAGGTTTGCGATATCGTAGCTGTGTCCAGCGCAGGAGTGGCGGAGGAGCTTTGGTCCCGGGGAGGAGCAGGCAGCGGCAAACAGAAGAATATTCCAGCCGGAGGCCCCCAAGGCATATTGGGCAGCATTGTCAACGTTGGCCCAGTGTTCATCGCGGCGGCCCACATCGTTTTGCCCTGCCGAAGGCTGCAGTGGGCACCAGGGCAATGGGTAGTTGGTAAGGGCGCCGGTGTTCTGCGCGCTAGTTATGGTAGCGGTCGGGGGGCGAATAAAAATGCTCCCGCCGCGTTTTTTGTTTGTGCAGCACCTTTTTTCGGGGATTTATGCGAGAGGCGCAGAGGGGGTCTATTCTGTCGAGCTTTACCTCGAGCCGCTGAAGGGTCGTGGTTCGGAAGCGAAAAATGAGTGGACAGTATAGAGGTGCTGGCTGTTTAATAACAATGCTAACGGTTGCTATTTTGAAAACGTGGGGGCCGGGTTCGCGTTTGGTCTGGTAGCGGTCGGTGGGCGAATTATGTATGCTCCCGCCGCGTTTTTTATGTTGTGTGTTGTGGCCTAGATGTAGTTATTGATCCATTGCAAGTAGATTTTCTAGGAATACCTGTTATTGCGCGATATTTTCGTGAACAATATTTTCGGACAACATACGGGTCACAATAATCCGGTACGATATCAGAGGACCGATCCTCACAGCTGGCAAACTGTGGCAGCCAGTTGCGGGTTGCAGTTTGGAGACTGGCCCAACCTCAAGTCTGAGCCTATATGCAGCTCTATGAATGTCGCCCTAGTTCTGGTACACCTTGCTGTCACTTCCTAAATGACTATGACCCATGGGGGCTTTGGTGGAGCTTGTCTCAGCGAGTCACAAGCCGTGTGAGTTGCGCCCACTGTTGCCAAGGTGCTTTGTGTCCCGGGTATCACTGGGGTCCTGCCACCACCTTTTAATGGAAGGAATGAGAACTCGAGCAGGTGATGACTGCTAAAAGGCAGGATGTGGAATTAATATGCACTCAGTATTCATGCACGGCTCCACTATCGACTGAAAATGCATTACCCACATCGCCGCCATGGATGTTCTTGCTGTTTTATTTTATTTACTTTGTGACGTATTGAATCCTTAGTTAGTGCAGACAGCAGAGAAGGCAAACAAAACTCAATTAGTCAAGTGGAGTATTAGGGCTATTAATAGGATAACCGCATGGCTCTGGGCCACTGGATTCAGGCTGATCCAGCACTCATTTTACCAACTCTCTTCGGAGGATGAGCCTGTAATCAGGGTGCGGTGTAGTCAAGAATTGATGTTAGAGTGCTTTCTGGTGGAACGAACAACAAACTCAGGAGTTGGATGAAGTCACGTGACCTCTGACCTCCAGCTTGGGCAACTGCAGGGTTACCAAATAGCATTGTGAATCATTGTAAGTTATTGTAGGTTCTATATAAGGAATTAGTGTGTTTTACCATACCCCTCAGCAAGGTTCTGCCTCGGACTCTGTGTGGCTCTTATGAGGCTGCCAGTAGGCTTTGTGATGGGAATCTGAGGATGTCTTCCATGGAGAACTCCTGGATTCCATGTGGCATGATGATCTGCGTGGATCTAGCCACAGTTTTATATAGTGCAAACCTGACAGAGCGGCATCAGGGCGCTTTACATGCGCACTGGTTGCATTACAGACGAACACATTCATTTTGGTTGGAAACGGGGAAATTACGTGACTTGCCCAAAAAATCACAGGATGTTGAGCGTCCCTGCCAAGACTCGAACCCGGTTCCCAGCTTCCATTACTGGTTAAGGTCCTAGACTCCAATTCTGATGGTCAGGGGTTCGAGTCTCTGATTTTCAAGGGCAGGTGTTTTTAACAAACGCTGAATTGTCAAGCGTCTTTATATCACACTGTTACACCTACGCATGTAGCCTGTCAGTCAATAGATTGGAAAGATGTTCCAAAACTGTGAATGGGTGTGAAGTTACTATTCACATCGGACAGTAGGTGTGGCACGATATAAGCTTGATGGAACCTTGATGCGCACACCGGTATCACTTGGCATTTGGATGAGGCGCCATGC
This sequence comes from Triturus cristatus, assembly GCF_964204655.1. Classification (NCBI taxonomy): domain Eukaryota; kingdom Metazoa; phylum Chordata; class Amphibia; order Caudata; family Salamandridae; genus Triturus; species Triturus cristatus. The sequence continues at coordinate 201,150,259 of NC_140587.1, read as the reverse complement.
ACAGTATATCAAGCAGTGTGATATCGGTAGGGTGTTCGAGAAGGGCAGCATGCTTTCACACACATACAAGTATGGATGACATTCGTAACAGCAGAGTTCTCTGCACGCACCTGAGTCTGCCTTCGTAGTGCATAATATCAGTACGCTACTATTCCCTTTAATAAGAGCATATGGGAGTCATCACATTTACCATCACGCTAGCGCGCTACCTTGTGGTGAGGCAGACTATACAGCGGTTTAGGAAAACACGCAGGGATCATTGTTTGGACACCTATGTCACGCCAATGATACGGGCCAGAGTGGGTGGTCAGTGAATGTTTTGTGTAACACTCGATGGGAGTGCTGTTGAATAAGAAATTTATCAACAAACAATAAGGTCAGCCTACTAATAGTCTAACGGTGGTTGGGCAGGGGACATACAGTGATATTGTTGGCCACCACATACACCCCCCTTTGTTAGATATGGTTGAACCTAGGCAGAACACATATCATATAAGTCAGGCGGATGTGTTACTAATGCAGACTAATGTTGGGTCTGCTTTTTGCTCACCCCGATGTCCATGAATAGCTGCGACACTGATGGTTTAAAGTCTGTGTTCCTTTTTATCTCCTAGGGGTGCCTTGCTGCAGAGAAATGGGGTTGTTCTTGCTAAATTTATAAAAGTTTTTTTTAGGTCAAAACCAGGACGTTATATAAAAGAAATGGGAGGGGTCTCAGTGGGTAACTTTGGCAACAATGATCTGCAGCTGTCTTCAATATTGAGTTGGGCTGGGGGGCTAAAGGGGCCAATGTGTCCACTTTAGGGGCCCGTGTTTGACCTCATGGACCCGGGTTCATATCTCGGTGGGTTCATTCAGCCTTTATCCTTCTGAGTCGAGAAACTGAATATCATTGAGTTGGGTAACAATAAACATCTGTGATGTAGCGCCAAGTTGCCCCCTGGCGAACGTGAGCTCTGCAAATCGGTACGGGAGGCAACTGAAGTTGACAGATAATACTGTGCGTAGAAGGTACTTCTCGACAACACAGCGCCTCACTATGTGTTCCCAATGTAAAGCAACATCATGGTCAGAGGCTAGAGGCCTTGAGATTCCACTGAGCAGTGCCGATAGGGCATATGCCCCCTGTCTGAGGACAGGGATTGGTTTTTACCATGGGTGGCATATGGGATCTACTGGAAAAACCCTTTGAGAAGTGCACAGTGGGTGCCAGACACTCTCATTGGAAGTCACATGCAATGTTCCCTATGTAGGCTATGTTAAGCGGTCGTAATAGAAAGTCTGATTTCAAATGTTACTCAAGAAAATGCAACTGGGGCTATGCTAGGCGCTCTTAATTGGTAATGTGATTTTCAATGTTCCGCATTTGATGCAGATAGCGCTATGCTAGGCGCTCTCATTAAAATCACATGCAATATTCCCTATGTAGGCTATGCTAAGCGATCAGAATTGAAAGTCTGATTTTAATGTTCCTCAAGTAAATGCAACTGGTGCTATGCTAGGCGCTAGTAATAGTAATATGATTTTCAAACGTGCCTCACCTTATGCGAAGGGCATTATTCAGGCTACGGTAAGCGGTCAGAATTGAAACTCAGATTTCAAGGTTCTTCAGGTAAAAGCAACTGGAGCTATGCTAGGCTCACTTAATTAGTAATATGTTTTTCAATGTTCCTTCCCTCAATGCAAATGGCGCGATGCTAGGCGCTCTCATTGAAAGTCACATGCAATGTTCCTTATGTAATAGAACTGAGGCTATGCTAAGCGGTCAGAAGTGCCAGTCGGATGCCAATGTAAAGTTTAAAAGCACGGCTTCAGGTCAGCCAGCAAGGTGTATATATACGGTATATTACCCGTTATTCTAGTAGTTCCACAAGCAAAGCCTTGCGAAGGCGAACATATCCCTGCTTGTTAAAGCATGAAGACAGCCTGGTTAACTCGCCCTCATAACGGAATGTTAGGAGCATGACTGCTTCCTAGGGGCATTTCATCAAGACATTTCAAACCGGGGTGATGTCATGTCAATATATTATAAGTCCTTGGGTGTCAGTCTCGAGAGGCGCCTGCCTGTGTGGTCATTTACACACACTATCAGTACTTATGATGTCACTACATCCAAGGCCTCATGGTCACACCTTCGAGAGTGCCATAAGCGGTGATATTACAAATATGAATATGAATTAAGAGTCGGTCGTCAAATAGCATCTATGCACCCACCACAGGTACACGTATGCATTGGAAGCTGGTTATGTCACCCTTTAGCTCTGCGCCTGTGTGCTGGTACACGTACGCTCGTTAGGCCTGTGGATTGTCACACAGTACCTATGCACCCTTTTGTGCTCATATACTTATGATGAGTTATGTATTGTATCAAGCAAAATCTCGGCACCTTTGTGCCTGAACGCTGAGGCATTGGGATGTCCGTGTCGCACGGTACCTATGCACCCTTTGTGCTTGTGCAATCAGGAGGTACATGCCTGGGGTTCCTCACCCCCTTTGGGCTCGTGCACTTCTACTATTAATGTGTTGTGCCACACAGTGCCTCAGCGCCCTGGTGCCCGAACACTTATGCAAGGGATGTCCATGCTTGTATCACGGTACCTATGCTTGGGCACATTCCGGCATTAGATGCCCAGGTCATATCATACAATACCTACGCACCCTGTGTTTTTACACTTTTCACACTAGATACTATGGGGTAGTCGAAGGGCCTGGCATGCAAACCGCATCTTTTGCCCAAAGGCGAGGTGCGCTAATCATCTGTGTTTTATGTTCCTTTTATGTAAGGTGGATCCATGAGGGTGACACCTGGGAGGTGACGCACACCGCAATGACGGCGAGCTGTCAGGGCCACTTCTGCTACGTGGCGATGGGTCTCGCCTCACTATCTTTCAGTTCAAGAGTCATGGGTTTCGCCATCCACGACGCCGGGTTGGTTTTCGGCTGACTTGCTGTAGCCCATCGGTTCTGTTCATATGAATTACAAGTTTCTTTATCCTGTGACTCAGGGTGAAGTTTAGATCAGTACACTGGTACATGGTATCAGGCACAGTAGTGTAAGTGTTAGCCTGTCAGTAGAGCAATACACTGACGGATGTTCTATTTTCAGGTTTGCATGCAGTTTCATGAGGTCATGTGGCGTAAGTCGGGAACAAGAATAGAGTTAGCCCATTGGTTCTGTTTCACGCGAATGGCAATCTTCTTTACCCTGTGACTCAGGGAGAAGTTTGCATCAGTGCACAGGTACATAGTATCATGCACAGTAGTGTAAGTTTTTAGCCTGTCAGTAAGGCAGTACACTGACGGATGCGCTATTTTCATGTTTGCGTGCAGTGTCCCGAGGCCAGGGGGCGTAATTTGGGAACGAGAGTATAGTTACACGGACATGCACCTAAGGGGTAACGACCCGGCTCGCCTGGGACTAAGGGTTGTAGTTGAGTCCCGGGGCAGGCGGATTGCAGGACCTTCCTAGTGGGCTGAGAGGGAGGACAGATCGTCGGGCAACAATGCTGTCCTGTGGCGGTAAGGTCATGATTGGTAAGCATAGTCTTCGGTCCTTAGCGGTCAGAACCATGTAACTCCAGGGGCAGTGACAGCCGGTAGGTAGGCTGTCGGGGTGCGGGGGCCGGGGGAGTTATTCTTTCCAGTGGGCCTGTGGCGACACGCGCATGCGCATCAGGGCGCAAGTATGCAGAATTTCTGCAGCCCCCGTTATGGCGTTTAAGGCACAGGGCGCAGGCGGGGCCCGGGGGAAAGTATCCGTCCGATTAGCTGTACCCCCTGCGCAAGCCAACTTCGGCAAAATAATTTTCGCGTAGTTTGCTGGGATCTGGAGGTTGCCAGTCATTGACTTTGCCGTACGCTCTAGCGGGGACACGCAGAAAGTGAATATATGTATTGTTAGATTTACGGTAGGAGTGTCGTGTGTATTAGAGTTAAGGATAGCCATGTGACATCATCTGTCTAACAATGTATTTGGCCTTTCTGCGTAATTGTACATAATGTTAATAAATGTTTTTTAATTTTGCAATAAATACGGCCGGGGGGGGTTACTCCCCCCTAATCCAAAATTGGTGTGGACTCAATACTTGCCTTGAAGGAGGGAGGGAGACCTCATCTGGACAAAGGCTGTGGGTACCAAAGGTAAAGAGGGGACTTGGGGGAGTACCAGGCCATAATTCTGGTTTGCACTGGATCCGCCTTGGACCAAATCCTCCGTACTTCTTTCTTCCAGCGTTGGATTTAGTCTTTGATACCTATATGTATATATAGCCCAATCGCAGATACTGACAAAGAGGAGCGCCACAGCCTCTGGAGTCGGGGCCTGTCTCAGGTGTGTCAGACACCTCAAAAGAGTCCTTGGAACACACGCACCCTTCAGCTATTTGAAACAGACCACACCGACGTGCTTTTTAAGTTCTTTATTTTCAGGCAGAAAACAGCATAACGCGTTTCAAGGTAAACACCTCTTAATCATATGCCACAGATCAGGGGTGAGTTTGTTGGCTTTTTTAAATAACATAACTCAAACATCGAATAAGGACCAGTGTCCATGTGTTTCATTTAAAGAGGCAGTCCGTGTACATGTTTTTGTATTCTTTCACATAGCAGGAATGGTAAGTACTATCAATGATCGTATTCAAGATGGTGCCTCTGTAAGTCAGATGTTTTTCCGTTCATGTTTCCATTCCTGCATTCATATATTGTACTCCTTCGTTACTAGGACCACAATGCCCATAATGCCTCAAACAATGTCCTGAGGTACTTGATTTCTCCGATGGTGTTTTTGGCAAAACTTCACCTGATTTTAACCGTGTACCACAAATGCATTAATTGCCTTTACTAGGATTAGTACCATATTGCGGCTACATACAATGGTCACAGAAAAGATGGAATTCCGCTACCACCCCATTTTTTCCGGTTTGTTACTTGCATTGAGATCGATATTGGGCAGCACGATGTGCACAGGGAAGTCCCTTCCGCAAACCCTGGCTGATTGCAAGTCCATCTCCCGGGTGAGGCGGGCTTTTCAATGTGGCCCTTCCATTCACCATGGCAAGTATCTCAGCCGGCAGGCACTCTGTTCAACATAATCCAATTGCAGATACTAACAAAGAGTAGCCCCACAGTCCCTGGAGTCGGGGCCTGTCTCAGGTGTGTCAGACACCTCAAATATTCCTTGGAACACACGCACCCTTCAGCTACGTGAAACAGGCAACACCATGTGCTTTTTAACCCCTTCAGCGCTCATGACGGAGCCACTCCGTCATGAGTCACGGGTGCCGTGTGCTCATGACGGAGTGGTTCCGTCATGCTGCGGCCGTTGCCCGCCGCTCCTCCCACGCTGCGCTGATTCCCCGCCTGTGCGGGCGATTAGCGCAGTGGGCGGAGTCATGACGGAACCACTCCGTCATGAGCACAGCTCAACCGTGGCTCATGACGGAGTGGCTCCGTCATGAGCATAGCGCCACCGCGCTGCCCCCAGACCCCCCCCAGCGTTGCGGCGGAACTCCCGCCGCAGCGAAGGGGTTAAGTTCTTTATTTTCAGGAAGAAAACAGCATAACGTGTTTCAAGGTAAACACTTCTTAATCATATGCCACAGATCAGGGGTGGGTTTGTTGGCTTTTTTAAATAACGTAACTCAAACATCGAAGAAGGACCATTGTCCATGTGTTTGATTTAAAGAGGCAGTCCGTGTACAGGCATGATGTGTTTTCCTCCTTTGAGGATCTGGGCCCTATACCTTTACCTAAGTCAGACTATGCCAGGGCACTGTCCCAGTATTTTTCTGGGCATTCCGACATCATGTTTGTCAATTTTGTTTTTGAGCTGCTTGCGCCAACCTGGTCCCCCCTGAGTTTAGGGGTCGACATGCCTTTACATAGAGATACACAGGCACTATGCCTCTATGCTCAGGGATTTACTGTGTGTGTTGTGTATGTTCTTTGTGTTACCTGCTGTCTAGTACCTGGTTGTGCGGATCAGTTGCAACTGGACCAGCCAACTTCTTCAGGTGACCTCGATTCTACCCCAAAACTCTGTTTGGGCACAATGCCATTACATGCCAGGACCACTGTGCCACATACTAATGATGTCCCGTCTGTGTACTGATTTGTATTCACTGCCTTTGATATCCGATTTGCACTCAATAACATGTTTGGGTTTGCACCATGTTAGCTTATTACCTGTTCTGACCTGTTTTTTTCATCATTGCAATATGGCTTAAATGTTAGATCCTCTCTGTTACCCTTTCTTTATGTTTATCACTCATTTTTAAGGCACTCCAGTGGTGGTGATTTCACATGTGACCAAGGCTGCTTGGCAGCCAAAATACGTTATGTAAAAAAACAGTTTCCTGTTTACTTCGTGGTGTGGATTTTGCTGCTCTGAGAGCGTGCCTACTGAGCTTTGTTGTGGATTGAATTACAGCTGGTATGTTCTAGCGGCATCCGCGCCACCCCCCACGGGTCTGGGAGTTCCAGAAGGAGCAACAAGCAAACGTGGATATATATTGGGACTCACTTTCTGTCCAGAGAGTCACTTTCAATACAATCATTCTAGAGTGAATGTATTCAAATCTATCTGAAAATTAAAACTTATTATATTCCATTGACTCAAGGATTCTACTGCAAGTAATAAAGATGATTCCACTTCCAAGGAAAGAGAGTCTAATCTGCAAGCAAATTATGTTTCCACTCTCAGGCTACTACATTCCCTAGTGACCAATGAGAATGAATCCTCCAACTTTACACAAGACGACCTACTTGCAGTTGGCATTAATATCAATAAGTCCGTGACCAGTCCTTTTCGTCCGGTTTCACCTCTTGTTCCTATAATGCCTAAAGACTCTAACGATGTTTTCAGTGACACAGTGGTGGATAAAAACTCAATATGACCATCAACCGTAAAACACATCGTTTTAAGTTTTGACATTTGCAATACCTCAAATTGATCAAAAAGCTGGGCGATAATAATGAAATTATCATCAACCAAGCTGATAAGGGCGGTACCATCGTCCTCTGGCCCAGATCGTTATATCTAGAGGAGGCCAGTAGGCATTTAGAAGACTCCACCTGCTACAGTAAAACGCCAACTCATGTTTTACGCAAAATCAAGGAGCAGTTATTTCAACATATAAATAAGTGGAAAAGATCAGGTTTGCTAACCAAAATTAAGCAAACTTTTTAGAGAATGAACATCCTATTACACCAGTCCTATACTTTCTTCTGAAAGTTCATAAAAACATCATACAGATTCCTGGTAGGCCTATCATCTTGGCTAGAAAAAGCCTGCTGTAACCTATGTCAAAATGTGTAGACTTTTTCCTGCAGGATTTTGTAATGAATTTACCCTCTTTCATCAAAGATTCTAGTGATTTCAGCAGTAAGATAAAAGAAGTCAAATGAGATCATAAGTACCTTTTACTGGTGATGGACATTACTTCCCTTTACACCAGTATCCACCACAAGGACGGGATTGCTGCTTCCAAGTACTATCTCAATCAAAGATCGATTTACCTCTATGAACACAACTCTTTTAACAAACCCACTGAGAGACTGACACACCCATTCACACACCCACTCATAAAGTCACACACCCACTCACAGACTTCACTCAGACACTCATGCATCCATTCACAGACCTACGCAGAGCTGATACACCTACTCACAGACCCACTCAGACTAATGCTCCCAGTCATGGACTCACTTAAACACTCATGCACCCACTCAGAAACCCACTCAGAGATGCATGCACCCATTCACAGACCCTCTCTGAGACTCAGGCACCCACTCACACACCCACTCAGAGACACACATCCAATCACAGTCCCACTCAGAGACTCATGCACCCACTCACAGACCCCCTGAGAGACTCACGTACCCACTCACATACCCGCTCAGAGGAACATGCATCCATTCACAAACCTACTGAGAGACTGACACTCCAACTCACAGACCCACTCACGGATCACACTCAGACATGCATTCATCAACTCAAAGTCCCACTCAGAGATTGATACACCCACTCACAGACCCACTCAGAGACTCAGGCACCTAGGCAAAGACTCACTTTAAAAAAAGAATAATCTGTATTGGTTTTCTATTCAGCACATCATACAGCATTATATACATCATAATGATGTACAAAACATAATAAATCTTCATTTGCTTGGTTGTGTGTCTAGGTGGGGGGGCAAAGTGCTGCATTCAGTTTGTCTCCCAATCATTTAAAGCACAAGTCAATTCAAAGATTAGCAACAACTAGTACTGTACTTAGCTATATTGGAACTCAATGCCAAAGAGAAAAAGAAAAGAGAAGAAACATAGAAAACTTTCTAACTTGATACCACCGTGCTAGTGTGCCTATTCTTTATATGCCGTATGTATATATCTGCATAATATGCTGCTCCTGCAGAGTGCTGACTGGCGGGGCCCTGTTGTCTTGGATATGGTTATTGGAGCAAAGTGATGAGTAGAGGACGTTGCCCAAGTGCTGCATTGTGTGTGGGTGCGATCCAGTCATGTCGGAGACGTGAGGCAATTGTCCCGAGGTGTCGTGTCCGCGTAAATGTGCATATGTCCCCGTTTCCCTGATACGAGCATTCCTGAATGTGGGTGCTCGAGGTGTCGTAGTTGCTTTAGGCAGGGGCACAGCCGTGTTCATTGCTTATCCCCTATGATCGTTAGTGTACCTAAGTCTTGTTTCGATAACAGCCGTATAATGTTGCCAGTCCATGGGTTGGATCCTGGCCGATGGGTGAGGGAGTTGCGTTGACGATGTGTCATGTTCAGCCACTAGTGCACGCTGAAGGGCCATCAGCCAGTGTCTAATGGAAAGGCCAGTAGGGGACTTCCAGGCCATAGCTATAGAGGGTTTGGCCAGTACCAATGCCAAATCGATAAACTTATTGAGGTTCTTCCGGTGCTCATTTCTCTTGGTGATGCCTAGCAGGTAGTGCGGCCCCTGGATTGGATATATGGTTCCCGTTGCCGCCGCCATTATGTGGTAAATAAAATATTACGCTCTCAGAATTTTTCAGAATATCAATAGGATCATGCATAAAGCAAGAGGCTGAGTCTGTGGTATCAGGTTCTAAAAGGGCTTTATTCCAATAACTCGAGTCAAAGGGAGAATATTTCCATCACCAAAATTGGATCTGGAAAGGGGCTCAAAAGTATTCTCAATATTCTCAAAACATTATTCACAGAGTACAGTATATATACATTTCTCAATTGTACGTAAGCAAAAGAGCAAGAGAGAATGAGATAAGAGCATGTGGGCGTGTAAGTAGGCGTGAAGGTGGGCGTCCATGTGGGCGTCCACTTGATGATAATGGGTAATTTGTCATGTGTGGGTGGATACCTGGAGGGGGTGGCGTGATCTGCTGGAATTGTACTGGAACTTTGCCTTACTTGTGCTCAACTCGAGCATGACGTGTAACTGACGTGGGGCTAGAGGGAGAAAGGGACTTGACATTTAGCTCTACATGTGGAGACAAAAGTCTGGGGTTATGTCAACCTAATCCCAAATCATATCTAACATCCTATGTTTAAAGAACTATGTTATCCAAAAAGAAAGGTCTCTCGGAGTAGAACCTTATTCTATACTGACTATATTGACTGTGAGTGCGTGTACAAGCGTCTAAGTGTCTACACAATATGCGGGGGCAGAAATCGTCCATAGTAACAGGGCTATGAATTACTTGCATAAAGACAGAGAAGCCGGGCCTTTGCTCGGTAGCTGGCAGGATGTTTACTTAAACTACTAGACAGGAATGCATTGGGCAGGGAGCGGAGCAGATAATTTCGAAGGTGAAATACAGTTTTTGGCAGGCAACAAGCTGATGTCAGGCACCGTTAGCTGCGCAGAGAATGAGGACAAAGTTCATGGATACAGATGCAGGCTCAGACTGGAGCTCTCAGAGGCAGAAGGCAGGAAAAGCTTGATGGCAGAATCAGGGCCTACTCGCCTGGACTGAAAAATAGCATAAGTGAACCATGTAAAGCCGGTGGCCTTTCGTACTTAGGAATGGAATATCCGGCCCATTCATGGCGGATCTGAAAGAGGACATGTTAACGGTGGACGCACATGTATTTGCGTCTTCATAACTGGAACTGGAGGGAACATACATGTACTTGTGATTTATACATGAAACCGTTGGGGTCCAAGATAGGGGACATAACTGATCATAAAAATCCATATTTCCACATTCCCTCCTTGTCCCCTACTTGCCCGTCAAGAGATATCAATCTTCATCAATCCATTGATCTGTTCATATAGCATCATTTGTTCTTCTTTTTTCTTCTGGGACGAACGAAATCTTGGTGGTGGAATACACGATGTGGCACACAGACCACAAATCGCTGGTCCACATTGTAGGCATAAGCAGCAACTGAATAGTATGAGAAAGCCAATACCTAGGAAGGATAGGACCCTCCATCCAAAGGTAGATAATACACTCCAAAACCAACCGGACCAAGTCCAGGTGCCTGGATTCTGGTGTATCTGGCTTACAATCTTATGAAGGCGAGTTATGGCTTTATATACAGATGGCGAATTTTCTGGTATGAAAAATGCAACAGCTTGATTTGATGACCCTACAAGCTCCGCCCCTATCGGCCAGGATAACGTCAAGGACAAGACTATTTTGAAGCACAACAATCCGCATAGCAGACTGCTCTTCTGTTAAATTGCCTAAGGCGGAAATAGTTTCGTTCACTACTGCTTCAAGGGTTCTGGTTAATCTACGTATCAGCTTACTATTGGTAACTGTACCTATATAGGGAAAGAAACCTTTATTGAAATCTGTGTATTTTTCCCATGCTGTTTCAGTGTAATCGACAATTGGGAGATCTCTCTGCTGTCTATTGTGTACTAAATGAGTATTTCTATGATAATCAGGAGGAGCTAGGAAAACAGGTGGTAGGAGGAATGCTATGTAACAGGTACCATCCCAATCTAGAGGTAGGCGTATATATGCGGTCTGGCCACATATAAAGTAGGAATGACGAGAAGCTCTAAATGTAGACTTGCCTTGATCACTGAATTTTATTACAGTGGTGCATTTACTATGGCCCATGTGTATGGAGCCATTCTTTCTTATACATAATTCCCCTTTTACTGGGAATACGGACATGGCGGGCAAGATTGGTGTAGCTTCAGATTCAACGTTCAGGATCATGAGGTTAAGTGTAAAATTACCTAATCCATATACTTCATTTCTTAGATCAGTTCCTGTTCTTTTGGGAAGTCCCTCCTTGTTAGGGTAGCAGACTTTAAGCAAAACTAAGTTCAGGTTTCCCCATACCCAGTTGTCTTGATAAACTGCGGAATTCGAATCTAGGGATTTAATCAAACTAAACCATGCTCCACAGGAGCCATTGTGTGTGAACCGATAGAGAAAGAGGGGCAAAACTCCCTTATAGTTCTGATAGGGGGGGAGTCGGCCACAGACCCAGCAGTCTGTAGCATTGCTAGTCTGATGTGAATGGTGCAGCATCTGAATAAAGGTATTGTTGCGTAAGGCAAGTCGATATGATAGCTCATAGGATGGCAGATCACTAAATGTGTGCTTTATGGTATCATTAGTGGAGGAGTATAAGAGTGAGGCAATAGGAGGAAAAATAGCATGTAGTATTAAGCTGATACATATTATCGTGATGCACAGAAGAGATTGAAAAATTACAGTCACTATACATCTATTTGCTTCTTATCTTGCTCTCTTATTTTTGCTTTATGTTATTGTCCAAGATCTTATGCGAGCCAGAATACATGTTCAACCGCTTCACCACCTAGTGGACTTAATTGATCAAACGGGTTCTGACTTCTTAGATCAAAGTTTAGCTTTGTGGAAACTTCTGGGGAGTCTCCTCTAGAAAATGGTGTTCAAAATCCAAACTCCAAGTTCAAAGTCTTTTTCCTTTGTAAAAGAGTGGTGAAGGTGCACTTTGACTTTAACGGCCGTCCCCGTGGTCCAGAGCACTGACTTTGGCGCCTTCCATCCAGGAGCGATGGAGTATTCTTTGACCTGGGTGTTGTCAGGGAAGGCGGCAGCAACCTGCGAACAACAAGAGAGTAGTGCAGACATCAAGGAAGCCAGGTAATCTGTCAGCATGTTACTATTAACATCAGTAATCTTTTAGGCATTGTAGTGCCCCACATATTTGGTGGTCTACCAAAGACCACTTCATAGGGAGATAAGCCTGTTCTAGAATGAGCTACCATTCGCATGTAAAAGAGGGCAACCGGCAGGGCTACCATCCAATCTACACCTTTGTCTGCGCAAATTTTAATATCCGATTATGTCTTTCTACAAGGCCTGCTGCTTCAGGATGTCGCACACAATGGAATTTCCAGGTATACCCTAACAGAAGGGACACCTGCTTCATTAGTACCAGGACATATTTGTAACCTCTACATCTGTTCATTTGGATATAATCCATTTGGAGCACTTCAAAAGGGTGGTCAGGTGGATGGAATCCACCTTGTTCCATCGGAATGCCTTTACCTGGATTGAATTGGCAACAGATCATACATGTTCTGACCTTTTGTTTCGCTGCTGCACGCAGGTGCTTGTTGAACCATATATTCTGTAAGCTATCTATCATTGCTTTCTCTCCTAAGTGTGCAGGACTATGTGCGGTATTTATAATCACTTGTACCATCGAATCAGGAAGAAGCCATGTGGATTTGCCCTTGTCATCCAACCCTGATCAGTCAGTACCCCTCCTTGTTCCGACCATTTCTTTAATTCGTCCATCGTAGCATGTGTCTGTATGTCTTGTACATCCTTGGAAGGATCCCTAACTGTCATGGCTTTGGACACTTATTGAACCTGTAACTTTGTCATGTCTAGTGGGGTCTGAGCTGTCTGTTTAGCTGTTCGGTCTGCCAGATCATTGCCTTGGGAAATGGTATCTGTGGCTCTAGTATGTGCTTTACATTTTAGGATAGCTATGGCTGTTGGTAAATGTATTGCTTCCAGTAGGGCTTGAATATGGGGGCCATGCTGTATCTTGGCCCCATGAGAGGTCAAGAAACCTCTTTCTCGCCAGAGAATCGGTGTAAATGTTTACTCTCAGGTGCTTAGCTCTTATGCACGCTTGTGTCAGGGCGATGAGCTCTGCTGCTTGTGCTGACAATATGTCTATTCTTTTAGTCTCTATTATTACAGTATCAGTAGTCACTGCATATGCTGCCACTAATTCTCCCGCCCCTGTCCTCATGCATGAGCCGTCAACTTATAGTGTTAGGTCGGGGTCTGGGAGTGCAACGTCTGTCAAGTCTTGTCTTGGTTTAGTCACGGTATGTATTACTTCAACACAGTCGTGTGGTGAAACGCTTTCTGTACTGGAGGGCAAAAGGGTAGCAGGATTCAGTATGTTGCATCGTCTGATCTCTATGTGTGGTTGAAATAACGTTGGCTCATAGCCTGTCAGTCTAGCTACAGTCAGGTGTTGTGTTTGTGTCCGGTTCAAGAGAACCTCTACTGCGTGTGGTACTTGTACTGTCAGAGGGTGGCCCAGCACTATCAAGTCACTTTGTCTTATGGCTAAGGCCGTTGCTGCAACTGATTTTTGGCACGCAGGCAAAGCCTGTGCTACTGGGTCTAATGTACTAGAAAAATAAGCACAGGGCTCGTGTTTTCCTGCATGATCTTGTGTTAGGACAGATAGTGCTGTTCCATCCCGCTCTGTCACAAAAAGCATAAACGATTTGTTGTAATCAGGGTTTGCTAAAACTGGTGCTTGACATAAAGCTCTCTTTAATTCTTCAAATGCCACAGTGTGTTCTTGAGGACTTTAGTCTTTTTGTGTCTTGGGCTGGGAAAAACCAGAAATCAATTGAATACGTTCCGGTGCCCACAACTAATTCCCCTGAAAGATCACAATAAAACATGAGAAAAAAGGGAAAGCACCATACCTATTTCCTCGACTTAATTTCTAAGGGGGCTAATTTCTAAGGGGCTTAATTTCTTAAGGGGCTAGCGGGAAGCGAACCTCCTCAGGGGCCAGCAGAAAGCCAATATTCTCCTCCTTCCCCCCCTTTTTGACAGGAGGAAATCTGAAACAGATTTCACTGCTGTCAAACACTATCAAACCCTGTGTCTTGTCAACACTATTAATCCCTGTGTGTAGCTACTGGGCGTAAGCAAAATTATAGGAGATACACAGCGTATTTGAAACGGCGAGAAATCCTTCAAATTAATGTACAAACCTCATTGTGTTAGCTCATAAGCTGGCCAAATGACATCTCATATGCAAATGTCCCTATTACATGAACCTACACCAACCTGAAGTCAATATTAATGCTAGTAGGCCCTAATAGGAATGCTAAATTACCTAAATATTCGGAAAACCAAGTTTAAGAACAGTTGTTAATGTTGATAATTAATAATTTATCTGCTAAAGAAAACAGTCATTTTGCAATAATTTCCACCTATACAATAAATAGCCTAATTTAAAAACAAGTCAACTTTTGGGGCCACCACTTACAAGAATGAGCTTACTAAAGCAAACTTTAAAAAGGAAATCCTGTCAGATATTTTCTCATTACCCTAAATACCGAGCCTCATTTGTCACTCTGTGGTGGCAGTCCTTATTTAAAACAGGCCTTTCAAGAGGTAAGATGCGAGTGCACAGATCATAATGGTTCCTTAATGTCCAATCTGGAAACATATGACCGAGGCTGCCTGTCTATAAGAGAAAGGCAGTCATGTGAAAAATATTTTAGTCTTGCATAATTCTTCCTTTTATTTCATTCATCTCCAACACCAATTAGACATACACTGATAACGTGTTGTCTGCTATTTTGACAGCATGATAAAGGTAATATCACGTCTGTGAAATTTAGTAATTGTGAACAAGTTCCAGCCAAGCGCTGTGCAAAGATCGCCGTCGTCACGACTATCTCTGTACTTGCACAGGAGAACTTGGTATTAAACGCTAAACAGACTGGTCAATACAACACAAAAACAAAACATATATAAAATACATATGCCAAGCCATCAGTATACCAAGCACAGAAAGCATAGACAATTGCACTAACATATATAAATGAGCAGCGATGCGCAATTACAGTACCTACAGCTCAGAGGCGAACATTCTGGCCTGCTTAATTTGTCAGGCTTATAATCAATAATTCATTTACCTGCCCTATACACCCCCATCTGAAATCACCGTGTCAAGTCTGACACACAGAATCAGCAATAATAATCAAAAACGAAGAACACACGAACCTGTTTGTTTTCTTTTATAAAAACAGAATCAGCAATAATAATCAAAAACGAAGAACACACGAACCTGTTTGTTTTCTTTTATAAAAAATGAGCTATGCATCTTCGTCAACACAATGTACCCTAATGTCCCAGACGAAGACGCACCTCTCATCTCTCCTCACAGACTTTTAACCACTGGATCATTTATCCAATGCAACTGGTGGCAGCTTGTGGCCACAATTCAAAAATGTCTGAATTTGAAAATCGTTTTTATATAGGCACATAGCCCTTAAAATTCCAAGCAAGAGCAACATTTTACTTTCTGGCCAGAAGCAATATAGCATTTTCTAAAAAATAAAACAAATCTTCTCCATAGACATTTCCTCGGGGCACTCGTTTTGCACAGAATAGAACAAGGGAATCTTTCTCGACTTACATTTCTCAGCTGCCCTGTCTTATCAGAGAAGTTAAAAATAGCCCCTCAGCGCGGCCTGAGCCTGGGCTGCCAGCCAACTTTTTTCGTTGTTCCGGCTGCAGGCATTACACAGATGCGATGTCAGAGAAGCTTTCTAAGCAGTGCCTCTGTTCTGCTCCTCTCACCGGCCCCCACCTACGCTGGCTACAAGGTCAGAATCTGTCTCCGATCTCTGTATCACATACTGCTCTACACAGCCCCCACCTTCTCCTCACTCTGAAGCTGTCAAAGACAAAAAGACTACTCAATTCCATAAAAACTGCAATAATTCGCTCAATTGAAAAATTATTTTTACATACAATTTGCACTCAGGGGGTCATAATCTCACCGACTTGACCCAGCACATTGGCTCACTGGACCACCAAGAACACAAACCTGGATTCTGGAACAATTTTGTAAATTCGAAATACCCACAATTTTTCTCAAGCTAAACTTTTCACTAATTATTTTTCATTAACACTTTGTACATTAGGGGTGCCATCAAATCACAGGTGTTGCTCCTTCTCTAGCTACACCCCTCTCTATTTCCTATTGACAACGTAGTCAAATGTTGGACCATGTAAACACCAGCTATGCGCTGTTCATTTGGTGGGTGGCTCAAGAACCTTCGGGCTACTATATCATTATTATATGTATCGTGGTACTTGCGGTGGCACTCTAACTGGTCTTTCTACTGGGGCCACTCTTGCTAGGTCCTCTGAAAGGACGGGATAAATACCAGCAACGTCAGTATTTCTTTCTCTGTCAGCCTGCGCTCATTTTACCTACTCCAATTACTCCTGTAACATCTGTTCCTTGGCTTTTCCAGACTCCAGTCTACTTCTCTCTGCTTCGTGAAACACTTACTCTGACCTCCTATGTGACTCCTTGCGCCAAAACTCAATGGCATCCTTCCAAGCTGGTCTACATTTTCTCTTTCATAAGAGTGTTTCGTTGTCCATCTACTTGTTCTGCTTTTACTCGGATACCTTCCTCAACTAACACGTTTTCTCGGGCTTTGTCTGAATCCTCCCTACTTTTCTCTTCTTTTCTGAGCGCTTACTCTGTGCGTCTATGCTATTCTTTACGCCATAATTCAATGGCATCTTTCTGTTACTGTCTGGCTATCTTTTTCCATAATTCTTCTTCTACTCTCATGATGCAATCTGCATCCCATGTCCCAGCTGCGGGCCACCTCTGACTTTCTGGTAAATCCTTGGTGTAGTTCACCTATAAATCAAGAAATAATACGGCATCTAGGCCATGCTTATGATACATAAAGTACCCTGGAGTGTCCCTAGGTTGAATGGGAACAGCTTCTTCGAGTACCCCTTTTCTAGTTTTGATCTGTCTTAATTTTGAAAAGAGCGGCATTTTTAGACCTTATTACTTGAACACACTTAATACAATAAACACAATAATGAACAGTCATTCACACCACAATATGTAGAACGTATTTAAAACATTTAACATTTAACATTTAACGAACAACAATGATGGCCATTGTGAACACTAACTAGGTGATTCTGAATTATATACTAGACATACTAGATATACTGCTAAACAGTACAGATACACTGCTGAAACAGTGCAGACCGGATTTGTGTACCCAAACCCGTCTTGACTGGCACAACCTATGTGCACGTCAGAACACCTCCCCGGCAATGGTACTCACCGGGTAGCTCGGAACGGAAGGCCTCGGAACTGAACTGGACTGGACTGGACCGGACTGGACTGGACTGGACTCGACTCGTGACTTGGATACTTTGGAACTTCGGAATCTGGTGGGCCTCTGTATACCTCGGACACAGCTCTCTCGCAGGTGGGCTCTGGGTAGGACAATCTGCGTTCCTCACCGCCTCGTATGGATGCCTGGTCGCAGTCTGTCCCCTTCGTTGGCCTGAGGGAGTTGGCGGGAAGACCCGCGACGTGCGCGCTTGAAGTCCGTCACGGCTATGGAAGGGGGCAAAACTGGACCTTCATCTCCGGCGTGTGGGGAAAGAGATTAAACTGTTCGGGCGCCATTATGTGGTAAATAATTTAATTACCGGGACTTAATTTGATACAGAAAAATAATAAAAATAGCTCAGTAAAATAAGAGGCAAAATCCGTGATATTAGAGGTTCGGAATGGGCTTTATTCCAATGGACGATTCGAATCGTTGACTCCAGGTTCCATCACCACGGAGGTTCAGGAAGTGAAGTACATACTTTATTGATAAGTAATCACTTTTATACAATAGGCATTACAGTGAAGCAAATGCAGGAGGCGTAACAATTGATAGTAAAGATAAGACATACATGCGTAGCAAAAGTGGGCGTAACTGGGTGTAACTAAAGAACGTCATCAAGTATGATGTCATAATAGGGTGGTTCCATGAAAGAATTTCGCAATGTCAGCAGAAATACTTGGCAGAAATGCGCGCGCAGCAGCATGACGTATGATTGACGTGCAACTAGGGGGTGAAGGGGATTTGACATTTAGCTCTACATGTGGCGACAGATGTCTGGAGGGTCGAGTCAACCTAATCCCAAATCATATCTAACATCCTATGTTTAAAGAACTATGGTATCACAAAAGAGAGGTCTCTTAGAGTAGAATCTTATTCTATACTGACTATACTGACTGTTAGTGCGTGTACAAGCGTCTAAGTGTCTACACTAGATGCGAGGGCAGAAGTCTTCCATAATAATAGGGCTATGAATTACTTGCATAAAGACAGAGAAGCCGGGCCTCTGCTCGGTAGCTGGAAGAATGTTTACTTAAACTACTAGACAGGAATGCATTGGGCAGGGAGCGGAGCAGATAATTTCGAAGGTGAAATACAGTTTTTGGCAGGCAACAGGCTGATGTCAGGCACCGTGAGCCGCGCAGGGAATGAGACAAAGTTCATGGTCACAGATGCAGGCTCAGACTGGAGCTTTCAGAGGCAGAAGGCAAGAAAAGCTTGATGGCAGAATCAGGGCCTACTTGTCTGGACTGTAAAATGGCATAAGTGAACCATATAAAGCCGGTGGCCTTTCATACTTAGGAATGGAATATCCGACCTATTCATGGCGGATCTGAAAGAGGACATGTTAACGGTGGACGCACATGTGTTTGCGTCTTCATAACTGGAACTGGAGGGAACATACATGTACTTGTGATTCATACATGAAACCGTTGGGGTCCAAGATAGGGGACATAACTGATCAGAGAAATCCATATTTCCACATTCCCTCCTTGTCCCCTACTTGCCCGTTAAGAGATATCAATCTTCATCAATCCGTTGATCTGTTCATATAGCATCATTTGTTCTTCTTTTTTCTTCTGGGATGAATGAAATCTTGGTGGTGGAATACACGATGTGGCACACAGACCACAGATCGCTGGTCCACATTGTAGACATAGACAGCAAGTGAATAGTATGAGAAAGCCAATACCTAGGAAGGATAGGACCTTCCATCCAAAGGTAGATAATACACTCCAAAACCAACCGGACCAAGTCCAGGTGCCTGGATTCTGGTGTATCTGGCTTACAATCTTATGAAGGCGGGTTATGGCTTTATATACAGATGGCGAATTTTCTGGTATGAAAATGCAACAACTTGATCCGATGACCCTACAAGCTCCGCCCCTATCGGCCAGGATGACGTCAAGGACAAGACGATTTTGAAGCACAACAATCCGCATAGCAGACTGCTCTTCTGTTAAATTGCCTAAGGCGGAAATAGTTTTGTTCACTACTGCTTCAAGGGTTCTAGTTAATCTACGTATCAGCTTACTATTAGTTACGGTACCTATATAAGGAAAGAGACCTTTATTGAAATCTGTGTATTTTTCCCATGCTGTTTCAGTGTAATCGACTATTGGGAGATCTCTCCTTTCTCTATTGTGTACTAAATGAGTATTTCTGTGATAATCGGGAGGAGCTAGAAAAACAGGTGGCAAAAGGAATCCGATGTAGCAGGTACCATCCCAATCTAGAGGCAGACGTATATATGCCGTCCGACCACATATAAAATAGGAATGGCGGGAAGCTCTAAATGTCGACTTGCCTTGATCACTAAATTCTATTACAGTGGTGCATCTACTATGGCCCATATGTATGGAACCATTCTTTCTTATACATAATTCACCTTCTACTGGAAATATTGACATAGCGGGCAAAATTGGAGTAGCTTCGGATTCGACATTTAGGATCATAAGATTAAGCGTAAAATTACCTAATCCATACACTTCGTTTTCCAGATCAGTTCCTGTTCTTTTGGGAAGTCCCTCCTTGTTAGGGTAGCAGACTTTAAGTAAAACTAAGTTCAAATTTCCCCATACCCAGTTGTCTTGATAAACTGCAGAATTCGAATCTAGAGAATTGATTAAACTAAACCATGCTCCACAGGAGCCGTTGTGTGTGAACGGGTATGGAAAGAGAGGTAGAATTCCTTTATAATTCTGATAGGGAGGGAGTCGGCCACATATCCAACAATTTGTAGCATTGCTAACCTGATGAGAATGATGTAACATACTAATAAACGTGTTATTGCGCAGCGCAAATCTATAAGACAACTCATGCAGAGGTAATTCACTAAAAGAATGTTCAGCAGTAACCTTATAAACATGTCTAGAAATAGGATAATATATGTGCAACAATATACTTGCAGTAATTATTAAAAGACTTAAGAAAAACAAAATTAATAACGTCACTGTGCAATGACTACGCAGTGATTTACAGTACGCCTGTCGTTTCAGTTTTATCCTTCTGTTTCTTTCTCTATACAGGTCTAAGTGATACATGTCAGAGACAAATTCGACTGATTCACCTTGGAGAGGACTTAAACAATCAAATTGCCTGACTGGTTAGACCTAAGTTTTAGTTTGTACTGTTCGTGGTTACTCAGTTCAGCCAAAGGAAGTTTTGAGTCAATCGAGGAAGACACGCAAGGTGTGTCGTTTACGTCTGACGACAGTCCATGAAATTTCTTGATATGACTTGAATGTATCCAGCCTTTTCGACCTTCGATCTTTACGGCTGTCCTCGTCGTTAGTAATACGAGCTGAGGCGACCTCCACCTAGGATCCAGCTGAGACTTCCGATCAAAGTTCCTCACTAAGACCAAATCTCCTGGAATTACGTCATGGGGTTTCACCTCAGTGTTGTCGGGAAAAGCTGCAGCTACCTGTGAACGACAAGATTGTAGTGCAGACATCAAGGAAGCCAAGTAATCTGTCAGCATATTACAGTCAATATCAGTTATTTTGCGTGGTATAGGCGTCCCCCACATATTTGGTGGTCTACCGAAGATCACCTCATAAGGGGATAGCCCTGTTCGAGAGTGTGCTACCATTCTCATGTAAAAGAGTGCAACGGGTAAAGCTACTACCCAGTCGACACCTTTCTCTCTACAAATTTTGGACAATCTAATTTTCAGGGTCTGATTATGTCTTTCCACGAGACCTGCTGCCTCGGGGTGTCGGACACAGAGAAACTTCCACTGATAACCTAACGAACTTTTTGTTTAGCTGCTGCTCGTAAATGTTTGTTGAACCAAATGTGTTGGATGCTGTCTAGCATAGCTTTTTCTCCTAGATGTGCTGGACTATGTACAGTGTTAATAACGACTTGGACCATTGAATCAGGAAGGAACCACACAGATTTTTCCTTCGTCATCCATCCTTGATCCGTTTGGATCCCTCCTAATTCAGTCCATTTCTTTATTTCGTCTGGAGTAGCATGTGTCTGTATGTCAATTACGTCAAGAGCGGGATCCTTAACCATCATGCAATGTGTTGGTGTCGGGACTATTGTCTTTGTCATGTCGGATGTTTGAGTTTGAGCAGTCTGTTTAGCTGTTCTGTCAGCTAGATCATTGCCTTGAGAAATGATATCAGTAACTTTCGTATGAGCTTTACATTTCATAATTGATATTGCAGTGGGTAGATGTATTGCATCTAATAAGGCATGAATGAGGGGTCCGTGCTGAATGTGGGCACCGTGAGAAGTTAAATAACCTCTCTCTCGCCACAGCACGCCGAAGTCATGTACAACTCCGAATGCATAACGTGAATCAGTGTATATATTGACTTTTTTATTTGTGGCTTGAATACAGGCTTGTGTCAGAGCCATGAGCTCTGCTGCTTGAGCGGACAAGGTATTTATACAATTTGTTTCAATGATTTCAGTGTCTGTTGTGACTGCATAAGCGCCACTAACTCTCCGGTACCTGTTCTCATACATGAACCATCTACATACAACGTCAGGTCTGGGTCTGACAATGGGACGTCTGTCAAATCTTGTCTGGGTTTCGTCGTGATAGTGATAACTTCAATACAATCATGTGCAAGTGGGTCTGTTCCATTTACAGGTAACAGTGTGGCAGGATTCAATGTACTACAACGTCTGATTTCTATATGTGGCTGAAACAATGTTAATTCGTAACCAGTGAGTCGTGCTATAGTCAAGTGTTGTGTTTGTGTGCGGTTCAAGAGAACCTCTACTGCATGTGGTACTTGAACTGTCAATGGATGTCCTAATACTATGGCATCGCTTTGTCTGATTGCTAAAGCTGTTGCTGCCACTGATTTTAGGCATGCAGGCAAAGCCTGAGCTACGGGATCTAATGTACTAGAAAAATAAGCACATGGTTTGTGTGATCCTGCTTGTTCCTGTGTGAGTACTGACAAGGCAGTACCTTCGCGTTCTGTAACAAAGAGTGTAAACTGTTTATTGTAGCATGGTGTTGCTAGAACAGGTGCTTGGCATAAGGATTTCTTTAGGCTTTCAAAAGCTTGTGCATGTTCCTGAGTCCAAGGGAGAACAGTCGATGTGGCTGCCTCCTGTGTTGTCAATTGAATGAGTGGTTTTGCTAGAAATGCATACTGAGGGATCCACTGCCTACAATATGAAGTGAGGCCTATGAACGCCCGCACCTCCTTTTGTGTCTTGGGTATTGGCATGTTAGCTATTAGCTGAATGCGGTCGGGTGTAAGCTGCCTTCCCTCCTTGGACAGCGAGTGTCCAAGATAAACAACTCGCTGGACACAGAATTGCAGCTTGGAAGGGGACACCTTGTGCCCCTTTTCGGCTAGACATTGTAAAACTGTCAGTGATGCTTTCTCACATTCAGGTTCGCTTCTAGCGGTGATCAGCAGATCATCGACATATTGAAGCAGGGCAGTGTTGACTGGCATGTGGATACTGTCGAGTTCTCGTTTCAGTGCTTGGCTATAGATGCTGGGGCTTTCTGTAAATCCTTGAGGTGCGCGTGTGAATTTAAAGCTACGTCCATTTAAACTAAATCCGAACAAGTATTGGCTTTCCGGATCTATTGGGACGCTGAAAAAGGCATTCTTGAGATCAATTACAGTAAAGAATGTTGCTCCGGAATCAATAGCTGTCAGTAATGACGAGATATCTGGGACCACAGGGAATTGTGGCACAATGCATTTGTTCAATTCGCGCAGATCAATAACCAATCGATACACTGGCGGGGCCTTTGGATCTGTTCGTTTAAGAATCGGAATTATCGGGGAATTACATACATTGGAGTCTGTTTCCACAACCACTCCTTGGGCAATGAGCTCGTCAATGATTTGTAGTAAAGCCACTACAGCATCTGGTGGTAACTTGTATTGTCGCATTCGTGGTAGTACCACTCCTGCCTTTAGTGTAACTCGGTATGGTGTAATATTCATGCAACCAACATCAGTAGGGCCTTGTGCCCATAAATGTGTAGGTAAAGTCTGCAGTCGGGGATCCATGTCTCGAGACACATAGTGACCTTTGAAATCACGTAAAAACAATCTTACTCCTTCCGGAGAACAACATATTATAGCTCCTAGAGCTTTCAGTGTTTTTATACCTAACAAGTTTTCTGGACATGATTTAGTAAGCAATAAATCTGTAGTTCGGGTCAAAGGTCCTATCGTAAGTGGAAGAGGCTGTGATACTTCATTAACAATAGGTTTTCCTGAGAAACCAAGGGAAATATTCTGTGAGCCTGAGAGGGGTGCCCCTGGAACTTCACTACGTTTTATAGTTGTTCGACTTGCCCCTGTATCAAGTAAAAATTTTCTATCCTGGCCTAATAGTTCACTATGTACATAAGGTCCTTCTTGGTCTACAGGGACCTCGATAAGGGGTAAGTCAACTTCCCTCTCTAGGCTGGTTCATGCGTATCGTTGATAATCAGGATAGTCATACTGTGCGGTCTGGTACAGCTGTCGTGTCGTGGTTTGTGTGGCAGCAACAGGCAGCGCTGGTGCGGCTGGCACAAACTGTATAGACTGTTGTGGAGCTGGCATGGACTGTGCATGCTGCGGGGCTCCTTGTTCATTCTGATCCTGTCTAGGTGGCCGTGGTCTTTCTTGTGTTTTACCTGTGGCGATATTACGCTTCAGGACTGGGCAATCGTGTATGTAATGACCTGGTTGTTTACAATAGTTGCATGTCCCTTTTACAGGTCCTGCTGAATCACCGGACTGTGTCGTACCCTTTTTATGACCTTCAGCTGGAACTGTCTGGGAGACTAGCATTTTCATTTTTGTGTCTTTCATGCGTCTCTGTTCATGTTCTTGTTCCTCTCTAATTCTATTGTAATGGTACTGTAACATTTGTAACATTTGTGATGGGGTATTACCTTGCCAGGTACTCTCGAATTTTAATACTCTATTCTTCACTTGGGGCAAGGAATTTTCAACTAATTTTGTTACAAACAGATGTGGGTATGACTCGCTACTTGCTTTTATGCCACTATTTATACCAAAACATTTTTCGAATCGGGCATAGAAATCACTAGTGTCTTCATCTTGCTTTTGTTTACAGGCTGAGATTGCACCCCAGTCTTCCTTTTTCGTGGTTAATAAACGTGGCAGTACCTGTACTAGTAGACCTGGTAGTGCTTTAGTTTTATCCCCAAGCCCCGAACCTGGACCTCGGGCCTTTTCTTCATTTTCTAATGCTGTCCAGTCTATCTTTTGGTCTCCCACCTCCCACTCTTTTTCCTTGAGTTTTTCATAAATGCCAGCAGGCATTAATACCTTTAATATTGTCATAATGTCGGGATAGGTATACTCTCCCATGAGTAACATGTCTTTAATTTCTCGGTGAAAACCCGCTGGGTCTTTGTCATGACTGGGTACCACTTTCTTCATTTCTAACAATTCTATTTTCGATATAGGCGTATATACAAATACACGTTTAAACTGATTGTCCTCGCCCTTTATTGGGTGTACTTCTCGTAAAGGATTCTGTCTGTCCATGTAATACGTCGTTCTTTCCTTGATGGGCAGTGAGACATGTTCTGGGCATACAAAAAGAATGTACTGCTTTCTTGATTCTAGTATATCTCTAATTAACTTAGTACCTGAACCTCTCCATCTATTCGTGAGTAATTCAGTCAATATATCAGGTAAAGGACCAGGATCGGAATGTTGGCTTTTATAAAGTATAAGAAGTTGTTGAATCATATAAATCCCAGCTAGACGCTGTTCATCGGGGGTGAGGTTCAAAAATGTGTGTGCTACTGTATCATCACCATATTTTCCGGGACTGTCAACCCAATGAACGGCTGACCTGGCTAATTCTTGTTCATCCATAGAATCGAGTAAATGATAACCCCTTCGTTCTCGGAGTAATTTGTCAGCGGCTTGGAACGAATGCTCGGGGGACCTTATATTTATTATAGGTGTTTGGAAATTTCTGTTATTATCCGGACATATCGGACGTATCGGGTCAGTGAAACATCTAGTACTATTACAAGATCTTCCTCTACCTACATAGGCTATGGTCTCTGACTGTCCTGTGGGCAGTCCTAATCCTTCCTCCTCCTCGTTTTGTTCAAACTGGTCTACCACTAATCTCTCTTCGTGTAGGCGTTCTATTTCTTTACGGATCTTTCGGCACATGGCTATTATACATTTTTGCCTATCATGTCTCCCTTCTGATATATTCTGGCTCCATCTGGTAAGAGTTTGCATTATTTCCGGATCTACCCCCGGTCGGTCTTGATTTCTGATCACACAGTTTATGAGGAAACGTAACAGTTCCCCCTGTATCTCCACTTTCTGGTATTCCATAGCTCTGTTAATACATTCAGAATCTCGCCCTGTTTGGACAAAATGATATATATTATCTAGATGCATAGTCATTCCTGGTAGCTTCCCTAAATACACCGCAGCTCGTCTGATACGTAATGATGCCAGGATCATTTCGTCCTCTTTGCCGGGCACAGGGTCATATCTACAATCTACAAGAAGTTCCTTAAGCGTGCGGGAATTTATGAGTTTGGGCGTACGTGGATGCGCTGATTCTTGAAAAGTAAGTTTAGTTATTCTGGGTGGCGTAGAAAAAATGTTGGTAGCACCTCCGGTAGCCCCGTCTGGGGTATCGGGCATGAAAGGATTCGTTGAACGCGATACAGCAACCATAGGTGTGGACACAGCTGTAGAAGCAGCTGTAGGAACAGATGTGGAAACAAATGTGCTTGCCGGAACTTGTGTCAGGATTTGATGCTGTAGGGATACAGATACAGGATCTTGGCGTTGAACCTCCCCGGCAGACGGTCTATGTGGGGCGGAGTTAGCATACTCGGGAGCTGCGTCATCTAAATATGAGGAAAGGAAAACATCTTCTGCTGTTCTAGGATGCCCCTTAGGATGCATTTTTATTGGGAACAATGGGGGTGGCAAGTCTTTTGGTATCTCCGGAGTAGCCTTAGGTAATCCCTCGGCCAGAAGGGGATACATACCATTCATAAGGGCATTTCTTTGTCTGTCTACTTGTTCTGATTTCACTCGTGTACCTTCTTCAATTAATATATTTTCTCGGACTTTATTTGAATTCTCCTTATTTTTCTCCTCCTGTCTGAGTGCTTTTTCTGTACGTCTATGAGATTCTTTACGCCATAACTCAACGGCGTCTTTCTGTGACTGTCTGGCTTTCCTTTTCCATAACTCTTCCTCTACTTTCATGATGCACTCTGCATCCCAGGTCCCAGCTGCGGGCCACCTCTGACTTTCTGGTAATTCCTTGGTGTAGTCTACCCATAAATCAAGAAATAATATAGCGTCTAAGCCGTGTTTATGATACATGAAGTACCCTGGAGTGTCCCTAGGAGGAATAGGAACAGCTTCTTCGAGTACCCCTTTTCTAGTTGTGATCTGTCTTAGTTTCGAAAAGAGCGGCATATTGAGAACTGATCTGATACTGGATCTTGAACAAACTTAATACAATAAACACAATAATGAACAGTCATTCACACCACAATATGCAGGACGTATTAACACATTTAACATTTAACGTTCAAATGAGCAACAATGATGATGACGATCTGAGAAAACTTAATCACTAAACATAATCCTCAGCATTAACTGAATTATTCTGGATTTATATACTTGATATACTAGATATACTGCTAAACAGTACAGATACACTGCTAAAACAGTGCAGACCGGATTTGTGTACCCAAACCCGTCTGGACCGGCACAACCTATGTGCACGTCAGAACGCTTCCCCAGTAATGGTACTCACCGGGTAGCTCGGAACGGAAGGCCTCGGAACGGAACTGAACTGAACTGGACTGGACTCGACTCGAAAACTTCGGAAACTTCGGAACATCGGAAACCTCGGAACTTCGGAACTTCGGAACTTGGTGGGCCTCTGTATACCTCGGATCTTGCTCTCTCAGCTAGGCTCTGGTCGGGATACTTCGCACTTCTCACCGCCTCGTCTGGGTGTTGATCGCAGCCTCAGTCGCCCCCGCTTGACCGGAGGGAGATACAGGAAATCCTGCTGGTACGCGTTGTTGTCCGTCCAGCTGTGGCAGGAGACCGGGCCTGCAACGCACCGCCGGCGCGTGAGATGAGAAAGTGTCCCTGTTCGGGCGCCATTCATGTGGTAAATAATTTAATTACCGGGACTTAATTTGATACAGAAAAATAATAAAAATAGCTCAGTAAAATAAGAGGCAAAATCCGTGATATTAGAGGTTCGGAATGGGCTTTATTCCAATGGACGATTCGAATCGTTGACTCCAGGTTCCATCACCACGGAGGTTCAGGAAGTGAAGTACATACTTTATTGATAAGTAATCACTTTTATACAATAGGCATTACAGTGAAGCAAATGCAGGAGGCGTAACAATTGATAGTAAAGATAAGACATACATGCGTAGCAAAAGTGGGCGTAACTGGGTGTAACTAAAGAACGTCATCAAGTATGATGTCATAATAGGGTGGTTCCATGAAAGAATTTCGCAATGTCAGCAGAAATACTTGGCAGAAATGCGCGCGCAGCAGCATGACGTATGATTGACGTGCAACTAGGGGGTGAAGGGGATTTGACATTTAGCTCTACATGTGGCGACAGATGTCTGGAGGGTCGAGTCAACCTAATCCCAAATCATATCTAACATCCTATGTTTAAAGAACTATGGTATCACAAAAGAGAGGTCTCTTAGAGTAGAATCTTATTCTATACTGACTATACTGACTGTTAGTGCGTGTACAAGCGTCTAAGTGTCTACACTAGATGCGAGGGCAGAAGTCTTCCATAATAATAGGGCTATGAATTACTTGCATAAAGACAGAGAAGCCGGGCCTCTGCTCGGTAGCTGGAAGAATGTTTACTTAAACTACTAGACAGGAATGCATTGGGCAGGGAGCGGAGCAGATAATTTCGAAGGTGAAATACAGTTTTTGGCAGGCAACAGGCTGATGTCAGGCACCGTGAGCCGCGCAGGGAATGAGACAAAGTTCATGGTCACAGATGCAGGCTCAGACTGGAGCTTTCAGAGGCAGAAGGCAAGAAAAGCTTGATGGCAGAATCAGGGCCTACTTGTCTGGACTGTAAAATGGCATAAGTGAACCATATAAAGCCGGTGGCCTTTCATACTTAGGAATGGAATATCCGACCTATTCATGGCGGATCTGAAAGAGGACATGTTAACGGTGGACGCACATGTGTTTGCGTCTTCATAACTGGAACTGGAGGGAACATACATGTACTTGTGATTCATACATGAAACCGTTGGGGTCCAAGATAGGGGACATAACTGATCAGAGAAATCCATATTTCCACAATATGTCGGACATACTCCCCAGTATGTTGCAATATGGGAGCATGTCCAGACCGTCTGCAGAAAATCAGCGTTTGTGTCATGGCACCTGGGGCAAATATCAATAGATGTCGGGTACATTCGCACCTGTCTATGCGGGGACAGATATGTGTGGTGCAAATAATTGAATTGTGTGAACTTCAAATGGGCATTCCTTGATATTGTCTTGGGGCTTCCAATGCATTGTTGCCACTGCTTGTCTGTGATGTCAGTGGAGAGCGCTGCTGACCAGTATTCGCGCAGTGGGGATAAAGAGGGGGTCATATCCATTCTGAGTGAGGTATAGATAGCTGTGATGGCCTTCCTACCTGACCCGTGGGTCAACAGTGTCGATAAAGCCTCGGAAGTCCATGAGGTCAAGCTTATGTCTCCCCAAGTATTTGTTGCCTTTTGTGACAGTGTCGCATATAGAAGAAATGTTCCGGGAGCCACCCCGTTGTTGTCCCTCAAGGTGTCAAAGCCAGATAAGTCTACGAATAAATCTCCCCACGTTGACAAACCTGCTGCCTGCCAGTCGGCCAGTTCCAGACGCTTGAGGCGGGTGTACGAACCTGGGAGTCAGGCAAAGACTCACTTATGCAGTCATACACCCACTCACATACCCACTCAGAGATGCACGTGCCCATTCACAGACCCACTCAGAGACTCAGGCACCCACTCACAGATCCACTCAGGCACTCATGAACATACTCACAGACCCATTGCAGCATTCACACAGCCACTCATAGACATACATAGGCACTGACACAACTATTCACAAACCCACACACCCAGTCACAGACCTGTTGTGCCACTCACAGTACCAGACAAAGACCCACAAAGGTACACACAAATCCTCTCACAGACCCATGCAGGCACACACTCACCTACTCACACACTTATGGTCCCACTCAGAGACCCATGCACCCACTCACAGACCTTCTCAGAGAGTCACACACCCACTCACAGTCCCCCTGAAAGTCTCACATACCCACTCACAGACCCACTGAGAGATTCACATACCCACTCACATACCAACTCAAAGACGCATGCGTCTATTCACAAAACCAAGAGAGACTGAAACACCCACTCGCAGACCCACTCATAAACTCACAAACCCCCTCACAGACTTCACTCAGACACTCATTCATCCACTCACAGACCCATGCAGAGCTGATACACCCAATCACAGACCCACTCAGACTCATGCACCCAGTCACAGACACACTTAAACACTCATGTACCCACTCACACACCCACTCAGAGATGCATGTGCCCATTCACAGACCCACTCAGAGACTCAGGTATCCACTCACAAACCACTCAGACACTCATGCACCCACTCAGAGACTCATGCACCCACTCACATACCTACTCAGAGACACACTTGCCCACTCACAGACCCCCTCAGAGAGTCAGGCATACACTCACAGTCCCACTCATAGACTCATGCACCCACTCACACACCCACTGAGAGACTCACATTCCCACTCACATACCCACTCAGAGACACATGCACCCATTCACAAACTCACAGAGAGAGAGACTAACATACCGACTCACAGAACCACTCAGACACTCACTCAACCACACACAGATCCTACTCAGACATGCATTCATCAACTCACAGACCAACTCAGAGAATGATATACCCACTCAGAGACCCACTCAGAGACTCATGTACCCTGGCACAGACGAACTTAGACACCCACATACCCACTCAGAGATGCATGCGCCCATTCACAGACCCCATTCAGAAACTCATGAACAGACTCACAGACTCATAGCAGCATTCACACAGCCACTCATAGACATGCATAAGCACTGGCACAACCACTCACAACCCCACACAGCCACTCACACACCCACTCACAGACTTGTTGTGCCACTCACAGTACCAGACAAAGGCCAACAAAGGCACACACAAATCCATTCACAGACCCACACAGGCACTCATTCACCCATTCACACACCAAAAGCGCCACTCATAGACCCACATACACCCACACACACCCATATAGCCACTCACACACCAACTTACAGGCCCATAGAGCTACTCATACACTCACTCACTGACCTATACAGCTACTCACACACCCATTCTCAAATTTTACAGGTTAAAGTTAGTAAATAACATTTAAAAAAGCCTTAGAAATTCACTGAAAAAAACAAAAGGTTACAGGGACATTATAGTTAGTAATCAACATTAAAAAGCCTTAGAAAATCACTGAAAAATAACAAAGGTTGCAGGGACATTATAGTTAGTAAACAAAATTAAAAAGCCTTAGAAATTCACAGAAAAAAACTAAGGTTACAGGGACATTATAGTTAGTAATTAACATTAAAAAGACTTAAAAATTCCCTGAACAAAAACAAAGTTTACAGGAACATTATAGTTAGTAATTAACATTACAAAGCCTTAGAAATTCCCTGAAAAAATCAAAGGTTACAGGGACATCGTAGTTAGTAATTAACATTTTAAAGCATTAGAAATTCCCTAAAAAAGACAAAAAGGTTACAGGGACATCATAGTTAGTAATTAACATTAAAAAGCCTTAGAAATTCCCTGGAAAAAAAAACGGTTACAGGTACATTATAGTTAGTAATTAACATTAAAAACCCTTTCAAATTCCCTGGAAAAAAAACAGGTTACAGGGACATTATAGTTAGTAATTAACATTAAAAAACCTTAGAAAATCACTGAAAAATAACAAAGGTTACAGGGACATTATAGTTAGTAAATACAATTAAAAAGCCTTAGAAATTCACAGACAAAAAAACAAAGGTTACAGGGACATTATACTTAGTAATTAACATTAAAAAGACTTAAAAAGGTTACAGGGACTTTATAGTTAGTAATTAACACTACAAAGCCTTAGAAATTCCCTAACAAAAGACCAAAGGTTACAGGGACATTATAGTTAGTAATTAACATTAAAAAGCCTTAGAACTTCCCTGAAAAAGACCAAAGGTTACAGGGACATTATAGTTAGTAATTAACATTACAAAGCCTCAGATATTCCCTGAAAAAAACAAAGGTTACAGGGACATCATAGTTAGTAATTAACATTAAAAAGCATTAGAAATTCCCTGAAAAAGACCAAAGGTTACAGGGACATCATAGTTAGTAATTAACATTAAAAAGCCTTAGAAATGACCTGAAAAAAAACAAAAGTTACAGGGACATTATAGTTAGTAATTAACATTAAAACCCCTTAGAAATTCCCTGGAAAAAGAAACAGGTCACAGGGACATTATAGTTAGAAATTAACATTAAAAACCCTTAGAAATTCCCTGAAAAAAAGCAAAGGTTACAGGGACACTATAGTTAGTAATTAACATTAAAAAGCCTTAGAAATTCCCTGGAAAAAGAAACAGGTCACAGGGACACTATAGTTAGTAATTAACATTAAAAAGCCTTAGAAATTCTCTGAAAAAGACCAACGGTTACAGGGACATTGTGGTTAGTAATTAACATTAAAAAACCTTAGAAATTCACTGAAAAAACAAGGTTACATGGACATTATAGTTAGGCTTATATTTCACTTGTACAAAACCATAGACATTCAGCAGTTACAGGTACCTTAGCTAACTGTAACTTACGCCCCACAATGCACTGCTTATGACCTCACATATTACATCACTCGTGATTTGATCAGTGAAATCATTTTCTGATTATATATGAAGATAGATAGATAGATAGATAGAAAGATAGATAGATAGATAGATAGATAGATAGATAGATAGATAGATAGATAGATAGATAGATAGATAGATAGATAGATAGACAGACAGACAGACAGACAGACAGACAGACAGACAGACAGACAGACAGACAGACAGACAGACAGACAGACAGACAGACAGACAGACAGACAGACAGACAGACAGACAGACAGACATTAGGGGTGTGCAAGATGTGCGTAATTTGCAGTTGCATAAATATCCTTGTGCATTTCATGATAAGACATTTTATTGAATGGCTGCCTCTGGGTTCACTTGTTTACTCAAGAGTTAAATACACCAATTAGGTGAAAACAAAGTTACAGTAGAATTTAAGGAGCAGAACACATGCATTGTGGCACTAGATTGCAGTAAAAGACAAAAATTCTGGGGGGAAAATGCAACTTTAGCTGGTGTTGTGGAATGGACACCCCCTGAATTTGTGTAATTTCCACCTATCCGTTGCATCTTGTCACTCTCAATAACAGATAGATGCTTACAAAGATGGGTTATGCAACTAGATGTAACCTCTGTGACTAGCACTGACCCTTTTGAATTGGGCGGTACATTCCACACGGGGTAATATCGTCTACCGGTGTGAAGAAAGTAACAATTATCTGCATAAGGATTGCTTGTTCTCTATAACTACAAGCAGCCCTTCAGGAAAGTCATAATAGTGGTATGTGCAGTCTTAAAATATTGTTCATTTTCTTCAAGTCTTACATTTGCTTCAGCGCACCAACCTTCTTTTTGTGATTGCCACAGCCTTCTTACATTCCATAGAATATTCATTTTCAAGGTAGACAAATTAAATTTCACTTTTAGGTCATCCAATATTTAGCCCCATCAGCCAACTATTCCTTGGTGCCATTTAAGGACTCGCCTTCAAGCCTTAACCTCCTGGCCCCACTAAATATGTTAGTGTTTAGAATAAATATGAAGACAGAGAAAAATCCTGACACATGTTTTATGAAGCTGCTTGATTGCCAAAAATTCCCATCCTTTAATGTGCAATTTAACTTTGATTTCTGGAGGCTTAAATGTTAGCAAAAATCCATTTTAGGCTTGATTTAGATCTCGACAGACCAGTTACTCCATCACAACGGTAATGGATATGGATTTATATTTTGGTGGACGGGATATCCGTCACTTTTGCGACGGAGGTCCTTTTATCCTAAAAGTTCACCCTATAAAGAAAAGATTCACCTGCCAGATAGGTCATTTAAAAATACTTGTTTGCAAACTACATTTTTGGATATGAACTTTAATTTAGAGATGCCAGTGAAACTTCATTAAAAGTTGATACAATTATTAAATGATCTCCCAGAGGCAACTGGCATAGTTCAGCCCATTGAAGCCAGAATCAAATTGATTAATTTTGAGGAAAGTGAAATTAGCTACCCTTTTAGTCACATTCATTTCAATAAACCTGGAATTAGTAATAGAGGGTAAACTGTTATGTCTCCTTGTTCACTTTTTAATGGTGCTTTTGTGAATAATTTTGGGTTTATTTGCATATTTGATCAAGTTAAATTGAGGTTTCGGCACACCTACTCTAAAAATGAATTTTCTTCCATTAATTTAGAGAACCTCGACAGAAATTGTAAAAAGAAAGTGGAACTGCTGAAACCTACGTCACTTTCAGATTTCATATCACATGACAAAAATGTTTTTCCAGCAAGACCCTGCAGTTTACCTTAAGTCGCTGATCGCTCTCTGTCTCGAAACTTTCTTCATTACATTTCAGTCAACCTAATGAATTGAAATTTCACGCTTGTGTCTTGCATCTGGCTAACCTCCCTTTACCCGCTGGCATAGGAGGCCTTAAGGCCTATTAGACACAACTTTTTCTAGCTACTGTTAAAGACCGATTCACAGAACTAACTTAAGATAAAATCCTAAACTTACTACCATTTTGGTATTCACAGAAGGCGCTTCCTCATTTTGGTATTCACAGAAGTTAGGAGTCCTAGCTTTAGGACTCCTAAATGCCTTCTGTGAATACCGAAAGTCTGAAAGTTAGGCTTTTTCTCATTTTTGGAGTAGTAAAGTTAGGACTACTAACTTTAGGACTCCTAAATGCCTTCTGTGAATACCGAAAGTCTTAAAGTTAGTTTTTTTTCTCAGTTTAGGAGTAGTAGTTAAGACTCCTAACTTTACTACTCCTAAACTGAGAAAAATCCTAACTTTAAGACTTTCGTGCTTTCAAGTTTTATTTATCCTGGTAGTGAAAGACTTTTTCACTCCTGTGAGGCCTACCACTCTCATAGGATAACAGTGGGTTACTTTATCACATTTAATTAGTGATAACATTAAATTGGGAACAGCTAGGAAAGTCATGTTTGGTATCTGAGAAATGGTAATTTAAAATTCAATTCTCTTTAATGATAAAGTCGGATTTTAAGTGACAATTTCAAAAATGCCACTTTTAGAAAGTGAAGAGAACAAAAAGAACAAATGATGGAAAGAATGCTGAACAAATCAACATTCTCCCCCATTCACAGATCTGGGTTAATCCATCGATTATTCACTTACAATGCCACCCTAATTTGGACCCAGCCAAACACAAATCAGTCTTGACCGTGCTCCCCATAGGAACAGTCCAGCGTGAACTGCCAGGCCAGGTCCTCCATGAACTGGAAACAAGGTTTCAGGATGTTACCCCTCATCAGCCAGGCTAGCTTGAATCCAGTGGCACAGTGAGCACAGGACACATCTGGGCATACCCTTCCCACGTGGGGAGACAAACCCAAAAAGAGCAAATGATGAACGGAAGGTTTCACAAATCAAACGTTCACCCCCTGTCACAGATCAGGGTTTAATCCATAATTTTTTGCTCACCACGACACCCCAGTTTTGACCCAGCCATATGCAAATCAGTCTTGACCCTGCTCCCCATGGTAACAGGCCGGCCTGAACTGCCAGGCCAGGTCCTCCACGGAAGGGAAGCACTCATTCTGGGAACGGTTTTGGCTGGTGAGAGCTGATACCCTGAAATCAATGGATCAATTGTTCTTTTTACTTTTAGAAAGTTACCTTTTTTGTGCCCTAACAATTTGGTACCTGCAGCCTGTTCATGGGTCCCATGACTAGGCGTGAGTGGCAGTTTCCCTTATTATATTCCTCCCAGACAGCCACACTATAGAGGGATTTGGTGTGCCTGGGTAGGCCATCTCATTCACAGGTAGGATAGGGTGTGGTGCTGTGCACTGCATCACTTACACATCAATAGGCTGAGCCAGGGAAGGGAGGCAGAAAGATGTAGAACTTCTGGAAGGGGATGCCTCCAGAAGTTTCTCCCACTTCAAAGAAGGCACCAGCAATAAATAGGGGACTCTTTTTCCCACTCTTCAGTACACTTTGGAACCTGTGGATACTACAGAAGAGGAATGCCCTGCTGCTTGAGGCCTGCCATGCTTGTTGGGAAGGAAGACTGGACCTGCTCCCTTTAGCCCAGGCTGAAGCGACTCCAAGCATCAGCTGACTGACCTTCTGTTGTTGGCTACAGGGACATACCAAGCCCCAGAGGCATCTCTGCAACTGTCAAGCTGCAGGTGGATCTGCTTGGACCTGCAATTAGATCTGTCTAAGCCCTTCTTGCATCTGTTGAAGGGGGTTCTTGATCCCCCAGAGGTGGCCCCCAGGTCTTGGACCCTTGGTGTGGCATCCATTCAGCTCCTCCTCAGAAAGCAGAAGAAATTCTGATGTTTTGTTCTGTTCATTACAGTGAGTGGGCCTGTCGATGCTAAGATATCACTGACTGCCAAAGCAAAGCTCCAGTCAACTCAACTATTCTCGCTACAGTGACCACTGGCAACGACCGGCAACGTGAGCTCTGCGCGTTGTGCTACACTGCAGCATTGACAGTTCATGAGACCGCCAACGTGAATCTACAGAATCGTCAATCTGCGACAGCTTCTTGCCACTACACTGACGACCGTCTAAAAAGCCCAGCCTGCTCTGCACACTACAGCGATGACAATCCGTGCACCTCTCCTCGCAGCTTGAGCCCTCCTCCACCGCAAACTGAACTCTTCGTGCTAGACTTTAAAAGGAAACTGGTTCAGTGGGACTAACTTGGTTCCTGTACCCGACCCCCACTCCATCACGGTTGGCCTGAACTTGTGACTTTGACCTGGTCTCGCATGACCAGATAACCGCGAGTGCTGATTTGTACTATTAGGAGTTCTACTTAACTTACATCTTTAAAATTGCAAATCACCAGTTCTACCGATTGGATGTTTGGTGCCACATAATTTATTAAATGTTAATCTATTGTTCTACATTGGTGTGGCATTTTCTTGTGTTTTGTTTTCACTTTATTGCTGTTTGTGTGCTATCTTCTTTACATAGAACTTCAATTTAATCCTGACTGCTTTTGTGTCAAGCTACCAGAAGGCCAAGCACAGCTTAATTTAATGACTTTTTGTGGTTCATCCTGACAAGAATTGTGGCTGGTGCTTAAGTAGGATTTCAACCCCCCCCCCCCCCTCTCAGCCAATAATTGTGTGCTATCTTCTTTACATAGAACTTCAAATTAATCCTGACTGCTTTTGTGTCAAGCTACCAGAAGGAAAGGCACAGCTTAATTTAATGACTTGTTGTGGTTCATCCTGACAAGAATTGTGGCTGGTGCTTAAGTAGGATTTCAACCCCCCCCCCCCCCCCCCCTCAGCCAATAACACAATTCCTCACAGCATCCCTGATTTGTCATTCCTCTCCCACAACCAGCCAGATGCAATGCCTTCCATAATGGTCAATCTGCTAGCCATGCTAGAAAGCCACCCATTCAGAGGAGGTTGGCATTGTCTAAACCTGCACTATAGATAATCTTTTACAACAACATTCTTAATTGTGGAAGGATAATAATGGTATGTGCTTCCACCACCTCAACCTTTACCACCAGCAACTCAATCACCCACACGACAGACACATTCTAAATCAATCTCATCACCAATAGTGCTTAGTTGAAGTAGTAGGAGAAACCTGTAGAATAACTTTTTTTAAATGTCACTTCTCTTTTTACTAGCACAGTCTCTGAAAACCATTTTGAAAAATAATCTACTCTGTACCTTTTTTCATCTGTGTTGAATGCTTAAATTTGATTACTATGTAGCTATTGATATTTCTGTTCTGTTATTTATTTACCTTCAAAGCGTATGGCATTAAAATATGTCATTAGTACATTGAAAGAATCTTCAAAATAACTAAACATTTCCTTTGTCTGAAATACAAAGCTATAATATGCAAAATTCCAACATAAACAAGAAAGACATCAACGTTCGAAATATTTGGAAGTTTTTACATCAAATAAATAACGCATGATTGTAGGTACAAAATCATTTGGCAAAAATATAGACTGTCTTTTGGAATAGGCAAAATTAAAAACATTGAGCTTTGAGAGGGGAAATGCAAACTTGGCGAGAGGGGTGGCCAAATTGAAAAAGCATGTTAGGAAATGTAAAGGGAGCAAATCTATATACAAATGGGTTGATTTGACACTTTAGGGGTGATTAGGATGGCGGGCGGATCACCATCGCCGGCCCGGCAGTGGCGATCCACCCGCCATCGTACAATGATTGACCCCTTGCCATAATATAATGGCGGGGGGTAGTGCGGCGGACACAAAGTGCGTCTGGCGCTTTTCCGCCGGTCAGCAATCGTTCCGATTGCTGGCCGGGCGGACTTGGGCCCCAATATGGTGGCAGCGCCTAGCAGGCACCGTCATCCATATTATGATGAGTGTGGTGGAAGGCCTTTCAGAAAGGCTGACGAGGATGTGCTTTGGGGGCCCGTTGCGGGCCCCGGGGGGGTGGGAGTAAGGGGGGGTGGGGGTTGCACTTGGGGGGTACCCTCCATTTCCATGCACAAGGTGGCAGGCACCGCGCAGTGCCTGCCACTTTGTGCATGGAAATGCACACCATAGCACTTTGACATTGCGCCAGGTGCAATGTCAAAAATGTGGAATGCGACCGTCACCCTGATGGTCGCATCCTAATTAGCGGTGCGGGACCGCCGCACGTCTGGCGGCCGGTCCCAGCACCGCGAGGATGGCAGGCGGACTTGATCACCCCCATAATGTCCGTAAAGAGTCCTAAAATATCTGTTCATTAAATCATTTTAAGTTAGTAAAAAAAAGTCCAAGTTCATAAACCAAGTCCACTGCTCAAAACAATAATAATGTAGAGAAATCCAAGCAAAAGTTTAAGTATCTAAAAAATTGTAGCAGAGATTGTTTGGGTATGTAATGTATGTGTCAATGTATGTGTCAAAATTATGTTATTTAGCATGTAGGTTCTGAAACTTAAATGTATTATGTGAGTTAAGTAGTGTTAAGGAAAAGTATTTTAACTTTTAACTGGAGCACACCATGTTTCAGGATGCTATTATGTGATTTTAACAGAGTTGTCTCAGAAGTGTCTCAGGATGTTGTATATGGAAAGTATGGTAGCTTACCATGCATCATTGGTAAGACACTGCCCAAACACATAAATACAGCAGCCAAACTAACAGGTGAAGGAAAAAATAGAGTTAAATTGTCAATCCCAATCCAGTATGCCCTGAATTAATCTCTACCCCATAGGATGTGGGTGTTGATCAGGGTCAGAGTCTATGAATAACCCTGATGTATGGCAAGGTTCAACAACACACAACCGGCTTCAACAGTCTTGCATGAATCTTCTGTGGAGTACACCTGCCCTCCTTCCCCCACTGTTATGTTCCATATAAGCACCCCAATCTAGGCTCAGGTAGCAACCTAACCTCTCACCTATATTTCCCCTGCCATTACACCATATAACGGTTCTGGGGACTGACCTTTTACCTAGTTACCGTACTGCTAACAGGACGTGGGGTTTTCCCTGAAAACTAGCCTCATTCATTATTCATGAGGAATCTTGGAAACACATCAGGACTACCATCTCCTGCTTAATAACCTTGTGTAAGGGTCATTCATTCTGTCATCCTAAGTCCGACATGACTCATCAAGGTAGATCCCCTGAGAGTACCACTTTGGGTATATAAACACCATATACTTGCTGAGGCAGGGAGAGAAGAAAAAGGACTTCCATGCTGACACAGTGATGCTGAGGTTCCTGCATGCAGACACTCCAGCTCGCAGTGGTCTGACATCCCTCGCGGGGTGTCCATCTCAAGACCAAGACGGGGTTCCACAGTCTCTCACTTCAGGTTATGGGGTTGACTTTATTATAGAGGGATTCTTGACTTTACACCTACATAATGCTACATACACTTAAGTACATCTAGTTAGGGTCGCATCGTAGGAGTACGCATTTTATTGTCATGTATTTTTATACCTGCCTGTATTCATCGTTTTAGCACTATGGTAGATATCCACCATCCCTTTACTCTGTTGTTGCTTATAATCATTTATATCTGTTTCTGTCTAATGGTTGTTTCAGCACACCTATATTACACTAGAATAACGCTGGTTCAATGAATGCTTATTGAAAACGTCCCTACTGTTTATTCTGTGTATCTCTCTGAGATAAAGTGAGCACGATTGACTGAGCAAAAAGTATTGCACTGTTTCCACGTTCCCTGATGGGGCAGGGTTGTCATCTTCGATAGTTGCCAAGAACTATTTGCTCCTTGGTAAGAGGGGTTTCTAGTGGCACTGAGCTAGCTGGTATACAGGCAATCATACCCAGTGGGGGTGTCTGGAATCAGTGTGGACACCAATCCCACAGTCTATGTTGTCTAATCGCGCAGATCCTATATAGGTTTATAGGAACTACATGACATGGCGCCACCAAAGTTGGTTTGGTACTTATTTAACGGTCAAATCTGAGTAGTTCAGTCATGCTATTGACAGAGATCGCTACTCACATTTTCCCACAGACATCTGGAGTGGCAAGGGAACTATACCTCACAACTGAGTAGGCAGATCCTATGTATTGGCTGTAGGTTTATCAAGCTTGAAGGACAAATAGTTCTGGTTGTGCATAAAACCTTATCTCAGTTGCCTTGAAACTTTTTCCTTCTTCAAAATAATGGCTGAGGAAGACACCGCTGCGCCAGCACAACGTGTGCGGCTGCAGCAAGGGAGGAACAACAAGATTAAATAAACATTTCAGAAAATGTCAGAACTGCCCTTACATTAAAACTAGCAGAATATGGAGTCACAGCTAGTCACTGATTGAGGCACACGAATCATACAGAACAGAGGTATTCTATTCATGGGTTAAATTCCCACAAGCAGATGCAAAGACCAACACATTTCATTTTTATGCTGAAGATGAAACACCAAATGAATACTGTCTGTATGAGGACATTGAAGTTCTGCTCACCTACCAGGAGCACAGAAACTGGTTTGAAGGTGTCCTCCCACACACAATAGGAAAAGTGAGACTCGGTCCACTCGGAAGAGATGGAGAAACTTGGCCAGTCCTAGCAGCATACACACTGCATCCAGACATTGACACAATGCCAGTAGGAGACTTATGTCCACTTCATAAAGAAATAATAAAACTTTACAGAAACCTGACACAGTTCGTGATGAGAACACTCACACTTCAGCCTACAAAAGCAACAGGGCAAATTCAGGGATCTACAACTAAAATAACACCACAAACGCTACATGCAGTTATGGGTAAAATGACCACAAGACGTGAGCAAATGCATTCTGGATAGCTAAAAACATAACGCAGCTAGAGGCAGTATTTCCACACACAAGCAAAACATAGAATGCTAACAATCTGCTTGCCAATGGGCATAGCTCCCCACATAGATGATTGTACCTCTTGGGGTACAGTTTTCGCTGCCAGACATACCAGAACTCATGGCATCCCTTCATTAGCAGTAATGCCAGATGTATTAAGACAAATACAGAATGAGTATGGAGCAGAACCTGATCTGAACTTAAGGATGAGATTGTTAGGAAATATTGCCCCGGTATCAGCTATTATATTAGCAAACATAAAAGGTGAGGCAGCAGCAGTGGCAATACGCCAACGCTTGAGGTACTTCACTCCTTTTCAACAGGAACGTGAATTGCCTAAAATTATCGAAAACACCTATGCTGAATTAGGTAGGGATAGTTTGGGAGCTAGAGCAACAAAAACTCAACTCATGGATGGTCCTGAAAAAGAGAACACCAAGCAAGCAATTGATCCTTCCAAGAAGAAATGGGATAACAATAAAAAACAAAAGAATAGAAAGAATAGATCACAATCCAGGGGTGAGTCTCCTCAACAGGTGCCCTCCGAAAGAAGGTACAACCTTAGGAATCATTATAACATCAAATCAGTCATGGCAAGACCTGCCTGGATCCCAAAAGTCGGCGATCTGGTCAGAGAAAAGATTGTGGACAGGAAAGAATTTGGGCCAACATACAGAAAGCCTGTACCTGTCCTGGCTGTCGAATGAATAAGAACAGTACTTCTTCTGCCTCTTTCCGGAAAAAAAGAAAAGAGATTTGTCTCCATCGATCTGATCAAAACTACACTACGTGGCTGATACTGAATGTAGGCCTCGTGGACTCCTGGGTAGCCGATGCTCGCCTCTCGCTAGCATACAGGAAGTTCAGACAGAAAGACTCATAATGTTTGAAGAGTCACCAATACCAAGTAATAGATTTTCCAACAATGAAATTAAACTTGTTCCTGTTGAAACAGAACATCAAAACACAAATGAAAGACAAATATCAATTCGGCCTACCTTCGACATCAATATAAGTATGCCTCTACAAGAGACGTCTGCCAGTTCAACAAAACCTGCTGAGCTACCAAAAATAGATCAAACTGCATCTGGCTACTTCATTGATTTTGATACCTTCTCTCTGGATCCCAGTGAACCTGAAACAATGCCAGCTCAAGTTTCCCGTAAAGTACTACTTCATGACTTCTACATTTTTCTGAAGAAGACTTACCTAGCATCACCCTAGCTACAGCTCTGGATAATAACTGAAAAACCATTTTTTCTATTCTGTATTGGTTTAGTGACTGTCTTTTGCTTACTCATGAATAGAAACTCTCTCCCAGAACTCTCTGCCATATCAAATGTGAACATGATCCTGAAATCTCATACTTCATCTCATCGTGAACAAAGAGACCTGTCCTTCGTGAACATCACAGCTGTTCCAATTCCTGATGGTATAGTTTGGGACAGAGTTTCATATGATGTATTTGGTCCTACAGAACTTTTGAAAATTCTTCATGTATTTAAAATTTCTCTAAATTATATCATTACCTCCAGTACATTTTCTGACAATTGA
The DNA here is from genome assembly GCF_964204655.1 of Triturus cristatus. Lineage (NCBI taxonomy): Eukaryota > Metazoa > Chordata > Amphibia > Caudata > Salamandridae > Triturus > Triturus cristatus. The sequence continues at coordinate 201,107,563 of NC_140587.1, read as the reverse complement.
GACTTTGAAACTGTAAATACCATGCTATCAGATTCAGAAAAATCCGCTGCATTTTCAAGGAATGAAATGTTAGAGGACACATTTGATTATGACACAATGCACTGTTAACAACATTATAGTCATCACTTTTTACACAAATCCAGTATCCCATGTAATGTCTTTACATACCACCAATCAGAACATTGCCCAATACCGCTGAAAAATAGTTTGAGAACGTTTGCACAGATATTTTCTTATTATTCAGGGTTTAACACTTCTGACCTGACCTCAAATTATTATATTGTTGCACCTACAACTGCTCAGAAAAATATGCTAACTACCACCTCACAGATCTACTCTGCATCCTTTATTTCCCAACTGTCTGAACAGGGTTTCGACTTATGGAAGGACACTATAGACATAAAATCTGTCTGGGGTTCAAAGGAATGGCAAGTTCAGGAAAAAGAAGCACTATTTCGAGTGTGCATCATTCCACAGCAGATAATATTTCTAAATGACACTGTGCAACAGACTTCCTGTCTTGGATTAGCCAATAACAAATATTTGAACACACCTCAGATTCCCTCACCATCGCACTTTGAGGGGTGGCAAAGCGTTACATTACGGGGAGGGGATACAGTAGATGACAGCATACATTATAATTCATCAGACCCCAATTGGAAGGTATGGTTAGTTTGGGCTACAGACACAAATAGATGTCAGACAAAATTCAGAGGTACCACCGAAGGGTTTAGTATTTAGGCCGGACCAACGGTATGTACAACGAGAACATCCGAGGGTGGTGACATCATACAGTGTTGGGAAGTTATGCCTCGATTGGCTAAAAACCTCAACACTATCACAGGTGAAACAACACTTATCCTTACTATCAGAAGACATGGATCTAAGGGGCTTTTTATTGGGCCCCCGAAAGCCAAGTCAGAAACGCTCCCTGTATGCTGTTTGAAATGAAATCTGGAAGATCTCTCAACAAGAAGCCCCCGAGAGTCTATGTGTAATTGATAGAATTAACCTAGAAAAAGTGTTAGCTGTAGTTGCTGATGGTATGACTACATTAACATCCAGGATTTATTCCCTGGGCAACATTTTATCTTCTGCTATAGATATACTAAAACAGGATCTGTCCATACTACACCACGGACAGTCTCAGCTACTTTCTATTATGGTATTATGCTGGACGCTGCAATCATTTCGCTCTGGTTATGTGTCTTGGGGATTTATTAGCAGTACGTCCTTGTTCTCTGCATACATTCTAACTAAAAAACTGATAACAATGGCACAAAGGGGAGCAAAATATACAGGTCTGCGTATTGAAACACTGTACAAGTTACCTTTCAGTGTGACAGAGTCACCATCCACAGGATGGTTAATTCATGGCCATATAACATTACCGGTCACAACTTTCCAGTTTCAGTATTGACTAGAATAACAACAGTCAGGCAGATATGAAGCAATGGATAGGGAATTCATCAAGGAATCTTGGGAATTGCCATACATTTTGATGCAGGAGTGGAGACATGGAAGTGTTTCTAAGTTGTACAAACTGCGAGAACTCTTTAAATGGATCTCTCCTATGCCAGGATATTATGCTTCAAGGAGCCTGTAACGGTTCAGTTGCAAACTTATCCTGCCGTGATTAATCTATTGTTCAAGTTGCTCTCAAATTGGAGTTACTTGATGCTGAACGATCAAGTTTGTTGGGGTATGCTTCTGGGCATCGCATATCTTGTCACTGTAGACTTCAGGGTTACTTATTATAGGCAAGTATTGTTTCCACCGACCCACACACTCAGGGAGGTGCCGTTATAGCCTTCATTGAATGTTTCCTTTATACAGTTTAATACTCTGAGCCGAATGAAAGCCTTGCTTTTACAGAAAACCGTGCCCTTAACCTCCGCCAGAGAGACTTTAGATCTCCAGGTCGCAAGGTCCTCAGTTGAGATACTGGCACTAGCACAAAGAAACTGCCCTTTCCATTTCACAGAAATGGTACAACATACCTTTAACATGTCTGATACGACGGGTATAGTACACCTATTTAAGACCATAGGCTCTGGACTGTTAAACACCTTTCACATCTCCGGAGTGATAGCAAACTTTACACACTCCATATTCTGAAGCATTTTTGGAGGACTTCCGCTGATCCTGTTCCTAATAGCAGGAATCCTGATTGTAATTTTTCTGCTACGTAATGGACGTCCCAGTCACCAAGGAGATGTAGAAAACGCTCCTGGAGCACAGATACCGTGATTGCATGGTACTCCATCTGGTCACATCTTGCCTTCGCAAACTTAGCAAGTCTTGGTTCCTGTCATTTAGACCAGTCTGGATCAACTGTGTTCTGCCTGTCCCCCGATGCCTGTTCTGCACAAAGCACAGATATGAAAATGTGCTGTGCAGGGAGCGGCATCTTGTATAAAGTTATTATATTTTATCTTTGTTTATGACTGCTGTATTATGTAATGACCTGGGCAGAAAAAGTTCTTTTAACTTAAACTTCAGGAAGGTCATAAAAAGCAGTAGGGTATCACAGTTCACGCAAACAAAATGGTCTCTACATAGCTCAACCATGGAATTCTGAGTGTGTGGTCCATTTTTAGGGTATCCCTTAGCATTGATTGATTGATTGATTCAATTTGACACTATCCTCTTTCCATATTGAATGCCACAATAATAAATGTGGCCAGTTTAATCACATCACTAATAAAGGGTAACCCTACTTCGATGTGCCAGATGAAATTCGAGCAAGTGCGGGGACAGATAATAGTATTTTACAAAAGGTGTCCTCCACACACTGCAATGCTCCGACATCCACCATGCCCCAAATTGCCACCTTGTATGGGGCAATAGCTTTTGCTTAGCTAAATAGACCTTTAACATTTTTATAGTTTTTTAGCCTAATTTTTCGAGAATCTAAAAATTGCAGCGATACTTTTTTCTATAAAATTGGCTCTATTTATCACCATGTCTTTCCAAGTTAGTTTGCGGTCAGAAAGAACACCCAAATAGTGTTTCAACTGTATGTGGGTAGTGGAGCTCGGAACATTCTCTCCTTGCATTACCAGGTGTGCTGCAAGTATTGTAATCTTCTTAAAAATGTTAACAGGAAAAGGCTTTGAAGACAAAAAGTACTGGATCTTAAAAAAAGAAATCTTGGTATACAATTCAACAGAATTTGCTTTAAAGAAGAAAATGAGTTCTCATAAAATGAAAGTGTATGTTCCTTTACTTTCCAATATATTTTTTATAGATATTTGCTGGGATATATTTTTTTCTATGTGAGGGTGTTGCAGCACCAGTGATTGGCTATGCATGGGGGTGGACTTATTGGAAGGCTGAGCTGGAGTAGAGGTATTTCTGTTCTGAGTACTTTACAGCTGGCATATCTTTAGAAGTGCAGTTTCTGAATGGAAACAGGTTAACTCTATTCCCTCTCTAAACCACTCCTCAATTATCTTTTGACCCCTCCTTACTCCTCTTCAGCACCCTCCCACCCACCCAAGCAATTCCCATTTTCCAGCCACTGAACCATCCCACTGATATTTACTGCAAAAACGTATGACTACATGTGCAGAGATGGGTGAGTTGAATTAGGTTCTGGACATGTGCTTTAGCCCCTTAATTGCTGTGGCTTCCCCCCACCTACTGATAATCCTTTTTTAAGATAGAGGCACTATGCATTTAAGCCTGCACAACGTCTTTCCCACAAAATATATCCTGGTCCGAATTACATCCTTTTTTTCAAACGTTGGGGATCTAAAAGTAACCAGGTATGTGAATTCCCCTGCAGGGAACCTAGAAAATATCCTAATGTAGGAAAATCTTGACGTTCTTGTCTTCCTTTTTAAATAGCACCAACAAAGGTTTTGCTGCACTAAGATTGCCTAATTTCCAGTTTTTTGTAACAAGCAGTGATGTAAAAAGATATTTCTATATTTATCACAGTTTTTACATTTTTAAATGGTAGTTGATAGTTCCTATTTCGCGTTTATTTTACCCACTTGCAATTTGTGGTGGAAACAAGTGTGAAATCCATGGGTGAAACCTATACATTTCTGAGAGCAGATAGATCAGGTCCTTTTAAGCCTGGTACCCTGTGAAAGGTATGCAGACTTTGGCCCATGTAGTTATTCAGAAATAAATTTTCTTGCCTGCGCTGCAGTGCTGAATTAGATTTGCAGCAGTTCTAGGTAGGAAAATGCTGCATACACAGTGGGGAGGGCAGCAGGGACACAGGTGAGGACGCCCCATAAACAAATGAAACGCCAATCACCGAGAGACAAACGCCAGTGTGCACATTGTGTCAGTGTTTGTCCCACTGTGAAATGTCCTCAAATCCCTGGGCAGGTACCAACACCCCAATTTTCTGCCCCCTAGGATCAAATTCTGGGGTCATCGTCAATGCCCTCCGTTTGGTATGGGGGTGAGAGAGAGCCCACTTTATATCATGAACAGGTTTTGTTTTTAAAAGACACAATGTGTGTGGTGGGGGCCTGATATCAGGTCACACTAACTCCCTTAAAGTCCCAACACTCTTTTTGCCCCTTTGGGCCCGAGAACATCTGAATCCCCATGATAAGTGAGAGGAAATGTTTATCCTTTTGAGCATAGTTATGACATATGGCCTGGCAGAAGGACAGTAACAGTAATAGCTGCACTATCCAGGCTCTCGGTCAACGGGCAACCAGGTAAAACCTACCAGCCCTGGACAGTTCTAAAACCTAGAGACCCAGTAAAATCTAGGGTGGTATGGCTTGCATGGATATCAGCATTTCTGCCACTCAAATTGCCCTACAAATGTCATAGTATGGGTCAGAAATTATTTCACATATGTATGTGAGGAAAAAACTCAGTTACTTCCAGCCAATGCCCACAGTCTTATCAACATGTTTTCCCACATTTCTCCTGATTGAAAACCCCGCCTCATATGTGTAGGTGGATCTAACGCACCATTGGAATGGACTAAACTACAACCATGTGAAGACCTCTAATAAATCCAGACGAAGTGATGATTCTCATGAAGCTTTAATGACTTTTACCACCGACAGGTCTCTTAACAGGTCTTCTCACCAACGTCTCCTCTGCCAGAATGTCCATCTCATTCAGAATCATGAGATGCACATTCTGTCACTAGGACAACAACAAGATTCCATTACAAGACATTGAGGAACATGCAAATTACAACACATCCCCCTTACAACAAAACAAAACTAAAACAAAATAAATTATACAACTTTTTGCAGAAGAAACAACATACCCACAGTCCCACACAATTCCAGGACTTAAGACATTTGAGGTAATAGATGTTAATATAAAACATAATCCTCATATTTTGAAGGTATGAATTTCTGTCTACATGATCTAGCAACACAACCATCCTTACCCTCTGGAACACAACTAGGAACACTGGCTGTACCCTGATTCATACCATCGAACTTAACCAACCTTGACATACTCCAAGTACAACCATTATTCAAAGTCACAACATTTTTCTTAATCCCCGTGATGACAAAAGGACCAGAAAAATTTGTCAACCCTTTAAGGCAATGTTTCACCTTCTTCACCCAAACTTTATCACCCACATTCCACACCTTCACCTTCACAGATCTTTTGTCATCATAACGTAATTTGTATCTTCTTTGATACTCAAGAAGCTTAGTTTTTTTCTCTTCTGCACTCACACCCTTGCTCACCCACCTTGGAAGCCAAACAGGATTTAACTTAGAACTCGCCAATCTTCCTCTCAACGCCTCAAAAGGAGACTTTTGAGAAATCACATTGGGAGCTGTACGATGCGCCCACCAAGTTTCTCTCAACACCTCTCCCAAAGGAACCTTGGTATCCAAAGCCCTCTGGACACAACTTTTGACCACCCTATTCATCCTTTCCGTGAGATCATTCGCTTGTGGGGAATATAACGCAGTCTTTTGATGCACAATACCTAAACCCACAAGAAAATCCTGCATCTCCTGCGAGACAAATTGTACCCCATTATCTGTCACCAGGTACTTAGGCACACCTTCTGAAACAAAAACATCCTTCAGAAACTCAATCACCGTCTTGGAATTCACAGTGCCCATGCACTTAGTGACCACCCATTTAGAGGTATAGTCCACCAACAATACAACAAACCTCTCCTGGTATGGCATCAACTCCAAAGGACCCATGATATCCAACCCCAATTTAGTCCAAACCGCATCTGGAACTTCCACTGGTGACAAGGGAACTTGGTTGGTCACATGAGACTTGTCATTGTTAGCACACAAATGACAATCTTTCACCACAGACTCCACCATGCTATCCATCCCTGGCCACCAATACCTTTCCCTGACTCTCCCTTTCGTGAGACTCCTACCAAGATGCCCCTCATGAGCCAAGTTGATTACTTTATCTCTGAGAGTAACAGGCGGAACCAACCTATCACCCCTCAATAACTTGTCCTCACAAAAAGTCAAATCATCCCTAACACACCAAAATGGCTTTAAAACTGGATCAAGATCTTGAAAATTAGGCCAACCTCTAGCTACAATCCCCCTCAAAAGCAGAAAAACTTCATCTTGAGCAGCACCAGACGACCACTCATCCTCAGAAATCGCCTCCTCCATCACCCAATTCACACATGGTGGCTCCTCCCAGACCTCATTCCCACCTACCGGTAGTCTAGACAGACAATCAGCTGACTTGTTGTTCAAACCAGGTATGTAATGAACACGAAAATTGAATTCTTGTAGTCCTTCACTCCACCTCTTAAGTCTGGGAGTCAAATGATCACTGTGGTGACTAGAGTATATTTGAACAAGAGGACGATGATCACACTTCACCTCAAACGGAATCCCCCACAAGTAAAACTTAAAATGGTGTATCGCCCAATATACACTCAACGCCTCTCTTTCAATACACGAATAATTAACCTCTGCATCCCTAAGGGCTCTGGAAGCAAATGCCACAACTTTCTCCTCCCCATTCTCCACCTGCGAAAGCACCGCCCCCAAACCCTTAAGACTGGCATCAGTCGTAAGAATGGTCTTTAACCTTGCATCAAAATGCCCCAAAGTTGGCATGGCTCCAATCTCTGACTTGACCAGCTCAAAAGACTTCTCACACTCCGGTGACCAATCAAAATGCGCTCCCTTCTTTAACAAAACCCTAATCGGTTCCACTACACTGGCAAACCCTTTCACAAATTTGGAGTAAAACTCCGCCATACCAAGAAAAGACCTGACCTGCTCCTTGTTCTCTGGAGCAGGAGCCTTCATTATACTCTCTGCCAACTTAAACTTTGGTTGTATGCCATCACCAGAAATGACATGACCTAGATATGTTACCGAATTCAATCCAACTCTACACTTTTCCTTCTTGAGGGTGAGACCTCTATCCCTCAGCTTACTCAATACCAACCTCAACATTTTTTCATGCTCACTTCTACATTTCCCGTAGACCAAAATATCGTCCTGAAAAAACAAGACATTGGGAAGATCTCCTAGCACCATCTTCATAATCCTCTGAAAACATGCTGCTGCCGAAGCTAGCCCAAAAGGCATTCGCAAAAATCGGTAAGCTCCTAAAGGAGTAACAAAAGATGTTAGATGTCTCGAGCTTTCGTGAAGCTTAATTTGATGGTACGCAGACGACAAGTCCAACACACTAAAAATCTTTGCCCCCTTCAACAAACTAATACACTCAGATATGTTTGGCAAAGGCTGTCGATCCACCCAAATCCATTCATTTAACCCACGCAAGTCCACACACATCCTCACAGCAGACCCACCATCCTTGGGTGCTAAAACTATCGGAGACAACCACTCTGATGCCTCGATCTCTTCAATCACCCCCAAACCCAGTAACCTCTTCAACTCTAACTTTAACGGCTCCATCATCAGGTTCGGTACCCTGCGCACTTTATGTACACAAGGTCTGGCCTTATTTTTCATCCTCGTCGCCAGTAATAAATCCAGACGAAGTGATGATTCTCATGAAGCTTTAATGACTTTTACCACCGACAGGTCTCTTAACAGGTCTTCTCACCAACGTCTCCTCTGCCAGAATGTCCATCTCATTCAGAATCATGAGATGCACATTCTGTCACTAGGACAACAACAAGATTCCATTACAAGACATTGAGGAACATGCAAATTACAACACACTCATTGACACAATATTGTTTAAGTTTTGACCGGTTCATGTCATGAATGATGTGCCTGGCCCCACGACTGAGATGCTGTTTTTAATGTGAGATTTCTGGGAGTGCTAGGTTGTAGGAGTTTTGTGGATCCCACATATTCTGGAACTTTCCTGTATATTACTAGGATGAAAGTTTGGGATTTTTTCCCAAAGTTTTACATTTGCAGGGCATTCAGGGTAAGAGATCCTAGGGGGAGCCATGCAAGTCTTACCACCCTGGATCCACTCAGTGTCTAGCTTTCAAGAATTCCTGGCTTTAATAGGTTTCCCTAGGTGGCAGCCAAGCCTGGCCCAAAACAGTGAAGCTACTCACATCATCAGAATGGGTGCATTTGCAATGCGTAACTTTGATGTGTCCATGTTGCATTTTGGAGCCTTTCATGTTGTGGGAAATAAGCCCCCAGGCACACAATTTAGGTATTTTTTGTTATTGGGAGAAGTGTAGAAACAAAGAACAGCAGAACATCTGGTATTATATGTTTTTCATGTTCATTATAGGAACAAAATAATTATTGTCTTAACATGTCAAGGAATGCCCATCCAGGCGTTTTTATGGCATATTGGAATACGCTGCACATCCTGGATTACCCAATGCATTTCGGGCATATATAACCCTTTGTTAATGGTAACTAAAACACAAGGAGGGCCCATCAGGAATTGTAAAAGACTACATAAAACATGAGCATAAGGCATGTGTTTTATAAAAGTCAGGAGGAAATGAAAAGAGGTGATAACTGTGCTCAGTGTCAGCAATACTATGAGTTTTTCCAATTCTAAAATACATGCTCAGTTCAACCTGAATGTGCTCTGTAAAAAATGACGAAACAGAGAAAAAAAAAACATTCTAACTAACAAGTGATTAGTGAATGTGTAGCTAAAATAATACGGGTGCTATTACATCATGTCAACCGTGTGTCCCAAATCAAATCTGTCGGGCCACTCATGTGGATGAAGAGGGTCCAGTTGACAACATTAAGTAACCTCCACTTCCTGTTCATGCCTATGGTGCTTTCAGGCCACTCACATGAAGGCGGAATGGTTAGCTGATAATAGTGGGACACCTGCCCCTCCTCTTGATGTTACATGGCTGCTCATGTGGAAACCCAGCTCCAGATGGCAAGATTCAGCCCCTCCTTGTGGTGCCATTAGGCCACTCATGTGGAGCCAGAGTGCCCAGCGGACAAGATTAAGCTCCTCAAGGTTACTGAAGAGTATCTTGCATGGTGCAAGATGCCTGTGTTGTCAGCAGGACTAACAATCCCAAGAGGTGTTTTCCTCTTTCTATATTTGCTGCATTGAAAGAGGGAAAAACGAGAAAAAAATATATTTCTCCCTGTTATGCCACACCTCAGGAGGCGTAAAGATTTGGCACTTCCCAAGGTTTATATGTTCTTGCAAATCTGGGACAGCATCAAAATCTATGGGTGTTGTGTCAGAACACCCACCTCAAAGCCCATGGAATGCCTCCTGATCAGAGAGTAAAGCAACGCAGCGATTTGCGCTGCCTTACCTTACCCCATATCTATGAGGCTTTTCAAAGCCACGTATAGTGGCTTTGTGTGGCCTCATAGATATGATTTTGTCATTTACATGGTAGGAGCATCACAAAAAGTGACGCTCCTGCAATGCAAGGAGCTCGTAAATATGCCCCTAGGTGTCTGCACAGCTTGGAAACCTGCTACTTTAAAAAGAATTTACTATTTGCAAGCTCTTCAAAATCCTGTGCTGAGTAGACCAAAGGCAACTGTTGGTCTCCTGCACAAGTTGGTTCTCATGCAAATAGAAGGGATGCTGCTCTGTGCCCTAAATCTTGGAACTCTCTATGGACTCAAACGGACTAGGAACATTATTCCCAGCCTCACAGTATTGTTGCACATAAATCCAGCATCCCAGTAATTGGGGCCATGATGCATTGTGATGCCCCAACTCTACCAGCTTAAGCGGGGTCTCATTCTTGCTTGCCTGCCACATTGCATGCAGTGGTGTAACATTAGCCCCGCAGCACCTATGGTGCGGGGGCGCCCCTGGCCTCCAGGGGGCATCCTCTGGCACTGTGCACAGGCCCCTGGCCTCAGAGCTCCTGTCTGGGTCTGGGGGGGGGGCTCTATGTACTTTGCCGGGGGGCCCTCTCAAGTTTCATTATGCCACAGATTACATGCCACTCACTCAACAATGACACTCGACTTGAGCCCCACTCATTGGTTCAATGTTTTCTCTCTCGTTTGGATTAAAATTAAAAGTTAATTATTGGCATGACTAACTTTACTGCTGCAAACCTGTATCCCTTCACTGATAACGCTCAATTTCATGGAAAGGTTCATTTTTTTCTTCCCGATCTTGAAGTTGAATGCAGAAGTGGATTAATAGATCCCAAGCAGATTGTTGAACTTTGCTGTGACGACTTGTTACCTGAAAATTATAGTGTTTGAATGCCCAAACTCCCCTTCAACAACTTGATGCCTTTAGGCAGGTAGGATCCTTCTGCATGATTACCTCCATTTTTTGCCTGGTGCTAAGCTGTTATTGACTAGTCTGACTGTGATCCTGCTAATCAGGACCCCAGTCTATCTGCTTTCACCCTTAAATGGTGTTGCTCAGCACTTAGGTACATCCCAGATTGGATACTGGGGTGCCCTTATCAGTCCCAAGTATATGGTACTAAGGTACCCAGGGCATAGGTACCCCATAGGTTCCTCATGGGCTGAGGCATGCATTATGACACCCATGGGAGACCATTCAAAATAGAACTACAGGCCTACCATTGCAGCCTGTGTAAGCTGGTGCTAGCACCACTTATGAAAGATATAGGTTTTCTATATCTAGTGTCACTGCACTTAAAACCTATAAGTCACCGCATGAGCAAGACACCCCTACAGCCTACGGACTCCATTCTCCCCGGTTGTAAGTGAAGCAGCCATATATTATATAGAGGGACACTGCGTAATTACGCAATGACCATCTTGAAAATGTAACAATGAATCCTATCATGTTTCTTATCAAACATTTTGGAATCATACCCCCACACTGTAAACGGTGTGGGGGTATGATACCAAGCACTAGTAGAGCCCTGTGTAAGGCTCTCAGTGCCCCTGGTACTAGCCTTCTTGACCTGGACAGCACAAAATGGTTGCTGCCGACCAGGGACACAATTTGCCCTCCTGCTGCAGAGCCAAGCTCGAGCAAGGGAACGCAGAACAATAGGCATCCTGTCACAGGGAGGTGTGCTCACCTCCCAGACAGGATTTAGTGTATTGGGGAAGGGTGGGTGTGCTTGCCAGCACCACTCAGTCTGCATGAGGGGCACATTTGGTGACCTCATGCATAGTCCAGTTCATACCAGTTCTGGGAGCCATTGGCTCCCGCTCTGCCGCAAAACTGGACAAAGGACATGGGAATAACCTCCCCACTGTCCAGGCCCTCCCCTGGGAGGACCCCCTGAATCGTCCCATCACTTTCCTTAGGGTACTTAAGGGCTTACCTGTGGGTGAGTTTCTAGATTCATAGTGGGACAAGATTCAGATCAGACACCACTTGTTCTTCTACCATCTGGGCACTCTGGACTGCGTTTGGGCTCAACTTTGTCTTCCTTTCAGTCTGCTGCATTGTCTATGACTGTGCACCATACAGTAACCTTCCAAGGCCTGTGAACATCAAACACACCTGAACTAATCTCCTTTGGAGTGGAGGAGTCACTCCCCTGCATTTGCAGGTGCCGCAAATAGGTCGACCAGTCTGCTGATCCTGAGCTCCTCTGGAATCTGTACGGTTCTGCAACACAGGTGGTGGTTTTCCACAATTCCTGAGGCCTGCCTTGCCCTCTCACCAAGTTTGAGGCCAGTATCCCTCGTGTGAGTTGAAATAACCAAAACCCTGTGCACTGCATCAACTTGCAGTTGCAAAGGCTTGTTGAATTCCTTCCAAGAAGATCATCGAGCTCCAAGTAGCCCCAACCTCAAGTACCTCCAGTGACCAGAAACTTTGGCCCCACCGCATTGTTGTACATCGTGGCCTGCATATTTTGGTGAGCTGCTTGAGGTCCTCTAGCAACTCCAGTGCCTCCGTCCTGTGGGTCCACTTCAGGGTCACTTTTGCTTCTTTTGGGCTCCCCTGATTGCTCGGGGCCTGTCCTGGCTCCCCTGCTTCTGGTGAGTTTCCTGGACCTTCCTGGTCCTGATATTGCACTTTCTTTGACTTCTGTCCCCTCTGTTTGCTGGTACCCCTCAACTAGAATCCACCTTCGGATTCCACCGGACACATTCTCCTCTTCCTGAAGTCCTCCATTGGGTTTGATGACGGTTTCCACTTTCCGACACCACTTCACACCTATGCACCTGGCTTCAGTGGTGTAGGTAACGTGGGTACTAGGGTATCCACGTGCGGGGTGGCTCTCCAACCTTCCGTATTCTACTGGGTTTCTTCAGGGTCCACTGGGAAGGATCCAAAATCTTTAAAAATCCAGGCGTGACTTTCACATAGAATTGTACGGAGCACGCTGTCATGTTCCCACACTGCACACGCTCTCTGTGGGTTCCCTATCTGCTCTCAAACTATGGCCACTTAGAGAAGGGATCTTCACCAGGGCCAGAAGGGTGGAGAGGGGCTCCTATTGGGGATTCGTCCTCCCAACTCAAGTATATATCCAACACAAGTATCCCACTTAGATTAGAGGCAGTTGGGCATTAATCAAAACCTTCTGGGGTACCAACCGCTCAAGCGCGGGAAAGGAAACAATTCCTTTTTGTTAAATAACCCTCACACACTCTAGTAGTGTCATGCTTCATCAACGGGTTCCCCCTGACTCCTAAAGGTCAGGGTGGGCTCGACCATATTTCAGGGACCACTTAAGAGAAAATGGCCAGGGGGTTTAACGATTAAAAATCCTCCTACGGCTCCAGGTATCCCTGTATTCATGAATCATAAGGGATATTAAAAATGGAAAAATGAAGTAATGGTCCTATGACCCTAGTGCCAACATGTTTCAGTCCTCAAAAAATGGCCTGTGCGGGTCCTGGACTTTCTTCAGGTCAAAAATGTTTGCCTCTGTGGTGTTATTTATTTAGGAATTTCCTATATTTTAGTAGAGGGCAGAAAGCTGCACTCATACAAAAAGGAAAGTAGCTCACTTATCTCTCATCCTGTTCCGTAATGTTTCATATCCATCTGTAAAAGAAACATGTATTGGAATTGTTATGCGCATACTTGTCCAATCTCCACTGCACATATGTCACCCATACATGCCATTCAGGATGGGTACTATAGTGTAATTATAATCTGTGGTTATCACAGTCGTAACCAAACCTTAACGGTGTCAAACACATTTACTCACCTAAGGTGTTTACTAGTGTGAGGTGGTGATGCCATTTGCATCCAACCATCTAACCAATGTAATAAGTGTAATTGTACACATCTTCACGTAACATTCATAATGCATCTCACCACTCATACAAACGTTTCTGCTTGCATGCTGCCTGTGATTCTTTTCTTTTCATCTCAAAACCCCTTGTAATGTAAAAATCATCCTACCCTGGTGTGGAGGTATAAAAGTGTCTCAAGAGACTGCGGTTTTAAAGGGGGTTAGCATTGTAGTCAGACTCTAAATTACGAGTCAAAAGTAAAAGAGGAGACAAAATCAAAGAAACATTCGCTTCATTAGAAGTTGTTATTAATTCGGATTTTTACACACATACTGTGCTTGTAGTTCAGATCACCTCCAAGCTTAACCTCGCCTCTTACTTCCTCAAAGGTCCTGCCCCGCTGCCTCACCTATTCGGTCCGCGTCTCCCGACATTTGCCAAGAGTAGTGCCGGGAACTTCTTTTAACAAGTCATTCTCAAAGCGTTTCTGTGTGGCCTCCGGATGGAGCTCCACCCCCTGCGCTTGTTGATGATGTTCGTTCCCTGAGTTCCGAAACCCGGGCGGCATCATGGGGATTCTGGTTGGCTACTACCCCCGGTCATAGTAAGAAATCAACTAGACTGAGGAAGTCAATGTAATATCGCCTATTTATACTAATAAATTGGGGATCTCATGAGGAGGTGATGGTAGACTGCCTCTGTTGTGACCGTATACCACTTTCTTAGTATATGGTTTGGTTCCCCACTGGGGCCCACTGTGTATTCTGTGCTATTTACTATGTTTCTCTGAAAAGTATTGTGTGCATTGCGTTTATTTCTGGGTAGGAGATATCTAAACGTGTTAGAGAGTATTATATAATAAATACATATTTTTATAAATACCTTGTGTGGTTCTTTTTCACTTAATCTATACTATAAGATTACATTCTGGTAAACAAGCTGCTTTACACTCCTTCTGGACTAAGCCTGAAGGCTGCTCTCCACAGCTAGCACTTAGAGAGCTTTTAAGGTTGTCTTAAACCACTTAAATCACCTTAAGGGTTGTCTGGATTGGGGCAAGGTGCCCACTTATATTAGAGGACAACATATTCCAGGACAGCTTCTCACAATGCCTTAAAGGATGAACGAATGTAAGATATTTGTCTTCAAAGATTGTTATCAACCAGGATAACAGTCATGTATGGAATTGCAATTGTATATGCAGTGATTGCTTCATTTCTAACTTGGAAAAACTGAAATGCGAGCATGGTAGTGGATGATAGCAGCTTAGATGCGTGATCTGGGTAAAAGTGTCAGATGCACTGCACCATTTTGGAGTTATAGGCACCCCTCCCTTCTTCGAAGGAATCCATCAATACCCTGTGGAAGGTCAGCCTCAGTAAGCATGCCCGGATTCTTTTAACACTCCTCAACAATTCCTGGAAAACGAGACGTTGTTTTGATAAATTCTTCAATATTTATACTCCAACAAGCTCACCCTCTTGAACTGACCTGGGTAAATGTAGGCTTACACACTGAACATGCACACTCCCTCAAGGTCGTGCCAAACTAGGTTCTAAGTGAGGGATCCTTTTATTTTTAGGCTACTCCCCTGGGCTGTTGTCTTCACTATCTCAGCTTGCTTTATGCTACAAATATAAATTCTAAATAAAAGTAGTGAAATCTGTAATTTTTGTATCTTTGTGGCTGTGTTTAGCACTTCAAGTGCGTGCCCAGGATAGTGCCATAAGATGGCTGCAGTAGATGGCTGGCTGCTCATTTTGTCTATCAAGAGCCTAATTGACAAAGGTTTGCGTTGTTGCGTTCAATAAAGATGTTGAAACAAAAACTAGTGCGTCGACAACAGCTCCCTCTCTGCCTACGTTTAGTGAGGATCATATACCATTTAATCAACATTTCATTTTTTATTTTTCTCTGTATTGTTTCAAGCAATACTATTATCCAGGACCATAATCTATTAAGAATGAAAAACAGTATGACATAGAATCACATGTAAATATATAAAGATACAGGACATCATAAGCACGAGAGTGGGCGGTGGAAATTACACAAAAACTTCACAGGGAATACCCACACTAACTGAATGTTTTTTTTGTCAGAAGACACACACACACACACACCTCACACACACGAAATAATTTAGAACTAGAAAAAACTAAACTAAAGATTGATTAGCGACCAGAACATATTTTCTAACCCCTTGAGCAGGTACCTTGAAGGACCCCCATGGTAGGGGACTGAACGCTCATCTCAAGTCTTCATGGGTAACCTTGATAGGGAAGGAGCAGCCTGAAGGTTCCTGCACCACAGCAGGACATGAGACATTGTGATTGACGAGATCCTGGCCAACTCTTCAGGTCAAGGACTCCATGGCACTTGGAGGCTATCCCATCATGCTTTGCATTCGCACCTCATTAATCAACCAGTCAATTTGTATCCAATCACCTTCACCTCACAACTAAAGCCAGAGTAACTTTGAAGCTCTAAAATGGGTGAACAGCAGCAAGCACCCAAGACAGAAAAATGAGAAACAAGCATGTTGTATGCACCAAATATCAAATACATCACTGTTGGCTGCCCCGCAACATGAATGTTGAGCACAATTTAAGCCGTTAAGGAAGGGGGACACTGCCAGCAAGTCTGCACCAGTTCTCCCATTGCATTATGGTAGATGAAGTTCAGAGTGTTTTTGAATTACTCACAAGTGGTAAAGTGTTTGCCACTAGCATGGACGCAGCCAGTGCTAGAATTTCTGAACACGTGTTTCTCGGTTCTTGTCTTTCTTTCTCAGAAAGTAGCAGGTAGGTTTGGGGGTGATTAAAATGCCACTCGTACTGGTGAATGCCCCCTCCACGCTTCAAACCAATGGATACATGACACATTCTATATCACAGAAATACAAATGGTTTCGACTCGCGTCATTAGACAGGCACAGTGTGTAAGGCTACACGCTGTGTGCACACTATGATTAAACCCTAGAAAGAAGTGGCATTATTGTGGCATGCTGGGAAGGGTGGGTTTACATCAAGCAATGGCAATACAAGCGAGACTTATGGGAGATGACCTGCAGTTTGTGGCTTCTAGATTGAAATAAGAAGCTCAAGAAAGATTTAGATTGCATTGGATAAAAATACATAGAAATTGTCATGTTCCAATATTTTCAGGTTATTTTCATGAATTCTATGGCAATTGTTCCCAATATAATATTATAATAATCAAACTGGAGGGAGAAGGAAGAGCTGCTGATCCACTCAGCTTCCTTGTCACAAGTATATAATAAATCAAAAGGGAGTGGATCACTAGTCCCAAAGAACCAGGGTGTGCAAAGGCAGTAAAGGTACTGGGGTTTTGTGTAACACGTGGTATTACCGATTCACAAGGCATTTGGAATAGGTGACATCAGGGAGTTCTGCTCATGATGTAAGTAGATTTCAAAGTTTTTGAGGATTCACAAAAATGTCCAGAAGCGAACATGTAAATGAACATGAATATCCGTTCATAGAGCAGTAATACGTTTAGTGCATTTGCAGTAAAATATCTTGTTACTTATTTTCTCCACATTGAAAATGTTTCCCTGTGGAGAAACACCTTTCCTAACAGCCACTGTAATGTGTTTGTGTACTGGTCTCTTGTTCACCCTGGAAACAGTTACTCGTGTATTGTATAGGAGTACATGTACTTGCATTTCCAGTGTTTATTGCTTGTGTACGCTACACATACACTCCTCCGTGTTGGCTAAAAGCTGCACACGTGGAACAGTTGAAAATCTGCCAGAGAGTTGGACTTTCCCCCATCAGTAGTGCACTCTACGCTTCTACAAATTCACACCATTTTCAATGATGCTGTGGGTTTTAGCATCAGGAATGCATTTTTGGATTCCTCAACTATAGTTTACTGAGGACTATTTTTGTGAATGCAGTCCATAATTCTTAAATTGATTTCCACAAATATTTATCCCATAGATGTATTCAATATCTTTCAATTTCAAGTTCCCCAATTTAAAGTTTGAAGGATGCTCTATAGGTGGTAAAGATACATCACAACATTGAGGCCCTAATTACAATTTTGTTGGCAAACCCGATGCGGTAGTTTCTCAACACAAATTACCGGTACCAGAGGCAGTCGTAATTTACAGATGCTTTATTGGAATGAGAGTTGCTCCAGCACCCTGCAGAATGAAGAATTACGTGGGAAATCTTTGAAACTGCACAAATTTTGCAAACAATTTCACATTACGAGTTCATTTTCTCAGGACAAATTCTGCCAGGTTTAGCTTGGCAAATATGCTCAAGCAAAACAATATGAAGTTATTACACGACTCAGTTGCAAAATTCCCGGTAAATCAGAAGCAGGGACTGAGGGCCAGATGTACGACCATTGATGTCCCCTGGGGACCCCTTCTCGTTTGCGAATGGTTTACCACCCTCTTGAAGAAGGTGGTAAACTGAGAGTGTTTTGCGACCACAAATGTGATTGCAAAACATTCTTTCATACGGTTCAGAGTCACTATGAGGAAGGGATGCCCTTGGAATGCCACTTCCTACTAGCGAGTCGCTAACCCTATTTTGCGAGTCTCTATTACATTTGCGACTCACAAAATAGGTTTGGTAATTTGTGCTACCATTTTTTGCGATTGCAAAAGGGCAAAATGCCCCTCTGCGACCACAAAAACTGGTCATACATCTGGCCCTAAGTGTAGTGTTTAAGGGCCAGATGTACGACCCACCAATTTGCAAGTCGCAAATTGCATCGCATTTGCGACTCGCAATTTGTGACTCGCAAATTGGGATGCACAAAAGTGTCTGAGTCACTGTTTCAAATTTCCGATGGGAACGCAAATTGCATGCCTCATGCATATTAATGAGGCTGTCGCAATTTGAGACCCCATTGGGAATGGCTGGCACTCCCAGGGATAGTGGCCTGCTGGGGTCAGCAAACCAACATGTCTGGGATGCTTTTAAATAAAGCAGATTATTTTAAAATGCAGCCTGTTTTCCTTAAAGGAAAATGGGATGCATTTAAACAATAAAAATTAAACTTTTCAGAATCATTTTTTAAGGGCAGGCAGTGGTCCCTGGGACCCTACTGCCTGCCCTTAAAAAATATTTTGACAGCCACTCACAAAGGGAAGGAGTCCCCCGGGGACCCTTTCCTGTTTGCAAGTGGTTTACCATCCTTCTCTGAAGGGTGGTAAACTGCGACTGTTTTGCATCTGCAAATGCGGTCGCAAAACAGTCATACATAGCTTCAGGAGTCCCTATTAGGAAGGGAACTCCTTCTGCAACAGTGGAGAAGTGTGGCTCAATGATTTGAGCGGCAGACCCTGATGCAGAGGTCTAGCCCGGGACCAGGGTTTAATTCCCCACCTTGGCGGGTCTTGGGCTCAAAAATTCCACGGACCTGATAATTCTCCCCTCGGTGCCTATTCCAATCATGGAGTCCAACTCTGGGCAATAGCTTGCTTAATCTCCACAACGTCCCCCACAACGCTAAGGATGCCTGGCCTCCACCTTGTGGGTGCCCAGGAGTGGATGCCTCACAGGGAAAGCCAGGATGGGTTCCACAGCGGTATTCGTACAAGTGCCTTGAGACCCTTGCGGGTGAGTAGTGCGCTATACAAGTATCAAATTTACATTTACATTTTATTTACTGCAGTCGCAAAACAGTTATACATAGCTTCAGGAGTCCCTATTAGGAAGGGACTTCCTTGGAATACCCGTTTCTAATAGCGAGTCGATAATCCTATTTTGCGAGTCGCAAAATAAGATTAGTACATGGACCACATGTTTTTTGCGGTCGCAAATGGGTCTAAAAACCATTTGCGCCCGCAAAAAAAGTTAGTACATCTGGCCCTAAATGAGAAAAACTCCATACTTAGTACTAGGACGTAAAAGCTGTAGAAATCCTGAGTCGGGGGCGCAAATCCGCAAAAATTACAGCAAACAGGAAATTTTCCCAGCAAAAAATGTTAGCCAGGCACATTTTAGCAGAGCAAATGCTGCAATATTTCGACCTCTACACATCAGAAAGGATGAAAACAAGCAGCATTACCCTCCCCATTGTGAGGTGCAGATCTCAGAATGTGACGTTAATACAACACTCAGTAAACAAGGCACTCCGGGGCAGGGCCCTCTTAACAGAATTATAGGCCCCCGGACAAAGCAGTGCACTGGGCCCTGTCTACTCAACCACTCACAGGAATAAAAATTTTAATGGAAAAGTAGTTTTAAATTCTGGTCTGCATGGGGCCCCTGTGCGCCCCCCCACACCGCCCGTTACGTTAAGAGAGCACTCCTCTGGGGTTTATTTACAAGCCCATTGCACCGCTGGTGTGTCGCTTTTAATATGGGAAAAAGTGGATACTGGCCAGGCAAGGGGCTTGTCAGTAAACCCCTCCCTGTACTCAGTCTTCCCCATGAAAGGTATTATCAACGCAGATGCTGTGTCCATAGTAATGAGCTCTAGGGTAAGCCTGCACAAATTCTCAAGGCATTTCTAAAAAATCACAGTTTTCCCCATCCTAAAATAGGATTCTACGGTTTGAGCAGATATCCAACTTTTTGGGTATTCAAAAGAGTGTCGAGCGTTTATCATGGTAGTCTATGACTCGATGCTCTACAGATACTTTCCCAAGTTTTCTGCAGTGCGCAAAATTCACAGACGAAAGAGAGGCTGGAAGGCGCGTTAGCATGTCGCTCATCAAGATTTCTTTTTTTTTTTAGCCCCATGAAATAAAAAAGTGTTTGGAAGTTTTCATACGTAATTTATATATTTACCCCACTC
Source organism: Triturus cristatus (assembly GCF_964204655.1). NCBI lineage: Eukaryota > Metazoa > Chordata > Amphibia > Caudata > Salamandridae > Triturus > Triturus cristatus. The sequence continues at coordinate 201,087,245 of NC_140587.1, read as the reverse complement.
GTTTTTTTAACTAAGTGTAGGCAAACAAATAAAACATGAACAATAGTTAGAGGACTTTATGAATTTTCCTACAAAGTTAGAGAGGGCTTTCAGGTGCTCCAAACATTCTGAAAGGTCAGCTGCCTGCCTCTCATTTTAGCCCGTCCGTAATAAAAAATAAAATCTACTTGCTGGCATATTTTATGCGCCAGTATATTCTATTTACTTGCTGTTAGACCTGGCACCTTGGCGTGAGTCTCCCTTCCACTTTTTGTCGCTGTGCCTCATGTGTTTTGCTGGTGTTAGCTGCTCAGAGCACTGTGCCACTGCCAACCAGTGCCACAGTGCAAGTGCTCCCTATTTAAAACGTATATGTGGGTTGGATTCCATGATTGGCTTATTTGGTTTACTGTCAGACCCCAGTAAAGTGCACTAGGAGTGCCCAGGGCTTGTAAATACAAATGCTGCTGGTGGGCTTGCAGCACTGGTTGTGCCACCCACAGAAGCGGCCTAGTAAAATGTGTCTAAGGTCTGCCATTGCAGAACCTGCGTGCAGTCTGGTACTGTCATACTGACTGGGCAAGTGCACCCACTTCCCAGTCCCTAAACCTTCCCTTAACTTCATATTAGTACCCTCTCTGGTAGGCCAAAGGGCAGGCTGCATTGTAAGCATAAGGTAGGACAAGCCCTGATGTGTGTGGCATATCCTAATAGTGAATTACAGCCATTTTCGTTTTTCACTATTGCAAGGCTACCCGTTCTCCATAGGCCAGAATGGGCTGTTAGAATTGTTACATTCTATGATACTAACAGACCCAGGGAACATGGTAGAAATTCGAGTTTAGTATGCCTGAACTCAGAATACTAAAATACATCTTTCAGTAAAGTTTATTTTATTATTCTGTGTTTGCAAATACCACTTTTAGAAAGTTGATGTTTGCTTGCCTAACCATTTCAGCCCGCCTCTGCTATGATGTGTATCTGCCTGTCTGGTTTGTGTGAGTGACAGGGCTGGGGAAACTCAGAGGGGCAGGGCTAGGTAGCCTGGTGGTGAATAGAGAGATTGACATCCAGATGGGTGGGCGGAGTGCACCTGGACTCTGAATAGGGCTGTGCTCTGCCACCACAATGCTGGCTCCACCTCCTGTGGAGCGGCTGATTTCTCTGCCCTGCACCCTGAATAGAAAGTCAGAGTAATGTCAACAAAGTGCTCAGGAACTGGTTTGGACTGGGCAAAGGCTCCTCTACCCCAGATGAACAAAGGAATTAGGGGTATAAGTATTGGGACCCTGCTCCCAAGAAATTAGATCCTGCTTGACAAGAAGAACCTCTGCCTGGGGAGAAGGAACTGGGAAAGCTGTAAGGAGGAGTACTTTCCCTGACCTGGGGGATTGACCTGCAGTGGTTGCCTTGCTGCTGAAGGAGAGGAGAAAGACTAGAAAGACTTTATTTCAACTTGTGCTTAAAAAGATCTCCAAGCGCTTGGAATAGAGCTTGCCTCCTGCTGAAGTCTCAGGAACAACAGACTTCACCCCCCAGCTCCCCAAAGTTCTTTGGAAGTGCCTGCTGCTGTTGTTGGGCCTTCTGAGGGACTGCGTGTCGCAAGGAGCTGGAAGCACGACTCAAGGAGGAGAAGCGTGCCACCGTCGGAGCTGCTGTCGTCGCATCTCGCAAAGTGTGTCGCCGCTGCAGCATCGCATCGAGCGGAAGAGTCTCGCATCATCCAAGAAGTGTCTCGCAACGCCGAAGAAGTGTGTCGCCATCGCAGCCATCGTAGCTGACGCATCGCACCGCATCAAGAGAAGAGTCTCGCATCGAGGAAGAAGCGTGTCGCCATGGCAGCCATCGTAGCTGTCGTATTGCACCGCATCAAGAAAAGCGCCTCGCATCCACGGAGAAGCGTGCCGCCCTTGAAGCTGCTGTCCTCGCATCGCGTAAAGGGGTGTCGCCGATGCAACATCGCATCGAGCGGAAGCGTCTCGCAAACGTCGGAGAAGTGTGCCGCTGCCAAGGACACTGTCGTCGCATCGCGTAAAGGGTGACGCCGCTGTAGCTGACGCATCGAGTCGAGTCTTCTCGCAACATCGGAGAAGCGTAACGCATCTGGAACATCTTCACGTCTTTATTTCTTTGCACCAAAAACTTCATCGCATCAACATCGTTGCAACACTTTCGTTGCCCTGCGTGTCGCATCTAAAAGGTACATTGACTTAAAGTGTCGCATTTAAGAACTTAAGACAACTAAGCAACCTTCTACCATCTAAAGTAACAGTATTGTGTATTTTTGTCGTTTAATGGTCTTGTGGTAACTCGATATAAAGAATCCTTATTTTTAATATAAAACCTGTGTGGTGTCCATTTGTAGTGTTGTCACTGGGTTACTGTACGTGTTCACTTAACCTATAACGCTCTGATATAAGCCTTATCTGCTCGCGCCAAGCTACCTAGAGGGTGAGCAGGGGTTATTTTAGGAGTGTACCCCCTTACCCTGACTAGAGGAAAGGTTCCCTGCTTGACACAAGTACCTACCTGTGCCAACCAGAGAACCCGGATTCTAACACTTGCATAAATAGCAGCGGATCTTGAATCCCTGCACTAGGATCTGCAATTGGACTTTTTTGCACCTGTGAATCAAAACTGTAAGGATTTTGATGACAAAATGAAGAGTTAATGGGAGTGATTTGATGGAATCATAATAACTTTATAAACAACACTCAGGCTGAGAATAATGTGCAACCTCTTTATTTAACAGGGATCACAGCAGGGCTAACCTGTGGCCTGCCTGTGACCTCTTTATCTTGTAAACAGCAGCCATTTCATGAGCATTTTTACTTGGACACACAACGTTCACAGAAGACAGATGAGATCCTGCTATAATCTATTGTTGTTGTTGTACATCTTCCTCATTGCTGTCCTGTTCCTTGCTGCTCAGCCATGAGTGATGTCACTTGGAATGTTGAGTGTGGGGGACTGGAGGAGTTGGCAGTTGGTGGAGATGGGCTGAGCAGCAGGGAGGCTGCTCCTGGTGGGGCTTTACAGGGGCTTTACTGGGGCCTAGCTGAGGCCTTACATGAGATCTACATGGACTTTATGGCTAACCAATAAACCTATAACTTCTTCTACGTAACCTGCCTACGAGACATCTTTGATTATTACACTGGCGACGACTGGAAAGAACTTACGTGTGTTATTTCAATGGACTATGGAGAAAAGGAAAAATTTCTAGAGAACTTTCAAGCTGGTTGCTGTACTGAAACTGTGAGTAAAGTGGAATTTGCTACGTTTTTGCTGAAGGAAACTGTTGATTACAAGTAAAATTTGGTAAGCTGACACTCAAGAGCCCCACCAGTGACCTATCCATCGGTCGCCCTACAATGTGAGTGTCAGTTTCTTCTGGGAAAAGCTTCAGAAATGAGACTGTGTTTAAAGAGGAAAAAAGGAATCGGACACCAATGCCAGTTACTATTTGACTGCGGCTGTCTACATGTGCTGTGATACTATCCCAATGTGTGGTGACCGGTCCGTCAGATTCAGTGATCGGGGGCAAGTGTCGAGCCTCGGCGTAATGTTTGTTGTGGTTATGGCAGCGCTATCTGGTGATTAACCGTTAAAAGAAAACCGCTGTCTGAGACGATTTACCGTGGAGCTAGTGATCGAGCACTGATTACTTGCGACGAAGTGCAACCTCACAGACTGGCATTATGGTAAAATCGGCTACCATAAGGTAAAATGGGCTGTGCTAATCTAGGGATTCACTGTGCAAGGTTGGCAGTTGAATTGTTAGCAGTCCTTGTGGCATTCATTCAGCGCGCGCAGCTTACCTGAATTTCCTGAATTTCCAGTGTTCTCTCTGACGCTTCGGGCTGCTCGCGGGGTCTCCTGTCTGCCTACATGCTCAGGATCCTTCAGCTGTTTGTCGGGGGCATGGATCGAGTCCCAGTGGTGTCGAATTACCGTTAGTCAGCCGAGTGATGCTTCGGTGGCGCTGCCATCTGTGCTATGATGACGTAGTAGAATCTTCAGTTGGTGCTAGCGGAGTGGCAGCGTGTTCGTCACTTGTGGAATGCTTGGTGCTCTCCACTCTATGGTCACTGAAGTTCTTTTAGCGCGACGTCGAGCAACGCAGCTCAGCGTTTAACGTTGTTCGTTCCCATAGTAATGGGACTTTCGACACACTTCGTAACGCGGAAATTCCTTGGTATCTCACCGAGGGTCAAAGTAAACACTCTGTTGTCAATAGGTGAGAGAATGCACGTGCTATATTCTATTCATGCACTGTCAGTTCCGTTTCAGGCCGTGTGTTCATGGATGTGATTACAAGTTTGGGCTTTTCACACAGCTTCAGCAATTTTGTGCCACATTACTTTCTAAATGGCCCAGCACAAAGACTAGTTATTAGTTAAAGTGTCACTTGGGAGTTGATTTGAAGATGTTAATCCCTTTACGAGAAGACCATCGTTTTTTTTAGATGTGAATCCTTTTACAAGAGTGCCATCTACTGGATTTTAGAAGGAACTTGTACAACTTCCCTAGAGCTGCATAGAACTTATAACGAAAAGTTTCCTGCTGGTGACAATTTCGGGTGAGAGATCGCTCACCGGTGTATGAGATTTCTTATTTCTTTATTTTCATTACTGCAATATTGTTTTGTGGGGGTGTGTGTGAGTGCCCCTATCCTGTGGGGTTGGTGTGTGTTTCCATTCTTGTTCAAGGGTGTTGTGTCATGTTAGTGACTGGTGTGTAACCATCATTTTGGTAGGGTTGTGGAGCTGTGTGGAGCGAGGTGTTCAATTTTGAGGCTAATTGCCCGGTTTTGGATCATAGGGGGTTGTTCCCCTATTTCTCAGTTTTAGGGAGGTGTTTTTCCCCTATTACAAGATTTGGTATCTTGGAGTATCATAGGGTAAGTTTTTCCCTATTACAGTGTTCGAAGAGTCTTTGGGAGGTGTTTTTCCCCTATAGGGAGGTGTTTTCCCCTATTACAGTATTTGGAGTTTCATAGGGAGGTGCGTTTCCCTATTTCTATGTTCTATGTGTCTAAGGGAGGTGTTTTCCCCTATAGTGAGGTGTTTTCCCCTATTACAGTATTTGGAGTTTCATAGGGAGGTGCGTTTCCCTATTTCTATGTTCTATGTGTCTAAGGGAGGTGTTTTCCCCTATAGGGAGGTGTTTTTCCCCTATTACAATGTTCAGAGTATCATAGGGAGGTGTATTTCCCCTATTACAGTGGCCAGAGTATCATAGGGAGGTGTATTTTCCCTATTACAAGTTCAGTGAGTCTTTGGGAGGTGTTTTCCCCTATAGGGAGGTGTTTTTCCCCTATTACAGTGTTCAGGGTATCATAGGGAGGTGTTTTTCCCCTATTACAGTGTTCAGAGTATCATAGGGAGGTGTATTTTCCCTATTATAGTGGTCAGAGTATCATAGGGAGGTGTATTTTCCCTATTACAAGTTCATTGAGTCTTTGGGAGGTGTTTTCCCCTATAGGGAGGTGTTTTTTTTTCCCTATTACTAAGTTTTGGAGTCATAGGGAGGTGCGTTTCCCTATTAAAATGTTCTGTATGTCTTAGGGAGGGGTATTCCTCTGTGGGGAGGTGTGTTTACCCTATTATTGTTAATTTGTTGGTGGTGAGTACCCATCTAATTAGTTTCCCTAGGGAGGGGGATGGGGCTCATTGTATTTTCTTGCGAGTATTTTCTAATTTGGGTGCCTTATGTATTTTCAATTGCTTGTTGTATCTCTTTATGAAGTCTTTCAAGATGTGTATTTTTGTTTATGCAAGCGAAGTTATTTTGTGCTATCTTGATTCAATGCATATCTTTTGCTTGTTTTTCTAAGGAAGGGAGATGTGCTATAATCTATTGTTGTTGTTGTACATCTTCCTCATTGCTGTCCTGTTCCTTGCTGCTCAGCCATGAGTGATGTCACTTGGAATGTTGAGTGTGGGGGACTGGAGGAGTTGGCAGTTGGTGGAGATGGGCTGAGCAGCAGGGAGGCTGCTCCTGGTGGGGCTTTACAGGGGCTTTACTGGGGCCTAGCTGAGGCCTTACATGAGATCTACATGGACTTTATGGCTAACCAATAAACCTATAACTTCTTCTACGTAACCTGCCTACGAGACATCTTTGATTATTACACTGGCGACGACTGGAAAGAACTTACATGTGTTATTTCAATGGACTATGGAGAAAAGGAAAAATTTCTAGAGAACTTTCAAGCTGGTTGCTGTACTGAAACTGTGAGTAAAGTGGAATTTGCTACGTTTTTGCTGAAGGAAACTGTTGATTACAAGTAAAATTTGGTAAGCTGACACTCAAGAGCCCCACCAGTGACCTATCCATCGGTCGCCCTACAATGTGAGTGTCAGTTTCTTCTGGGAAAAGCTTCAGAAATTAGACTGTGTTTAAAGAGGAAAAAAGGAATCGGACACCAATGCCAGTTACTATTTGACTGCGGCTGTCTACATGTGCTGTGATACTATCCCAATGTGTGGTGACCGGTCCGTCAGATTCAGTGATCGGGGGCAACTGTCGAGCCTCGGCGTAATGTTTGTTGTGGTTATGGCAGCGCTATCTGTTGATTAACCGTTAAAAGAAAACCGCTGTCTGAGACGATTTACCGTGGAGCTAGTGATCGAGCACTGATTACTTGCGACGAAGTGCAACCTCACAGACTGGCATTATGGTAAAATCAGCTACCATAAGGTAAAATGGGCTGTGCTAATCTAGGGATTCACTGTGCAAGGTTGGCAGTTGAATTGTTAGCAGTCCTTGTGGCATTCATTCAGCGCGCGCAGCTTACCTGAATTTCCTGAATTTCCAGTGTTCTCTCTGACGCTTCGGGCTGCTCGCGGGGTCTCCTGTCTGCCTACATGCTCAGGATCCTTCAGCTGTTTGTCGGGGGCATGGATCGAGTCCCAGTGGTGTCGAATTACCGTTAGTCAGCCGAGTGATGCTTCGGTGGCGCTGCCATCTGTGCTATGATGACGTAGTAGAATCTTCAGTTGGTGCTAGCGGAGTGGCAGCGTGTTCGTCACTTGTGGAATGTTTGGTGCTCTCCACTCTATGGTCACTGAAGTTCTTTTAGCGCGACGTCGAGCAACGCAGCTCAGCGTTTAACGTTGTTCGTTCCCATAGTAATGGGACTTTCGACACACTTCGTAACGCGGAAATTCCTTGGTATCTCACCGAGGGTCAAAGTAAACACTCTGTTGTCAATAGGTGAGAGAATGCACGTGCTATATTCTATTCATGCACTGTCAGTTCCGTTTCAGGCCGTGTGTTCATGGATGTGATTACAAGTTTGGGCTTTTCACACAGCTTCAGCAATTTTGTGCCACATTACTTTCTAAATGGCCCAGCACAAAGACTAGTTATTAGTTAAAGTGTCACTTGGGAGTTGATTTGAAGATGTTAATCCCTTTACGAGAAGACCATCGTTTTTTTTAGATGTGAATCCTTTTACAAGAGTGCCATCTACTGGATTTTAGAAGGAACTTGTACAACTTCCCTAGAGCTGCATAGAACTTATAACGAAAAGTTTCCTGCTGGTGACAATTTCGGGTGAGAGATCGCTCACCGGTGTATGAGATTTCTTATTTCTTTATTTTCATTACTGCAATATTGTTTTGTGGGGGTGTGTGTGAGTGCCCCTATCCTGTGGGGTTGGTGTGTGTTTCCATTCTTGTTCAAGGGTGTTGTGTCATGTTAGTGACTGGTGTGTAACCATCATTTTGGTAGGGTTGTGGAGCTGTGTGGAGCGAGGTGTTCAATTTTGAGGCTAATTGCCCGGTTTTGGATCATAGGGGGTTGTTCCCCTATTTCTCAGTTTTAGGGAGGTGTTTTTCCCCTATTACAAGATTTGGTATCTTGGAGTATCATAGGGTAAGTTTTTCCCTATTACAGTGTTCGAAGAGTCTTTGGGAGGTGTTTTTCCCCTATAGGGAGGTGTTTTCCCCTATTACAGTATTTGGAGTTTCATAGGGAGGTGCGTTTCCCTATTTCTATGTTCTATGTGTCTAAGGGAGGTGTTTTCCCCTATAGGGAGGTGTTTTCCCCTATTACAGTATTTGGAGTTTCATAGGGAGGTGCGTTTCCCTATTTCTATGTTCTATGTGTCTAAGGGAGGTGTTTTCCCCTATAGGGAGGTGTTTTTCCCCTATTACAATGTTCAGAGTATCATAGGGAGGTGTATTTCCCCTATTACAGTGGCCAGAGTATCATAGGGAGGTGTATTTTCCCTATTACAAGTTCAGTGAGTCTTTGGGAGGTGTTTTCCCCTATAGGGAGGTGTTTTTCCCCTATTACAGTGTTCAGGGTATCATAGGGAGGTGTTTTTCCCCTATTACAGTGTTCAGAGTATCATAGGGAGGTGTATTTTCCCTATTATAGTGGTCAGAGTATCATAGGGAGGTGTATTTTCCCTATTACAAGTTCATTGAGTCTTTGGGAGGTGTTTTCCCCTATAGGGAGGTGTTTTTTTTTCCCTATTACTAAGTTTTGGAGTCATAGGGAGGTGCGTTTCCCTATTAAAATGTTCTGTATGTCTTAGGGAGGGGTATTCCTCTGTGGGGAGGTGTGTTTACCCTATTATTGTTAATTTGTTGGTGGTGAGTACCCATCTAATTAGTTTCCCTAGGGAGGGGGATGGGGCTCATTGTATTTTCTTGCGAGTATTTTCTAATTTGGGTGCCTTATGTATTTTCAATTGCTTGTTGTATCTCTTTATGAAGTCTTTCAAGATGTGTATTTTTGTTTATGCAAGCGAAGTTATTTTGTGCTATCTTGATTCAATGCATATCTTTTGCTTGTTTTTCTAAGGAAGGGAGATGTGCTATAATCTATTGTTGTTGTTGTACATCTTCCTCATTGCTGTCCTGTTCCTTGCTGCTCAGCCATGAGTGATGTCACTTGGAATGTTGAGTGTGGGGGACTGGAGGAGTTGGCAGTTGGTGGAGATGGGCTGAGCAGCAGGGAGGCTGCTCCTGGTGGGGCTTTACAGGGGCTTTACTGGGGCCTAGCTGAGGCCTTACATGAGATCTACATGGACTTTATGGCTAACCAATAAACCTATAACTTCTTCTACGTAACCTGCCTACGAGACATCTTTGATTATTACACTGGCGACGACTGGAAAGAACTTACGTGTGTTATTTCAATGGACTATGGAGAAAAGGAAAAATTTCTAGAGAACTTTCAAGCTGGTTGCTGTACTGAAACTGTGAGTAAAGTGGAATTTGCTACGTTTTTGCTGAAGGAAACTGTTGATTACAAGTAAAATTTGGTAAGCTGACACTCAAGAGCCCCACCAGTGACCTATCCATCGGTCGCCCTACAATGTGAGTGTCAGTTTCTTCTGGGAAAAGCTTCAGAAATTAGACTGTGTTTAAAGAGGAAAAAAGGAATCGGACACCAATGCCAGTTACTATTTGACTGCGGCTGTCTACATGTGCTGTGATACTATCCCAATGTGTGGTGACCGGTCCGTCAGATTCAGTGATCGGGGGCAACTGTGGAGCCTCGGCGTAATGTTTGTTGTGGTTATGGCAGCGCTATCTGGTGATTAACCGTTAAAAGAAAACCGCTGTCTGAGACGATTTACCGTGGAGCTAGTGATCGAGCACTGATTACTTGCGACGAAGTGCAACCTCACAGACTGGCATTATGGTAAAATCAGCTACCATAAGGTAAAATGGGCTGTGCTAATCTAGGGATTCACTGTGCAAGGTTGGCAGTTGAATTGTTAGCAGTCCTTGTGGCATTCATTCAGCGCGCGCAGCTTACCTGAATTTCCTGAATTTCCAGTGTTCTCTCTGACGCTTCGGGCTGCTCGCGGGGTCTCCTGTCTGCCTACATGCTCAGGATCCTTCAGCTGTTTGTCGGGGGCATGGATCGAGTCCCAGTGGTGTCGAATTACCGTTAGTCAGCCGAGTGATGCTTCGGTGGCGCTGCCATCTGTGCTATGATGACGTAGTAGAATCTTCAGTTGGTGCTAGCGGAGTGGCAGCGTGTTCGTCACTTGTGGAATGTTTGGTGCTCTCCACTCTATGGTCACTGAAGTTCTTTTAGCGCGACGTCGAGCAACGCAGCTCAGCGTTTAACGTTGTTCGTTCCCATAGTAATGGGACTTTCGACACACTTCGTAACGCGGAAATTCCTTGGTATCTCACCGAGGGTCAAAGTAAACACTCTGTTGTCAATAGGTGAGAGAATGCACGTGCTATATTCTATTCATGCACTGTCAGTTCCGTTTCAGGCCGTGTGTTCATGGATGTGATTACAAGTTTGGGCTTTTCACACAGCTTCAGCAATTTTGTGCCACATTACTTTCTAAATGGCCCAGCACAAAGACTAGTTATTAGTTAAAGTGTCACTTGGGAGTTGATTTGAAGATGTTAATCCCTTTACGAGAAGACCATCGTTTTTTTTAGATGTGAATCCTTTTACAAGAGTGCCATCTACTGGATTTTAGAAGGAACTTGGACAACTTCCCTAGAGCTGCATAGAACTTATAACGAAAAGTTTCCTGCTGGTGACAATTTCGGGTGAGAGATCGCTCACCGGTGTATGAGATTTCTTATTTCTTTATTTTCATTACTGCAATATTGTTTTGTGGGGGTGTGTGTGAGTGCCCCTATCCTGTGGGGTTGGTGTGTGTTTCCATTCTTGTTCAAGGGTGTTGTGTCATGTTAGTGACTGGTGTGTACCCATCATTTTGGTAGGGTTGTGGAGCTGTGTGGAGCGAGGTGTTCAATTTTGAGGCTAATTGCCCGGTTTTGGATCATAGGGGGTTGTTCCCCTATTTCTCAGTTTTAGGGAGGTGTTTTTTCCCTATTACAAGATTTGGTATCTTGGAGTATCATAGGGTAAGTTTTTCCCTATTACAGTGTTCGAAGAGTCTTTGGGAGGTGTTTTTCCCCTATAGGGAGGTGTTTTCCCCTATTACAGTATTTGGAGTTTCATAGGGAGGTGCGTTTCCCTATTTCTATGTTCTATGTGTCTAAGGGAGGTGTTTTCCCCTATAGGGAGGTGTTTTCCCCTATTACAGTATTTGGAGTTTCATGGGGAGGTGCGTTTCCCTATTTCTATGTTCTATGTGTCTAAGGGAGGTGTTTTCCCCTATAGGGAGGTGTTTTTCCCCTATTACAATGTTCAGAGTATCATAGGGAGGTGTATTTCCCCTATTACAGTGGCCAGAGTATCATAGGGAGGTGTATTTTCCCTATTACAAGTTCAGTGAGTCTTTGGGAGGTGTTTTCCCCTATAGGGAGGTGTTTTTCCCCTATTACAGTGTTCAGGGTATCATAGGGAGGTGTTTTTCCCCTATTACAGTGTTCAGAGTATCATAGGGAGGTGTATTTTCCCTATTATAGTGGTCAGAGTATCATAGGGAGGTGTATTTTCCCTATTACAAGTTCATTGAGTCTTTGGGAGGTGTTTTCCCCTATAGGGAGGTGTTTTTTTTGCCCTATTACTAAGTTTTGGAGTCATAGGGAGGTGCGTTTCCCTATTAAAATGTTCTGTATGTCTTAGGGAGGGGTATTCCTCTGTGGGGAGGTGTGTTTACCCTATTATTGTTAATTTGTTGGTGGTGAGTACCCATCTAATTAGTTTCCCTAGGGAGGGGGATGGGGCTCATTGTATTTTCTTGCGAGTATTTTCTAATTTGGGTGCCTTATGTATTTTCAATTGCTTGTTGTATCTCTTTATGAAGTCTTTCAAGATGTGTATTTTTGTTTATGCAAGCGAAGTTATTTTGTGCTATCTTGATTCAATGCATATCTTTTGCTTGTTTTTCTAAGGAAGGGAGATGTGCTATAATCTATTGTTGTTGTTGTACATCTTCCTCATTGCTGTCCTGTTCCTTGCTGCTCAGCCATGAGTGATGTCACTTGGAATGTTGAGTGTGGGGGACTGGAGGAGTTGGCAGTTGGTGGAGATGGGCTGAGCAGCAGGGAGGCTGCTCCTGGTGGGGCTTTACAGGGGCTTTACTGGGGCCTAGCTGAGGCCTTACATGAGATCTACATGGACTTTATGGCTAACCAATAAACCTATAACTTCTTCTACGTAACCTGCCTACGAGACATCTTTGATTATTACACATCCTCACCAGCATCTCTAGTACCGAGTGATCAGGCTCCACCTACCCATCTTCTTCACCAGAATATTTGTTATGTCCTGCTGCAAAGTCATCTTGTGGCCTGGGCAGCCCTGCTTTTTGCTGACAGGTGCTTGTGGTAATTGACTCTGATTGTCCCTAGATTTTGTCTAACCACGCCCAGGGCAAATGCTATGTTGAAAACACAGTGAAAACCCACACATTCATTACAATACACTATGCATTAGGGTCCACTTACCCTTGGTATGACCTATCCTATAAGTGACTAGTAGATAATAGGGCTGGGGTATTAAAACTACATATAAGTCCCTAGTATTGGGCATTGGCAGTTCAGAGGTCAGCAGCCCTTTCAACACTTGCATGCGTGCACTGCTGAGCGCCTGGGGTCATTTTAAAATCAGCCCTGCCTTGCAGCGCTGTTTTTAAAAGTAAATTAACTGAAAACTTGACTTTGGTGGTAGGGACACTTACAAAGTGATAATCTATAATATTTTTGCATGTTCAGTACCCTCAGGGTCACCTTTAGGTGTTCCAGGGGTCGGGGGAGGGGTCATGTAATCACGAGCAGGGTCCTTATAAAATATGTTTAATATGCACTGGGGATAGAGACATTGCACATTTCACTTACCCCATTGTAGTAAAGTGCCTCCCCAAATCAACGTTGGTGCTATGAGCACTGTGGAGTGAGGATCTACACTATTTTTGCATATTCCGGACCCCCAAGGGCTTCTCAACGCGTCCCTGGGAGGGGGGGGGGGGGATTCTTGTAACTATAAGCAGGGCCCTTAAAAAATATATTTTATATGCCCTCGTGGTGGAGATTTACACATTTCAGTTTCCCCATCGTAGATGCCTAGTCCCACAAGATAACATTGCAATAGTTTATTAACGCATAAACATCACTAGGAATTGAATGTAAGATCATTCAAAGACTGAATGGTATTGAATGGTATTGATAAATCCAAAAATCCAACAATATGCTATTGTTGAAGTTATCCTAAATTGTACAGAAAACATATTATAAGACTTTCTTGTCTGTAAGCCAAAACTTCAGCCTTCCTGAAGTTTTCCCTGATTGGTCAGAGTTAACAGGATTAGCCAGGCTGCTTTGATGAAGTTGTGGTAAATAATTTTCCTTTACCTGGACATAATTTGATACAGAAACATAATTAAATAGCTCAGTAAAATGAGAGGCAGAATCCGTGGTATTAGAGGTTCGGAATGGGCTTTATTCCAATGATCGATTATAATCGGTTGCTCCAAGTTCCATCACCACGGAGGTTCAGGAAGTGAAGTACATACTTTATTGACATGAAGTAACCTTTATAGTACATACATTACAATGAAGCGAATGCAATAGGCGTAACAATTGATAAGGAAAATGACGATTTGTCTGCGTAACCAAAAAATGGGTGTAATAAGGAGTAAAAAGGAACATAATTGGTTATGATGTCACCTATAGGTGGATCTATAAGATAATACTTGGCATAGATGCGCGCGCAGCAGTATGACGTGTGATTGACGTGCAACTAGGGGGTGAAGGGGACTTGACATTTAGCTCTACATGTGGAGACAAAAAGTCTGGGGGGTCAAGTCAACCTAATCCCAAATCATATCTAACATCCTATGTTTAAAGAACTATGTTATCCACAAAAGAAGGACTCTCGGACAGAATCTATTCTATACTGACTGTGTGTGCGTGTACAAGCGTCTAAATGTCTACACTGAAAGCGAGGGGGTAGGAATATTCCATGGTAACAGGGCTATGAATTACTTGCATGAGGACAGAGAAGTCGAGCCTTTTGCTCGGTAGCTGGAAGGATGTTTACTTAAACTACTAGACAGGAATGCATCGGCTGAGGGGGAAGCAGATAACTCGAAGGCGAAATACAGTTCTTGGCAGAGAATAGGCTGATGTCAGGCTTCGTGAGCCGCGCAGAGAATGAGACAAAGTTCATGGTCACAGATGCAGGCTCGAACTGGAGTTTTCAGAGGCAGAAAGCAAGAGGAGTTTGATGACAGAATCAGGGCCTACTTGCCTGGACTGTAAAATGGCATAAGTGAACCATATAAAGCCGGTGGCCTTTCATATTTAGGAATGGAATATCCGGCCTAGTCATGGCGGATCTGACAGAGGGCATGTTGACGGTGGACGCACATGTATTTGCGTCTTCATAACTGGAACTGGAGGGAACATACATGTACTTGTGACATGCACATAGAACCGTTGGGGTCCAAGATAGGGGACATAACTGATCGGGAAAATCCATATTTCCACATTCCCTCCTTGTCCCCTACTTGCCCGTTAAGAGATATCCATCTTCATCAATCCATTGATCTGTTAATATAACATCATTTGTTCTTCTTTCTTCTTCCGGGATGAACGAAATCTTGCTGGTGGAATACACAATGTGGTACACAGACCACAAATCGCTGGTCCACATTGCAGACATAGACAGCAACTGAATAGTATGAGAAGGCCAATACCTAGGAAGGATAAAACTCTCCATCCCCAGGCCGATATCACACTCCAAAACCAACTGGACCAAGTCCAAGTGCCTGGGTTCTGGTGTATCTGGTTTACAATCTTATGAAGGCGAGTGATGGCTTTATATACAGATGGCGAATTTTCTGGTATGAATACGCAGCAGCTTGATCCGATGACCCTACAAGCTCCGCCCCTATCAGCCAGGATGACGTCAAGAACAAGACGATTTTGAAGCACAACAATCCGCATAGCAGACTGCTCTTCCGTCAAATTACCTAAGGCGGAAATAGTCTCATTCACTACTGCTTCAAGGGTTCTAGTTAATCTGCGTATCAGTTTACTATTAGTAACAGTACCTATATAAGGAAAGATGCCTTTATTGAAATCTGTGTATTTTTCCCATGCTGTTTCAGTGTAATCGACAATTGGGAGATCTCTCCGCTCTCTGTTGTGTACTAAATGGATATTTCTGTAATAATCAGGAGGAGCTAGGAAAACAGGTGGCAAAAGGAATGCAATGTAGCAGGTACCATCCCAGTCTAGAGGTAGACGCATATATGCAGTCTGACCACATATAAAGTAGGAGTGGCGATAAGCTCTAAATGAAGATTTGCCTCGATCACTGAATTCTACTATAGTAGTGCATTTACTATGGCCCATATGTATGGAACCAACCTTTCTTACGCATAATTCACCCTTCGCTGGGAATACTGACATAGTGGGCAAGACTAGTTCAAC
The DNA here is from genome assembly GCF_964204655.1 of Triturus cristatus. Classification (NCBI taxonomy): domain Eukaryota; kingdom Metazoa; phylum Chordata; class Amphibia; order Caudata; family Salamandridae; genus Triturus; species Triturus cristatus. The sequence goes on along the minus strand of NC_140587.1, from coordinate 201,071,922 downwards.
TTCGGATATGACATTTAGAATCATGAGATTAGGTGTAAAATTACCTAATCCATATACTTCATTTTCTAGATCAGTTCCTGTTCTCTTGGGGCGACCCTCCTTGTCAGGGTAGCAGACCTTGAGTAAAACTAGGTTCAGATTTCCCCATACCCAATGATCTTGGTAAACTGCTGTGTCTGAGTCTATGGAATTGATTAAACTAAACCATGCTCCACAGGATCCATTATGTGTAAACGGATGTGGAAAGAAAGGCAGGACTCCTTCATAATTCTGATAGGGAGGGAGTCGGCCACACACCCAACAATTAGTGGCATTACTAGTCTGATGGGAATGATGTAACATACTAATGAAAGTGTTATTGCGCAGCGCAAGTCTATAAGACAATTCATGCGGAGGTAAGTCACTAAAAGAATGTTCAGCAGTAACATTATAAACATGTCTAGAAATAGGGTAATATATGTGCAACAATATGCTTGCAGTAATTATTAAAAGACTCAAGAAAAACAAGATTATTAATGTCACTATGCAATGGCTACGCAGTGATTTACAATACGCCTGTCGTTTCATCATTTTCCGCGACTGTCCATGATTCAGGTCTAGAGGATACATGTCAGAGACAGATTCAACCGCTTCACCTAGGAGAGGACTTAAACAATCAAATCGTCTGACGTTCTAGGCCTCAATTTAACTTTGTAGAGTTCGGTTTCAGTCTTTTCAACCAAAGGAAGTTTTGAATCTGTCTGTGAGGGAGTGCAGGGCACAATGTCTATATCCGAGGATTGTCCATGAAATTTCTTGATATGACTTGAATGAATCCAGCCCTTGCGGCCCTCGATCTTCACGGCTGTTCTTGTGGTTAGCAGAACCAACTTGGGTGTCTTCCACCTGGGCTCCAGCTGAGTCTTTCGGTCGAAATTTTTCACAAACACGAAATCACCCGGAACTACGTCATGGGGTTTCACCTCAGTGTTGTCGGGAAAATGCTGCAGCAACCTGTGAACGACAAGATTGTAGTGCAGACATCAAGGAAGCCAAGTAATCTGTCAGCATATTACAGTCAATATCAGTTATTTTGCGTGGTATGGGCGTCCCCCACATATTTGGTGGTCTGCCGAAGATCACCTCATACGGGGATAGCCCTGTTCGAGAGTGTGCTACCATTCTCATGTAAAAGAGTGCAACTGGTAATGCTACCATCCAGTCGACACCTTTCTCTCTGCATATTTTGGACAGTCTGATTTTCAGTATCTGATTATGTCTTTCTACGAGACCTGCTGCCTCGGGGTGTCGAACACAGTGGAATTTCCACTGATATCCTAGCAGAAGTGAAACATGTTTCATTAATTCGGATGAGAACGGCTGGCCGTTATCTGAGTAGACAACACGTGGTAAACCGTATCGTGGGAAGAATTCTCGAACCAACTGTTTGGCAGTAGTCGGGGCAGTGTAATCTGAAACCGGGTATGCCTCCGTCCAACGGGACAGAGCGCAGACAACTACGAGAACATATTTGAATCCTCGACATCGTTCCATCTGGATATAATCCATCTGGAGGACTTCAAAAGGGTGGTCAGGAGGATGAAATCCACCCTGTTCTACGGGAACGCTTTTTCCTGGGTTGAACTGGCAACAGATCATACAGGTACGGACCTTTTGTTTGGCTGCTGCTCGTAAATGTTTATTGAACCAAATGTGTTGAATGCTGTCTAGCATAGCCTTTTCTCCTAGATGCGCTGGACTATGTATAGTGTTAATTATAACTTGGACCATTGAATCAGGAAGGAACCACACAGACTTTTCCTTCATCATCCATCCCTGGTCCGTTTGGATCCCTCCTAATTCAGTCCATTTCTTTATTTCGTCTGGTGTAGCATGTGTCTGTATGTCAATTACGTCAAGGGTAGGATCTTTAACTGTCATACAATGTGTCGGTGTCGGGACTATTGTCTTTGTCATGTCGAGGGTTTGAGTTTGAGCAGTCTGTTTAGCTGTTCTGTCGGCTAGATCATTGCCTTGGGAAATGATATCAGTAACCTTCGTATGAGCCTTACATTTCATAATTGATATTGCAGTGGGTAGATGTATTGCATCTAATAAGGCATGAATGAGGGGTCCGTGCTGAATGTGGGCACCGTGGGAAGTTAAATAACCTCTCTCTCGCCACAGCACGCCGAATTCATGTACAACTCCGAATGCATAACGTGAATCAGTGTATATGTTGACTTTTTTATTTGTGGCTTGAATACAGGCTTGTGTCAGAGCGATGAGCTCTGCGGCTTGAGCTGACAAAGTATTTATACGATTAGTTTCAATGACTTCAGTATCTGTGGTGACTGCGTAAGCAGCCACTAACTCTCCTGTACTTGTTCTCATACATGAACCATCTACATACAACGTCAGGTCTGGATCTGACAATGGGACATCTGTCAAGTCTTGTCTGGGTTTTGTCGTTATAGTAATAACTTCAATACAGTCATGAGCTAGTGGGTCTGTTCCGGTTACTGGCAAAAGTGTGGCAGGATTCAATGTGTTACAGCGTCTGATTTCTATATGTGGCTGAAACAATGTAAGTTCATACCCTGTAAGTCGCGCTATAATCAAGTGTTGTGTTTGCGTTCTATTTACAAGGACCTCTACTGTGTGTGGTACTTGAACTGTCAATGGGTGTCCTAACACTATGGCATCGCTTTGTCTGATTGCTAAAGCTGTCGCTGCTACTGATTTCAGGCATGCAGGCAAAGCCTGAGCTACTGGATCTAATGTACTAGAAAAATAAGCACATGGTTTGTGTGCTCCTGCTTGTTCCTGTGTGAGTACTGATAAGGCAGTACCTTCGCGTTCTGTAACAAAAAGTGTAAACTGTTTTCTGTAACACGGTGTTGTTAAAACAGGTGCTTGACATAAAGCTTTCTTTAGACTTTCAAAAGCTTGTGTATGTTCTTGAGTCCAAGGGAGAACAGTCGATGTGGCTGCCTCCTGTGTTGTCAACTGAATGAGTGGTTTTGCTAGAAATGCATACTGAGGGATCCACTGCCTACAATATGAAGTGAGGCCTATGAAAGCCCGTACCTCCTTTTGTGTCTTGGGTATTGGCATGTTAGCTATTAACTGAATGCGGTCGGGTGTAAGCTGCCTTCCCTCCTTGGACAGCGCGTGTCCAAGATAAACAACTCGCTGGACACAGAATTGCAGCTTAGAAGGGGACACCTTGTGCCCCTTTTCGGCTAGAAATTGTAAAACTGTCAGTGATGCTTTTTCACATTCCGGTTCGCTTCTCGCGGTGATCAGCAGATCATCGACGTATTGAAGCAGAGCAGTGTTAACTGGCATGTGGATACTATCGAGTTCTCGTTTCAGTGCTTGGCTATAGATGCTGGGGCTTTCTGTAAATCCTTGAGGTGCGCGTGAGAATTTAAAACTACGTCCATTTAAACTAAATCCGAACAAATATTGGCTTTCCGGATCTATTGGGACGCTGAAAAAGGCATTCTTAAGATCAATTACAGTAAAGAATGTTGCTTCGGAATCAATAGCTGTCAGTAATGACGAGATATCTGGGACCACAGGAAATTGTGGCACAATGCATTTGTTTAACTCGCGCAGATCAATAACCAATCGATATACTGGCGGGGCCTTGGGATCTGTTCGTTTAAGAATCGGAATTATCGGTGAATTACATACATTGGAGTCTGTTTCTACAACTACTCCTTGGGCAATAAGCTCGTCAATGATTTGTAGTAAAGCCACTACAGCATCTGGTGGTAACTTGTATTGTCGCATTCGTGGTAGCACCACTCCTGCCTTTAATGTGACTCTATATGGTGTAATATTCATGCAACCAACATCAGTAGGGCCTTGTGCCCATAGACGTGTAGGTAAAGTCTGCAGTCAGGGATCCATATCTCTAGACACATAGTGACCTTTAAAATCACGTAAAAACAACCTTACTCCTTCCGGAGAACAACATATTATGGCTCCTAGAGCTTTCAATGTTTTTATTCCTAGCAGGTTTTCTGGACATGATTTAGTAAGCAATAAATCTGTAGTTCGGGTCAGAGGTCCTATCGTAAGTGGCAGAGGTTGTGATACTTCATTAACAATAGGTTTTCCTGAAAAACCAAGGGAAATATTCTGTGAGCCTGAGAGGGGTGCCCCTGGAACTTCACTACGTTTTATAGTTGTTCGACTTGCCCCTGTATCGAGTAAAAATTTCCTATCTTGGCCTAATAATTCACTATGTACATAAGGTCCTTCTTGATCTACAGGAATCTCGATAAGGGGTAAATCAACTTCCCTCTCTAGGCTAGTTCATGCGTAACGCTGATACTCAGGATATTCATACTGTGCGGTCTGATACATTTGTCGTGTTGTTGTCTGTGTGGCAGCAACAGGCAACGGTGGTGCAGCTGGCACAAACTGTATTGGCTGTTGTGCGGCTGGCATGGCCTGGGCATGCTGCAGAGCTCCTTGTTCATTCTGCTCTTGTCTAAATGGCCGTGATCTTTCTTGTGTTTTACCTATGGCGATATTATGTTTTAAAACTGGACAATCGTGTACATAATGACCTGGCTTTTTACAATAATTGCATGTCCCTTTTACAGGTCCTGCGGAATCGGAATGTGTCATACCCTTTTTATGTCCTTCAGCTGGAACTGTCTGGGAAACTAACATTTTCATTTTCGTGTCTTTCATGCGTCTGTGTTCATGTTCTTGTTCCTCTCTAATTCTATTATGATGGTACTGTAACATTTGTAACATTTGTGATGGAGTGTTACCTTGCCAGGTACTCTCGAATTTTAATACTCTATTTTTTACTGGTGGCAGGGCATTTTCTACTAATTTTGTTACAAACAGATGTGGGTATGATTCGCTACTTGCTTTTATGCCACTATTTATACCAAAACATTTTTCAAATCGGGCATAGTAATCACTAGTGTCTTCATCTTGCTTCTGTTTACAGGCTGAAATTGTACCCCAATCTTCCTTTTTCGTAGTTAATAAACGTGGCAGTACCTGTACTAATAAACCTGGCAGTGCTTTAGTTTTATCCCCAAGTCCTGCTCCTGCAGTTCGGGCCTTTTCTTCCGCTTCTAACACTGACCATTCTATCTTTTGGTCTCCTACCTCCCACTCTTTTTCCTTGAGTTTCTCATAAATACCAGCAGGCATCAATACCTTTAATATTGTCATAATGTCGGGATAGGTATACTCTCCCATGAGTAACATGTCTTTAATTTCTCGGTGAAAACCCGCTGGATCTTTGTCATGACTGGGTACCACTTTCTTCATTTGTAACAATTCTATTTTCGATATGGGCGTATATACAAATACGCGCTTGAACTCGTTGTCCTCGCCTTTTATTGGGTGCACTTCTCGTAAGGGATTCTGTCTATCCATGTGATACGTGGTTCTTTCCTTGACGGGCAGTGAGACATGCTCTGCGCATACAAAAAGAATATACTGCTTTCTTGATTCTAGAATTTCTTTAATTAATTTGGTACCTGCACCTCTCCATTTATTCATAAGCAATTCAGTCAGTATGTCAGGTAAGGGACCAGGGTCCGAATGCTGACTTCGATATAGTATAATGAGTTGTTGAATCATATAAATCCCAGCTAACCTCTGTTCATCTGGGGTAAGATTCAAAAATGTGCGTACTACTGTATCATCACTATATTTTCCGGGACTGTCCACCCAATGGACAGCTGCCCTGGCTAAATCTTGTTCATCCATAGAATCGAGAAAATGATAACCCCTTCGTTCTCGGAGTAGTTTGTCGGCGGTTTGGAACGAATGCTCGTTAGACCTTATATTAATTATAGGTATTTGGAAATTCCTGTTATTATCTGGACATATCGGACGTATTGAGTCAGTAAGACGTCTATTATTATTACAAGATCTTCCTCTGCCTACATAGGCTATGGTGTCTGACTGTCCTGTGGGCAGTCCTGACCCTTCTTCCTCGCTTTGTTCGAACTCGTCTACCTCTAATCTCTCTTCGTGTAGGCGTTCTATTTCTTTACGGATCTTTCGGCACATGGCTATTATACAATTTTGTTTATCATGTCTCCCTTCTGATATATTCTGGCTCCATCTTGTAAGAATTTGCATTGCTTCCGGGTCTACCCCCGGTCGGTCTTGATTTCTGATCACACAGTTTATGAGGAAACGTAACAGTTCCCCCTGTATCTCTACTTTCTGGTATTCCATAGCTCTGTTAATACATTCTGGATCTCGCCCTGTTTGGACAAAATGATATATATTATCTAGATGCGCAGTCATTCCTGGTAACTTTCCTAAATACACTGCGGCTCGTCTGATACGCAATGATGCCAGGGTCATTTCGTCCTCTTTACCGGGCACAGGGTCATATCTGCAATCTATAAGAAGTTCCTTCAGCGTACGGGCACTTATGAGTTTGGGTGTACGTGAATGTGCTGACTCTTGAAAAGTAAGTTTATTTGTTCTGGGTGGCGTAGAAAAGATATTGGTAGCACCTCCCGTGGCCCCATCTGGGGTGTCGGGTGTGAAAGGATTCGTCGAACGTGACACAGCAACCACAGGTGTGGACACAGCTATAGAAGTAGCTGTAGGAGCGGATGCAGAAACAGATGTGCTTGCCAGAACTTGTGACTCGATTTGTTGCTGTAGGGATACGGGTGCTGGATCTTGGCGTTGGACCTCCCTGGTATGCGGTCTATGCGGGGCGGAATTAGCATATTCGGGAGCCGCGTCATCTAAATATGAGGAAAGAAAAACATCTTCTGCGGTTCTAGGATGCCCCTTAGGATGTACCTTTATTGGGAACAATGGGGGTGGCAAGTCTTTCGGTATTTCTGGAGTAGCCTTAGGTAATCCTTCGGCCAGAAGGGGATACATACCATTCACAAGGGCGTTTCTTTGTCTGTCTGCTTGTTCTGATTTCACTCGGATACCTTCCTCAATTAATAGATTTTCTCGAACTTTATTTGAACTTTCTTTACTCTTTTCTTCCTGTCTACGTGCTTTTTCTGTGCGTCTATGAGATTCTTTACGCCATAACTCAACGGCGTCTTTCTGTGACTGTCTGACTTTCCTTTTCCATAACTCTTCCTCGACTTTCATGATGCACTCTGCGTCCCAGGTTCCCGCTGCGGGCCACCTCTGACTTTCTGGTAATCCCTTGGTGTAGTCTACCCATAAATCAAGAAATAATATAGCGTCTAAGCCATGTTTGTGATACATGAAGTGCCCTGGAGTGTCCCTAGGAGGAATAGGGACGGCTTCTTCGAGAACCCCTTTTCTAGTAGTGATCTGTCTTAATTTCGAAAAGAGCGGCATATTGACAACTGATCCGATACTTAATCTTGAACACACTTAATACAAAAGCACAATAATGAACAACCATTCATACCACAATATGCAGGACGTTTAACACATTAAACATTAAACATTAAAACATTTTTAACCTTTAAAATAACCAACAATGATGATCGTCTGCATAACTAATCACCAAGCTTAATTCTTGACAATAACTTAGATACTTCGGAATACTTGATATACTGCTAAACAGTACAGATACACTGCTAAAACAGTGCAGACCGGATTTGTGTACCCAAACCCGTCTTGGCCGGCACAACCTATGTGCACGTCAGAAATGCCTCCCCAGCAATGGTACTCACCGGGTAGCTTCGGAAACGGAAGGCCTCGGTAACTTGAACTTGAACCGGACTGGACTCGACTCGACTCGTCGGACACTGGGCTTGACTTCGAACTGGTGGGTCTCTGTATACCTCGGATCTTGCTCTCTCAGCTAGGCTCTGGTCGGGATACTTCGCACTTCTCACCGCCTCGTCTGGGTGTTGATCGCAGTCTCAGTCGCCCCCGCTTGACCGGAGGGAGATACAGGAAATCCTGCTGGTACGCGTTATTGTCCGTCCAGCTGTGGCAGGAGACCGGGCCTGCAACTCACCGCCGGCGCGTGAGATGAGAAAGTGTCCCTGTTCGGGCGCCATTCATGTGGTAAATAATTTTCCTTTACCTGGACATAATTTGATACAGAAACATAATTAAATAGCTCAGTAAAATGAGAGGCAGAATCCGTGGTATTAGAGGTTCGGAATGGGCTTTATTCCAATGATCGATTATAATCGGTTGCTCCAAGTTCCATCACCACGGAGGTTCAGGAAGTGAAGTACATACTTTATTGACATGAAGTAACCTTTATAGTACATACATTACAATGAAGCGAATGCAATAGGCGTAACAATTGATAAGGAAAATGACGATTTGTCTGCGTAACCAAAAAATGGGTGTAATAAGGAGTAAAAAGGAACATAATTGGTTATGATGTCACCTATAGGTGGATCTATAAGATAATACTTGGCATAGATGCGCGCGCAGCAGTATGACGTGTGATTGACGTGCAACTAGGGGGTGAAGGGGACTTGACATTTAGCTCTACATGTGGAGACAAAAAGTCTGGGGGGTCAAGTCAACCTAATCCCAAATCATATCTAACATCCTATGTTTAAAGAACTATGTTATCCACAAAAGAAGGACTCTCGGACAGAATCTATTCTATACTGACTGTGTGTGCGTGTACAAGCGTCTAAATGTCTACACTGAAAGCGAGGGGGTAGGAATATTCCATGGTAACAGGGCTATGAATTACTTGCATGAGGACAGAGAAGTCGAGCCTTTTGCTCGGTAGCTGGAAGGATGTTTACTTAAACTACTAGACAGGAATGCATCGGCTGAGGGGGAAGCAGATAACTCGAAGGCGAAATACAGTTCTTGGCAGAGAATAGGCTGATGTCAGGCTTCGTGAGCCGCGCAGAGAATGAGACAAAGTTCATGGTCACAGATGCAGGCTCGAACTGGAGTTTTCAGAGGCAGAAAGCAAGAGGAGTTTGATGACAGAATCAGGGCCTACTTGCCTGGACTGTAAAATGGCATAAGTGAACCATATAAAGCCGGTGGCCTTTCATATTTAGGAATGGAATATCCGGCCTAGTCATGGCGGATCTGACAGAGGGCATGTTGACGGTGGACGCACATGTATTTGCGTCTTCATAACTGGAACTGGAGGGAACATACATGTACTTGTGACATGCACATAGAACCGTTGGGGTCCAAGATAGGGGACATAACTGATCGGGAAAATCCATATTTCCACAAAGTAATAAGTGTCTCATTCAGGGAGAGGCTATCTGTTGGAAAGAGGTCTACTACATTGGAATGCCCGAGCAAGGGGGAGGGGCTTTAAAGCATGAAGCTTCAAAGGAGGAATGGGGCAGACAGGTCCATCAATCCCCAAAGCCCTCTGACCCAGCCACATGGGAGACTTAAGGAAGGAATCACAGTCGTTGGAGTGGAGAACTATGGAAATGAGCCATACTGATAGTTGGTTTAGTTAGCTCTACATGCTCTGCTGAGATTTCAGCCATGTTGGATTTTGAAGCAATAGTGCTTTCTGGGAGATTATTCCACACTGTGGAAGAAGTGGGCATGCTCCTGGGCTTTGCCTTGCACTTTATTGGACAGTAGTGCTCTCTTGCTTGATCCCAGAGAACACTGAATAAATATGTGAGAGGTGCAGAGCCTCTCTGGTCTGTGCTTGAAACTAAGAGAAGAATAAGGATTGCCATGCTCAAAAGTTGATTTGCACCACCAGGCCCTGCATTTTGACTGACTGTGCCTGCTACACTATCTGGAACTGCAGCTCTGTGGATTTACCTTGCTTATAAAAGATTAAAGAGTGAGCTCCCTACAAGCTACAGGTTTACAGAGCTCACCACCATCATCACCACCAAATCATCCACTGCCTAGAGTGCATCCAGTGGACTTTTAAGGGTTTTATTAAGTTGTATTGTGGGTATTGTGGTCTCAAACTTTCTAGGACTATTTAGGAGCTTCCATACCCTTTGACTTTGTTTTAGATACTTTGGACCCTCACAAGGAATTTCAGGAAGAAGTTCCAGAAGTTTGGAGCAACTTTGGAAAAAAGCTCCATATGGTGACTGATTCAACCATGAGGACCAAGCTGGCTACCTTCAACCGCGGCCCGAATTCCAGGTTCGTCACGCTGAAGAGCTCTGGAGGTCTGACTTCCAGAGTTTGACCAGGAGCTCCCTGAAAGAAAAAGCAGGTGAACCCTCACCAAATCCGAACTGGTGAAGAGCATTGAGGTACCCCGGCAGAAAAAGCTGCAGAAAAGTTTAGAAGTCCGAAGGTAAAATTCTGACCGGGGCCTCCAACTCAGTATATCCACGCAGGGCTCCATTGTGGTCGGCCTGAAGGTTTGACTTTGTCCCAGTCAAGTGGGACCAGATGTCCCAGAGTGGCGCTATAGATTTCTAAATGCTAGAAAGTGATTAAACTTTTTAAAAATATATATACGTTTTCACACATTGGAGTTTTGTCATTTCGTGTCATTTTTAAGATAAAAATATTTCCTATTTTATTAAATTGGTTTGGAAATGTTATTGTGTGTTGTGTCTTAATTATTTACTGAATTGGAGTTTCTAAATGCTTTACATACCTGTCTCCTAAGTTAAGCCTGCCTGCTCGCAGCCAAGCTACCCAGGGTTGAGCACGGAAATTATATATTGAGACCTATACTGAGCCCTAGACTGTGTTAGTGACCTTATTGCCAGAAGTAGATGCATATTTTCTATGGCTAAATACCACATTTACAATATGTCCCTACACAAGAAGGGCTTGACACATTTCTAAAGCCATACAGTTATTTAGTGACCTGGATTCCACCAAGCTGCAGGTCAGGTAGTGATCTCCAATCAACGGACCTGCTTTCCATAGTGGCATCAAAGCATTCCAAATTGCCACATAAAATTCAATTAAGAAACAAGCAACAAAACAAAAGAAGGATTTGTAAATGCCAATGGCTAAGTAAATCTGCCCCTAAATCTGGAGCACTGAAGTGCACCAAAGGCAAAAAAGGCAGTCATGTAGAACACACAAAGACACCAAGAACCAAAATACACAAGATAGCAGTGCAACAAAATTTAATTAACAGCTAATTATTCAAAACAAAAGTCATTAAGATAGGCGGGACTCGTCTCTGATCTACCAAACCCACAACAGTTGTTATTGCTTCATGAGTGACTCAAAATGTGCACCCTCCATTGTCCTGATATGACTCCCAACATCACCCAACCACAGTACAGGTTCATTATCTCGTTTTTCAAATTTCAAGCTGCACAAAAGGCACTTGTCACTTGGTACATGTTTGAGAAAATATATCTTGAGCACTGACAAGCTGCGCCCCTGATAGGTAGTGACCAGAGAGATATTTACACTGACAACAGCCTCAGAGTTTAAATTAGTAACAACGGGTATCAAATTCTGTCCCGGTCGCAATATATGTATATATATATTGTACAGAGAAAGCCCTTGTACATGCAATCGGTCAAGAGAGTGCTGCTGCGACTTGTTTTATGTGTAGGTAAGGCTTTTCATCCTTCTGAAGACAAAAACGTGCGGTCTTGAATAATTTATTCACACATTGTTTCCACGCCATCCCATACCCCTCCAAGCATGTCCGCCACCCCAAACATTCTTCTGCACCATCTCTTAAATAGTTACCACTTATTCTCTTGGCTTCCAAATGTCTTCTCTGCTCTTCTAAACAATAATCTTGCTCCACCATGAGTCTTCTTCACGATCACAGTTTATCTTGCTGACAGCCTTATCAGGAGCCAGGATTGGGTTGATTCTTCTTCACTCTGCTTTATCCAGCCTTCTTATAGGACTTGGGGCGGCTTTGTTCAAAATGTGTCACCGTTCCACCAAGCCCCTAGGTTTAGGAATTGCTGCGCTGCACAATGCATGCACCGCAAAGTCTATAGAATATTGAATGTGTGAGAGGGCTGCAATGAAAAGCGCCCTGCACACAAGTGCAATCACCGCAACCAGGTCTCTGACCCCCTCCTTTATACTGCTGACATGCACACTTTAAGATGTAAGCACAGTTCTTGGAAAAGTAATGACCCAAACAGACAGATCTGTCAGTTTGGATCCTTATATCTTTTGCCACTCTAAGCTGTTGGAACCAGCTTCGCTTTGTGTATCTGCTGAGGCCACGGAGACGACGCCCTTGCTCCCTTATGCACCAGCCGCCTCTGCATAGTTCACTGTAATTTTCTTTCTCTGACTGTAAAGTGAGAGGAGTATGTAAACACCAATACACGTGTTAAAAAATAAGCAGCAATTTATCAGAAGACATACCTTGACATTTAATATCTGTCTTTGAAGTGCAGCAAATATGGCAAAATAAATACAGAATTCTAAGGCATCTCTATTTATTGTTTGGAACTGTGCGACTCAATAAAAAATCGGCTTAAAATTGCTCTAATCCAGGGTCACCTCACCTCAAATCTCACCTAAGTAAATGAAAGAAGACATGTTCAATTCTTTATAGCAGTGCTTCTTAACCTTCTGTGGACCCCCACTACATCATTATTGGAATCCAGGGATCCCCACTGAGTCATTACTAGAAACTGGGGACCCTGTCCCAAGCAATTTTGATGATTTGAACTGCAATACGCACAAATACAGAAACAAGCATTCATCAAACCAATGATGAAATATTTTATTTAATTAACAAATAAATATTAGAAAATAAAAACTTTTATGGGAAACTTTGAGCTTTTCTAAATTCAATGCAGCACACCCATTGTCCACACTATATTCTATTTGATACACGTGCAGCGCTTCCACAAATCAATCTGAGGGTACCAACCTAAATTTCTGCCTCCACTATCACATTTCTTCACGTTTGCACAACCTTTTAAGAAATGTCATTTTTACATTTTGCTTCTTTATTTATAAACAGTTTATTAATCTGTTTATATTATTTGGACAACAAGCTACTGTGCTTGGCCAGTAGTCGCCTGTAAAGGTGTTTCTGCTTGCCTTATAGTCAGGTTGAAAAAAGCCATTTTATAGTTTTTACATTATAGTTAAGAAAATGCTTTCAGGGCATCAGTGTTTATTAGGTGTGATAAATACTGCACCTTAACCTGCTGAACCCAGAAATGTGGCCTAGGTGCGTGATAAGTTGGACAGCTTTTTTTACAACATACGCAAAAGCCGTATTTGTGTACTTTTTATGACATGAACAATAATTTATGTCTCACTTATACAATGGCTGAAAAATCATGCTATTGAATAAACACCACCACACTGTGGTCTGCACAATGGCAGGCCCTCCGCAGTACCGGCCAGCGTTAGGGCAGAGTGGCAGTGTGGGTGTGGGAGCACGGGGCGGGGGGACCAAGAAAGAAAAAAGAAAAAGAAAGAAAGAAAATAACTTACTTGCTGCCTGCAGCCCGCCACATCGCCAGTCTTCTGCTCCTCTTGTGGCTCCAATACAGACAGATGCTCCCAGCATCCTCTGCGGCCAATCCTGAAGCTGCTCTCATGCATGATGCATGAGAGCAGCTTCAGGATTGGCCTGAGTGCCCTTGATTTGCGCTCACAGGGAGACTGGGAGCTGGGAGCCTCTGCCTTCTGTCTCTAACCCACCAACACAGCTCGGGTTGGAGACAGTTCAGTGCACATGTGGATTATGCCGGCCTGAGACAGCTGGCCAAACCCACATGCGCACTGATAGCAGTGCCTACCACTCCCCCTTGTGACTGCCCCCATGATGCCCTCTCCCCCCAGGACGCGGCACTTAGAAGTTAAAAAAGAAAACGATAATAAACCTGTTTTATTATTTTTTAACTTATGAAGCTGCTGGCGGGGGGGCAACGCTCCTCCGCCTTAGTGGAGGAGCCGCCGCTGGCCCCTTGCAAATCTTAACTGGTCCCCTTTGAGGTGGTAAGTGATGTATTAAGGAGGTAAACCAGTACTCATGAGATGAAGCCTTGGCCTAGACTGCGCCTAATTTGTACAGTGCCCAAAACTCTACACAGAAGCCCGCAGCCTGGGCAATTAAATATTACCACGCCGAATACCAAGGCCGCCCAGTTTTAAATCCACTTCATGCCTTTTATTCCACTACCATACACTCTCTGCCCTTTATCTCACTCTTGCAGGTTCCTGCTTTCTTCCTTTGTGACAGTTTTTTCGCCTTTCTGCTTTTCGTGTTTTCCCTCTTTTATCTCGGTAAACGTCTGATGCAGAAAAAGAATTGCCGGCCACCAAAAAGGAGTGCCAATGGTGCTCACCGGCAACCACTGGCTCAAATTAAGTACTGCACTGCACAGTATTGAAGTGTTTGAAAATTACAAAACTGCTATGGAATGCGATCTGTCTTTTTTTGGCGCACAATCTCTGCTGCATAATTTGGGTGACCGCTGCTGCATAATTCTAGTGCCCCTACGCACATCCTAGTCTAAGAGTAACAACTTGGATTTGTGTAAAATATACTTCCTACAAAATCATGTGCTTCGTCTAAGCACTGTCATTGTGTAAAGAAAAAGTATGAAAAAATGAACACGAGAGAAAACTTCTGCAAAGGTTTTCGGCTGAGCACAGCAAAAATGACCTGGTTCGATACGAGAAAATGTAGAATTTTGTACAAGCAAAGGCGAAAGGTAATTTCCAAACTGCAACCTTTCTGAAGAGCAAAACTCCTGAAAACATCCCCAGTGGAGGACAAAAACCTCGTGGCACACTCCTAGCTCACGCTACAAACACGTCATAGGCATCCATTGCCAATATTATCGGCCGAATCAGAGGTTGCAAGCTTTTCTACCGCTATTCCCAGCTCGCACTCTGGCAGCATCTCGCACTGTAATGTGAATACATAAATGACTAAAATCTCTTTTTTGATCGCTCTGATTGCAGAGGTCCGCCCAGCGCACATTTCCGAGCACATTGTGTCCACATTCTGTTGGCGGTAAGATGAAAGGGTAATATTTCAAAGGGCAGCAGGAGGGTTGGTCCAGCTAGATTTTCTCTGCAGGACCTGAGCAAAAAATGTAAATGCGGGCCTGAAACTGAGCCAGCGCGGCGTGAATGTTGCACAGTGAGCGGGTCTGAGCCGATGCTGCTGGCCTGCTTTTATACAGTGATTGCTTTGAAAGATGGCCGCGTTAACGCCTGCTCTGGGCAGGGATCCATGCACAGCTCATTTGGGTGTTTTAGTGCTCCTGCAATTCTCATGCGGTTTTTTTATTTCAGGAATTATTTTTAAACTTTTAGGCAGATGCCTATAAATTGCTGAATGTGCACTCAAAGCATTTAAGAACCACTTGAATTTCCCGTAAAAACGTTTACAGGACTAAAAGATAGTGTCTCCCTTGTTACATGATGTGGACTGACTCCTTCGATAGCGTCTTAAAGTGAAGACGTAAAATCCTTACTTCCTCACCAAGGATGGGATTATAGAAACTGTGTGGGTGATAAAGGGTGAGGATAATTCAGTGGCGGCTCCTCTGCTGAGGCGGAGGAGCGTTGCCCCACTACTCTGCAGCAGCAAAAGACAGGAAAACATAAAATGATAATAACTAATGTTATTATCATTTTAATTTGTTCTCCTGCTGCGGCAGCTTTGTGAGAGGGTGGGGTGAGGCTGCAGAGCATCGGGGGAGTGGTACAACCCTCCTAAGTGCGCAATGGCTGTTTGGTCGACCCTCTTGGGCCGCCCAAAACAGTCATGCACACTCTCCCTGTTCTCCATGCATTCCAGCCCTTGGCTGAGGGCAGTGTCATGGCGATCAGACCAATCACAAAGCTGCATTGCAGCACTGTGATTGGTCAGGGGAGTCTGGCTGTTTTTCTTGTTCCTGAAGTCGGTCGCAGGAGAGCAGGAAGAGAGACGCAGTACCCGCTGGCAAGGTACGTTTTAATTTATTTTTATTTTTTATTTTTTTTAATTGCGACCCGTCCCGCTCTCCCCTGTTCAACCCTCCCAACGCGTGCACCCTCCCTGTCGCCGGTGAGCTGTGCTGGCCGCCACTGGGGGAGATTTATGCTAATATGTGTTTTTCATTTTTTGAGTTCATCAATGTTTTTCAAATTTAAATGGAGCCACCATAGATTACACACTTAGGGGTCCATTAGGATGTAGGGCGGATCGCCACCGCCCGCATGGCGGTGGCAATCGGCCCTACATCCTTCCCCGCCCGCCACCCATTTCCCCCGCCATATTACTATGGCGGGGGGGGACTCCGGCAGATGAAAAGACCGTCCGCCGGTTTTCCGCCAGTCGACCGGGTGGAAAAGGTGCTCAATATGGTGGCAGTGTCTGCATGACACCGCCATCCATATTAGGATGCAGGCGGAGATGTGCATGCGGGGTTTGCTGTGGGGTGCCCAGTACGGGTCCCCAGGGTATTGGGTGGGTGGGGGGTGCACATGGGGGGTACCTATGGTACCCCCTGCATTGTCATGGACATGGTGGCAGGCACCTTGCGGTGCCTGTCACCTTGTGCATGACAATGCACACAGTGCATTCCCAGCACTGTGGCGGGCGGTGCTGTGCACACCGCCCGCCACAATGGCCACAATGCTAGGAATGGAGGATGCCACCACCACAGTGGCGGTGGCATCCTAATTGCAGGCGCGGGACCGCCACACCACTGGCGGCCGGTCCCAGCACCGCTAGGGTGGCAGGCGGACTAAAGTCCGCTCACCATCCTAATGGGCCCTTAAGAAATAATAAAGAATAAAATAACATATAACTCGTTGATAAGGTAATCAAAATAGACATGCAGAAAAAGAAGGTTGAACAAAAAAATAAGAAATAATAGAGGAGAAATTATAAGATACATAACAGATAAATAAATAAATCTGACGTTTTGAGCTCATCACATCACATACGTTTTACTCTTGAGCAGTGCTAATTTGCGCATTTCATGCATGCAAATAGGAGGGTGGGGTGAGTGGTGGTAAAATGGGAAATAATTTCTTAAAGATGCGTGGAGTTACAGAATGTTA
The DNA here is from genome assembly GCF_964204655.1 of Triturus cristatus. NCBI lineage: Eukaryota > Metazoa > Chordata > Amphibia > Caudata > Salamandridae > Triturus > Triturus cristatus. Next base: position 201,055,032 of record NC_140587.1, on the reverse strand, counting down.
AGATGGGGTTTGGAAGGTAAATGGTAGTAGTACAAAGTGCACACCTGCGTAAAAAGTGCAATTGAGAAAATAGACTTCTAAAGTTGCTGCATTCCTAAAAGTATCAAAACGTGCTTGAATGAATTCTAGCTCAGCCTTGGAGCAGGTCAGGCACCACACATGGCTAACCTCTGGTACTGCAAAACACTGCCATAGAAGAAAACAATGAAGGCAAGAAATTAAAATAAGACCCTTCAGAAATGAACGTTAATTTAATTGAATTAGTTCAATATTTAAATTGCACATATTTTTTATCTTTTTTTCTGTGATAAAAATAAGTATTGTAAAAATAAAAAAGTCTCATTCGAGCTTCCCATTGGTGGGAGTGCAATATGAAAATGGCGAAGTAGGTTCAGCGCTTGCACACACCGTCTCCGTTAAAGCCTTTGAAGAGAAGCATATGGAGCTTCGAAACGCGTCAGGCAATTCCACTACGGAGCGGCTTCTACAAGCGGATCCTCGTCCATGCCTATCATAAACAAAGCTGCTGATCGAGTGCTGCTCACCTGGTGGACAAACTTTGGAGCAGAATATATATATATATATATATATATATATATTATATATATATATATATTATATATATAATGTTATTTTTTTATTCGTTTTATAAAGTGTGACAAATACCCCTGAGGGCCCTGTTGCTAAAACTAAAGATTCACAACAAAGACATGGCATCCAGAACAGAAATACTTATTACCAAAAAAGGCAGAATGCAAACTACTAGACGCCAAAGATCCAACTTTTTAGAGCTTTCCTGAATTGAAGTAAAGAGGGCATTTTCCGCTGATAAACATAAAGTTCATTCAGCAGTTTTACTGCACAGCTGGAGAAAGCCTTGCCTCCTGTACAACATCAAAGTGACCAGCGGTGGAACCAGCAGATGTGTGTAAGAAGAGCGCAGCTGACGAGAGGGAGTGTACCTCAGGAATTATTTAGCCAGATAGACCAGGCCTCTTCTATTAACTACTTTGTATACAATACAGAGTGGCTTATACCTCACTCACTCTTCATTTGGAAGACAGAGCAGATATTTTAGGGCCTCTGAAGAGGATGACCAGTGAGGAATGCCCAGTATCATCTTGGCTGGCACATTCTGAATGCTTTGCAATCTCCTTAGCAGTCCATTATCTACTCCCAAATAGAGGAAATTGCAGTAATCCAGGTGGTTGAGAATAGTCTCCTCGATCACCGCCTGATGTACCTGATTGGGCAGGAAGAGAAGGATCTTTGTGAAGACCTTAAGTAAAAAATGACATGTTGAAACCACATGATTGACGTGAGCCTTCAATGTGAGATGCCTAGATTTTGTTCCAGCCTTTATAGGAGCACGTGTACCATTCAGGAGGGGGACCGGAAATCGAGAGGTAACATACCAATGTTGATTTTGTAGTCACAGCACTGTTTTTTCGGAGCAAACATTTAAGGCATTCTGATGCAACCAATTGGAGAAATCTGCCATACGTCTGTGAAAATAACCAAAGGTATCATTGCTAGCCCTATCTGCATTGATAATAGCTGAGTGCCATCAGCATAATTCATGCACTGTACTCCAAAAGATTTAGGGGCTTATTACCGCTGTGGATTGGATCCGCTAGACCTTAGGTCGGCGTTCCGACCACAGTATGTAAGAATCATCCACTTTTTTATGCAAGTTTGTGCGGCGGGCGGAAAAGGCTTGCAGAACAAGATTCTGTTGAAAAATGAATGTTTTCAAGTGTCCCTGCACCGTGGGGCTGGCCCTTCGTGGTGCCTGCCACATGGTGCAGGTATGTTTAGGGGGGCACCATAGGTACCCTCCAGGCATCATTGCATAGGGCCAGAGGAGGAAAGGGCCCTGCTAGGGGCTCTCAAAGACACTTTCCGACAGCCTTTTCATGTCGGAAAGCTTGACATGAAAAAGCTGTCGGCAAATACCATCATAATCCCGACGGCAGAGTCGAGCCTGGTACTGCCATCATTCAAGGGATTATAGTATGTTCTGGATGGTTCCTCCGCCCGCCGCATGGTTATGCAGCAGATGAACAGCAGGGGCAGTTGTCAGAAGGACCGCAACCAACTGCGGTCGGTTGCAGTCCTTTCAATATTGTAATCAGCCCCTTAATATGTTTATGTGTATGTAGATGTACAAAAAAACAGAGTAGGGCTAAGAGAAAAGTCCTGTGCCACTCCTTGATGTAAGAATTTAAAGTAAGAGATGAAAGGAGGTAGATAGACTGCCTGTGTCCTACCCATCAAGTAAGATGTACACTAGTCAAGGGCAGTGAATTTAATCCCAATTTCCTGTAACCTGCCCAGCAGCATGCAGTGGGAGACCATATCAAATGCTGCTGATAGATCTGAGCGCAAGCACAGATGGTTCAGCCTAGTATGACAGCATTAGAACATCAAGCACCACAGCCAACACAGCTGTTTCAGTGCTGTATAGTGGACAAAGGCCAGAATGGACGATGTCCACCATTTGACTCTGCAACAGTCTCTCCATTCACAGTCCAAATATGAACTATTCTAAGAACTTAACCATGAATGGAAGTGATGATATAGGACGGTAGTTGGAGACAACCGAAGGATCTGCATTTGTTTTTTTAAGAGATGGCCAATTAAGGTTGTTTTCTAAGCATCAGGGACCTGTGCTAGGCCAGTAATCTATCACATACATCCCTCAATGGGGCAACCAGACTGCCAGCCATTTTCTGCCACTGAGACAATTGCAAGGGATCCAGTGAGGACCCAGATTTCACTGTCACTGAGATGGTGAAAAACTGTTTCTGCCACGGTGCCAAGTGGTCTAGAATCACAGCCGATCAGAGGTGGTGGAACCCTGGGTCTACAACTCTGTCCCTAAATTGGCATCCAGAGCAGGCGTCATAGGTTTGGATTTGCTAACATTTCTGTTTGGCTCAAGGGCATCAAGAATTGCCCTTATCTTGGTCTCAAAAAGTCGGCAACTTATTTATGAGCTATTGTGTGTGTAAGATAGTATTGGGTAAAAATCTCGATCTGGAACATTTTCCTGGCAGAATGGACTGCATTAAGGATTTTAGAGGTGAAATATTATTTCTTTTCACAGATGTTCACTTGTTTATATTTCCTCAGTTTGAATCTCAGGGTTACTCTTGCTAAATCAGCATACTCAATTCGCTATATGTGTTCCAGTTTCTTGAATCGTAGCTTGGCTTCTTTAGGAGTAAGGGAGTACCAAGGTGCAGAAGGAGTAGATCGTGCCTTACAGCTGTTTTTTGCTGGTAAAACCGTATCCACCACCTATTGCACCCAGTTTACATTATTATTGCATCCTACCAATACCTGTACAGTCTTTTTCAGTATTTCCCCTGAGTGACATGTTTGACAAAGCTCTTATCAGCTCAAAGGTGTTTATTTTCGACTAAGGGTGATATTTGTTCTAGGAGCCAGTCTGCCGCCCCACACTGTTTCCTTTTCCTGTTTCAAGTTGGTGTGAGAGGACCTGGAAATGAAATAATGAGTGGTCTGTCCATACATGGGAACACCTTCTTCACAATAGATATGGTCAGATGCTCCCAACATCAAACCTAGTGTGTGCCCCTTGATATGAGTAGGACCAGTGACTAGAATGTCAAACCCACAATCTGACATCCCTTCAGATAGCCTGGCCATTTACGGGCAGATAGGTGTATCTGTCCAGAGATTAAAATCACTCAGTACCACCGAGTTGTTATAAGTCAGAGAGGCAGATAAGAATAGGTTCCGAAAAGGGTCAATGAGAGCATTGGGTGGGCCAGGAGTGTGGAAACTCATTAAACAATTAAAAGAGTGATGGTCAGGAAGATGATAGAAAATCCCAGGGTCTTTCCCATGTTCAATTCAGTACGACCCCAATCATAATTTGTGAACTGTTTCTGTGTTTTGATTACTACGCTACCTCCACTGCGGGTGGGTGATAGGCACAATGGAGTTTCAATAGCACCCTCAGCCCCTTGCTGATTCCCTGTATGACATGGAGGAAAAACCCTGGTCTGTTGTCTGAGATGAGGCCTCTATTCAAAGAGGAAAAAGTCTGAGCTGAGGAGTTTTGGGATCTCAAAGTGTGGTAATTACAGTGGTAATGGTCAGGCCAATTTTATTTACATCAAAAGTCTATTTAAATACATTCACAGAAGTAGTCACTAAATTTAACCAGGTTTGATCTAACTCTTTCTAGTTCTTTAGCATCTTCAGTACTTGCTACAGTGTGCTTATTTCTCTTTTAAAGTTCTCTTTATTAAATTCCAGCACATGCATATTATAAAAAGGTACGGATACCAGTGGTATGTCAATCGTACAACCATGGAGACATGCAATTTAATATTTGTTCTGAGGAAACTCTGATCTGCTAATAGGGGAGCCTGCAGTTCTTGAATAGCGGCCTTTGGGAAGGTTTAAGGTAGGTGAAATAGGAAGTTCTGAAAAAGGGGATTGAGATTCTCCAGTCAATGGCTATTGCACTGCATACAACTGGCCCCTCACCACCATCTCCTTAATGCACTCTCGGAATTGGTGAGAATATTTGAAGAAAGAAGAAATCTGCCTTAACTGTAGGGGAAAGAGGCCTGAAGGATTCCTGATCGCCACTTGCACCGAAGACCTGGAACAGTTCTACAAGTGTTATCTGGCTGGTCTCTTGTTCCCGGTCTCAGAGACACTAAATGTAAGGCAAGGGCTCCATCTTTTGAGGAACATCTCAGTTGGGAGTGGACTGCACTGGACCCTGTGAGAGCTATGACTGAAGAAAGATCTGGCACCTCTCAGCCTGGTGTGATCACCTGTGGACTGTAGAAGGGACTAGGAGTGACTTTTCAGCCACATTTGCTGTGGGATGGGGCACATAGAAGAACTGAAGGAGGGCAGGGGCACATGAAGGGGATGTAAGTAAAAGAGTGGAAACAGTGGAGCTGCAGGAGATGTGGGGCTACAAAAATGGGCTGCAGGGGCTGTAGGGACTGTAGGGTGGGGCATGGTGGCAAACAAAGAAACTACAGGCAGGTAAGGGACACATCTACCATCTTATGTCCACAACAGTAACATCCTATCTCAGCGCACTCATCATCATATGTGCATAAAACCAACATCTTATACTAATACATCCACTATAAATTGACACAAGAAATACCATGCATTTACTCACTCAACCCATATATTCACACAACCACCAACATAAGATAAGACACCGTCTCCACATACTTCCACACAATCCTCATACTCAAACAAACGCACTCTCATATGCCTTCAAACTCATTGCCATTACGGCAGAACACATGCTGTTAAATACTAACACATCCACCATCATACTTTTAAATATCCATCATCAGACACCAGTTGTAAACACAAGCACAATGATAGGTCTACTAACACACCGTCATATGGCAATACAACCATATACAGACAGTTGTATGACAGAATATTGAGAACAACAATATTGAAAGACAAGATATGGTATCAAACATGTTGTCTAAATAAATATCAAATCTACATACACACAATATAAACTACAAAAATTTGGTATAAAAAATATTGTTGAACAGAATATCATAAAATTACCAATTTATTTATTTATATCTTGTTATACTCAATTTATTTAAAATACAAAAGTTCTAAATAATAATATAATGTAAAATAAATAGCTTTAATGAATTAATTTTAAAGTAATATAAAAAATTACATAGATATTGTATAATGCACAAATAAAAATTAAACAGTTTTTATATACCTAAAATTACAAATATAACAATAACATAAAAGTAAAAAGCAACAAACATATATATAACTACCACATATATGTAATGTATAGTGCATAAATTAAAATTAATATATAAACATTGTTTTAATTAAAACTGTGAACTAAATGCAAAATATATATATAGCTATAGCAATATAAAGATTTATGGACTTATATATATTTTGAATGTTAAATCAATATTTAAACAATTTAACAAAATCACAGTAATAATAATAACAATAACTAGAAAATGAAGATAAAAATATATTTTAACAGAAAATATATCACAATTTCTTGAATAAATAAATTAATATACCAAATGTTTTTCAAATAAAAATCTATTTCGCAAAGGTAAAATGAACATTCAAAAATACAAAATATTGACAAAATAAGACTAAAAATTAAACAACAGCAGAGAAAATGATTGATGTCATGCCAGTCATTTCAGAATTAAAACACTTTGGAGGGTTACATTTAGTATTCCATCTCCAACATAAGCAAAAGCAGGGAAAGTGTGCTTTGAAGGTATTAGATTTACTATTCCCATTACAATTCAGCAAAATGAGGGATGGCTTTGGACTTTGGAGGGGTTAGATTTACTATTCTCACTTCAATCTGTACTGCAGAAGGGAACGTGTTGGACTTTGGAAGGATTATATTTACTATTCCCACTCCAATCTATGAAACAGTATGAAAAGTGTTAGACTTTGTAGAAGTTAGATTTACCATTACCACTTCAATGTAAGCAAAATCAATGAAGGTGTTGAACTTTGGAGGGGTTGGATTTACGATTTCCACTGCATTCCATTGCGTGAAAAAGTAGTGCTCATACGTGCAATAGATAAGGTGAAAAAAAGGGGGATGGGAATTGTAAAGTAAGGATAGTTCAAAACACAGAATAATTACAAGCAAAAACTGGTATCAAAAACTAGTTAATCATGGCCTGTCCACCATCAAACATTTTTCATATATAGTCGGTTTTGATAATTTCCAGGGAGACAGAGAGATATCATTTGTAAGATGGACAGGATAGTGGTGGCATGTGATACAGGCTAACTTGGGGATGAGTGTTGACATTTCGGTCCGACTTAAAAGCTGGTACCCTTCATACTTTTAAGTTGGGTCGAAACATCGACACTCATCTCCAAGTAGGCCTGTATCACATATACGGTGCACATTTGAAAATGTTGTTTTGTATTTGATACCTTAGTCTGATCGTATGCTTGCCTGAATTGACTCTCAAATTGAAAATATTTTTGACTTTGTTGAATAGTAAAGAAGTTTAGGACCATCGATTTCCCTCATACTCCAATATAGCGACCATCATCACACATACACACAATCAGTATCGTACACAAACACATCCACCATCGTACTTCCACACAATCAATATCATAGGGAAACACATCCATCATCATACACCAGCCTCCCACATTCACCCACCCACACAAACAATATCTTATGTGAACAGATATAGTGTATGCTAACACAACCAGTATTAACATTTGACACACCCCTAACATGCTAACAGTTGCTTGACCCTAAAAATAACAAAATGTACATGTTAAGCTGTTACCTTAATCATGTGTCACAGCCCCACCATATTAAGTCAGCATACATTTCTACAGCCTTTGCAGTCTCCACATACTTTTTCGGACAATGCACAATATAAAACATTTATAAGTATATCCTACATCAACACAGCCACACTTGTAAGGCCTCACAACCTACATTGTATGTCAATAAACCCATCATAATATGGCCCCACATTCACCTTCATAAGTGTATCCGCCTACTGTCATATTATAACACACCCACCATCTTACAGCCAACCATCCAACATCCTGTATGTGCAACAAAAAATTTACACCCACGGCCCCTCAACAAACAGCCATGTGCACATGCCCACACCCATCAACATATATAAATACATCCAACATCAAATGGCACATAGCCACCATCATACACCAACACACCTACCATGGTACAAAGACATCCAGTATCATTCACCCACACCCCCACAATCATAGGCCAATACACCAGTCATCATGATTTCAGCACTAGTGCAAGACCAAAGAGAATAGAAACAAGTTGATTGAAATATGTATGACTAGTCTCTCTCCTTATTCCTTAATACACTTCCTCATTGATAGCTGTAGCTTATCAATATAACATTATACATCCTGCAAAGTGCACCCTGTGCTGCTACTTCTCAAGCCCCAAGGCAGCTTCCTTAAAAACATCACACCTGGCGTCTTACAGTTTGGTCAATGAGAGGGCCTCCTGAAGACTCAAGGTTATTCCCAGGAAACGGCAAACAATTAAGCTTTCAGCGCATAGCCAATTACAGTGTTTTTTCTCTCTTACTCTTACCCCTTTGTCCACATTTCTCCCTGGGGGAGTTACATAGGCCAGTGTTATCATTCCTGGTTTGTGTGGATTCTGCAGTGCAAAGGATTCATAGATTAGCATCTGGGTTCCTGCCTCAAATCCCACAGATCATGAGAATCCTAACACGTACTCACACAACCAGCATTTACCAATACTTTAAAGTGTCAGCGGGTCAGACTCCCCCCTTTCCTCTCGGACCCTACACCTACCACCTGTGGAGTCCCCAGGGGTCCTCCCTCAGCCCTACGCTCTTCACCATCTACATGGCTTGGCTCGCCCCCATCGTCAGAACCTACGGACTCAACATTGTGTCAAACGCAGACGACACTCAACTCATCCTCTCCCTATCCAACGAACCCAACACCGCCAGACACAACTTTCGAGAAGGCATGGAAGCCGTCGCCAAATGGATGAAAAACAACTGCCTACAACTAAACACCAACAAAACGGAAGTACTCATCATGGGCCCAAACCCAGATGCCTGGAACGACACCTGGTGGCCCCCCGCCCTTGGAAGCCTTCCCACCCCAATGGACCACGCACGCAACCTGGGAATCATCCTGGACTCAGAGCTCAAAATGGACTGCCAGATCAACTCTGTCTCGTCCTCCTGCTTTCACACCCTACGCCTCCTAGGTAAGACCTTCAAATGGATCCCCCTCGAACGCAGAAAGACCGTCACTCACGCCCTGGTCACCAGCAGGCTCGAATACGGCAGCACACTCTATGCCGGAATAAACAAAACCTCACCGCAAGCTACAGGACATCCAAAATGCCGCAGCAAGACTGGCCCTCAACCTGCCAAGACACTGCCACATCTCCCAGCATCTACGCACACTCCACTGGCTCCCCATCGAAGCTAGAGTCACCTTCAAGATGCTAACCCATGCTCACAAGGCCCTCCACGACACTGGACCAGCATACCTGAATAGCCAATGCAAATTCCACGCACCCCAAAGGACCCTACGATCAGCCCAGCTCTCCTACGCCGTGGTCCCCTGCACCAGAAAAACCAGATCGGGAGGCCGCTCCTTCTCCTTCCGCGCGGCCAGAGCATGGAACGACCTTCCGCTCCACCTCAGACATATAACATCGCTCCCTATCTTCGCAAGAAACCTCAAAACCTGGCTCTTCGACAGACCCCCTCCTTGATGGACTGGAACCTGCGAACCCCCCCCGACACCCCCCAGCGCCTTGAGACCCTTACGGGTGAGTAGTCGCGCTTAACAAACACCTGATTTGATTTGACAGTGTAGCTCCACATACTTAGTCATGACACCATACATCATTTTACTCACTTAAAAACATAATGAATGATTCTCTCACACAAATATCAATTTAAAAAATATCAAGTATTAACAGGTGGGGGAGTTAAGACTGATGTAGTACCAAGAGGTTATGATTGAGGTGCAGGTATTTAATAGAATATTAAAAAACAAAATAACTTACACAAAACACTGAAGTTAAAAGAAAGTTGACAAATATGTTTGTAATGGCTTCTACATGAAAAACTAAAAAGTTTGATTATTCCCAAGTTAAGGTATTCCGACGCCAACATACATAGGGCCTGATTCTGAGTCTGGCAGTCATTGCACTGCCAGACTCGTGGTGGCACGGGGTTGGCGTTCCAGCCACCTCCACACTGCTGGTCTGACCGCCCCCTTATGCCTTGGGCGGCTGGATCACCATGGGACCGCCAATGCCACCAGGGTGGTTCTGTGGTCTTGAGGCTGCAATATGCATGGTGGGACTGCTGCAGTTCCACCTATCATGTTACGAGTTTGCTCTCTGCCACGGTTTTCATGGCAGTTCCACCTCCATGAAAACCGTTGCAGAGAGGAAGCAGAGGGGACCTTACAGGGGCCCCTGGTGCCTCATGCCATCTTGATGAAACCCCTAAACTGGTCCTAGCATGCTTGTTTCCAGTCCAGGGAGGCCCTGGTCTGACAGTTCAGGCTGGACTGTTCCCATTGGGCACAGGTTCAAGAACAACTTGCATATGGCTGGGTTCCAACTGGAATGGCATTGGGAGCAAAAAACGATGGATTTAGGCCCATATCTCTGTACTGGGGAGAATGTATGACATTGTTCTGCATTCTGTCCATCAATTGTTCTTTTTGCATTTGTCACCCCGAGTGGGAAGGGTATGCCCAGCCATGGGTCCGGTGCTCTCCTTGCCACTGGAATCAAGCTATCCCAGCTGATGAGGGGTGAAACCCCGAAACTGGTCCTAGGATGCTTGTTTCCAGTCCAGGGAGGACCTGGCCTGACAGTTCAGGCTGGACTGTTCCCATTGGGCACAGGTTCAAGAACAACTTGCATATGGCTGGGTTCCAACTGGAATGGCATTGGGAGCAAAAAACTATGGATTTAGGCCCATATTTCTGTACTGGGGAGAATGTATGACATTGTTCTGCATTCTGTCCATCAATTGTTCTTTTTGCATTTGTCACCCCGAGTGGGAAGGGTATGCCCAGCCATGGGTCCGGTGCTCTCCTTGCCACTGGAATCAAGCTATCCCAGCTGATGAGGGGTGAAACCCCGAAACTGGTCCTAGGATGCTTGTTTCCAGTCCAGGGAGGACCTGACCTGGCAGTTCGGGCTGGACTGTTACCATTGGGCACAGGGTAAGACTGATTTTCATATGGCTAGGGTCAAACTGGAATGGCATGGAGAGCAAACAAACTACGGATTTAGGCCCAGATCTCTGTACTGGGGTGAATGTATGACATTGTTCTGCATTCTGTCCATCAATTATTTTTTTTGCATTTGTCACCCCGAGTGGGACAGGTATGTCCAGACTTGTGTCCAGTGTTCTCCATGCCACTGTAATCAAGCTATTTTGGCTGATGAGGGGTGAAACCCCGAAACCGGTCCTAGGATGTTTGTTTCCAGTCCAGGGAGGACCTGGCCTGACAGTTGGGGCTGGACTGTTCCCATTGGGCACAGGGTCAAGACTAATTTGCATATGGCTGGGTTCAAACTGGAATGGCATGGGTAGAAAAAAACGATGGGTTTAGGCCCAGATCTCTGTACCTCGGTGAATGTATGACATTGTTCTGCATTCTGTCTATCAAGTGTTCTTTTTGCAATTGTCACCCGAGTGGGACGGGTATGCCCAGATGTGGGTCCAATGCTCTCCATGCCACTGGAGTCAAGCTATCTTGGTTGATGAGGGATGAAACCCTGAAACCGGTCCTAGGATGCTAGTTTCTAGTCCAGAGAGGACCTGGTCTGGCAGTTCAGGCTGGACTGTTCCCATGGGCAGACGGGGTCAAGACTGATTTGCATATGGCTGGGTTCAAACTGGAATGGCATGGGGAGCAGTAAAATGATGGATTTAGGCCCAGAGCAATGTACTGGGGTGAATGTATGACATTGTTCTGCATTCTTTCAATCAATTTCTCTTTTTGCCTCAGTTCCTTCATGGCATGGACGTTACAATCCATGCTGTGCAGGAACCTTGTCTGGCATTCCCATTGCGGTGCCTTTTTCCTTCCAGACCACTTTTAGGTAATAATCTGGCGGGCGGGCAGCAGTGAGTCTTGGTGGTGAAGGAGCATGGCGGTGGTGGCCTACCCACTCCGCCAAAACTCATAATCAGGACCTAAGTCAACTACCGCCCTGGTATTTAGTGTTTAGTACACCACACCACTGTTCAAACAATTATTAACACACTACACAATATAAAATATCAGTAAGTAAATCATGCACAATACTCCCACTATCATATGTTACTTCCCACAGTCAACCTTTTCTCATTTCGGAATCAATGCAACATTATATCATAGCACACCCATACTCAGACACCTGGCAATCCAATATCATATGTGACTGCAGAAGCTCTAGAATATATGCACACAAACACCAGAAAATGGCCAAACAACCCCATCAAACAACTACACAGCCACATTCATGTGCACCACAGCAACACACATCTATATAAGCAACATCAAAGGGTACTCAGCCAACAAGATGTACCATTACACCATTATATGTACACTCACCTATTCATATATTCAAATACACACAAAATTAATCACCACAATAATAATCCAGCACACCGGCATATGCAAACGCATGCACACACTCAGTCACCACTTACCAGTGATACAGTATGACTGCAAGAACTTAGGGCCCGATTTCGAGTCTAGCAGTCTTTGACCGCCAGACTTGTGGTGATGCAGCAGAGGTGGTCTCTGACCACCGGACTCGCGGTGACGGTCCTGTGGCCATCCTATTCTGAGCCGGCCTTTAGGACTATCCACCTCTGCGCTGGCTGCGCCATGGAACCGACGTTCCCTGGCAGTGGTGCAGCTGACAGGAGCATTCAATATGCAAGGCAAGACTGCCTCTGTCCACCGAGCATATTTCGAGTTTCCCCACCGACAGCCTTTTCTTGGCAGGCTCACCACCATGAAAAGGCTGGCGGTGGGGAAACAAAGCCCCCGCCACCATTGGGATGCATTCGGGGGGGCACAACATATGCCTTCCTGTTTACATGTACCCCAAGTTCCAGCATGGCATGGACTTCGCAGTCCATGCCGTTCTGGAACTTTGTTTGCGTTCCCATTATGGGGCCCATTTTCAGGGCACCATCATGGAAACAGAAAAAGAAAATCCCGCCAGACACGAGTTGTACTCGCAATCTTGTGGGCAGACCATGCACAGTTTTAGCGGTGCTGTGCCGGCGCAGCAGTGCCAAAGTCATAATCAGGCCCTTAGTCACACAATAATACATCATTTTACATACTTACAAACAAAATAAATAATTTAATCAAACAAGTCATATTGCAACATTACTCATGCAATAATAGAAATGACAGAGCCACCATTATTTACACACAATTGTACATCAAAACAGCATGCATTATTCATCTAACACACACCAACTAACCTGCGCCAAAATATTATATACCACTATACTGACAAACATGTACCCACACAGCCAACATTTGATAATGGTCAGCAATTTTACTTCAAATCGCTTATAGTGCTTTTCTCATACGCCTAAACATAAGCAATTAGTCTCTAAATCACATGTAATCACAAGATTTATTACCTACCAACAGGTGTGGAAGCTCCATCTGACTTAGTACAGTGAAGTTGGTGTATAATAAAGATGACACCTTCAACTTGGGAAGTGTTAAACTTTTTAATTTTATAGTGAAACTACTGAAAACATTTGTGAACCATTTATATGTACAAATAACAAGCACTGGTTTAGCCAATAGGTCTCACCTTTGGGACTTATTGTCTATCACAATTGCTTTTGGCGGGACCGTACAACATTGGGACACACACTGAGCACATAGGTATTTCTGAAGCACTCAAAAAAAGAAAAAATTATCTATCAAACGCTGGAGCAGTGGGCTTGAGGCAAATGGAATACTGGATAAAATACAGATACATGTAAGGTCACGAGAGGTCCCCACAATTAACTGACCAACAATCCAGGAGCTCATTCTGAATATTTGACAGGGGCTTTAGCCTTAATAATCAACTTAGAGTTAAGATAAAGGGTGAATACCTTATAAAATAAAATCAGTGAATCAATACACCCCAGCAGCACACAGCAGTTACAAGCAAACATTAACGTAGAAATGCCTTTTATATAGGCAGTCAGTTATCCACGCAAAAAGAGAGCCCATTACTCTTCCAACCAACGGTGTTCATCTTCCAGCCACCAGACATCAGAATACTCCCCTCATATTTCCTTCAGTGATGCCTTAAAAGCCTTGTTCTTCACTGAATTCTTGATTGAGGGTCTTGTGCAACAGACCATGCTAGGAGGCCATTCAGTCCGTATTGAGCGTGATGCAAACCGCATGCGCAGTTTGGCCTCATGCACCTTATGATTTCACAAGGAAATCATCTCAACTCAAAGGTATGAATGGGCCAAGTGACTGGTCGTCCTTCAGGTGACCCAACCCAGCATTACTCGGTTGACTAATAGACTAACTGCACGTCACTCTCCAAGTCCTTTTCAGACGTTTAAGGGGGGCCCTGACTCCAAAATATTGTGCTCAGGGGGACTCAGTATACAAACGTTTGAAGAACAATGAGTTTCACCAATGGTCCATGGGGTGATCCTGTGCTTTCAGTGCTGGGACTGGGGAAGCAACTGGTGCATTAATAAGTGGAAGCAGTGGCATAGCACTGCGATGCAGGGGCAGTCAGTCCCAGGCGACACTAGTTTTGGGGACGGCGTGCTCATCCCGCTCTTATTTGCATACATTGCAGGGGAAATCGCCATGACCCCCCTGCCCCCGCGTGGGTGGCAGGAGCCGCCACGGGTGGCAAAAGACCTAGCTACAACGGAGGGTGCCAATGGGAGAGGTTGCAGGTGATGCCATGATGTGTCCCTTAGCACCTATCCCACTATTTGCGCTGCCTGCCTTTTGGTGTGCAGAAAGAGGATGGAGCGCTTCACTGCTGGGAAGGGGCGCACACGTACGGACATAACTTTGCCCTGCACGCACCGCGTACCTTCGTAGCGCTAGTTGCCCTTTCGAATCTAAGCTGCTATCTGTTTGAATTTTACGTTGCTATTTAATGTCACTTTATTGCCATTTGCACTGAATAGAAATTATTGTGGGAATCGCTGCTATTGGGGGCTATTAATAATGTTTTAAACTTCTTATTTTGCTTTTAGCCTGCACTTACTTTTTAACTCGACTTGGCTGCTCCCGTGCTGCTTTGTTGTCGGCTGGTGTTGGGGCCGCCCCGTTCCGTCACGGCTGGTGTGCCGATTGAGCAGAGGGCGGACCCTTCAACACACAGCATCGTATCTCCCCTCCCATTTCCGGTGATAACGCACTACGGGCGTCCACCGGAAGGGTTTAAAAACATTGATGGGACGGACGCGCAGCGGACGCGCGCAGTGGGCGCGCCACTGGCCCGTCCGCGCCATGTCCGTGCCCAGGGCCCATGTCCTTGCATCTCGACCCTCACCGATTTTGAAATACACCAGCAGTGCAATGTATGCCCTGGGGAAACCAAGGGAGGTGTCATGTTGTATATTGCATCCAGGGGCTATCACGACTGGCTGTGCTTGTGGGATTGTTCTTCCCTTTCCCAAACTAGTGGCGGCATTTCAGGCCCCCCAGTGCCCAGATAACGCACTCACACAGGTCCAATCTGCGTTCCTCGGTGGACTTATCAATGCCAGATCTTTGGGCAAACATAAGTATGAAATTGCTCACATGATAGAGTGCCTGGGCTTAGATATATTATTTGTAACAGAAACCTGGGCAGACGCTGCATCAGATCCCGATTTCACTACTGCCATACCCACTGGATTCAGAGCCATTAGAGAGGACAGGTCCTCTAAACGAGGGGGTGGAGTTGCCATTATTTTTAGGGACCAGTTCTCAGCCATTCATCATTCCGTATCTACCCCCTACTATGAAACTCTCCACTTCTCGTTTACACTTCATCCCAAAGTGACATTTAAGGGAATTCTCCTCTATCGCCCACCAGGCGCACGTAATACGTTTTTAACTAATTTGGACAGTCTGCTCGAGCCAGTTATTTTAAACTCAGATTTTACTATCCTTGGAGATTTTAATTTTCACTTAGAGGATTTAGAAAACAAAGATACTGTGGGGCTATTGGACACCCTAAGCTCTTTTGGACTCACTCAATTGGTGCAATCACCCACACATATAGCCGGGCATACATTGGATGGCGTTTTTTCTTCAGCTCATGGCCTCAGGATCAAGGAAACGCTTCCCTTAATTTGGTCAGATCATTCTTTAATTAAGTTCACTCTCCCTCTTTCCAGGGAAGGAAAGGATGATACCAGTAAACGCTCAGCCTTTATTGGGAAAGCTTGGAATAAAGTAGACAAATTGTCCCTTGATTCGCTCCTAGAAACCTCTCGCCCTCCCCCACAGGATCAGGTTGACCTTGCTGTTGCCAACTATACGAATTGGATGTTGGGTGCAGTCAATGCCTCAGTCCCTTTAAGAACTTTTTCAGCTAATAGGTCTACGCCATCCGCCCCCTGGTTCTCTGAATGTCTCCGATTAGAAAAACAGCGGTGTCGTCGTCTAGAACGACGCTGGCGGGTAAACTATGACGAGCTGGAGAAATCAGTCTACAAAAAAGCATTATTAAATTATAAAAAACTTCTTATTTCTGAATAGAAAAGATATTTTACCTCTCAGATTGACTCAGCCGCTAATTCCTCTAAGGAATTGTTTGCAGTGATTAATAAGTTGTCTATACCCAATAACTCAGGCAGGCAGGTTAATCAGAAATTTTGCAACGACGTCGCTGATGTCTTTAAATTCAAGGTCTTAGACATCTTCCAAGCATTTAGAGAGGTTTCCGATTCTGGCCCAGCACCACTCTTGAGCGGTCTAGGTTCGGTCAATCATTTGCCATTTGTGTTTTCTCCGATTTTTATTAGACGTAGTAAGAAATCATGTTCTCCAAGCTAAGTCGGGCTCACCTTTAGATCCCTGCCCCCCGAGTTTTCTCAAAGAATTGGCTAATCTGGTGAGCCCATACCTTACCGATATCTTTAACTTGATGTTCTCCTCCGGTGTTTTTCCGATTAGTTGGAAGGAGACATCTATTCTGCCTCTCTTAAAAAAAAACACCCTCGACGCTGCTAACCCCACTAACTATCGGCCCATTACTAGACTGCCTTTGCCAGCTAAGATAGTGGATAAAATAGTGAACAATCAATTGTCACTATTCATCAATGCGAATGGTTTGCTGGATCATACTCAATTTGGCTTTCGTAAGGACCATAGTCCGGAGCTGGCATTGATCAAGGCCTCTGAAGAGATTAGAGCAGTTATGGACGGAGGAGGCGCAGCAGCTCTGGTGCTCCTTGATCTCTCCGCGGCTTTTGATACGGTGGATCACCTCCTCCTGCAAAGATGTCTGGAGGGACTAGGAGTAGGAGAGACAGCACAAGCACTTTTAGCCTACTTTCTCACTGATCGTAGATCCACTGTATCCATGGATGGCTTTAATTCAGATCCGTACACTCTTCCATGTGGTGTCCCGCAGGGTAGCTCATTGAGCCCCACTTTGTTCAATATCTACGTTTCTGAACTAGCTCCCCTTATTCGGGAATTTGGTTGTAATCTGACCACCTATGCCGATGACACCCAGATTGTGGTGGCGGCTTCTAAATCCCAACAGTCCCCGGCCGCGCAGTTCAGATGTTGCATGAGTGCAATTAATAAATGGATGACAGCACACTGCCTTAAGCTTAACTCCAGTAAAACGGAAGTTTTGATTTTTGGCAGTATACAGCCTTCCTGGAATGATCTGTGGTGGCCTGCTGAGTTGGGTTCCCCGCCCAAACCGGTGGTGAAGGCAAAGAACTTGGGTATGTTAATGGACAATAGACTTACTCTCCATCATCACACAAATGCTGTGGTGTCTGCCTCGCACTTCCTCATTAAAAAAATAAGGAAAACTTTTCCTTATATCCCCGAAAACACCAGGAAAACAGTAGTCTCATGCCTTATTTCATCTAAGCTGGACTACTGTAATGGTTTATTCCTTAACGCCCAGAAGCAGCACCTGCGCAAACTCCAGATGATTCAGAACTCAGCAGCTCACCTCATATCTGACATCCCTAGACACTGCTCAGTCTCCAATGAAATTTGCAATTTTCATTGGCTTCCCGTGTCTCGGCGTATTGATTTTAAATCTTTATGTATTGTTTTTAAAGCTTTACATCATATAGGTCCCTCTTTTCTGCAGGATCATTTTATGTGGTACCAACCCTCCAGACAGCTTCGGTCCTTGGGGGCACAATTGCTGGCTGTGCCGAGAATTCATAAAGCCAATTGGGGTGGACGCAGCTTTTATTACGGTGCATCGAAACTGTAGAACTCTCTTCCCTTTTATCTTAGGAATGCCAGTTCTTTGACCGTTTTTAGAAAGCAATTAAAACCTGGCTCTTTCAGCACTAGGGGTGAGGTTGTAGCAGGTCATTGTTGGTTCTAGTGCCTAGACACCTCCGGGTATATGTGCGCTTTTATAAATTTCTTTAACATAACATAACATAACATAACACGTGACCTTTTGTTTGAGCAAGGAGGGGGTTACTTGTGGCGGGTTGCGCCTTAGCAGTGCCACCAGTTGCTGATGTACGTTTAATCCAATTTTCAAGCTAGATCCTCTATGTGTTGTTTTTCTGACAAAAATAATACATGGGAAGTCTGTGTATTCACTTTTCTTGTGTTCATATCCTACTATGTAACTTCCCCGAATTTTGACAACAGCGGTGAGTTCCAGGTAAAATTGCAAAAATAAGACAGCATATACATAGACAAACTGATTAGCTGCTGACTGGCCACCCCCGTGTTTATCTCGTCTATAAGACAGAAGCTGGGATACCATGAATCATAAACCAATTAGAAAGTGCCTGAGGCTGTGCAGCAGGGAAGGCGCTATGATGAGATTTTTAAACCTGTACTGCGTGAAGCTGGACAGATCACTCGTAATGGCCATGTCTTTGTGCAGAGTTTCAATTAGGATGCAGGGGCTAATGCCTCCGGATATAAGGGGGGCCAGCAGCTCTACAAAGGCAGCACATATCACGCTGCTCGCTTACAAAACATGACGCAACTAATAGCTTGTAGCAGCTCAAGCAGGCGCGTTGCCCTGCAGAGACCTATGGAAGTTTGCGCTCCATGGCTGTACATCTGATATACACTGCACTGGCCCATATTTCAAATGAAACATGGAAGTGTGTCTCAGTCTGCAGAGAAGGCTTGGTGAGTGCTCGGGCTGGCCTACGCTGGAACATTTCCCAAGGAGGAAGAGTTTGGTATTATTAAAACACAAGTGCTACAAAAATTCTGCATAGTGGAGCACTCTGCAGAAACCGAGTGACTCCGCAGGATGCATGACAGATTTCTCCATGGGTCAGGGTAAGGCTGGTGGAGAAACCGAGTGACTCCGCAGGATGCATGACACATTTCTCCATGGGTCAGGGTAAGGCTGGTGGAAGAGACTGAAGAGTCCATGAGTTTTATAATGAACAAATTCTGGGTCAGATAGCTATGAATCCACTGAATTCCGACTCTGTGTGCCTTCTGAATCTTCTGTTATTGCAGCCTTTAGCACTCGAGACTTGAACACATAAGTCTCCCCTGCATGAAGAAGAACCTCTGAGCAGAGTAATGTACCCTCCATCCCAGGGAACCCCCGGCGTTCAGATGTTTGAATTTAAGAGGGAAGATTGCCTTCCGCACCAAATCACTAAAGAGGGTAAAGACGCCTGCTGCGCCCAAACCAGTGGCGTCACTAGGGTTGGTGTCACCCGGTGCGGGTAACTCATGGTGTCACCCCCTCACAACTTACCGCATGGACCTTCTCCGCACCGAGTCCGCCAGTGGACACAGTTGGCAAATAACGGGACCATACAGAATCCTTAGTAACATTTGTAAATGTAGGTCCTATATTTACAAAATGTGCCTGTTAACAACAGTGTGATAATGATTAATTAATCAGGTTGTACAGTGGGCTACCTGCTAGTCAACAGTTTATTGGAATTTATAATATCATAGGTATGGTACTTTTTACTGGTGTGGTGTTCCCACTATCCAGCAACACGATATATCAGTGGTCGAAGTGGGGGGACAAAAGTAGGGGAACTGTGGGCGGAGAATCAGAGGGCGGGAATAACCCGAGGATTGGATCAGTGGGCAGAGCCAGAGGCGTGGCCAGAATGCGCAAACATCCCAATTTTTTGTATTTGTTTGGTTTCACTGCCCAGTTTTATCAACCAATGGATACACATGATTATTTAAGGTTATAATGAGTTATTGACAGTAAAATGTGTTCACAAAGTGGGATATGCTTCTAATCACAGAATTTCCCCAAATACGATAAAATGTGGAAGCACAAGCCATTTGTCTCCGAACCATGGAGTTTCTGTCATCAGCACTTCTCCCTTTTCCAAAACAGCAGTTCAAACATGAATGGCTAAAAATCCTAGTTTGCAAATGTTTTCTAAATAATAATGGCTCTGCCATAAATGCCTCCTAATGCAAGATCTGCAGCATGATCTGACCATTTAAACTAATAAATTGTTTGTATCTCAAACGTATCAAAAGTTAATAAAAAATGTGACTTGTGTTGCTGCGGAGTAGATGACAGTTAATAGCTCACTGTTCTATGTTAGGATTTTAACTTATAAACTGCAAGTAACAAAAGGATCTCTCTGACAAAAGCAGTAGCCCACTGGCCTATTTACATTATGTGCACTTTGTGATCTGCATGGTACATATTATTTGCAGCAGGTACATTAACCCTCTGAGCTACCTTTCCATGAGTCAAATCTTCCATTAGACAAAATTCCGATCTCTCTCTAGGAAGAACATTAATCACCAGAGTCATCATGACATTTTTATTGTTACCGAAAATTACTGGAGGCCAGGAAGGAGGCAGCAAGCGCTTTTAGAACCATAATATACTTGCAAAAATGATGCCTCCACCTAAAGTGAGCACCTGGTGCGGTCACACCGGTTGCACCGCCCTAGAGCTGGCCCTTCTCAAGGGTCCTGTGATCTCAGTGACAGGGTCACTGTTCTAGGGTGTGCTGCTTCATAGGCCTGCCCGCAAGACTGGAGGTGAACTTCAGTATGAATAGTGGTGGACAAGCCTTGAAGGTTAACCTACACTTGTCATGCTAGGGTCCACCTGCTGGTGCTACGACACCGGGGCTTCTAATGTCTTGCGAAGCCTTCTAAGGTCTAGCATGAGATAGTGCTCTCTCAGGAGAGTGGTCTGGCGGACTGGTTATTAAGGCTGAACCTGGTTCCCCAGTTCCAAATTCAGCAGCTCTGGCCATAGTGCCACATCCTCTCCCCCACTGAACACCATACTGCCCCACTGAGAAAAACTCAGACTGCCTTCAACTACAACCCAATTGTTGCCAGCTATAAACACCTGGATGCGGCTCAATTTAAATTACGCACTGGGCAAGAGCAATATGTGGCCTACAAAACAAAGTGACAGCATCCTGGAAAAAGCAAACAATCATAGGGAATGCAAACTTTTGCAAACCATGTGAAATGTAAGCAGGAACAACACGGTTACCTTAACGCGTTTACACTCACTGTTCAGAAATCAGTGAGTGCTTTTGCCTGAAAAGTTAAGGACATGACAGCAGGGCCCTGAATGGACCCATTTCAATGGCCATTGCTTATATCCTTACAAAACGTAAGCAGTATGGTAAAAAAAAGACAACATCCTTAGATACAGAGCAGCAGTACAAATTTTGTTTTACAATCCTCACATTGCAGTACCTCCAGGATTGGTGCACTAGTTCCAAGCCCAGGGAAAACAAAGCCAAGACAACAAAAATAGCGCTTCACTGGCAAACTTTGTAAAAGTGGCGCTAATGTGTTTGGGTGTGAATAAAATCAATCTGGACAGTTTTCTACCACTCTGTCTTACTTTATTTAGCTATTGATTTTTCATATTTTTAAACTTTTATTCCCGATGCTGAATTTTGGAATTAAATGTCAGAAAAATATGACATTGATTTTCAGCAAAAGTGATTTTCTTTTTTGGATCCATTTCACAGGGAAGCAAATAAAAGAAAATAGAGGCGACAGTACGCGCTGCACACAGGCACCTCCTCTTCCTAAAATGTTAGGTTGCTCTGCGCACAACGGCCCTGTTGGTGTCACCCCATGTGAGGGTGTCACCCAGTGCGGTCCGCACCCCCTGCACCTCCATAGTGATGCCGCTGGCCCAAACGCCAGCGTCTGGCTCAAGATTTCCTTAAATTATCCAATCTCTACCCGAGAGCAGGTGGTTCCATTCAGACCACACTGAGGGCCAGGTAACCCTGCAGAGCAGCTGTTGATGGTACTCAGATTGTAAAAGCCGGCGAAAGGCGTTCTGTATCCTGATCCTAAATCCTCGTGCAGGGGTAGCCCATTGTAGCAAATCAAGCATGGGAAGAAAAGACAAGCTGTTGCCACTTAAAATAAAACAAGCTGAAGGACAAATATATCCACTTTCTTGTAGGCTATTTTTACCTTCCTTTCGCTGTGTAGATAAAAGTTAGGCATGCGGTTGAAAGCAGCAGCAGTCGAGACTTTAGCAGGAGAGAGACGGGGTCTGATTAGATAGAAGGACAGATCTAAAGGGAAGCGTGAGGAAGACATGGAGCATGCGCAGTACAGTGAGGTCCGGCTCGTCGAAGAAAATGAAAAAAGAAAACCAGGCAGAAATAAAAGCATGCGCAATGTAGATAAAAGTTAGGCACATGGCTGAAACATGAAGCGCGGTAGCTGTGAAGCGGGTTCTGTGCTGAAAAAATAAAAGCTGTGCAGCCTCCAAAATCACACACGCTACCTCAACAATTACAGCCCTGTTCACAGAAAGTTGGAGTCCAGAGCACTGAAAAGATCATAAAATGCAAGTAGCTATGGGCGCTGTAGCTGAACTCAAGAAACAACCAAGAAGCCAATACTGATACCCAATTCTCACATTTCCACCGGCGCATTGAATTAAAACAATGTCACCATGAAACCTCTTTTTCCGAATGAATTAATCAGAATTTATTCAAAACATCACATGTATAAATCAGGTGAACAAAATGTAATCCATTTCAAATTTTTGTACAAACACCAACCTACCCATTCCCACAAAAACCATCTTTAGTCCAAACTTAGCCAACAACATCTTCTCTTTCATACCCAAAACCTAAGCGGTCCGTGGAGACGCTCACTGTGGAAAGAAAGGCTCGCGCTGAAAGGAAACGCAAAGAAAGAAGCACGCAAACCTTTCCACCAAAGACACCAGACGTCTGCGAGCGGAGTAAATAGAAAAGTGCGGCTTAGGATTCACGCTTGAAAATCCATAAATATACCCATGATACAAGCGCTGTCGGTCTTCGACCGGCCGCCACAATAAATGTTAGGGCTGGAAGTTGTTGGAATATAGTTAAGCAGGGATCGGATGATCTTGCAGCATCGATTAAGCTTTCTGGTCCTGAGGAGAACCCCGTAATTGGAGGGGTTCGAAACGCGTCGACCTTTTTGTGGCCAATCAAGTGTACAAATTGCGAAAAAAAACTTCAGATAATTGTTTCAATTTGTTAATCTTGTCTTGTTTGGCTTTCATTTTTTGTGTAGATGTTATCTCTTTTTTTTGTTGGTTTATTAATATGAAATATTGAAATGTGGGCAGGGTTGGGTGTTGCTGGAATGTGTGTGAAGTGGAATTAATGGGTGTTTGTGAAGAATGGTAGAGATTGGTTGAGAGTTTTGGGTATGAAAGAGAAGATGTTGTTGGCTAAGTTTGGACTAAAGATGGTTTTTGTGGGAATGGGTAGTTTGGCGTTTGTCCAAAAATTTGAAATGGATTACATTTTGTTCACCTGATTTATAAATGTGATGTTTTGAATAAATTCTGATTTATTCATACGGAAAAAGAGGTTTCATGGTGACATTGTTTCAATTCAATGCGCCGGTAGAAATGTGAGAATTGTGTATTAGTATTGGCTTCTTGGTTGTTTCTTGTTTGAATAGGGCCCAGCCTTACTTTGTATCCCAAACCCCTTTTGTTTCTTGGTAGCTGAACTCAGGCAAACATTCACACAAGCAGGAGACCAAGAAAAAAATACTCCCCCAAACCAGCAGATAAAGAAACTAATTATAAAGACATAGTACTTGGTCCCTGCTCTGTGGGAGGAAACAAAAGACCAAAAGGATGGACAAAGAGGAAGGACTGATGACTAGCAAGCATGGATGTTTAAAGGACACTGAAACAAACAAATGAAAAGCAGTGGGCAGGTTGTAAGCCCACAAAGAAGTATGTATTAAAGTATATACAAGAGGTCTTGAAAACTTGACCTAAAAATGGCCCAATTAAGCATGTTATTTGTAGCATGTATTATAATAAACACAGATTCTGTACAGTCATTTATTACTGCAGTGCAAATTGTATTTTGTTTCCATAGTGGAGCTGTGTCTTCTGGATCTTTAGAACCTGGATTACTCTGTATCATCTATGCTTCAAACTAGAGGCCTATGCAATGACATTATGCTCTGAATTGCTTAAATAGCTATGTTTTATAAATGATGCACATGAACAAACAGCATGCTATAAACCACACATGCAGGTGTGCAGAATAATATGTTTTTATTGTCACTGCTGAGGGAGGGAAGAGCCAGTATCACCCACACAAGGCTTCATCTCTTTAAGGATTCATTCTGAGTTCTGGCTAATTCCATATTTGAGGACAAAAGAAAGTTTGCATTAAAATTCAATTTTTTGTGATAAATATTATATCCATGGTTTTTCACACACACAGTTTTCACGAAGTTAAACATGACAATAACAATCTACAAGAATGGCATTCTGCTAGTACAGGCATCAGACCCTGACCTTTAAATCTTTGATCAGTGGTTCCCCAAACCAAGAGAACACACAAGAGCTAGCTCATCCCAGTTCATATCCCAAGATACACAGTCCAGTCAACAACCTCTTAGAACGGAAAACACTTCAGAACAAGTCCTAAACTCTACTGAAATAATTCGGCCCACACCTCATCGATTTCATTCCAACTAAACCTGCTCCCCAACACAAGCGTCCAAAACCCTAATACAACTGTCATCAATCATATAAACCATCACCTTGTGAGGAACGGAAACAATTCTACAATAAAAACAAAAACAGGATCCAAGTCAAACTCCTGGAGCTCACACTCCAGATGCTACCACAGGGCCACAACACCAGATTGCAACAACAAACACTAGGGAAGAACGGAGCGGTAAGGAGAACCACAAAGATGAGTATGACAGATGTGGAAGAAACATTGATCTTCACCCATTTGGAGCAAAGAATTACACGGACCCCCAAATGAATCTGACCACGGGACACAAGAAACACACACTCCCGTAGACAATAAACCCATCACTCGCACACAAAGCCCAGGGCTCATGGAGGTTCGAAAAAGCGACCTCTCCTTACTCAATGACATAGGGAAAAAACACAACCTGATCAGTAGCCACGATCTGGAACGCCCAGCTGAACAAGCTGGAAAGAAAATTTGAAAACCTAATAAATGGTGTACACATAGCTTACTCAAGCATCAAAGAAACCTCACTAGCTTGCCAAGAGATTAAACGACTCCTAAGGGACACAGCAACCATGATTGCTAACAACCTACCACTTCCAGTATTTAGCTACACCACCCAACCTTGGCCAGCCACTCTTTGACACATTAGAGCACAGAATCAGCTATCAACTAAAGACATTGAAACCCTGCTCCTATACTACAACGACCATGCATCACCATTCAACACACAAGTCTTCAACATACAGACCGTAGATTTCAAGGAAAGACGAAATCCTCAAGACAGAACACAAACCATGAGAACCTAATTGAAATCATAAGATAACTAAATCCCAATCCCGAATCACAACCAAAACCAACCATCAAATTTATGTTACTAAACTGCAGATCTGTGATCAAACATGCCACAGACATTGCCAAAACCATTGTTCACCATATTTTGGATATTCTTTTCCTGACAGAAACCTGGCTAAATCAATGGTCTGCTCCGATGCTTGACTTACTCGTTCCTCCAAACTACACCTTCTAACACCTGGACAGACAACATCAACCGGGAGGTGGGATTGCAATCATTCACGAGAACTCTTTTCAAATCAAAACCCTGTAGACAATCTCACATCCTTCAAATACATGCGTGCAGAAATCTACACAGCTGTGAAATCCTTAGCCAAAGTACACCTCTTTTATCACCCTCCAGGAGACAACCAGCTGTTCATTGAACAGATAATGGAAACAATCACAATACATTCCATGCCACACCCCAATGCGATCTTTCTTGGTGACTTTAACCTTCACTGGAATGACGAGGACGACACTCAGGTCTCTACCCTTAAACAATACCTAGTTGATCAAAACTTGACCCAGTCTTGCACAAGCTCAACACACAACAAAGGCTTGACGCTCGACCTAATCATATCCAGAGAAGGGGCATTGTCAATAAACTCAATAACGGACTATAAAAAAGGTTTTCCCCGGTTAATTTGAGGTCCAAGAGGGGGGAAAAAATTGAGAATATTGAGTTGTGTGCCTCTTAACCGACCTATCTTATTTTAGTGGGTAGAAAAATCTCAAAAGTCAAATTTAACAAACATCACAATGTTCCCCATAGATACAATGTCTTTACAACATAAATGCTTTTTCTATGTTTTTATTATTTAGTCAGAAGTAAACATAGTTTTTTTTGTATCAAAAATATATATCCATATAACATTTTCAATTTTTTCTTTTTTGTTTTGTGCTTTACATAAGTTATAAAGAAAAATGAATATACGTGGTCAATGACAGTGAATAACAATTAGATTATTATCTAAGACAAAGAAATGCTTAAATAATTAGCAGTGCCCCTCAAAGCACATCAAAAAGTATATACATAAACATCTTGCTAACTAGTCTCACATACCAACATCCATACCATATACCACAAAATATACAAAGAGAAGATTATAAAACATATATATTACAACTGGAAAGAACTTATTTTGATTATTGTTGTCAAAACACTATTCTGGACCAGACCAACTATCTCACAACTGGAAAATAAACCTTGATGGATCAACTGAAACCGAATGCAAAAAGAAATTCAGTCTGAGAAAAATGTCATCAGAATAGTGTTTTGACAACAATAATCAAAATAAGTTCTTTCCAGTTGTAATATATATGTTTTATAATCTTCTCTTTGTATATTTTGTGGTATATGGTATGGATGTTGGTATGCAAGACTAGTTAGCAAGATGTTTATGTATATACTTTTTGATGTGCTTTGAGGGGCACTGCTAATTATTTAAGCATTTCTTTGTCTTAGATAATAATCTAATTGTTATTCACTGTCATTGACCACGTATATTCATTTTTCTTTATAACTTATGTAAAGCACAAAACAAAAAAGAAAAAATTGAAAATGTTATATGGATATATATTTTTGATACAAAAAAAACTATGTTTACTTCTGACTAAATAATAAAAACATAGAAAAAGCATTTATGTTGTAAAGACATTGTATCTATGGGGAACATTGTGATGTTTGTTAAATTTGACTTTTGAGATTTTTCTACCCACTAAAATAAGATAGGTCGGTTAAGAGGCACACAACTCAATAAACTCAATAACACCTATAGACTGGTCGGATCATTACACAATAACATCATTACGAACACACAGACCACCAAAGGGCAACTAACCAAACAATAATACTGGGTCAGAGACACTAATAACATAAACAAGGCGAAAATGACAGAATTGTGCAAAAGAAAACTCATTCCCATGGAACAAAACAGAATGTGTCTGAATTAACCGAACACTACAACCGAACAGTATCAAATATAATGGAGGCAGTAGCACCTCTAAGACTCAAGAAGCAAAGAAAAAAACCTTCCCAGCCATGGTACTCTCAAAGCCTAAATGAGGAAAAGAGAAGTCTTAGAAAGGTGGAGTGAAGATGGAGACAGGAACCCTCAACGCTACTTCTAAGCAAACTACGTGAACGACGAAACAACTACAAGAAACACATCTGGGAAGCCAAAGCATCGTACTTCAGAACCCAACTAGACAATGCAAAAAGTCATCCAAAACAACTGTTTGAAATTGTCAACCAACAAACGGGGGTGAACAAGGTTACTAAGCTCAGTAATAACTCAGTGGAAAAATGTGAATCGTTCTCCTCATTTTTCAATGAAAAGATCTTAGAAATCGAAAAAGAAATTGAAACCGTTAATCACAGTTCATAAGACAATATAGGCAATGATGACTATCCCATCAATGACCCTACACACTAAATGATGGAACAAGGGATGAACCACCCTTACAAGACCAAAAATCAAGCCACATGGAGTGAGTTCAAAACACTAACAGAGGACGAAGTCCTCAAGGTTTTACTAGCTATGAAACCAAACTCACATTTCAATGATCCCATCCCCTCTACAACACTAAAGGAACTAAGTCACATCTTCTCACCTATACTAACGGAGATTGTTAACTCACAACTAAAACAAGGCAGCATCCCAAAATGCCTTAAGACTGGTCAAGTGACACCCCTCTTGAAAAAAGTGGGTGCGTACCCTTCAATCCTGAGCAACTTTCGTCCGGTGTCAAATATCCCCTTTCTAGCAAAATTGCTGGAAAAATGTGTGCACAACCAATTGAGCCAGCACATTGAACATTTCAATCTACTCAACAAATTTCAATCAGGGTTTAGATCAGGTCACAGCACTGAATTGGCCATTGTCCATATAATAGATGACACCCTGAAGATATTAGACAACAGCGACTCGTGCTTACTCATACTCCTAGACCTCTCATCGACGTTTGACACGGTCAATCACAACACCCTACTAGAAGTACTAGAAAAAAATATTGGGGCTATCCGGAAAAGTGCTTGCTTGGTTTACTTCCTTCCTACAGAATCGCTCACAACGCATCAAACTTGGCAACTCACTCTCTGACCCCTCACCACTGAGGTGTGGAGTCCCCCAAGGGTCGACCATCTCCCCCACACTCTTTAACCTATATATGGAACCACAAACTGAAATCCTCAACCAATCGAACATTGCATACCACATGTACGCAGATGACACACAACTATACTTAAAGATATCCTCCTCAGACGACGAAATTCAACTAAACAACACTTTAGTTAAAACCCAGTCGTGGCTCTCTCAAAACAACCTCAAGCTGAACTCCCTGAAAACCGAATTCTGTCTTTTCTCCCCACAAAACAGCTCCTCACTCATTCAAGATTGGCTTAAGCACCTAGACGCACTCAATTGTAAACCTACCATCATCGACTCCATGAAAACCCTTTGAATAACACTGGACAAGAATCTAACTATGAAAGCTCACATCAGTGCTACCACACGCAGTGCGACATTTCAACTCAGAACACTGAAGAAATTGAAACCCTTTCAAACAAGCAGTACAAGAACTGGTGGTCTCCAGAATAGAATACGGCTTGGGCACCCTGGCAGGGCTACCCAAAGCAAGAACATCTCCACTCAAAACAACTCTTAATGCAACAGCAAGACTGGTAACAGGAACTAGACGCTTTGACCACATCACCCCATCACTTAGGTATCTAAACTGGCTTCCCATTGAGGCAAGAACTCAACTGAAAATTGCCTGCCTCACACACAAAGCATTAACACTTCAAAGAACCAAGTTACCTGGCAGAAAATATTCGAATCTCAGGTGGCAGCCGTTACCTAAAAAGTGCTAACTCTCTCAGGCTTGAACCTCCTAGATTCCGAAAACAAAAAACTTACACACAATCCTTCTCCGGGGCAGCACCAAGGATCTGGAACTCATTACCACCCAAGTTACGCTCTAACCCATCGACTCTCTTGTTCAAAAAAGAGGTAAAAAAGATACTAATGAATAGATTCCTTGCATAATCGTCGAAGTCCTACGACACAAGGATGGTATCAAGGACAGCAACTTTTAGATGGATTAGAGACACGTCGTTTACAGGACAACCCGCGTAAGCTCTGCTTCTCGGGGTTCCTGGATTCGAAGAGTCTCAGAGCAGCAGCAAATACCCACCATGGAGTGGATAGAACAATGAAGACTAATGGAATATTAATGGACCGACTGTTGTATAATTGTGCTATTTGTTGCAAAACCCCATTGTCTCTTTTACTCTGATTATCTGTCAATACCGTTCATCTTGCTCTTTCAACCCTATATACAGCGCTCTGATACCCATGGTTCATGTGCGCGCTTTATAAAACACTCTAAAATAAAAAAATAAAACAATAAAAAATAAATGACAGAAATTGGAATTTGAAGAAGAAAAACATATAAATTCAGGGCTGAAGATGCAGAGCTGAGAAATTACAGTATTACTGTGTTTTTTCCCATTCTGAGGCACAGGTCTCGTAATAATGTGGTAATTCCACATCAAGCACAAAGTGAACCACTCCGTATTCCTAATTCTTAGTTGGTAAAAATGTAGATAAGTGCACAGCTCATGACGCGTTTCGGGCCTCCTGGCCGCTGCTCATATATATATAACTATGCCAAGTATAAGCACAAACTAAATCTAACTCTAACAACATTCTATGGTTCCTATAGTAATACTGGAACATTAAAACCCCACAGAAACGGTGCACAATGAAATGTAACACACCCCTCCCCTTTATTTATAAGACTATAAACTAAAAGGTAGTACTAAGTAGGAATGGTATTATAAACTTTCTCTTTATCAGGAATGCTTATAGGTCTATTGTTCATCTTGACTCTTGAGGCAACACTCAATTGATCGACCGGTCCATGGAAATGTTCCATAATTTTCACCTCAATTCCTACATCTGACCACCTTTTTACATTCCACACTCTGCCATCCTGGGTAGCGCCACTATTCTTGTTGACCTTGACCACTCTAATCGCATTCCCAAACTTAGAACCACGTTTAGTAACCACAGATATTTTCTTGATCCTTACCATATCACCCACACTGAAAGCTGGAGTTTTGACCTTCCATTTCAAATCATACCTACTCTTTATTTTCTTTTGTTTCTCTTTCACTCTTCCTGCCACTTCACACCGATCAATTTCTCCACCACGGACACAACTTGGAAATAGGATCTCTTCCCTTCAACAGTGTAAAGGGACTGACTTCAGAGACCGAATGAGGTGTTATGCAGTATATCCACAGTTTTCCCTTAATACATTTTTCCATTCACTTCGAGTCTTCCTCGCCACATCCACAGCATCTTTAAGAACACAATTAAAATGCTCAATTTGTCCGTTCTCTTGTGGTTTGTAAAGAGATGTAGTGATATGTTTGATACCACGCATTTTAAGAAAAGTTTCCATCTCATGCGAAGTAAGTTGCACACCATTGTCTGTCAAAAGAACTACCGGACACCCTTCATGAGCAAATATTTCTATGAAAAATGTAATGGCTGCTTTGGAAGGGGCCTGGGAGACAAATGTAACCTATGGCCATTTAGAATGGTAGTCGATGAGGACTAAAGCAAACCTGGCGTCAGAAGGTAAGCAATAAAACAGGCAAGAAATATCGAATGCTAATTCCTGCCAAGGAGCACTAGGCCACTCTACTGGTTTTAGTGGAGCAGAATATGTTCTGAGCATCTTATCACTACTCATACACTCCATGCATTCTCTCACAGTATGATCCACCATCTTGATCAAGCATGGCCACCAAAAACTCTCCCTAATGAAACATCTCATTAAGGTCATTCCTTGATGCCCCACATGTGCCAAATTCAGAATCTCTTCTTGCATGGCCATAGGCGGAATACACTTTACCCTCTTTAAATAACACTTCTCCCTGCAATTCAAGTACATCTGAGACTTTAACGTAAGGCCTGACCTCAGGCTGTACCTGTCTCTCCCTAGGCCATCCATCTCTCACATCCATCTCTCACATACTGTTTTACCAATTTGCATACTTCATCTTCACCCATCGCACTATTCCATTTTTCTTCTGAAATGCTTTCAAATTCTGTACCCACACAATCTTTGATTGTAGCTACCATTTCCAGTTCATCTTTATGCTCATTACTACTATTCTGACATGGCAGCCTAGATAGACAATCAGCTGTGACATTATTGATGTCCGGAACATATTCCATCTGGAAGTGAATCTTGCAATGCGTGCAGTCGAATTCCACCCAGCTCCTGGAGATAATATATTTACCAAAGGTTTGTGATTCTTTCTTGGCAAAAATCTGCTACCCCATACATAATTATAAAATGCTCAATGGCCCAAAAACAAGCAATTAATTCCTTTTTGATATCTGTGTACCTCCTTTCACACTCTGACAATGTCCTAGACACAAAGGCCACACACCATTCATCGCTTCCATTCCTTTGACTCAACACTCCCCCAATACCATATAAACTTGTGTCAACTGTTATTGCGCACATTTTGTTCAAACAAAATGATTTCTGAGAGGGAGCACATTCAATATCTTCCTTCATTTGTTGAAATGCTTTTTCCTGTTTCTCCGTCCACAAGAACTCACTTTTGTTCCTTGTTGGCTCCCTAAGCGGTTCCATCTTAGAGGCAAATCCTTGAAAAAAATTGCTGTAATACTCACATAACCCAGCAACTGACAACAGTTTTTCCTTATTGTCTGGGGCAGGAGCATTCATAATGGCATTCACAAGAGATTTATTAGGGACCACACCATCACCAGATAACGTGTGCCCCAAATATTCAACCATTTCACAAACAAATTTACACTTTTCAGATTTCAGAGTGAGACAATGACTCTCTAATACTTTACAAACGTCTTTTACATGCCCCATATGTTCCTCAGTATTCTTGGAAAAGATCAAGATGTCATCTTGAAAACATTTCACATAACACCCCATTTCCTTAAACATGTGACACATTACTCTCAGGAACACAGAAGCTGCCGAGGTCAAGCCAAACGGCATCCTCTTAAATTGGAACAATCCTAGAGGAGTGATGAATGGCGTTAAATGCATAGATTGTTCAGTGAAGTCAACTTGGTGATAAGCTGAACGGAAATCCAGTGTAGTAAATACCTTAGCCCCCTCAAGCATACACATTACCTCATTTATGTTACATAGTGGATGACAATCTACCACCAAGTTTTCATATAAAGTTCTTAAGTCTACACATAACCTGAGACTTTTGTCCAGTTTTCATACCAAAACAATGGGAGAAACCCATTCAGATGACTCCACTTCTTCCACAATTCCCTTTCACCAACTCATCTAGCCTGTTTTTTAGTTCTTCTCTTACATTTATAGGCACCCTCCTTAATTTCTGTTTGACGGGCACTGCTCCCTTTTCCACTTTTTCACTTTGATATTGTGTTTGAAACCAACCAACCTTCTCAATCCCTCGGTAAATACACTTGGAAATCCTTGAATTAGATTGAAATCCTCTGTTATCACTAAGACAGGTTCCTTCTTCCTGGGATTAAGAATGATAACTAATCGGGCATGATCTCTCCACCCTAAGACATTCACACCTTTTACTGCTACATACAATCTGATATTTGCTTTCCCGATCTTTAAATTCAATATCTACCTCCTCATATCCTTAAATATCTATCCTAGAGCCATCAAAGCTTTCAGCAATAATGTCTGATGCTTTAAGATTGTCAATATTGACCAGGTCTCCTAACTTTTGTGTACTATATTCTCTCGTTATGATGGTACAAGGTGAACCAGAATCAGCCATTAACACTAGCTCAACATTCAAAATCCTAAAAGAACTCTTGGGAGATCCAATCACATATTCTTCCCCATCTTCATCTTCCCCTCCCACTTTTGAATCATTAATGGACAAAATAATTCCACACTCTGCTTCCTCCTGGCCCACTTGACTGGTACCTTCATCTATGCATGAAACCTTGGCTCTCGAACTACTACTGCTAGAATAACATCTGGTATCCTTACATACCCGTGAAAAATGCCCAATTCTACCACATCTAGTATACTCCTTCCCAATCACAGGGCACTCTAAAACAATGTACTTGTCTGTCATTACTTTTTTTAATCAGTACACCACATGAGTTGCTCACTCCTACACTGCAGATGTCACCCGTGTTCCCAAACTCTTTCTTGAGAGATTTCATACACCTTTCTGATTGTTCCATGGCGTTAGCTGTGCTTATAATGGCCTGCAAGTTAGAATACCCCATAATCCACAATTGTTCTTGTACCTTCTTGTTTTTCACATGTACAATGGTCTGATCTCTGATAATTTCCTCCATGATAGATCCAAAATTACAATTCGTAGAAAAGGTTCTTAGGCCAGTGAGGAAATCATCAAAAGATTCACTATCTTCTTGTGCTCTGGTATAAAACTTAAATCTGTTGAGAGCAATGCTAGTCGAAGGTTTGAAACGAGTTTCTAACCTGAGTAACGCTTCCTCATATACATTACGATCACCTCCGCCATCAATTTGCGGTAAAGCTATAAAAACTACTTGTCTCTCAGAACCAAGGCAATGTGTCAGTATAGTTTTTTATACTCACGCTGCCATCCTCTCCCCATCAATTGCCCTTAAATAGGTAACAAATTCCTCTTTCCATCTCAGCCTTGGAATGGGAGGCTCTCCTTTGTTTTGAAGAAACTTGGAAGGTGGATCAAATTGCATGTTGGCTGATTGTTAACAGTGTTATTAACAGTACTGGAATTCACATGTAAAGGTTGTGCACAATGTGTCTAAAAGAAAAATGCCCCAATAGAAATTACTTGAGATTAAATGATCCTCTCAAATTCCACTGTGTAAATTGATGTATAATTATACAATCCACTGCAGCACAGTACCTTGATAATTGTTCCCAGCCGTGAGTAAAGTATACAAACTTGAAGAAGGGAAGAAAAAATAGCGAAAGGCAATTTTTAACGAAGTCAAACGACGCACGATAAATTCTTCTCTGGGGCTTAGCGCTAGAGCGGTATCCAGGCAACGCCTCAAGCTTCTGGGAGCATTGGGTTCTATGTTCCGTGAGTGCTGAGGCTGACGCGGTAAATAGAATGTAGCGCATGAAGCAGAAAGTGTGTGAGTACAGTATGCTTGAAGGGCTTGTGTAGCAGCAGTCAGCGCGTGCCTTGAATTTAGTTACTTTCTTAGAAATCACCCACATTGGTGAAA
Organism: Triturus cristatus; assembly: GCF_964204655.1. Lineage (NCBI taxonomy): Eukaryota > Metazoa > Chordata > Amphibia > Caudata > Salamandridae > Triturus > Triturus cristatus. The sequence goes on along the minus strand of NC_140587.1, from coordinate 201,020,195 downwards.
ATCTCCATAAAGGCTCCAGGACTTATCTGGATGACCAGAATTTCAGCAAATTATAGCACGGAGCAGGATCCACACCATGAACAGCTTTCGCAGGGTCCGACGTGTAGAGGAATCATCAGGAACATCAAATCGCCTGTGCTGCTGGGAAACAACCATTACAACGCGGACGTTAAAATTAATTTATTATTTTGCTCACTTGTTCAGTCAAACTGAACAAGTGGGACCTTAAGGAACCTTTCAGAGCTGACATGCCAGTGTGGCCCTGGTGGCTTGCACGCATGATGACGTTTCTGACAGCCTACGGAGGCACATACTTGTCACCTCTGAATAAGATCTCATTTATTACATTTAACTCATCAGAAACTTGGGCAAAGTACTGCAACTGTCCCTTCATGTGGTTGATAGGTGGCCAACCTGACAGAGCAAACACTTTGGCTCTCCTCAGAGCATCACCCTCTGTCTCTAACTCCTAACACATTTCATGTGTCAATGGTACATTTTGCAACACACAAACCTCACTCACACTATTAACCACATCTACATGATTCTCAACATTCACTTCAATTTGCAAATGTATTCTGGTCCTTCCAGATCAGTACACATACCCCTTTGCCTGTCACATAGATATTGATGAATTCCTTTCTCTCTTTGAACTTTACTTCTGCACAGAAACAACCTTTAAAATCAACGGTTCTCCCATCAATAGCTGCTGCTGCTATTTCAGGGTTCAAGAGCGTTCCAACTAGGGATGAAAACTTTACAAGTTAATATAGAACCAGTATCCTCCATAACCTCCAGTTCAATGTTCATTATTTGCAGGGTGCACATGTGTGATCTATCTACCTCTCCTCCAGACTTGTTTTTTAATTTTTTAACACCTATTGGCTTGATATCAGGCTCACCACATTCCTTTTCATCACAGATAATATCTGGCAATAGTTGTACGACCCCAGATCTTTGAGGGCTCCTGCCTTCTCTGCAGACTTTGCTAAAATGCACTGTAAGAAACTGGGTTACTGGTTGAGGGGGGTGTATCCCTACTCAAGAAGGGACCATAGGGTATATTTACAAGAGTTTATCGCCACAGGAACATCACTTTTTATGACGTTCCTGTGGTGATAAATCCTTCGCCTTATTTATAAGGCAGCATTAAGCCACTTAACATGGCTTAACGCCACCTTGTGAATAAGACCCATTTTCACACAGCACTTAGCGTGGAAGGGGCGGGCAATGGGTGATGTGGTGGGCGTTCTGCTGCAACACTCATTGCTTCTTGATTCTGCCCTCTATTTACAAGGGTGGTGTAAATATGGGGCGCCGCCACAAATAGGACCAGGGAAAACTTGGTCTTAAACTGGCAAAAACAAATTTCTCCTCGCTTTACCTGTTTGTATGTGTGCTGCATTCTGCACCGGGTCTGAGATACAGCAAGGCTGCATTGAGAAGTCCGGCATTGAGGATCCCAATGATGAGGGCTTGAGATACGACTTTCGGCATTGAGGCTGCATTGCGCAGTAGGGGCAATGCATTGGTTCTGAGGCGCTGTGAGGCCGTGAAGTTGAGTCCGTTGTCGAGCCTGCCGTCGATGAGGGATGCGAGGGCCTGCATCAAGGATTCAACGTGCAGCAGCAGTTCTGATGAGGCAACAGGTTGCAATTTGATGCAGGTCTTGCGACGGAACCGATCCACTCAGTAGCGGTGATGCTTCGGTTCTGTTTGGGATTGCAGAGGAGATGCATTGGTTCCACTTGATCCACAGAGGCTGGCAGAGCACCTTAGGCCCACTTCCAAGGGTCCAGGCCTTGGGTGGCATCACTTGGCAGGGTAGACTCTAAGATGAGAGAGTCCAGGTGCTGGGCTCAAAGTTTTTGGAGCCTTCTGTCCTTGAGGCTCTGTTTAGGAGGCCAGCCAACTAGCCCTTGGAGTCACTTTGGGGTCCTGAGTTCAACAGATGCATGTCCAGTCCTTCTCACCCAGGAAAAAGGACAACAGACAGGAGGTCAGCAGGGCAACAGTCAGTCAGTCAGAGCAGCAGTCCAGCTCAGTGACAGTCCTTTCAGCAGCACAAATGTCCTTCTTCCTGGCAGAGTATCCACAGGTCCAGAAGTGTACTGAAGAGTTGGTGTCTGAGGTGCAATATTTCTACCTGTTGCACTCCCCCTGGAAGGTGGGTGAAGCTACTAGAGGTTTCCCTTTGAAGTCCTAAGACATCATGCCTTCCCTGTCCTGGCACCACACTAACTACAGGGGGTATGCAGCCCTTTGTGTGGAGGAATGACACAGCCTATTCAAGGGTAAGTAGGGCTGTTGCAAGCTCTGACCTCCCATCGTGCCAGTGATCGCCAATCCAGGCACACCTAAGCTCTCCATTGTGTGTGGCTGTCTAAGAGGAATATAAAAAGCCCAACTGCCAGCTACACCCAGTCACCCAGAGACAGGCTACCGGCTCTAAATAGCTAAGGCAGGAAAATGCCAATTTTTTAAAAACTGCATTTTCAAAATTGTAATTTAAAATCCGACTTTACTATGAGAGGGAAGTTTTCAATACAATTCCAAAGACACCACACATGAACTGGCTAGCTGCTCCCATTTGGAATTTACAACTTATTAAATGTAATAAAGTAACTTGAATGTTATCTTAGGGGAGAGGTTGGCCTTGGAGTAGTGGAAATGAATTTTAAGAGTTGATCACTCCCAGGACATGTAAAACTTAATATTACATGTCCTACTATTTAAATACATTGCACCCTACCCTGTGGGTTGTTTAGGGCATAGCCTCTGAATATATTAAAAAGGAAGGTTTGGGCCTGGCAAGGTTCAATGTGCAAAGTCGAAATGGCAGTTTAAAAACTGCACACATAGGCTCTGCAGTGGCAGGTCTGGACATGTTTAACTGGAGTACTTAAGTGGGTGGCATAAGCAGTGCTGGAGGCCCACTTGTAGCATTTAATTTACAGACCCTGAGTACATGTTGCACCTACCTTACACGTGACTTATAAGTAAATTAAATATGCCAATTGGAGATAATCTATTGTTACCATGTTTTAAGAAGTGAGCACATGCATTTTAGCACTGGTTACCAGTGGTAACATGCTCAGAGTCCTAAGGCCAACAAAACCGAGTTCAGCGAAAAATGGAGGAGGAAGGCAAAAAGTTTGGGGGAAGATCACCCAGGGCTGACAGGTTTAACATGCCCAGTGCATCCACAGATGTGACAATCTCTTCCTAGTGCAGGACAGTTTTCATATAATGCAATGTGTGGAAAACTTCCACATATGAAACATAAAAGCTTAGTGCCATTCTTCCTTTATTTTCTTATCTCACTCTTCTTGGAATTGCTGATCACACTGCTCACTTCATTGGACTTGCTGGTAGGCCTCTCGTCATTGACCTCAAGCACCCAGGAAACTGACTGCTCAGTTGTCTTGGCCGACTTGATTACTTCATCAAGGGTAGGATCACCTACGCCCCACAATTGTTCTTGCATTTGCTTGCTGTTAGTATTGGTCATTAATTAGTGACAAATCATGTAAATTGCAGATATTCCAAAATTGCAAGTGGTAGATAACCCCCTTAAAGTTGTAATCACCTCATCAACTGCAGCCACGGCCTGTATAGGGCGTGCTACCGGGGCGGTGATGTAGGGCGGGGAGGGGCAGGGTGGGGGGCTGTTAAATGAAGCATACGGCCGATTTCAGGTAAGTAACGAAAAAAAAAAAATTAGTTGCGCGTGCTGCATCGCATTTGCCGCTTGTTGATATGCCCCCACAAGTGGCATAAAAGGGAGAATGCTCGGTCAGCCTGGACGGACGGGAAGGAATGACGCTTTGTCCAGTCAGAGTAGCAGCAGCAGATAAGCGCTGCCAGTCTGGGCAGAAATTAGATGCCCTCTGCCCCATCGGAGGCACAGCATTGAAAGATGGCAGTCCTTGGAGGTAAACAGAGCTGATATCAGGCACAACTAGCGAGGCAGGTGTTCGCGTGATCAGCAAATCACCAGCTGAACAGTGGGAAATGAAGGACAATTCACCCAATTGACAGCAGCGACAAGACAACCGCGTTCGAGCCTCAGGACGGACGCAGCTCTTCTGGCCAGATGGCAGCCGGTCCGGTCCTGCTTGTACAACCATGGCAAGGAAACACAGAGAGTTATCACGGTCCTCGTCGCCAATGTGTGTTAGAACGCCGAGTAGTAAAGCAGATGTTCCTTATTGATCATCTCAGAATAGAGATCACATCCAGGATAACAATAATTGCAAACTGTCGCACTACATAACTCTCCTGATTATACCAGGCAAGGGGGAAAGGAAAGGGCAGGAAAATGTAGGAAAGAAGACATCCATGGGACACAAGAAGTCGTATTATAATAAAAACAATTTAACAAAGATAACAAGGAAGCATTGGCACACCGACGCTCCACCCGTTGAATGCCTCCCTAGCCTAGTAGTAACGCAAGGCTGCGCATATCGCTGCTTTTGTTACTATTCGGCAAGAATCCCACACAAATCTGATTAGCGTGGCTTTGTAAATCAAAAATGATGTTTTGCATGTGACTGCCTCAGAAACGTGGTGCATTCGCAGCGCAAAATATTAGTAAACCCCCCTCTCGTGTATTGCGGTGTTAAGAACAGACTCTTCCCGTGTGCTTTGGAAGGACTTTATGTTTTTGCTCACATTATTCGCTTTTCTGCTGGGCCGGATATTGCACACCTGGCTATAGATTTCTCCCCCAACTTAACATGCATGTCATTCATGTATCATATGTCACATTGTTGGCATCTGTATAAGGAACATTCTGCTTTGCTGTGCCATCATTGGCGTAACGCAAAATGATTGGGCCCCCTGAAACATGTGGTGAGGGGCCCCAGAGTCTACTATATGTCAGAGATAGTCATTGACCTTGTACTGAATGGGTGCCCCCTGAAAGGCAGACGGGCACTGAAGGGGTGGGGAACCCCCTTACCCCTGTACAGCAAGGCCTCCTGGGGCTTGTGTTACGCCCCTTTTGTGACATCGCACTATTTTGTTAAGTTCAGTGTTTCAGGTGAGGTGGATTGTAATACATACCCAAAACGGCATTACAATCAGAAATACTTATATACATTTTGATTCCTTGCCCTACAAGGGTGAAGAAAAACTACATTTCATCACGACATGCCCAGAGATAGCAGCCCGTGATGGCGGGAGGGTCTTGCAAGGCGACCTCGTCCTAAATGGGGAGCCACTGACCGTAAAACTCATTGCCAGAGGGGAATATTGAACTTTGAAAGATAAATCACGTTTGCCAGCTTCCTGTTCGGATCTGTGCACGAGCTGTGAAGCAGCCCCATTTGTGAAGCCGGGCAGCCGTGGGAAGTTTAACGTCCTGTCCTCCTCTTCCAGTGCTTAATGACCCCGTGTTAGGTGACGCGCTCCGAGAGGCCGCATGCGGCGACTGAAGAAAGGCTGCATTCATTTCCCTATGTTAATAAATAAGGGATTCAGTGACTCCCTCAAATGACAGTGTCTCATATTAACCTCATCAGCGCGTGGCAGACACTCAGCAATGCAGTCCCGGTGGTCTGACAAATGGGGCAATGTCTGTTTATACTTCAGTATTTACTTAGCTGTCTCTCCAGTCATTTGCAATGAATAATATACAGTGCAGTATTTTCCTATGCCTATATACATCCACAGGGGCTTTAGTTTAGCCCCCTTAAGCCATTGATGGAATTGTGTGTCATTCAAACATTGGACCTTCCCACAAGCAGTATCCATGAGGCACAACATGGACCAGACCCTTTTAGCTATTGCTTTATTACAGCGTCTGTCAAATTTTCGGATCAACCCGTAGGACTCTCATTTGCTGATTAGAATGTTCCCTGAACAGAGTGACGTCGTTTCGCTCTTGCACAGCTACGTCCGCAGAAGAGGGGAAGTGAGGAGAAGCAACAAAGGAGTCCCACCACATTCATACCACACTCAGTTGAGTTATGTGACACAGGGGGCTCAGAAAGTTACTTGCATGTTGTTTTGCACTCCGTGTTCATACAGTAGTCACATGGTAATACTGCATGCAGGCAAGGTCCTTGCCCTGAGGGCAACCAATGCCAAGCCATGTGTTTTGTATTGCATGCATGTTACTAATATTTTTTAAACAAACACAAAACAAGACAGTAAAGATGGGGGCGAGGGGCGCTTTTTCTTTTTCTTTTCAAGTAATGCGTTGTTTTGGAGAACTCTATTCTCTGAAACCACAAGATCTATTGTAGTTCATGAAGTTTACTGTCATACCGTAATGACTACTACATTTTCCCCGTAGAGTGTGGCCTGTGCACATCAGGTCTAGTAGAAGCTTGTCCTTGTTTTGTTTTTGTTTGTTTATTAACCGGTGGCGCTTTGCTGTAGATCTCCTAATACGAAGCTGCTGTACCAAGTCGGAATGGGTAAGTACGATGTCAATGAATACCATGATATGTGCAGGCCTGACAACAGCAATATCAATAAATGCAATGTCAACCTATGCCATAATCTAGGCCCGCACAACAGTGTCGATACCGGCAGTAACGATATCAATGTATGCCATAAACCATGCATGAATTACAATGTTGTTACCAGTAAAAACAGTGTTGAACTCTGTGATCTAGGCATGCATAACTATGTCAATATCAGTAAAGAGAATATTGATGTACGCTATGACAACTGTATGCACAATGTTGAGAATGTTTATTAAAATGATAGCAGTGACAGCCATATTACTTTCAGGGGCTCCAATGAGCTCGTATCATTGCGTCGGATTTACCCAAGGTGACCTCCCCATCTACCCTCAGTCAGAGATTTGCGGTCAAGCAAGTCCTGCAACCCACATCCACACCCATCAAATGACAGGGCACAGGTGGGGTCTCTCTTGACCCAAAGACAAACACGCACCCAGGGAAAACCCTGATTGATCCCACAGATAGATAATTGCACCACAAACAAGCCAGAGGAAATTGGCCCCAATAAAACATGTTTGGTCGAAGGCTCAGGTTCCCCAAAATACCACAAAGTTACATATCACATGTAGCTAGGAACACTCAGCCAATCAGGACATGACATGCACACCACGCTTAGTGATCACACGCTCCTCATGCCGGACAACTGGAGACATACACTCTAGTCCACACTAGCTCTTCCCAAGGTCGAGAGTCATCTGTAGCCTTATCAGTTGCCCAAACCTGTTAATTTATGACTGGGATGCTTTTTCAGGAATGCAGATCTTACTTTATTTACCTCATGAGATGTATATAATGTCAGGCAAAACTCTGTATGCCGAGAGGCTTTCCTCAGATGCATTCTGTCGAGACTCTCCTGGCCGCGGCCTTTAATGAAACCAATTTATTCCTGTTTTGCCAAATGCCTCTTTATTTTTCAATTCTTTAAGGTAAATTCATATACAAGAAACAGCCCTATTCTTAACTAAATCTGTGATCTCGGCTGGTGCTGCTGCCCATCGGAGGGACTTCTTGGACTTTCATCCCAGCTCTTTTGAAATCAACACCGCGCCTCGCGGCCCCCGCTTCGCGGGAGCCGCTCGAGGGACCGGGACTCTGCTGCAGTCACTTGGGGAATTGTTGCTGGTGTGCTGACACTGACCCTGCAAGAACCGGCGTATTCAGGACTGCGAGGACCAGGGTGCTGTGCACGAAGCAGATCAGCCGCACCTGGTCCTCTTCCTGACTCCTCCCCCAACACCTTAAACAGGCGGTGCAGCCCCCTGATCGTGGGCTCCATCTGTGATCTCGGCTGGTGCTGCTGCCCATCGGAGGGACTTCTTGGACTTTCATCCCAGCTCTTTTGAAATCAACACCGCGCCTCGCGGCCCCCGCTTCGCGGGAGCCGCTCGAGGGACCGGGACTCTGCTGCAGTCACTTGGGGAATTGTTGCTGGTGTGCTGACACTGACCCTGCAAGAACCGGCGTATTCAGGACTGCGAGGACCAGGGTGCTGTGCACGAAGCAGATCAGCCGCACCTGGTCCTCTTCCTGACTCCTCCCCCAACACCTTAAACAGGCGGTGCAGCCCCCTGATCGTGGGCTCCATCTGTGATCTCGGCTGGTGCTGCTGCCCATCGGAGGGACTTCTTGGACTTTCATCCCAGCTCTTTTGAAATCAACACCGCGCCTCGCGGCCCCCGCTTCGCGGGAGCCGCTCGAGGGACCGGGACTCTGCTGCAGTCACTTGGGGAATTGTTGCTGGTGTGCTGACACTGACCCTGCAAGAACCGGCGTATTCAGGACTGCGAGGACCAGGGTGCTGTGCACGAAGCAGATCAGCCGCACCTGTTCCTCTTCCTGACTCCTCCCCCAACACCTTAAACAGGCGGTGCAGCCCCCTGATCGTGGGCTCCATCTGTGATCTCGGCTGGTGCTGCTGCCCATCGGAGGGACTTCTTGGACTTTCATCCCAGCTCTTTTGAAATCAACACCGCGCATCGCGGCCCCCGCTTCGCGGGCGCCGCTCGAGGGACCGGGACTCTGCTGCAGTCACTTGGGGAATTGTTGCTGGTGTGCTGACACTGACCCTGCAAGAACCGGCGTATTCAGGACTGCGAGGACCAGGGTGCTGTGCACAAAGCAGATCAGCCGCACCTGTTCCTCTTCCTGACTCCTCCCCCAACACCTTAAACAGGCGGTGCAGCCCCCTGATCGTGGGCTCCATCTGTGATCTCGGCTGGTGCTGCTGCCCATCGGAGGGACTTCTTGGACTTTCATCCCAGCTCTTTTGAAATCAACACCGCGCATCGCGGCCCCCGCTTCGCGGGAGCCGCTCGAGGGACCGGGACTCTGCTGCAGTCACTTGGGGAATTGTTGCTGGTGTGCTGACACTGACCCTGCAAGAACCGGCGTATTCAGGATTGCGAGGACCAGGGTGCTGTGCACGAAGCAGATCAGCCGCACCTGTTCCTCTTCCTGACTCCTCCCCCAACACCTTAAACAGGCGGTGCAGCCCCCTGATCGTGGGCTCCATCTGTGATCTCGGCTGGTGCTGCTGCCCATCGGAGGGACTTCTTGGACTTTCATCCCAGCTCTTTTGAAATCAACACCGCGCCTCGCGGCCCCCGCTTCGCGGGAGCCGCTCAAGGGACCGGGACTCTGCTGCAGTCACTTGGGGAATTGTTGCTGGTGTGCTGACACTGACCCTGCAAGAACCGGCGTATTCAGGACTGCGAGGACCAGGGTGCTGTGCACGAAGCAGATCAGCCGCACCTGGTCCTCTTCCTGACTCCTCCCCCAACACCTTAAACAGGCGGTGCAGCCCCCTGATCGTGGGCTCCATCTGTGATCTCGGCTGGTGCTGCTGCCCATCGGAGGGACTTCTTGGACTTTCATCCCAGCTCTTTTGAAATCAACACCGCGCATCGCGGCCCCCGCTTCGCGGGAGCCGCTCGAGGGACCGGGACTCTGCTGCAGTCACTTGGGGAATTGTTGCTGGTGTGCTGACACTGACCCTGCAAGAACCGGCGTATTCAGGACTGCGAGGACCAGGGTGCTGTGCACGAAGCAGATCAGCCGCACCTGTTCCTCTTCCTGACTCCTCCCCCAACACCTTAAACAGGCGGTGCAGCCCCCTGATCGTGGGCTCCATCTGTGATCTCGGCTGGTGCTGCTGCCCATCGGAGGGACTTCTTGGACTTTCATCCCAGCTCTTTTGAAATCAACACCGCGCCTCGCGGCCCCCGCTTCGCGGGCGCCGCTCGAGGGACCGGGACTCTGCTGCAGTCACTTGGGGAATTGTTGCTGGTGTGCTGACACTGACCCTGCAAGAACCGGCGTATTCAGGACTGCGAGGACCAGGGTGCTGTGCACGAAGCAGATCAGCCGCACCTGGTCCTCTTCCTGACTCCTCCCCCAATACTGTTGCCCTCCATAATATGAATGTCTCCCTGCCTACTCGCGCTAGCGGGACGCGCGCGGGACGCAGCCCGGGGCGAAGACCGGGCAAAGAGCGGGCCGTTTGAGGCCGTTCGAGGTCAGCGAGGTCAGGTCGGGGCTACCCTCTTTTGTATATCATTTTAACAGTTCTGTTGCTCCTTGTTTGTTGATTAGTTACTATTTCTTACCCACAGTCTAGCCAGGGGGTTGCCGTTGTTGTTTACCAAGCTATGTCTACAAGGCAAACACGGAGCAAGGCCGCAAATGGCGGCCCCTCAATCATTGGTCCTATGGACGATTTTATTACTCGTACTAACACAGCCATAGACTATGAGATTTCTAAACTCCAGACTCGAGTTTCCCTGGAACTGGCATCCGCTAGGAGATTGTCCCAGGTAATTGATCAGTCAAAAAAATCTTCCCTAGGCCATATAGCTACTGTGGTTACCCCGGTGCGCCCACCTATCCCCCACTGTGTAGTTGCACAGGTTGATGTTCATCACACCCCGGTTCTCCCCACATTACCCCCCACTTTAGAGCCACTGACCCAGGATAGTGCAATGAATTCTCTTAATACGCCTTTTAAGCAGGATGTTAGTTCTAATAATTCTATCCCTGCTATGTTTCCACTCAGGCGCTCTATTAACAAAAAATATCAACCCAAAAAAAGATGCACCTCCCGGTCTGCTTACGGTCGCAAGAAGGCTAAAATTGTGGTTGCACAATACCCGAATTTGACTAGTGCTCCGGCATTAAATTCCATAGAAGGGCGTGTGCCCAGGGATCAACCACATCATGTGGGAGCTAAAGAGGGTCCAGTCTCTGCTCCCTTGACTGCTTCTACGGTCACGGAGTCAGAGGTTGAGGTTGAGGGCCTACATGTAGAGAATGGGGAAAGTAATGAAGGAGAATTCATAGGTTTAGTTTGGGAAACCCTCAAAAAACTTCTTACTCCTCTCGATCTTAGACTCTCACGTATTGAGAATAATCTGCTCGAGATGGAAAAGAGCATCATTGCTCTGGCCACTCTCGGCCTGAGAAGTCTAGAAAACCAGGGTTTTCCTGCAGTTGAGCCACCCCCCCATGGTTTAACCCCTCAAGTCCCGCAAACCTCCCTTCCTGTCCCCGCCACTGCACATTTGATTCCTACATCAGGGACTGTGGGTGTGGATCCTACTAACACCGCCTCCATACCTAAGGCTCTAAAGCGTCCTTCCCCCCAACTATTAGCTAAATCCAAAGTTGGTGCACCGCGTAGGCCCCCTCCTAGCGAAGTGGCGTTACATTCATCTAAGAGCCCTCCTGCTAAGAACAACTTTAGAGGGGGTTACATTGATCTCCCTCCAGAGGCCAATGATCATGTGGTTGTGCTGACGGGTGTCCCTGAGTTAGGAAGTGGCCATCATGAGAACTATGAGTCTCTGAAGAACAAGACAGTTCATTGGCTTAACGTGAATAGACCAATCCCTATTGGACAGAGAAGTAGAATCTTGATGGTACGCAGAACCCCCTGGGTGGGCCCCTCAAAGAAATCTAGTCCCGGGGACTGTATAGTGGTGACCTTTGAGGACCCTCACACGGCACATTACATCTGCTCCTGGCCTACTGGTGAAGGTTCTCTTGTTACACCAAGGCCATTGTCCTTTTTTTACCCTCCGTGTCCTAGTTACACACGGGAAGAGAATTGGTCTGTTGTACACCACCATAACTGGAGGAGCCATCCCAAAAAAGTTCAAGATTCATGTATAAATTGGTATGGTTTCTCCACCTCAAATCGGTTTGCTGGGCTTGAGGAGGTAGATTGACTCGTATGCCAACCGGTTCCCCAGGTCCCCTTATTACAGGCCTTGGGGCACAACGACTCTTCTCTTGTAGTGTCTGTTCCTTCGGTTGTTAGCTCCCTTAGTCTAGAGGGAACGTTTTCTGTTTTACCTATAGAGGAGAGTTTGTATACGCCATGTATTTCCGACTCCCAAGTAGTAGGGGATCAACTGAATCCATCTTGTACTATCCCCTTGCCTCCAATTCAGGATGTTTTGCCAATTCAAAATGTTTCATCAATCAGGAGGTTGTCTGATGTAGCAATAGCACCCTATCACCACCAGTTTGAGCCACTACTTAGGCTAAACAGATCTACTGCGGAGGGGGTAGGACCTGCGTCCATTCTGGCCACACTAGATAATCCTCCAAGGGAGATTACCCCTGACGTCCCTTTGCTAAAGATTATAAGTTGGAATGTAGCAGGGCTCGCCCGTAACTTTGAAATCCCTGAATGGAATGCCTTTTTGGACCCTTATAACATCTGTCTTTTGCAGGAAACGTGGTGCCTTGAACCTAAGCACAGAGTGGGCTTTACGACCTACTTTGTTCCAGCCTCCCTTCAATATGGACGTAAAGGCCGCCCGTCGGGTGGCCTTCTTATATGGGTTAATATTGCTTTAGGTTTAACTGTAACCCAAAAGCCGACGCATTCTCCTGATCTCCAGAGGATATCCATCCTTTGCCCAGGGGGCAGGAAGTTGGAGGTCTTTAACCTCTACTTAAGGGGGGCTAGGGGCGGGTCTTCTACTCTATCCTCCACAGGATTAAGTAACGATCTTTCCGCCTGCTGTATTGATTCTTATATTCTTCTCGCAGGCGACTTTAATTGCTGTTTCGAGCCATTGGCCAGGGAGGATATTTTGGATACCTGGGATGAGGATATAAGGAGAGGCATTCCCACCCTGACCCTAGACCCGATCCCTAAATGGTCCCAGAGCGTGGTAGACATCAATGCTCTCTGTATGGAATTTGACCTAAGATCAACTAATGGTCGATCCAAATCGGATCTTTTGGGTGCGCACACCTATAACAGGATGGGACACACTTCTAGAATAGATTATGTTCTGTTGAATTATAACTTGTGGCCACTCCATTACGATATGGAGGTTATTGCGTCTTGCGATAGCGACCACAATCCTCTCTCCTTAACATTGATTTCCCCCTGGGAGGCTGGGAACATAGCTGAGTTCCCCTACAAGTGGAAAACCTCCCATGAGCTTGCTCCTTCGCGCTGTGGCAGGTGCCTAAAGTGGGCTAAAGTAGCAGCGGATGAGGAAAGGATGGCACAGGCAGGGACCACTATGGCAGCATCGGGCACGCGCCTTGAAGCCCTGGGTACCACCAGCCAATCTGTTTCATCATTATTCACAGAAACCATTGCGCTGTTAAGTGATTTGTTTATTATACCCCAACCCAGCGCGAATGTTTCTGCGAAAAGTGCTCCTAGGGCAAGAAACAAGTGGTATTCCTCTAAATGTCGGGCCGCAAAGGGGGAACTTATTTCTGCAGTGAAAAGTAAGGATGCAGGCAGCATTAGATGGGCGAGGAAACGCTATAAAAAAGTTATGGCTGAGGCAAAGGAGGCCCATGATTATAGTTTTTGGTGGGATTTAGTGGAGGCAAGCTCCAGGAAAGACACCAAGGGGTTCTGGGAGCTGCTGAGAGCTAGGGACAAACCTTTTGATTCCCTGCTTACCTGCAATATTCCTGGCGATCTTTGGTTTGCCCACTTCTCTAAACTCTACTCTGCCCAAAGTGGGGTACTCCATCCTAACATGGGCCTTCTCGCCAGCTTATCAGCTGAGACCTCCATTAATCCCTGCCCCTTCAGCACTGAGGAAGTTGCAAGGGCAATTAGTTGTATTGTTTCTAACAAGGCTGCCGGACCGGACGGAATCCCGGGTGACTTGCTGAAGAAATACCCATTACCCTGGAGTAGGTTAATTGCATCACTATTGAATGAGGTTGTGTCGGGAGGTTCTCTCCCTGACTCATGGAGGGGTGCTGAGGTCGTCCCTATTTTCAAAAAAGGTTGTCGGGACGACCCAGCTAATTATCGTCCTATTAGCTTGCTTGATTCTACACAAAAGGTTGCGGGCAAAGTGGTGCTAGGTAGGATTCTGCAGTGGATTGAAGAAAATCAGGTTCTGTCAGACTTCCAGGCTGGTTTTAGAGCAGGGATGGGTACCATCGAGCAGACGTTTCGCCTTCTAATGATATATTGGAAAGTGGTTGTGCTGGGTGGGGGCAGCTTGTATTTAGTCTTTATAGACTTGCGAACTGCCTTCGACCTGGTCCCACGAGTCCAACTGTGGAATGTCTTAGGTAGGTTGGGTTTACCTCCCTATTTGTTGGCCTTGCTTATAAAGTTTCACGAAAGCAACTTTGCCCAGATTAGGTGGGGTACCCAGGGGGAGAAAACATCTCGTATCTCCGTAGATAGGGGCGTCCGCCAGGGATGTGTGCTTGCCCCCACTCTGTTTTCTCTTTATGTTAACGGAGTGGTGGAACATCTGCTCCAACAGCCGTCAGACGCACCATCCTTGGCTGGCAGAAAAGTACCTACGCTCCTTTTTGCGGATGATACCCTCCTAATTTCAAAGTCACCAGCAGGTATCCAAAAGTTGCTTTCTAGCTTTAAGGCCTTTTGTGATACCAAGGGCCTGTCCATAAATATAAGCAAGACCAAATTCCTTGTTCTCAACCCTCCCAGGAAAGCGGCTGTTCCTCCTTCCCTGGACTCTGTTCCCCTTGATAGAGTCAACGAATTTGACTATCTAGGTATCCGTCTATGTGCCAATATGAGCTGGAAGGCGCATCACCAAAAGGTGTTCTTGACCCACAAGAGGGTCACAGGGGCCCTGCTCAAGGAACAACGTGCCTCAGCTTTAAAACCTATTGGGGCACTTCTTGATATATACAGGGCAAGGGTGGTGAGTGCAGCTCTGCATGGTGCGGAATTGTGGGGTATACAAAGAGTTGACATTTTGACACACCTTGAAAACAACTTTCATAAAGACCTTATGAAATTACCCCACAGTACCCCCACAATTCCCCTCCTGTTTGACGCAGGCACACGCTCAATCAGCGAGCAAGCCAGGCTACGTCCCCTTTTATTATGGGCCAGGATATGGAATGTCCCTGAATTGAGTAGTTACGCAGATGCCCTGAGCGAAATCTTATCCTCATCCGGTTGGCATAAGGTAATCTGGCTCAGGGAGGTTAAGCGACTTCTCTATGACCTGGGTTTAGGAGATGCTTGGGTCAATAGAACAGCACCCTCAAAACAATTGCTCAAAAAGATCTATTGGCTCTGGGTGGATAATGAGAGGTTGTGTAACCCCAATCATTGTAAATCTGTCGCCCAGTTTTTGTTAGTCAAGGAGATCCCTTTCAGAGAACCTTATTTGGATGCAATCTCCAACCCAGGTGATAGAGCATTATACTTTAAATTCAGGGTGGGTGTTCTTCCTCTAGGTCTTTTTACGTCTACCTGGAAACCTCCATACCAAACTGTCCCTTACTGTCCCTTTTGTAATTTAAGGGTCGAGTCCATAGCTCATCTGTTGTTCGAGTGTCATGCTTATTCTGTGCCTAGGTCGAGATGGCTGAAGCCTTTATGTAGGAGCCTAGGTACAAGATCATACTTGGAAGCTTTACGCATATTGCACTCTGACGCTCGTCCCTTCTTTGCCTGCTGTTTAGCTAAATTTTTGGGTTGGGCTTGGAGGATAGGATCTGCAAGGAAACAGCTGTTACAGTAATATCCTTTTTTTAAACTTTTAGATATCCGACAGTATATGGAATTTAATAATCATTTTATCTTGTAACTGTATTGTATTATGTCTTATTTATTGTGCGATATGTGTTGTATTGTTGTGCTTTTATGACTAACTGTCGAAATAAAGCTTTTGAACTGAACTAAATTGAGTGAGAGATGAGAGCTTAGCCCACCACACAAAGTGACATTAAGTGGGGGATTTAAAAAGAAAATCAGGGGGCTTCACTTTCCCCATTGACGTACATTGAAGCAACAGCAATTCCAGGTGAGAGACAGCTAAAATTAAGGTATTTGGGGTTTAAAGCATAGGGAGTTACCCACCTGAATCAGGTGTTTTGGCATGTATGCAGTGATTGAATGAGTATTTGCAAAGTTCAGCTGGGGACCCTCAACTGCTTGCAGGTGCTTCAATTTACTTATTTTAAATTAAAAATTCTTGCTGTTGCATAGCGTGGCCACCTTCAGTATAAAAAGTGTGTCACGTTAAAATGACAATACATAGTGGCATTTTAAACAGTTTTCAAATTAGCCAATATGTCTAAGAAGCACCTTATTATGCGTGCCCTGACTCCGCAAACTTTGTATGCACGTGGTTATGCTTGTTAAAACTCCATTGGCTAGTAAGGCACACTTTTACTACAAAAGAGGTTCCATTTTTTATTGCATGAATTGCTTCTGTACAATATACTGGGTCATCTAGAAATACAGATTTTTTTACGCTTGAAATAAGATCAAATATTTAAACAAATATATATTTGCAAGTAATATGACAAATCAAACAGTCCTCCATTGAGAAACAGGGTGGAATATCTGTCCCGCTTGCACCACTGGAATCTGAGTGCGTAACTCATCATGACGTATTACCACCACCTGTTTCCTATGCTTTTACTGTGATCCATACTTTTAGCTGTATTACCTGAACTAATCTGAAGATTAAATGCACCTCAGAGCAACGTGACAATGCTTAGATGTGGAGTTGGAGCTTACACACATCAGTAGTACTGTCCATGCATGCCATGTCCTTCAACATATATTAATCACATCTATATCATCACTACAGTACTACCTGCAGTTCGGTAGGATTTAGATGATGCAAACTTGGAAAGATTAAAGGCAGAGCAAAATGGCTGGAAGAGAGCTGGAAAATGCAGGGACCGAAACAAAAGGAGTGCAGAAGTACCAGCACAGAAGCATTTCAAGTTCTCTCACTGCCTCATTCACTAAGTCACTGTCACATGTAGAACAAAAGAAATTCTAATATATTCCACAAAGTAAAAAACATCGTGCAGCACCTCCTAGTACACTAATGGTATTTCCTTCCACGGATCCTACTGTTTTAAGAAAATGAAATATGGCTTATCTAGGATTTAAGATGACAGCGATTTTACAATGTTTATTTTTATTCATCATATTTTCTGCTTTCAATAGAGTGGATGATTTTGTGCTCATTCAGTCTTTCTTGGCTGCTTCCTATTCCCCTGAAGTTTTGGAATGAGGTGTAATGTTTGAATTTAGTTAAATAACTTTATTTCGGTTCAAAGAACCATAAAAGTACACATAAAAAGATATCCACATCACCTTACAATAAATCTCAATAATATAATAAAAGCTCACACAACTTTTAAAATAGCATTATTTAATAAAGCTCAAATGCATCTACGCCATAAAATTGTTCGAATGAACATATAAAATACATTGCAATAAATACTTAAACACATTTAAAAACTATTACCTCTGTTAGCAGTGGAACACTTATTAGCTATCACCCTCGTAAGACAAATTCCTATGGGACAAAAACCTCCAAAAGAACCTATAACTAAGGTCTAGAAGGGTTCGCTATGCCACCATATTTTCTTGGGATAGGGACTAATTAATGGAACTCTTGAGCGTTATCTGATATTACTTTATTTAAAGTGTGCAGTGTTTAAAATACAAATATTTTAAAATCACTAAAACCTTAAGACCAATATTTCACCCACATTTAATACTGTATGCCAAAATGGGCATGGAAGAGGGAAGTGGGGATTGAACATTTAATATAGACCCTACTGTCCTCCTGCACTTCTCAGGACTGTCTATCAGCTACCAAACACTAGGGCCCAGTTTCATCCCCACCAAGATGAACAGGACATCTCAGAAACCTTTTTTGCATACACCAGATTGAAAACAGATATCAAGTAACTGCAAAACAATCAGTGGTGACTCCTCGAGGGAGTGCTGTGGGGCGGTGGGGCAGGGCGGGGGAGGGGCAGGGTGGGGGGTAGTAAACTCCGGAATGCGGCCCAATGGAGTTTTGTATATAAAGAAAGAAATAAAATGAATTACATCGCGCACTGCATCAGCGATTTGGCGTTGCAGCACACAAAAGTGCGTTAGAAACATGAGGTTCACAGTAATTTTCAGCGCAGGGTGTTTGCCTGCGCTGTGAAATTATTGCGAACAGCACCATGCACAGCGCAAGCGGGCGCTTCTTCCTTTCTGTCACTCGAGTAGATTTTCTACTCGAGCCACAGCTTTCTCAGCAAGAACGGACAGTTTCTCAACGCAAGCAGTCGCGAGCATACGCGGCTACTAGTATTGAGAAATCTTACCACGTGCTTTGAGAAATTTCGCCAGGAGGTTGATTTCCCTTGCTCGCACTTGCCAACTTGATGTTGACGAGCGTGAGCGAGGGAAAAAACTCTACTCAGCGTAGCTCTTCGAGCTCCGCGCAATGTGGAGTGCGGAAAACTTCACAAACTCTGCAAGCAGATTGGAGTTCACCACCCAGGCTTAGAAATAACCCAGTGATAGGAGCGTTAGATTAGAGCCTGGCTCTTGACAAAATAATTCACCTACCAAAAGATCATGAGACAACTTTGGGTTCCTAAAATTAATTATAACACAATCACCAGACCTATCTACAGGACCTTTCCCAATCCAGCTCACCCCATGGGTCAATAGGATATTGCCAGCTCAGTTAGTGGGGAAATTCCTATACTCTATGAGCCAATGTACACAATTGTTTTTTAGGTCCTCATGAGATTCCTTCTGACCTGTTTTTAACTCTGGGGCCCCTGTAAGGATCACAAGGTAGGGGCATCAAGCGGGGGATAAATTGATAATTGGTGTTTAATGACACCACTGCCTGTCTTATTCAGTAAAGAACCCCCAGACTAGCACCGTTTGGTCCCGCAATACCCCCGCAGTTGTTCACACAGCTGCTCCTCCCTTTTTCGCTCATATTGCTGACCCTATGTGCAGCATCCCTGGGTGAAGTCAGTCTGACTGTTTTTTCTGTTTTATCCTTTGGCCCCTTTGGGCCCCCAGAAGCCACACAGGGGGTGCCCCACTTTGTTGACCCAACTATTCCATGCGGGCTATTAGTGGGGAAAGTTCTTCAAGAAGGACAGTCTTGACCTGGGTCAAAAAGACTCTTATTAGACACGTTGCCCAGTGGGGATGTAGAACTTCCCCATCTTCCATCTCATCGCATACTGGGACGGTAACATTATCCATGTGGCATGTGGCTGCAGAACCCTCTCTAGCATCATTGATGAGCTTGGGGGTGTGTCGAGAGCCAAATTTGTTTTTGACAGTCGAGTCAGTCCTTGCACTTCTTTCATCCATCGCTGGGCAATTATTATCAATACCCCTCCGTAAGCTGTTGCCCCTAAGCTGGTCTGAGGCTGAAAGATTATCATTAATAGAGTGTTCAGTGCTATGTACTGCATAAGGCTGAGACCCCATTGGAGTGTCTTACAAAGACAGGTGGACGAGTTGGTCTTTAAAGTGGATCTATTGAGAAAGCAGGAACGGCCCCCGGTCGAAGACCTCCCTTGCAGTAACTGCCGCTCCGACCTCCAGAACCCCCGCATTCTGGAAGTAGAAGCCACATAAATATTCCAACAATAACAATACGTTAGCCATAACACATCTCCCCTCTTTGACAGGAAAACAGCATAACTCTGTGACATAAATATATCTAGAGCAATAAAGGAAACACATTAGGAATGGTGAAAATAAAGAAAAATATATAATTTTAACAAAACAAACTTAACTAATAGTGATCTAATAGCAAACAAAAGATTCCAAATATTTGGGCCTGGAGTTACATCGCAAACTAGGAACTCTAGACATTTCTGAGGGTTTGCTAACATTTCCACTACATTTCCTCAACCACTCTCTACTTTCCGCTTCATTGCACTTGGTCACTCTTCTAGTGTTCCACAATTTACCATCATTCAACTTGATAATATTCCCCCTCACAACCACAATCCTTTTTGGAGTGGATAACTTGGAACAACTTATCCTTTGAAGATGATCGGAATGCACTCTGACTAACATGCCTTTGTTAAATACCTTGCATTCTTTCCTCCCATTATCATTAGTACTTAGTCTATATCTAGTTTGATATTTGTCCACATTCTAATGTAGTACTTTATAATGTACATCAAAGGTACCAGCCCTTGCCATCCATACCGGAGCTGCAACTGTGCACAGCACCCTGCCTTTCAGCAAACTAAATAGTGTAACCCCGGTTGCAGCATTGTGCAACACGATAGTTCCACAACATTTCTTTCACTTGATCTTTCCAACACAAGTTATTATGCCTAGCCAACTGAATACTCTCACCCAAAACACAGTTAAAACGTTATCATTCCATTCCCCCTTGGATGATAAACAGTGGTTCTGCAATGTTTAATGCCCCATTTGCCAAGAAAGGTACTGAACTCTTCAGATACAAATTGGGGACCATTGTCCGGTACACCAGGCACATATTTTATGGTGAATACATATTCTGGAAGATGGTATAACCATTTTTCTATGAGAGGGGTAGCCGAGCTAGCACCAGTTGTAGTAAATAAGTCCACTAAGTGTTTGTGGTCCATCACAATTCAAATTCCATCCCCCAATCTAAAATCCGAAATTGTTGAATGCCCCACCAACATGCAAGTGCCTCCTTCTCAATAGTTGAATATGTGCTCTCTACCCTTTTCAAAATGT
Source organism: Triturus cristatus (assembly GCF_964204655.1). Taxonomy (NCBI): domain Eukaryota; kingdom Metazoa; phylum Chordata; class Amphibia; order Caudata; family Salamandridae; genus Triturus; species Triturus cristatus. The sequence continues at coordinate 200,999,714 of NC_140587.1, read as the reverse complement.
GCGAGGTGAACGCAACCACCCTTTCTTGGCCCTCATGAACCTGCATAAGTACCGCCCTAAGGCCACTATTGCAAGCATCGGTCACTACAATTGTCTTGTCCTCAGGATTGAACATTTTGAGCGTGACAGCATTTACAATGCATTGTTTTACAATGTCAAATGCATGTGGATGCTCGTCAGACCAACTAAATTTGACATTTGTTTTCATAAGCTCCTTTGAAGGACTTACTATGTCAGTGAAATGGTGTACAAATTTGGCATAATACTCTGCGATGCCAAGAAAGGATCTTAACTGTTCTTTGTCTTTAGGAGCAGGAGCTTTTTCAATAGCCTCTACCAATTTAAGTTTAGGCTTAACACACTCAGCTGTAAGAGTGTGCCCCAAATACTCAACTTCTTCTGTGCCAAATATGCATTTATCTAAGCCAATGGTTAAGCCCGCTCTTTCAGTTTATGCAACACCATCTTGAGTATATCATCATCTTGATTTACACTTTTCCCCAGATGAACACATCGTCCTGAAACACCAAAACATTCGGCATGTCCTTCAGAATTCCTTGCATGACTCTCGGGAAGACTGCGGATGCAGATGCCAGACCGAAAGGCATACGAATGAATCGATAAGCACCCTCAGGTGTAATAAATGAGGTTAAGTGCCTGGACCCTTCTTCCAACAATATTTGATGGTAAGTATTCGATAAGTCTAGTGTAGTGAAGTATTTTTCCCCTCTCACACTGGCTAGCATTTCGCTGATCCTAGGTAAAGGGTAGCAATCAATCCAAATGCAGTTATATAGGGCCCTCAGGTCAACACATATCCTAATTTTACCATTAGGTTTCTTGGCAATAACAATAAGACTTAGCCATTTGGAGGCCTCTATAGGCTCAATTACTTTTTCCTTACACAGCCTTTGTAATTCCTCCTTCAATAAACCCCTCAATGCAAGTGGAACATTCCTAACCTTGTGTATCTTAGGTAGTGCTCCTTGTTTTAATATTATGCTGGGTTTAAATTTGGAGAGGCATCCCAACTCCTTCCCGAATAACCTGGGGAACAATTTAATCCATTCGTTATCACACTGGGACGCAGTTACTAAAACTTGTTTGGGATGATTAGGATCGAGTATCATTCTTAATGCCTTTTGTTCCCTCCAACCTAACAGAGATCTCCCTTTTTCAACAACGTACACTTTGCATACAGTTTTCCTATCGAGATAAGCCAATTCAGTTTAAAAAAATCCTAGGACTGGTAATTTCTCACCACCATACCCTTGAGGTTCGACATCTGAGACGTAAAATTTCTCAGAACCTACCTTCTCAAATGTATTCCTGTAAATTAATGTTAAGGGAGAACATGAATCTGCCCACATTAATATCTCTAATCCATTGATGATGACATTGCATTTTGGGGGACTATAGGAACATGTATGTGGGTCATTTTTGACACTATCACCATCGCCTCAACACTATCATCATCATCGCTATTCTCAGCATAAGGCATAAAAGTGTCTTTGTTTACCATGTTCACAGAATTCCTGAATCTGGAATTTTGACCTTGTTTGCATACTCTGGAGAAATGGCCTTTTTTCTTGCATTTAAAATGTGCTATTCCTCGCAGGACAATTACTGAACCGTGCAGTACTGTACTGTATTGTACTACAACATCTAAAACATTGCCTGGATTTAACATTTGTTACAGGTTCTGATCTTACACTAGTTTCAGTATTGTTTTTGTGCACAGTTCTTTTTATGACACAAACGTCACATGACTTATCTGCAATGGCATCGCTTTTGGTTGTTTCACCACTAAATTCCTTAACATACAAGGAACTATTCTCAATGCGTTTGGTTAATTCCAAAGTTTTTTCCAGAGTGGGATCTTTGAGACTTAAACGTTTTTTTTGTATCTTGTTATTACAAGTTCTGTTGATCATTTGAAATTAACTCATCACTGAGTTCACCAAATTTACAAGAGACGGTTAATCTCCTTAGTGCAGCCACAAACTGATCAATCGACTCACCCTGGTTTTGAACTTGAGAGGAAATCTGTGGCGCTCGTTTAACACACCAACTTTTTTTCCGAAGTTCACTTCCAATGTTTCCAAAGTATTTTCAAAAACGTCTTCTTCCATATCAGATCCAGCATCAACATTCCTACTCTCTATTGGTAGAGTCTTTAATACTTTTCTGCCTTCACCTCAAGATTATGTTTCAAAATGGCTAATTTCCTTTTGAATATGTAATCATCACCACCAATTGCTTCCAAATAGGTGATGAAAGCCTCTTTCCAGTCCTCCCATCCCATGCAAGGTTGACCTGGATGTTCCAAAAACGTAGGAGGTGCAGCGATGTTGTGGGAAGCCATAATTTTAATGCAAATATGAAGATAGTCACCCCAAAATAAGCTGAAAGATAGAAGAAAAGGTGTGCCTATCACCGAGTTTGATAGGCTGAATGTAGTATCATCATATATATATATATATATATATATATATATATTGCACCAATAGGTACACAGACTTGATGCAATAAGTACTTTTACCTGACAGGCTGACATGAAAACCAAATAAATTTGGCACAACCAAAAGGTGAGACGCCGGCGAGAATTTTAACAAACACAAAATGTGCGTGTCACTGTGACACGCCAAATATTCCATGGAGGTGTGCTGGAAAAAAAATGTACACTTAACTGTAACACTCAAGCTGTGCCTGTCAGCGCGTGTCACTAGCAGGCTGTGCACTGTTTAGGAATGCTGCTTCAAACACAGGTGTGCACTTTACTATTACAGGTATTATTGTGAAGCTGTGCCTGTCAGCGTGTGTCACTGGCAGACGGTATATAGAATGCAGCTAAAGACGTGCACTTCACCGTGGCGGGCAATGTTGCTGAGCTGTGCGTATCAGGGAGAGTTTCCGACAAGCTGTACGCAGGAAATTGGCAGCGTTAACTGGTTGCTAGGACACAAGCGTTGTAGTGCGTCGGACCGACGTGCGCCTCAGCTGCAGCATGAATTTGCATCTATGTCACCGAGATTGTGACTACGGCTCAAAAATGGCTGAATGGAACCATGCACTGAGAGTGGGCCCTTCGCCAGCGCTCTCGTGTCGAATGCGGTAAGATCGCACGTCGAGCAACATTGTTAACCAACGCTTAATGTGTTCAAAGCGTTTCTCTTGTAAGATACATTTTTTGGGGAATAAACTGGCTCAAGCGCATGCTTGCAGTGCAACTTGCCTCGAGGAACATCAGCACACAAACGTTCTTGAACGACTCGGGGCTAGCAACTTACAGAGAAGAACGACTTGCAAAATTACCGAATCCTTCAGTAGACACTTACTCACACTTCCTCTCAGTGGGATCAAATCAATCCGGATCATCTCCAGTCGTACAAAAACAGGTGGACGAGTTGGTCTTTAAAGTGGATTTATTGAGAAAGTAGCAACGCCCCCGGTCAGCAACCTCCCTTGCAGGAACTGCTGCTCCGACCTCCAGAACACCGGCGTTCTGAAAGTAGAAGCCACATAAACATTCCAACAATACCAATACCTTAGCCATAACAGAGTGCAATGTGTATCAGCACTCAGAGAGAGCCCCTTCTCTGTTAATTCATTCTCTGTAGCCACCACCCCTACAGCCCTTTGTAACATCCTGTCGATTGAAGTGGGCATTGGGCAGGGTGCAGGTGACGGAGCCCTTCCTTGGCCTTTCTTTTTTCCCATAGCCAAGACAGAGGCACTTTTCGATATATATTGCTTTTACAAGAGGAGCCCAAATCAAAATATATGGGTATAGTGATCACCATACTAACAAAAACACTGAAATTTGCCAGCTATATTTATCTCAAGTAACTATAACTCATGCCCTAAAGTAGCAATTCGCACCCCGGCCATGCAGCACAGGGTCGACATCTATGATGTCATTTCAGATGTTGCAGTGATGTTATTAATGATGTCATAGAGCATGTCTTGAGTGATGTAATATGTGAGGTAATTAGCAGTGCATGGCCCAGGCACAAGTTTTTTTCAGCTATTTTCTATGTTCTACGTAAAGTAAGATGCTTGTCGCTATAAGGGCCTGCTCCAAACCACCCACAGGCATCCAAATACCACTGCATACAGCCGGCTTTGTCATGTAATAATATAAAGGGTGTCATTTTAAATAAGGCAGACTTGCTGGCTTTGTCAAAGGGTCAAAACACCAAGATATAAAAAAACTGGCCTATTGGCATTATAAAAGAGTGAGCATGTCAACATATATAAAGCAGACCTATTAGCTTTGTCAAAAAGTTACCAATAACTATAACCAAATCTATATTTTATAAATTCACACATTGCAACCTTTAATAATTTTGATTGTCACAATACTTTCAATGAAGCATTAACAAAATAACATGTCTGAGTGTTTTAAAAAAAAAATTCAGGTCACGCAACGCAGCCATACAACCAACAAAAAGTAGTCCTTGCACTCCAGCTGAAGATCATACAGCTCCAGCTTCAAGTGCTTTAAAATATCATGGCAATCTCTCCTGAGGTCATGGATTTATTGAACCAGGAGACTTACTGTGTGTTTGTTTAATGTTGCTGGGGATAATAAAAATATAACAAAAAAGCCCTCACAGGGCATTAAGAGGAAATCCTTTCCCAGAGCAGTATAAAACAATTGAATGGATTGTGCAGTATTTATTATCAACTTTTTGTTTATTCTTTTTATTTTGGGGTGTCCTGGTCCCACCCAGGACACCCACACTTTATATTAAGTTTGTGACATGGGTGGTGCCCCCAGGTCATTATTTTACTGCGGTTATCCCAGTGCTCACCCAGGGCGCACACACCATTATTGCATTTTGGGGCCCACAGGAGGAGCTACCAAGGCCCCACAGCCCACGTCGGCTCTCCAGCCATCACCCCTACTGTGTACCAGCAGGAGCCAACCATTTTTCTTTTTACCATTGGTGCAAACCCGGGGCACCCACACCTTTTTTTAAATGTTGGGGGCTGTGGGAGTAGCCCCAAGGTCCGCATTCCCTGCCAGGTCCACAGCCAGCACCAGTCCTCGGTGTGGAGGGAGCCGGCTGTGTTCCTTTGCTCCCGCCCAGAGGGAGCAGCTTTTTTTTCTGCTCCTGCAGGGTGTGGCAATATTATTATTAGGAAATTAATTTTATAAGGCGCACTGCTACACCTAGGTTTCCTGGCATCATCGGATCGTCGGAAGCAGAGAAAGGAAACATTATTGGTTAAATAACCATGTTTTGAGACTTTTTCGAAAGTTCTTATGGTTGATTTCATGCCGAAGTGGTGTGGGGAGTGAATTCCATAGTAAGGGGACCAAGTAAGAAAAAGACTGTCCGCCCATATGCAAGGCATTGAGATAATGTGGTGCTGTGCCCATTTTCATTTTATGGATATAACACAGGGCCTTGAATTTAATGCGGTTCTCCATCCTCAGCCAGTGAAGGTCGAAGAGGGAGCCTGATATGGAGGCTTTTCTAGGCACCTGGCAAAGCAGTCTTGCTGCCGAGTTCTGTACTACCTGAAGCTTTCGAACCACCTCTTTGTTGGCTCCCAAATACAGGACGTTGCCATAGTCCAGTCTAGACATGATCAGGGCCTGGACCACAGTTCTTTGTGTGGAACTAGGCAACATCCAGAGTATTTTTTTGAGCCATTTTAGGACAGTGAAGCAGGTTGAGGCGACCCTGACTGCTTGTTACCTCATTGACAACTGGTCGTCAATGACTATGCCCAGGTTGCGGACCATTTGTAATGGCTGGGGGAGATCACCCATTTGAGAGGGTCAATGTCGTGAGCCCCAATGATCTTTGTTTTTACCGAGGATTAGGACTTCTATTTTTCCACCGTTTAGCTTTAACATGTTGATGTGCATCCAACCGGCTATGTTTTTCAGTCCTACCTGAAGAGAGGATATCTTAGATGCCTCACTAGTAGATAGAGAGAAGATTAGCTGGGTATCATCAGCATACGCATATATGCATAGTCCAGCCTCTTCCGCTATTGTTGCCAAAGGTCTGACATAGATATTAAATAATAATGCGCTGAGGATAGAACCCTGCAGTACTCCATAAGGGGAAGCTTGCTGATGATGAGAAGACCTGAAATGTCCGGTCAGTCAGAAAGTCGGCGAGACATTTAAGTGCTTTCTCAACAATGCCCACAGATTGAAGAGCTTTGAGTAGGGCAGTATGTAACAGTGTCAAAAGCGGCACTCAGATCAAGCAGTATGAGTGCCACAGTTTCACCTATGTCAAGGCGTTGACGCAGAATTTCTGTAACCCCTAAAAGCGTGGTTTCTGTAGAGAATCCAGCTCTGAAACCTGATTGTGATGTATGCAAAATTTCTTGGGAGTCAACAAATTGTGTCAGTTGTTGGTTAGTATGTTTTTCTAAAATGTTTGAGAAGACTGGAAGTAAAGAGATCGGGCGAAAATTAGATAAGTCAGCTGGATCAGTATAAACTTTTTTCAAAAGTGGACGAACCATGGCATGTTTCCATGCCAATGGAACGGTTGCTTCTAACAAAGACGCATTAAGCAGCGCCATAATAGTTTTAAGTGATGATGGTTCCATAGTTGTGTTCCTTGCATAGGTGTGTGCAGATAGAGAATTACATTTGTATTCCTGGATGCACTTTCCCAGGCAGGGAACAGCAGTGTCCTGGGTGATGGGGTCCCTAGGAAACTGCTGCCATCAGGCCCGAGGAGATGGGATCCCCAGGCCCATAGGATGGCTAAGGGAGGGGGTACCACACCTTCCTCCTCAATTAAAAATACCTTCGGACCCGGGGGATGGGGTCCCAGGGGTCTTTCAAAGACCCGGAGGGGGCCTCTTCCCGGTTAAAAAATACTTCAGTACCAGGGACTGGCCCCTCTCCCCAAAATAAGGTAATCATCACTGGAGAATGGGGTCCCTGGGCCATGGAAAAAGCTTGGGGAGAGGGGCCACACGACCCCCCATAAATTAATATTGGGTGGACCTCTCGTGCCCCAGCTCACCCTGTGGGGCTTAAAATAGAAAAGTACAGGAGCCCGCCATTTTTTCTGTTTACGTTTACTGCAGATGCTCCGCAGTACCACAAACAAAATTACAGTTTTCGGCACTAGGGCAAGGTATCCTACCCTGCCCCCTTATGTGTTTTTTAACCTTTCTTCCGGACAGGGGGCTGAGTCCATAAGTTGTAAAATAGCTGCCGCCACATCTTTGCTGATATGGTGGCAGCCAATCAGATCCGATCATACCTTTTGCTGTTTTGGATCCATGTCTCTATATATACATTAATTTTTAAACCTCAACCAAAACTACTGAACAGATTTACACCAAATCCCAAGAAGCACATTTTCTGAATCAGAATCTAGTTTTCTTCCAAATTTGGTGTAATTTCATTCAGCCGTTTTGGCAGTAGCTGTGTCTAATTTTACCTATGGAAATTTGCATGCGGAAAAGGCATTTTGGGACCCCCCTTTCTCAGCCTTCACTTGAGGGATCACCCCTAAACTTTCCAGGAAAGAGCTGAAAGGGATGAGGTTTTTTGGGGAAACGTTTGTGAAGATTTGTCAAACAGGTAGAAGCTATAAGCAAACCAAAAAATATGTTTTGTATTGAAACGTGATCTTAACTAGAAGTACCCAGTGGCAATAGCCACTGGCAATTATATATGTGTAAATATATTTATTTATCACCCAGTGGTGGTTAAAGCTAGGTCTGCTTTTCATAGGGAGAACGTTTTTTGATTTGCTAATAACTTTGGTGCCGTTTGAAAAATCTTCACAAAACTTTCCAATAAAAGTTCATTCACCTCAGGTACTTCCTGGAAAGTTTTGGAGTGATCCGTCAAGCAGGGGCCAAGAAAAAAGGGGGTGCCAAAACACTAAATTACCATGTATTTTCCATAGACTTTTTAAGGCAGTGCTACCACAAAACTGCTGAACTAAATAACACCTAATTGGGTGGGAAGCTAGATCTTGGTCCTGAAAGTGTGCTTTTTGTGATTTGACGTACATTTGTTCAGTAGATTTGGAGATATTAAGCTCCAGAAATATTGGTATTTCTGGATGGTTGTATTTGACTCTGGTGATAGTCCCTCAAGCCCGATTTTTAACAATAGAGCCTTCTGATTCGCCCAGGGGGTTATTTTTTACCTTTGGGCAATCTTGCTCACACTGGAGCAAGGTTTCCTTAGGAAGAAGGTTCTGTTTGGCTGCCTGCAACAGGAGGAAACATTTTGCAGGCAGCCATTGCAGGAATCAGAGTCTACTGTCCTGAGGATAGTTGCAAAAATAATATAAAGGGGCATGGTAGGCATACCCTGCCCCTCTAGGCATAGGCCCACCAACCCTGGGGCCAAAATATGTATATTTCAAAAAGTCACAATCTTGCATCACTCTAATGGAATTGTGACTAAGTTTAAAAAAAAAGAACATCAACATTTTAACTTTAATATAATTTAGGTGAGGGGGCATGGGGCCCCCCTCTCTGAGCCAATAATTGCCCCTTGGACCCCATCCCTAGGGCCACAAACTTTAGTTTTAGGGGAGAGGGAGAGTGTGGCCCAAGTCCAATGCGCCCTCGGGACCCCTTATCCTAGGGTCAAACTATAACTAGAGGGGATAGGGGAACACAGCTCTCACTTCCTGAGCCTTGCAAGGCCCCAGGACCCCCCATCACTGGGCCTGGCTCTTTAATAGTGTCCTGGGGAGCCCACCCCCAGAACACAGTGGATTTACTTGCTCTCAGGAGCGCAGGCAGAGAAAGAAGTGTGCTCCCACCCGGCGGGAGCTTTGAAAATGCTCCTATCGTGTGGGAACACACTTCTGTTTTCCTGTCCATGCTCTTGCAGGCAGAGAAACTCTGATTGCTCCAGCCCAGTGGGAGAAAGCACAAATAGATGCTCTCGCCATGGCCAACACCATTAGGTGTTTGGTTGCCTCCAGTGGGCACCAGGTCACCCACTTATAATGCCTTAGACCCCGGTGATGGGGTGTCTGGGTTCTCTTTAGGCTCGGGGAGGGGGCCACCTGCTCCTATCATTAATCTATGGTCCTGGGAGGTGGGGTTTCCGGGGCCCATTTAGCCTCAGGGAGAGAGGGCTCTATGCACCCTCTCCTAAAATAGATGCTTTTAGCCCCAGGGGTTGGGCTCCCCAAGCCTCTACATGCTCAGTGAAGGGGGCCAGAACCCGCTTCCCTAATGCATATTATTCAGCCCAAGGGAATGGGGTACTCAGGATCAATAGTAGATTGGGCTGGGGGGCCAAGTGCCCTCCACCCCTTTTTGAAAAAACAAGCACGTGGGGGATGGTGTCCCTGGGCCCTAATGAAGTTTGGGGAAGGGCCAGCGCACCTTCTCCCCTTTTTAAAAAGAAAAGGGCTCTAGGGGTATGGGGTCCCTGGGGCCAATAGTGGCTTCAGGAGGAGAACTATATGCCTCCCTCTCCAAACATTAGGAATTTTGGCCCCAGGAGATGGGGTCTCTGGGGCCGTAGTTGCTCGGGGAAGGGAATGCACACTCCCCTCCTCTAAATTAAAGAAATTGGCCTCGGTGGATGGGGTTCATATGGATCTAAAGGCTTGAGGAGGGGTCTGTGTGCTCCAGTGGGGGGTTGGCTGCCAGTTGGGGGTGTTGCACGGAGGGCTTGGCCGTGCATGCTAGGGAATTGGCTTTACATATATTAATGAAATATTACTTTACTATAAAAAAACCCTGGAAATTCGCCTAAAAAAATAAAGGGGAAAGTGAGTCAGTGCCAATATAAGCTTTTAAGCAAGAAACCACAGTAATTCATCAATTATAGTTATCTCTAGTAACTGTAACTCGTGTTCTAAGGTTACTATAACTTGCACCCTTGCCTTACCTTCCATATTGCATCACTGTTGGACTTGGCCCTTGTTTGGGAATTTCCCACAACACTTTTCACTTTTTCCTCCTAGTCTTTGCCAACTCTTTCAGCATGACTTTAGGAATCTGGGCACCTTCCCCTGTACTGCAGAGAGAAGGTGTGAGCATCCGTCTCACCCGCATTAGGCAGGGGGTGCATATGCAATGGGTTTAGGTACCGTATCTCCATGTGCCTCATACCCAGGTACACCACATACCCATGGCAGGTACGGCACTGGCTAGTAGTGGGACATAGAACTGAGTATGCCACCCACTGGATAGCCTATCAACCATGTATCAGGCCAGTAAATGCAGGCCTGTAGGCCGCCATTGTGCCCCTGCCTAGGTTGGCATTATTTGCACCTCAGCTGACCCTGAGTGGGTCCTCCCATACCATGAAGGCACTCCCGGGAAGGCCCGCAGGGTGTGTGGGGGTGATAGACTGAAGGCCGGGGGGTACATATGGATGAGCCCTGCCCAGGTAGTGAGGAATCCTCCACGTGGGGCTTCACCTGTCTTGGTAAGCGACTCTTCCCATAGGGTACTCATGGGGTGTTGTTGATTCTCTTGTGTGACCTCTGGGCACGTCCTCACTGTCAAAGCAGTGTGGAAGTGCATGTGCCTTCCTATACAGGCTAGGAAGAGGCCTTTCCTGATCTTCTGAAACATGGGCCGGTGTTCCAACGCAGACTGGGTGAGCACACCGGCCCTCATGCGGTTTCGAACACATGTCCCACCTGCCATGTCTGGCTCGACGATACGCCCTGGGTACCTATGGCATTTTGGATAGGTGCCCGGCCTGCTATCGTGGGCTGGTGAAGGTATAGTTACCAGGGTCAGGCCTGTCATCGCAGGTGTGTACAATCGTACCCGTAAGAGGGCAACCTGTATCTGGCACATCCGGGCAGGGTAGTGTTCATGCACTCGCACCTAAGGTGCTAAGGCCTGGGTAACCCCATGTTCCCAGCCTGTGGTTGCTGACCGGTGAGTGCGCACTGACATCTATTGTGATTAAACTCATGAGAAGCCTGCCATTGAAGACCACCGCAGGTGCGCACCTACACCGGTGGTGCTCATGATTGCATGTGTTGTCTGTCATCACGTGCTGGTGCGTGCGCACTGACACCCGTTTAATTAAAACCGTGTCCAGCTTGAAGTTGCAGACTTGGGCAGGCACACTTGCACCCCTGGTGCTGGGGACTATGTGTCCAACCTGCCATTTGCAGCTCTGTGTGTGCAGTGACACACATGCGCCCAGGTAGTGAGGAATACCTGTGGGTGTTGTCACTACATATGAGGCCTGCTCTTCCAATAGGTTAACGTGAGGAAGTGGTTGACGAGAATCTTGTGTGCAGTGGTGCCTGGCTCTGGTGGAAAACAGGGGCCGGCGGAGCACATATGTGCATTCCCCAGTGACCATCATTAACCATGGATATACCACTAGAACGGCAGTCCTTTGCAATTTGAGGGCCACATGTCATAGATTAAAGAGACAGGTTTTGACATTTAGCCTAAAGGGGCTAGATCATGGCCCCACTAAAGATTAAGATCTGCATTCCACTGCCCCATGTCAGACAGGCCGACATGTTAGGCGAGACATCTGTGGTTCAAATGGAAACCCCTTAAACCACCCCTAACTTCAAAGACACACAACATTATAACTTCTGGTGATATCCTTCAGCAAAGAGTGAGATATGCTTGTCGGGACATGGGACTGGAGAACCCAGACCGTGTGGCGCACATTGCTAAAGGACTCTGTTGTGCACATGGAGGATTGCTACCCATGAAGGGAACTCTGTACCCTTTTTGAAAAGTGGCTGGCCTGGGCTGAAGACCTGCTGAAGTATGGCACCTTAAAGTGTACTCTCCAAGGACCCGTCAGAAGGTCTCCTGTTCTTCCAGCGATCTCAGGGACATCAATGGTCTCCCGCGAGAGACCTACACCTGTGACATCTGGAGACCGGTGCCCTCTCAAATTCCCACATTGGCTACTGAATCCCATTGGGTAGCGCTGTGTGAGCGTGGAATTAAGACTTGTGTCTGGAGACCTGATTGTCTAGTGCAGAGCCCCAAAAATCTTGCCCGCATCTAAGCTGTGTGGTTTCTATAAGGCAGGTACCCTGACACTCATAAGCGTCTAGTTAGTGGTGAGCGGATTTCCCAGTTGCGGGACCTCACGTGGCCTGTTTTAACGATAATGCTGCATCTCTCTTGTGCGACACGCCGACTGCATGCTCATTGCGTGCCATGTCTGATTCACAGGGTACGACCCTTGATATTTGGGGTATTCCCCTAATAGTGCCCCATTCTACCTCATGTGGCTCTGTTGAACGTGCTCCTGTGTGTGTGACAGGACTGATCTGGTGCAACTTGTATCATCGTACACCAGACATTAGGCCTCCTTTCCAGGGAGGTACAGAATTTGCAACTCTTCATTGTGTGTGATCGGAATTGCCTGGTGCAACCCATCTCAATGTGCTCGGGTCATTGTGACTCATTTCCAGAGAGGTATGGTTTGCAACTCTTTGTGATTGTGTCCTGAAGTGTCTGCTGTGACCCATACCAAAACCCACCAGACACTGTGCCCGGATTGCCTGGGCATGATCCTGATCATCATGTACCACTCTGGGTGTCTCCTCCTACTGAAAGGCTCCACTGTTAGCTCCCCATTCATAGGTTGTTCCCTGTTGACCCTCATCGCAGCGGACCAACTGCCCTCTCCACACCTGGCCCCTCCCAAAGACATCTTGGCGCCAGGTAGTAGTCAGAGAGATTGACTGGGTTGAAGGAATGCTTCAGAGACAGTTCAAAAGCGGGTTTTAGAGACTGCATGACTCCATTGTGTTTTGAGAACAGTGGGGGAACTTCCTGAGTGTTTGCTAAAATCCCCTTGTTTACATCTACCTCCTAATTAAAACTTGCTACATATCCCCACCTGCTTCCTGAGAATCCAGACTAAGTGTGACTTCGGCCGCATGCATCCTAGTATCTGGGAGGTGGGGCTGGTTATCTTCCATCCGGCTGTATGGGACCATTGGGGTGAACTAGGGGGCGGAGGGAGTATGAGGCCACAGGTGTATGCAGAGTGTTATCAATTGACCTGCTGGGTACCAGTAGCACTGCATTAGTGTGCTGAGTGCTTATGTGTGTAAGAGGGTTCCGTACAGACTGGGCTGATATCTATCACACTGGGTCTCGGTATGGAGTGAGTGTGTGTGAGTGGGAGTGATAGGCAATGGACTGCCTGTGAGTCACAACACTGGCCGGTGGTGCCGCTTTATACATTGATTTCATGTCAAAAGTACATTACATTTGAAATTAGGTCTACCCGTGTGGCTCTGACCCGTGGCGCTGTTCAAAAGTGTTCTTGTTTCATGTATGGACATATCTTTGATAACGTTGTGACCCCGGGTGTATCCTATAACTGTGCAGGACTGTATTATTAGGATTGGCAGGGTAGGCCTGGGGTGCCCAGTGTTTCGCACCTCATAAGGGTGCTCTCTCTTTGTGGGGGGTGGATAGATTAGGAATTATCCACAGTGTGCTTACTATTGATATCATAACAATAAGAGTGGGCCTCGTACTGCTAGTAATATTTCCAAATGTGTTTTAAGCCCGAAAGTATATGATGCCCATGTTATAATGATTGAATCTGTGTGTTGAATATAAACGTTATATACATACATCCTGTGTGAAGTCTCTTTTTTTTATTCTTAGTGTATATATCGTGAGTGACTGCTGTTCCTTTGGTTAACACATTGCCTCTGAGGAAAACACTGCTCAGTGACAAGCTACCCAAAGTGTGAGCACAGGTTATACAGCAAGTGTAATAATCCTGCCCTTGACAGCAGCGGTAGGTTCTGTCTGGCTTAGGGTATCCCCTGAGCCAACCAGAAAGTGTCTGTACCCACAATCATTTATGACATGTTCTATGACATAATTCATAACATCATTGGAACATGTGAAATTACATCATTGAAGACTGTGCGTGGCGGGGGCGCGAGTTATAGGTACCATGGTCATGTCCATATAAGGGTCTATTAGGTCAACTGACCCGGATAGTCTGAAAAATAAAGGGAGCGCCATAGAGGTACCATTGTCCCATGTAGTTGTCATAAGACCCCCATTAACATATTTAAATCACGTCTCGTGAATAGGCTAAGAGAAAGTCATAACGCTTTAATCCTGATTGTATAGTGGAAGGTTAGCTGTCCTGGGTTGTCTAACAAATATACAAACAAATTACTGAATGTAAGGTTGAGGTGATTTCATGAAATGGATGGTCATAAAAGCCCCACCACTGTACATGAATATGTAGCCCAAATATGCTTAAAAGGTGTCACTGTACACTCATAGTAGTACTCTCATAGTAGTAAGAGCCCACACTCCTTAAAAGGCAATTTTCTGGCAGCCTATCACATGTTACTGTCCTTAATTACCAATACTTCCGACTTATAATTTCTCCTATATAAGCAGTCCAATATAACCTGTGATATATTATCATACTACCCCTTCTCTTTAATAGAACGCCTATAGACTATAATATCAGGTTAGTCCTCCTGCTAGGATGATGAAAAAGATCAGTAACACACATAGGAAAAAAATCCTAATTTACAATTGTCATAACTTATATCATAACACATTATTTCATGTATTTTCTCTTTAATTGTAAGTCTATCACTAACACATAATAGCATCCAAGTTCAACCATTACTACTGTCCATAGAAAAACATATCTGACATACTGTACGAAGCTGCCTCTATATATACTATACCAAAGTAAGGTGCACAGAGTCCAGGGAGTCCCCAGAGGTGTAGCAGAGGCTAAATTAGACACGTACTAACAGCTCTCTTTGTGGTAGTTGGGGCAAGCAGTTAGGCTTATCGAGAGGGTGTATTAGGCATTTATTGTATTCACTCACTCAAGGCACACACTCAGAGACTGAATCCAGACCAGTTAGGTAAGTATAAAAATATATACTAGTATTTTATTTTGTAGAACCAAGCAGGACTTGGTACCGGTAAGTAAGAACACTTTCAAATGCAAAGCTGTACACAGAACTGCAATTTTGGTTTGTATTGGAATTGTTTATAGATTTGTATTACTTTTAAAACAGTTAAAAATACAGCAAAATGACTTTCAATTACTCTTGGATTACTTTTCAGTTACTTTTAGATCTTGAGGTGATATGCTGAGATATCACACACTAGCTGGTGTTATTTACAGGTAAATATGACAACTCTTAAATTAAAGCAAAGTTACTTTCTTTCCACACAAAAGTTCACCTCTAGACATTTTTAAGAACAAAACATCACAACATTGATTTGTATGGGGAAAAGAAGGTTATCGGTTTGCAGGTAAGTAAACGATCTGCAAGAATAGTTTTTGAGGGATAGAACCAAGGTTCCCCAAGGATCAGGTAGGCACTCAAAGTGCACCACCAGCGACACTGCAGCAACACGTGCAGAGTGCAAGGGCCCAATGTTAGCCAATAGGGCTAAGGGGGCATTCGGTTAGTGACTACTTATGAACAGGCTGTGGGAGCAAAGCTCCTGGGGTTAAAATCAGCACTTCAAGGGCCAATAATCAGAACAGGAACTGCAATGCCAACAGCACAGGGGTGGCAGGGTGCAGAGTGCCAATGCGACATCGGGGACCCTGTGGATTCCAATTGAGATCTCCGGTTCTGAAAAGATGCTGCAGGCTCGGGCAGGGAGACTTCCTGAAAGCGACCACAGGCTGGAGAGGTAAGTTGGATTTTTGGGGATCCGTGGACACCGTTGGTTGGGCCACCCAAGGCCATGGGACGCTGGGTGCAGGGGTGTCTTTTAGCATCCGGTTCTTCTTACCAGCTCCGGTTGTGCGGGCGGTTCTTTGTCTCCCTCTCACTCTCTCTATATAAATAAATATATATTACCCAGAAGTGACCGCTGGTGTTTCCATAGAAAATGCTTTTTTTGTGTTGCTAATAACTTTGGTGCTGTTAGACGAATCTCCATCAGACTTTCAAAAAACGTGCTACCTTTTGATTAATTCGCTCAAGAAAAGGTTCGGGGTGATCCATCAAGCTGAAATTGAGAAATAGGCGGTCCCAAAATGTGTTCTCCTCATTCATTTTTCTCAAAGGAACTTTTGACACAGCTACAGCCCAAACTGCTAAACGGATTTACACCAAATGCGTCAGAAAGCTAGATCTTGATCCAGAATGATGGCTTTTGCTTTGGTGTAAATCTGATCAGTATTTATGGAAAATGAATGTTAATTTTGTATGTATCAATCCTGTGAGGTTCCGCGGAGCAAACAGATCTCACCCTGAGCTCTGATTGGCCGCCACTACCTCAACCAGGAAGTGGTGGCAGTCATCTTAGGGTTGGGACTCGGTACAGGGTAGGGATACTGCTTTAAAAAAAAAATATATGGGTGGAATGTCCAGCATATATTTAATGGGGCGGGGGGTGCTTGGACCTCCTCCCCAAGCCTCCAAGAGGCCCCTGGGACCCCATCCTCCATGATTGTGTAATAACTCAAGGTGAGGGGGTGAGCGGCCCCCCTTCCCGAGCCATGCAATGGCCCCAGGGACCCCAGCCCTGGGGGCCGGCTCAGTGACAGTGTCCGGGGTTCCCCAACCCCCAGGACACCGTCTATTTAAAGCACAAATTTCCTCCCACCGGGCAGGAGTATAAAGCTGCTCCCACCCAGTGGGAAAACAAAACATTCTCTGCCCATGCTCTCAGGCAGATAATGTTTCAGTGTAGGGACTGGACTGGGGGGTGGGAGAGGGTCATGCTGGGGGGAGTGTTTTAGGGTTTAGGGTAGTGTTGTGGTGTTCATGTAGTGTAGGGTAGTGTTTTAGGGTTTAGGGTAGTGTTGGGGGGTCGTGCAGGATAGTTTTTCATTCACTGTGGGTACAAGACTGGACGGCGGGGGAGGGTCGTGCTGGGAGTAGTCTTTTAGGGTTTAGGGTAGTGTTGTGGTGTTTGTGTAGTGTAGGGTAGTGTTTTAGGGTTTAGGGTAGTGTCTGGGGGTCATGCAGGTTAGTGTTTCAGTGTAGGGACCAGACTGGGGGGCGGGGGAGGGGCGTGCTGAGGGTAGTGTTTTAGGGTTAAGGGTAGTGTTGTGGTGTTTGGGTAGTGTAGGGTAGTTTTTTAGGGTTTAGGGTAGTGTCAGGGGTCATGCAGGGTAGAGTTAGGACTGGGGGTCAGGGGAGTGTCATGCAGGGATACTACATTAGGGTTATGGGTAGGGCAGTGTAGAGTCACTTGCCTTTTATACTTTTACCATGAGTATACCTTTACCATGCATGCCTTTGCGTTGTAATGGTATGCATGGTAAAGAAATGTGTGTGGTAAAAGTATGCAATGTAATGGCATGTCATTGTAATGACAACGTGTAGTAAGACCCCCGTTGTAATGGCACGCATTGTAATACTATGCGTAGTAGTACCCGCGTTGTAATGGCATGCGTTGTATTACTATGCGTTGTAATGAGTCATATTCGATTGCACAGATATTCAATGGCCATGGGTTCAATGAGGTCCCTGTAGGAAAATTCCCCTTTTTGGCATGGTCATCCCCACTATTTTTCTGGTATTTGATGTGATTTTGGAAGTGTACTGTGCCCCTGCTAATCAGTTCCCCTGTGCCAGATCTCTTTCCTAAAACTGTACAATTGTTCCCCCCAATTGGCAATACTTTTAGCACTCTATGTAAGTCCCTAGTGAATGGTCCCCCTCGTACCAAGGGCATAAGGTACTAAAGAAGGGTTTCTCAGGGCTGCAGCATGAATTGAGCCACCCTAAGGGTCCCCTCACCGAACAAATGCAAGTCCGCCACTGCAGGTTGCATGTTTTGGTGCAAACAAAAGTGAAAACACGACATGACACAAATTCCTGTTTGCCATGTCCCCTAACACTGCATGTAGTATGTGTAAGTCATCCCTACAGCAGGCCTTACAGCCCTAAGACAGGGTGCTTGATATTACATGTGAGGTCATACCTGCATGAGCAGATATGCTCCTGTGCTGGTCAGTTCCATTACTGCCAGTGCAAGTGAACAGGGTAGCCATTTTAGGACACAGGTGAAAACTAATTATCCAGCTACATAGTGGCTTCACTGAAACTAGAGGTGTTTGGTATCAAACATCTCATATTGCTAAACCCACACTGATTCCAGTGTTGTATTTATTAACACATGGACGATTGAGCACCTTAGAGGTGCCCTCTGAAAACCTACCAGCTCCTGGTGTGTTGGCTGACCTGATTCTGCCTGTCTGCCACCAGAGACGAGTGCCTGACCACCATGGGTGAACCTTTGCTCTCAGGAGGTCAGAAACAAAGCTTGCACAAGAGGAGGGTGTTCACACACCCTCCCACAAGATGACCTACTGATTAGCATTCCAAGACATGGGATCATCATGAAAGCTGCCGTCTTACAAATACAAGTCTGGCTCCTCTGTCAGGAGAGGAAGCCGACCCCCTTTGTCCAGAGCCCTTTGGCACCTGGGCAGGTGGTAAAGGTAGCTAGCCAAGTGGGCGTGCCTACCCACAGGATAGTACCACTCCTAAGGTGGCCTAATTTGAGATGGACATGACTTTTCAGAGTTAGCCAACTTTGTGTTGGAAAAATTAGGAACTCTGGGACAGGGTTATGCCCACTTCTCACAGGAAGTGGTCATATAGGGGGAGTAGTGACCCCAATGGTCAGTAGGTCATTGGCTACTACGCTTCACTTCCCTAACGCCCCTAAATTCAGTATTTAGGAGAGCCCCTGGCACCAGAAAATCAGATCTTGCCAACCTGAAAGAAGAAGGCAGACGTGAAGAGTCGCAAAGAGCAAGAACTGAAGATCCAGCTACTGACTTGGAGCAAACCGTGCCTGTCTGCCTGCTGACTTTGACAATTGCACCAAAATACAACTTGTCCAGCAACTGCTGTGTCCGCAAAGCCTGGGAGACCTGCCAGCACTTCACCCAGCAACCAAGAACTCCTGTGAAGCAGCAGACCTGCTTCTCTGCATCCTGCAGGCACCCAAAGAAGAAATAAAAGAACTCCAGAACAACCAAAGCCCGACACCAAAAGGCGCCACTGCACCCGTCACTCCAAGCCCAAGTTGAAGTGGGCCAATGGTGTCTGCGTGTTCCCCCGGCCCTCCAGAGATTGATTCTACTATGGTTTCACCGTTCGTTGACAACCCCCTGCATGCAAGCCCCCTCTACAGTGGAATGCTCCCGGTAAGGAAAACCAGACGCATAAAGACACCTCTGCATCCATGAAGAAGAGGACCAAAGGAGTCCCTACATCCTGAGCATCGTGAGGCATGATCCCCCTTACTGATTCAGCTGACTGGCCTCCCCGTCAAAGCCTATAGCCTCTTCACACAAAGACCGATCCCCAAAGGGTTTTGTTCCCCTGCACGCAGCTGCCCTAGTGCCGTTGGTGGTGTTCTGCTGGTGCTGCCTTGGACCTTGTCCACCACTTTCCTTAACTCTAGGAGATAGGTCTCGTTAGTCACTGTACTATACCTGAATTCTGTACTTGTTCTTTCTCCCATAGGATAACATTGCAGCCTCTGAAAATTGCACTATTGACATTTTAAACACAAAAGTATTTCTTTTGAAAAGCGTACTTACTAGAACCAATTGCTTCTGGTGCCTAAATATGTATAAAGATACATGTCATTTTTATATATTGATGTGGATCCCCTTATTGAGTTTTGTGTCTAACTTATTGACTATTGTGTGTATTTCTGAATGTCTAACACTCCCCTCTAATAAGCCTAAGGCTGTTCTGCCACACTACCCCCTTAGAAGAGCACCATGGTATTGCAAGAACAAGCCCCTGGCCACTAGTAAGGGAAACCCTTGACCCTTTCGATGATGTACCTCTTATTGGTATATCATATAAAGAGTCAGCTACCTAAATTCCCCATGAAGGGTCGTGGCCCCCTCTATGCTGTAGGTGGTCTGCTTGGGAAAGCAGAGTGACTTTCCCGAGTGTTTACCTATTTCTTTGCCCATGTCATCAAATTTATCGGTGTGTAAAATGTTAAAAAAAGGTAAAAGAAAGACATATTTGTTTTTCTTTTTTTTCTTAAAGAAAAAATTATATATTTCTGACTATTTATATTCCAATTTTTCACCCCACAATGTAATAATAAATAAAAACTATGTTAAAAGAAAGAGTCACAGACATATCATTCAATAAAACCTTAAAAAATATATTTTTTCATTATTGAAAAATACATTTGTTTAAAATTGTTGGTAATTTTTGGAGGAAGATGATAGATATTTTTTATAGATTGGGTTTGGTGTGGAAGAGGGGGTTTTGGCCACAAGCCAGGCCCTGTTGCCCACCCCTCGCTGCAAATTGGATAAGTAGTGCACAGCTTGGGGTTTGCTGCCTGAGAAGGGTTGGCCACAGGGCACTCCAGCTGTGCACAGCTGAAGGACATGCATGGCTGAAGGTTGGCTTTGTGTATGGTAGTCAAATATTACGTTTAAAAAAAGCTAGAAGTTCACTGAACAAAGCACAGGTTAAAGTAATGTTACAGTTAGGTGAAATGTTCAGTAACAACGTCACATTTTAAACTCTAAAAAACACATAAATACACCAGTTATAGTTATTTCAAGTAACTATAACTCATGCCCTAAGGTAACTATAACTTGCACCCTCGCTATGCACTGCTAATTACCACACATATTACATCATTCATTACATCATTCATAATATCACTACAACATTTTAAATGAAATTATTGATGAGAAGCTGTACATGGCGGGTGTGAGAGTTATAGTTACCTTATGACACAGATTATAATTACTTGCAATAACTATAACTGGTGAATTTCTGTGGTTTTTAGAGATTAAGGTGTTACGTAGTTACTGAGAATTTCACCTCACTATAATGATACTTTAACCTTTAGTTTTTTCAGTGATACTACCTACCGGTGGTCTCCTGTAGGTGGTTATAGTTAGGACCTAGTTTGCATAGAAAGAGCTTATTTTGTTTTGCTTATAATTTTGGTGGTGTTTGAGGAATCTTCAAGAAATCTTCACCTGATGCGATGTTTGCCTCTCACATCAGCTGCTGTCTGGAAAGTTTCGGGGTGATCTATCAAGCAGGGGCTGAGAAAAAAGAGACGTCCCAAAATGCATTTTCCGCATGCAATTTCCCATAGGGATTTTGGACACGACTACAGCCTGAACTGCTGATAGGAATTACACCAAATTTGCAGAAAGTTAGATCTTGGTCCAGAAAGAGTTATTACAAAAAAAGATTTATGTATATCTAGAGACGTGCCAACAGCAGTGTTGTGATTGGCTGGCCGCAACCTGAAAGGAAAGTTGTGGCCGCCATTTTGTGTATCGGGACTCGGTCCGGGGGAGGAATCAAAGTTACAACTGATAGAAGGGGTCAGGTTAGAGGTACCTGAGAGGGACCCCTGAAAGGCAAGACACTGTTCCAATTTTTGGGGGAGGTGAGTGAGGATCTGCATATCCACTGCGGCACTTAGCGTAGCTCCCCTTGTGAGTTCACAACAGATCCGCAGATCCAAGCCCCAATTTAAAAACATAAATACACCTAGTCACACTTTCTCTCACCCCACACAACCACTCACACACCTACTCACACATCCATACACCCACTCACACACCCATACAGTCACTCATATACCCTCTCACACACCACTACAGTCACTCACACATCCACTCGCAGACCCAGAGAATCACTCACAGACCACCACAGGCACTCCAACTCCCACTCACACAGCCAAGTACACACCCATGCAGCCACTTAAACATGTACTCACAGACCTACACAGCCACTTACTCAGCCATTCACTCAACCATAGAGCAAAATCACTGACACAGCTACTCACACACCCATACTGTTACGCTGCGGGCCGTTGTGCATCCCGTGGCGCTCTCCTCCACACTGCCACATCCCTGCTCAGGCACATCGCGGTCTACTACACTCTCTGATTCTGCGGCAGACACAGTTTTGCCTATAATGCCTTTCTGGCACAGCGGGGAGCTGTACGGCAGCCTGCAATACCTAGGAGATGTCGCAGTTCCAGATTTGGGACTATGACCTCTTGTAGTACTAATATTCAAAGCTCTGCAGTTCTTACCTCTGGTCTCGGGAACACTTGTAGTAATATTCAGATAGCCATACCATACCTCTGCACTGGGACCATCTTCTTGCCCTTCTTCTTCCCATCATTTCACAGTCTTTCTCCCTGTAGGCTTTAGGAAGGGTTTTGTTGCACCATACTTACATGGCGATTTTTTCTATCTTTTTCACTACAATTTCTCTATCCATGATGGCAACTACTTTCTTCTTGCTACATCACTTCCTGCCTATGGCTATATAAGAGCCCGAATCTTTAATTTCTTTGCGTTGCATTACTCCTTTCTCCTGTTGGTGTGCCCTCGCTCCCGTTGGTGCATTCTACTCCTGCCTGGTGTAGCTTTGCTTCCTGTTGATGCTTCCGGTTCCTGTTTGGAATGCTTGGAGCCCTCTGTTTTTGCTTGAAGTTTCCTGTCTTCAGGTCTATTCTCTTTGCTGGAATCTTCTGGCATTTTCCTTGGCCTTCTCCGTTCGCCTCCTTTCCTGCAGTTACTGTCTGCTGTAGGAGTTTTTTTCCCTTCGGGGCTTTTTCCTCTTTGGGACTCCTTCTGGAAGGTACAGTCTTCTCTGGTATTACATTGTTGGAAGACCGTGGCTACTTGAAAGGGTAGCCCTTACCTCGGACAGACCAGAACTTTCAAGAACCGAAGTCAGGAACCATTCCAGTGCACCAAAGTTGGTTAGAAAAGTTCCGATCGTTGCTCATAAAGCCACTCACATACCACTCAGAGACCCACACAGCCAGTTACACACCCAGTCATATACCCAGCCATGACACACTCACATGTCTACTTAGACACCCACACAAACATTCACTCAGCCACTCACAACCTGATCAGAGACCCAGAAAACCACTCACACACCCACTCACACACCCATACAGACACACCACCCAGTCACACATCAATATAGCCACTCACACACCCTGTCACACACCCATACAGTCACGGATACATCCACTCAAAGACTCATAGAACCACTTACACATCCACTGCAGACTGACATAGGAAATCTCACACTCACGCACACACCCACATGCCCATACCCACACTCACACACTCATTCACGCACCCATACAGCTACTCACACATCCACTGTATTAAATATGTTGTTGTTTTGTATTGAATGTGTGCTTTTGTCTCAGTTTTGGAGATGAAAACCAGCTCAAATGTAGGACAGCAAGTAAAATATAACAGAACATATTTGATTGGCTGGTGTAGATGTGCAATTAACTAAAATTAGGTAGTGACTTT
The DNA here is from genome assembly GCF_964204655.1 of Triturus cristatus. Taxonomy (NCBI): domain Eukaryota; kingdom Metazoa; phylum Chordata; class Amphibia; order Caudata; family Salamandridae; genus Triturus; species Triturus cristatus. The sequence continues at coordinate 200,976,445 of NC_140587.1, read as the reverse complement.
AACACAAAAAGTAACTACCTCTGTGATTGGCTTTGGAAAAATAAAAAAATGTTACGTTGCTTGGGATATGCATAGAATTGCTAACAGTCAACTACACCTGCTACAGTTAATGTGAAGCTAGTAATCTGTTTAGAGAAAGTCTCGTAACAGTAGGCAGAGACTACTGGAAACTTGGTAACCATGGAAACATAGGTAAAAGAGTGTGGGGATAAGGGAACACAAGAGACTTCAGTGTGAAACTGAAAAGCAGACTAGTGTACATAAATTTCTCAGTAAGGACTATGTCTTGTAATTGACAATATTTACAAAATGAAACATAAATTAAAAAGCGTTAACAGCAGCTTGTTGAATGATTTTAAGGGCTTTCGTGTGGATCCATGGATCCACGGCAGATTTACAAGGAGGCCGAGCTGGGTGCTACCAAAATACCAAATTGGACTACTTTACAGGAAACATGGAAAGGTTTTAAAAAAATGACTATGAAAGGAATGGCATAACAAAAAAAAAGATGAAGGAAATGTTTGATTTGCTGAGTATAGGATTATGAGTTAGAGCACATGGGGAAGGGTAGCCATTTTAGGTACCGTTCTACTGAGAGTGGAGGAGGATTGCCATAGTTGTAATTTGAGATTTGCAGTGGAAAACAGATGTTAACAGATAGTACGCTAAAAGGTGGACAACAGCAAACAGATTTTCCAAGTATGTTACTTAGGTTGTGCTATATAAAAGTATATTGAAATAATTAATGTATATAAGCTGAAAGAAAATGTGTAGATTCTAGAGATTACAGTAAAAGGCAAAATAGATGGGAGCTTAGATGAGAACATTAACTAAATATACAATGAGCAGCAAAGGAGGAAGATGAATTGCAATACTACAAAGGTAGTTATTTTATTAAGCCAGTAGGAATGAATGTGTTAGAAATTAGATATGGGTGCTTGCTAAAATCTGAATCTAACTGTAACCTCCCTGTAACCTTTGGCTCTTTAGTGAAATTCTAAGGTTTTTATCATTATATTTCCTTAATATAACATCCCTGTAACCTCTATTTCCCTCAGTGAATTTCTACGGTTATTTAATGCTATTTCGTAACTATGCCATCCCAGTAACCTGGGTGTGTGAGTGGTTGTGTGGGTGTGTGAGTGTGTGGTGGGTATCTAGGTGCATGTGTGGCTGGCTATGTGGGTCTGTGAGTGGGTGTGTGGGCCTGTGAGTAGGTATGTGAGTGGGTGTGTGAGTTGCTGTTTGAGGGTGTAAGTGAGCATATGAGTGGTCTTCTGGGACTTTTTGTTGGTGCGTTAGTGGCTGCATGGGTGTGTGAGTGGTTTTCTGGGTCTCTGAGTGGGTGTGTGAGTGGTTTTCTGGGTCTCTGAGTGGGTGTGTGAGTGGCTGTATCGGTGTGTGAGCCTATACCTTGCACATTACAATGTTTTCCTCCCTCAAATGACTTATACTTCTTGGGTTACTATGATATCTTAAATGTTTTCAGTGGTTTGAATTGATATTGTGATCTGTGACTGAGTATGGTTCTGCACCGTGAGCTTTACAATGTTCCTTCCTCAAATGAATCATACATCTTGGGTTCCTACCATGTCTTACGTTTTTTTCATTGGTATGAGTTGATATTGTGATCCATGATTGAGTGTTCTCTAACTTGAAGAACATTTTATAGCTTATGTCTTTTCATTCCAGGCTGATATCAAGTGTTTATGGATTAATTGCACTTAGTGTTGTATGATTTTTAAGATGTTTCTAAATATGTATGTTAAAAGAAGCCTATGAAATATTTCTATAACAATTTATTTCAGAGAAATAAAGGACTTTGACTTTGAATGTGTGAGTGTGTGATCGGTGTGTCAGTGCATGTGAGACAGGCTATGTGGGTCTGTGAGTAGGTATGTGAGTGCCTCTGTAGGTCTGTGAGTGGGTGTGTGAGTGGCTCTGTGGGTCTCTGATTCAGTGTGTGAGTGGCTATATGAGGGTGTAAGTGAGTTAAATGGTCAGTTTTCTGGGTCTCTGAGTTGGTGCATGAGCATCTGTATGGGTGTGTGCATGGTTTTCTGGGACTCTGAGTGGGTATGTGAGTGGCTTTATGGGTGTGTGAGTGTATAAGTGGGTATGTGAGTCAGTATGGCTCTGTATATTGCACTTTACAATGTTTTCCTCCCTCAAATAAATTATACGTCTTGAGTTGCTATGATATCTTAAATGTTTTAGTTGCTATGAATTGATATTGTGATCTGTGACTGAGTATGGGTCTGCACCTTGCACTTTACAATGTTCTTTCCTCAAATTATTCAAATGTCTTGGGTTCCTATGATGTCTTAAATGTTTTTAATTGCTATGAGTTGATATTGCAGAAGTTTAAAATTTTATAGCATATGTCTTTGTATTCCAGGCTGACATCAAGTGTTGATGGAAATAATTAAATTAAGTGTTGTATGATATTTATGATTGTAATTATACATGTTAAATGAAGCCTATGTAATATTTCAATAAGAATGTATTTCTTAGAAAGCATTTTGACTTTGAATGTGCGAGTGTGTATGTGAGTGTGTGTGTGTGTGTGTGTGTGTGAGACTGGCTGTGTTGGTCTGTGAGTGTTTTGTGGGTCTCAGAGTGGGTGTGTGAGTCAGTGTACAGGTATGTGAGTGGTTGCGTGGCTGTGTACATGAGTGTGAGAGTGGGTGTGAGAGTGCCTGTGTGGGTCTCTGAGTGGCTGTATGAGTGGTTCTCTAGGTCTCTGAGTGGCTGTGTGAGTGGCATATATGGGTGTGTGAGTGGTGTTATTAGTCTCAGTGGGTGTGTAAGTGGATGTATAAATATGTGAGTGGGTTTTTGAGTATTGGTGTTGGTGTGCCATTAAGAGAGTGTATGAGTGGGTCTGTGGGTGGGTGTTTTTTTAATTGGGATCAGAAAACAAAATATCTTTGCATTTACATACTGCCTTAAATACGTAAGGTATGTACTTTTCCTTCTGGTCGACCCGTTATGTGCAGCATTTACTTGGCAACAGAAAAAATGGCACAGTGTGTGGACATTGTTGTTTCCTTCATACCTATATATGTATGAATGTATGCATTTATTTAAATATTTAGTTATTTGTTTGTTTAGCAGACACAATAATATAATCAGAAATGTTTACAAAAGAACAATAGAGGTATACAGCATCAGTGGTAGATGGGTGATTGAGAAATGCCGTCTTGAGAGTTCAAGGTGAGAACCATTGACACCGTTGTATAATTGTGTTAATTACAAATACAGACATCCATATTAATGAAATACATTAATAAGAGATGGCAACAAAGAGAGTGAAATTAACATGTATACAATGATTCAGTACTATCAGGGGCAAAAATTACACTTCACCATCTAGGCCCAGGAGAGAATTCTTCAAGGCTATTTCAAATCTTGCATTGAGAACCTGCTCACTGAAGAAAGCAAGGGGCATATTAGCAAGGGCTGGCGATATAATTATTGCCGCTTTAGCGTCCGTTTTTGGGCGAAAAGCGGCGATAATTATATCGCAATATCATCAAGGACACGCTAGCGCGTGTTTCCTTGATGCGGAACCCGTTTTTTTCACAGCCTCGCATCGCTAATGAGATGCAAAAGAGGCGTGGATGTGAAAACAACACATGTTAATATCGTGAAGGCAGCTTCGCGATATTAACAAGGAGGTGCAGCAATACAAAAAATTGCGCTACCTCAGCCTTAACTCAGGAATTTAACACCTGTTAAATTCCTGACTAAGGCATACTTTTAATGGGATATGGATTATGCTGATAGGACCACAGGGTCCTATCAGCAATGTTATTGCTGTTTTCAATGGAACATAGCTGGAAAACCAGCGGATGTTGCATTGAAAACACCGCTATCGCTGAAATATTATCGCCATACCGCTATGCGTTGTAAATATAGCGTTATCATGGTGATAATATTCAGCAATAGCTGGCGATAATTTTTCTATCGCTATGAACGGCCAGCGATAATTATCGCTGGTCGTTGATAATATGCCCCCAAATCTCTTACAGTGGATCTTAGAGGGGCAAGAGTTAAAAACTAGATGTAACACTGTGGATTGATGAAACTGGTAAGTACTGGTTGTCAGACTATAGGTTTTGTTAGGGATTATGGTTGGTTAGGGTAGCAGAAAGGAAGTCTGGATATGACTTGTGTATAGCTTTGAATATAGGCATCAATACCTTGTAGGGAGGGGTCTTTACATAAAGTGAGGCTATGTTTTGACGACCTGGAAAAATGGTAAAGTAGTAAAGTCTAAGGTCTTTCCCAATGGGCAAACTGTTTTGAAATGAAATGAAATGTTATTGTAATTGTAATTGTAATTGGGTATTTATAGAGCGCACGGCTACTCCATGGAGTGTCCGGGCGCTAAAACCACTGAAAAACAGGTAGAAAGAGCACACGGCTACGGCTAGTTCTAATTATTGAAATAGCCAGGTCTTATATTTCCTCCTGAACCCGCCTAAGTCAGCTGTCTGTCTAAGGGAAATAGGGAGACCGTTCCACAAGCAGGGTGCAAACACTTGAAAAGAGCGGCCGCCCATGCGAGAGCCGGAAAACCTAGGAATGGTCATCAGGTACTGCATCGAAGACCTCAATGTCCGTTGCGGGGCATAGTGCTGTATCCTTTTCCTAATGTAATGGGCCCCTGAGTTGTGTAAGGCCTTAAAGGCCAATGTAAGAGCCTTAAACTGGACCCTCTTATGTACCGGGAGCCAATGGAGAGATTTTAAGTGGGGGGTCATATGATCCCTGGGTCCAATCATCAGAATAGCTCTGGCCGCCGCATTCTGGATCACCTGTAGGCGGCTCAGAAGATATTTCGGGAGGCCTTAATAAAGGACATTAGCATATTCCAACCTAGAAGCAATAAGGGCCTGAACTACCGTCTTTCTAAGGGAGACCGGAAGCAGGGGCAGGAAGTTCCTCAGCATTTTTAAAAGCCCAAAGCAGGTGCCGGCCACAGTTTGAATTTGGGTCTTCATGGACATGTCCGAGTCCATCTTCACCCCAAGGTTTTTTACTGTGGTAACAGAACACTTAGGGGGAGACATGTCCTGTGGCCACCAATGGCGCCACTCTATGCTCAGGTCGGATCTGAAAAAAATAATCTCCGACTTTTCGGGATTGCACTTTAATTGACTCCCACGTGGCCAGGAGAAAATCTCCGTTAAACAGATGCTTATCTCACTACCACTAAACACGCTGCCCTTCTCGTGAGCAGAAGTTGCGTGTCGTCAGCGTAAGACACAATTTTAGCGCCGTATTGTTCCGCTAAAAGACCAAGGGGGGCCATATACATATTGAACAAGGCCGGACTTAGCACAGAGCCTTGGGGCACTCCCACTTTCATGGGGGTGATATGGGTTGAGCAAGGCGGGGACCATACAGTTTGCTGACGGTTATGAGAGATGTCATCAGTGATGTTATTCAACATGTCATGAGTGATGTAATATGTGAAATCTTAAGCAGTGCATTGTGGGGGCGCAAGTTATAGTAACATCACTAAACTATAACTGGCATATTTGAGTGCTTTTTGGATTTTTAATGTTAAGTCGTGTCTCATTGCAACATCTAACTAAATATTCACTTTAACTGTTGTTTCTTTCAGTAAAAAAAAAATATTATATATAGAAGGTGTCTCCAAACCTTTCAGCAATAAGAGCTGCTTATGTTCAATGAAACGCTGTTAGAACTGGGGGTCTCTAGTTGGCAGAGGTAGGTTCCTTTGACCAAACAGGGACCCTTGCTTCTAGTCAGGGTAAGGGGGTACACTCCTAAAATAACCCCTGCTCACCCCCTTGGTAGCTTGGCACGAGCAGACAGGCTTATCTCAGAGGCGGTGTGTAAAGCATTTGTAAACACATACAGTAACCCAGTGACAACACTACAGATGAACACCACATGAGGTTGTAGTATAAAAATAAGTATTTTTATATAGACTTAACACAAGACCACAAACGACAAAAATCCACAATACTGTACTTTAAAAATGGTAGAATTAGCTTAGTTCTCTTAAGATGTAAAATGCGACACTTTAAGTTCAATGTACCTTTGGATGCGTAACGCTATACAATGAAAGTGTTGCAGGGAAGGAGATGCGTCGGTTCCTTACACGCAAGAACGGTGATGCGTTGGGTCCCTACTGATGCGTAGGGGATGTGTCGGTTCTTCTCGGCATGGGGAGGTGATGCGTCGGTTTCTTACTTCGCTTCCATGGCGATGTAGCCCGCAACGCCGTGATGCGATGAAGATCCGGTGCAATGAAACAAAATGGCGTCTTGTCCTTGATACGACACGATGCGTGCACGCCCGGCAGCCGCGCGGCGACTCAACGTTTATTTTGAGCCGCGACAGGCCCTGCGTCACGCTTCCCGTTGATGCGGCAGCGTCTGATGCAACGTAAATCCTCTTCTCCGGCGATGCGAGGTGCTTCGGCAACGATGCGACAACTGCAGCGGCAACACGCATTCCCAGCGATGCGACGACAGCGGCTGGGGCAGCGACACCCTTCTCCGATGATGCGGCGGCGTCTGGTGCGACGTCAATCCTCTTCTCCAGCGATGCAAGGCGTTTTCGCATTGTGAAGCGTCAGCGTCAGTTCGGCGACACGCTTCTTCTTCGTGCATCGTGCTTCCAGCTCCTTGCGACACGCAGTCCCTCAGAAAGCCCAACACAACTGCAGGCACTTCCAAAGAACTCATGGGGAGCTGGTGGGTGAAGTCTGTTGTCCCTGAGACTTCAGCAGGAGGCAAGCTCTATCTCAAGCCCATGGAGATACTTCACAAGTTGAATGAAAGTAGCACAAAGTCCTTTCTCCTCTCTTTGGCAGTCAGGCAACCACTGCAGGCCAATCCCCCACGCGTAGGGATTGTCTCTCCTCAGTGTCTCAGGTTCCTCTCCTCAGCAAAGGTTTCTTCTTGTTTCCCAAAAGTGATCTAAAGTTCTGGGGTCTGGGTCCCCCTTTTTATACACAGTTTCTCTTTCTCTCTGAAGGCAGAGAGGCCTTTGCCTTGTCCAAACCAGTTCTGGTCAGTCCTGGAGCACTTTGTTGACAAGACTCCTTCTTTCCTTTCACGGTGCAGGCCAGAGACATCAGACGCACCACAGGAGGTGGGGCCAGCATTGTGGAGGGAAGGCACAGCCCTATTCAGGTCCCAGATGCAACTCCTCCCTCCCATCTGCATGCAGATCTCTCTATTCAGCCCTGTGCTGACTCAACCTGTCTCCTGGAATCCCCCAGCCCCTGTCACTCAAACTCCAGACAAGGAATACACAACCTAGCAGGGGCAGGCTTGGATGGTTAGACAAGAAAATACCTACTTTCTAAAAGTGGTATTTTCAAACACAGAATGTTAAAACCAACTTCACTAAAAGGTGCATTTTATAGTTCTGAGTTCAGGCATACTAAACTCGAATTTCTACCTAGTTCCCAGAGTCAGTTAGGATTATAAGATGCAATAATCAAACTGCCCATTCTGGCCTATGGGGAAAAGGTAGCCCTGCAATAGTGAAAAACGAAAATGGCTGTAATTCACTATTAGGACATGCCACACACATCAGGGCTTGTCCTAGCTTTTACCTACAATGCACCCTGCCCTTGGGCCTACCAAAGGGGTGACTAATATGCAGAACAGGGAAGGTTTAGGGACTGGCAAGTGGGTGCACTTGCCCAGTCAACATGGCAGTACCAGACTGCACATAGGCTCTGCAATGGCAGACCTGAGACACATTTTACAGGCTGCTTCTGTGGGTGGCCCAACCAGGGCTGCAAGCCCACCAGCAGCATTTGGTTTATAAGCCATGGGCACACTCAGTTCACTTTACTAGGGTCTGAAAAGCAAACCGAATCAGCCAATCATGGAATCACTAATCCATACATCAATTTACCATAGGGAGTATTTGCACTGTGGCACAGGACAGCAGTGGCACAGTGCCCAAAGCATCTATAACCAGCAAAAACACATGAGGCAACAGCAAAAAATGGAAGGGAAACCCACGCCAAGGTGCCATGTCTAACAAACGCATTCTGAGCTACTAATATTATTAGTGTTGTAATAGTGATGTCAGTGATCACCTCAGTGCATAAGGCATGTTTGCTAGCTTTAATTTTAAAAATGCTTTGTGAAAGTGGAATATCTCTATATGGGTAATATATAATATTCAAAGCTGCAGTGTGCATGGAAACAAGTTAAAAATATTAGTAATAACAAGGGGTGGGAGCAATGTTTCGTTCAGCCCATGGAATTGGTAGAATTTTGGCCACTCCACATTACTCTTTAACGCTGAATTCTGGCCAAATTCCGGCAATCACAGTGTGGCAGACTTTTTCCTTCTTGAGGCTCCAGAACATGTAAACTGGTGAGTGCAAGCGAGATTTGGCATCCCCTAGTGTGATTTTCTAAGGCGGGTGGCTGCCAGCGGTCACAATCAGAGGGCCGCGATGCGAGTAGATTTGCTGCCACTCAAGCAGATTTTCTACTCAAGCTGCAGCAAAACCAACTCAAATGGCCTCGTGCTCTTGTGCAACACATGGTGACATTTGCGTTGATTTACAACGCTTTTAGTGCTACCGGCTCTAAATTCTATGCATATTGTATGCATATTTTCTGTCCATTGGCAGAATTCTGCAGAATCTCACAGAGTTTTTCTGTTACTATGCGGAATTCCGAGGAGTGAAACTCTGCAAGTTATGCCCATCCTTTGTAATAAGTCTTCCCAATGTCGCATGATGTATCACTCAAATAGCTTTAAATATATTTCGGAAAGTCACTCACGTTTTTTCCTCACATCAGCCTCTTGATTTCTAAAAATACACACATTTGTATCCCGAATACACACTTTTCAAACCATGCAAAAGCTTCAAATTTAGTAGGCTGGGCTGCAAATTTGAGAGATACTTGCAGGTAGCTGGAAAGCTACCAATAGCTCACAAGCTACTCATTGAAGAAGCCCGATATATAGCATAATTGTAGTTAGGACTGAGTTTCCCACAGGAAATTAATGTTTTGTTAATAATTGTTTTGTCATTTGATGAATCTTCACGAAACCTTCCAAGAGAAAGGTCCATCCACCTGAGCTTCTATTTCAAAAGTTTTCGAATGATCCATCAAGCAGGAGCCAGGAACAAGAGGGGGTCCCAAAACACGTTTTATTCAATTTCTCATAGGACCTTTAGACAACTGAATACTGAATAAAGGGCCTTATGTATCAAGCCTTTTTCCCGTTTGCGAATGGGAAAAAGCCTTTTGGGATGTATCATCCCAAAAGGCCATTTCAAAATAGAGAATCGCAAAATTTGCGATTCTCTATTTTGCGAATGCAATTAAGGAATTGCAAATTGCGATTCCTTAAATGCAATTCTGGAAGCACCAGAAATTGTCTATTTGGCCTTAAGGAATTGCAAATTACCACCAACTTCAAGTTGGTGGTAATTTGCGATTTTCTGTAAAAAAGCACTTTTTAGATTTTTTAAAAATGCAGTATGTCGCACATACATGCCCTTAGGGCATTATTGTGTGCAAAATGTGTACACATGCATATTTCAGGGGTTTATCAGGGTGTCCTTTTGGCACACTTGCAACCTTGAAATTGCATTCTCAATTTGTGATTCTCTAATTGGTAATCGCAAATTGAGAATGTCTTCCCATTCATTCCAATGGGTCTCCTAACCCATAGAAATGAATGGGAAGGTATTCCTTATTTGCAAATCTCAATTTGTAATTCGCAAATAAGGAATATGTAGGATTCGCAATATATTTAGCATATCCTACATACATTGCATTTTGCGATTCTCTAATTCCGATTTGCTAAAAATCGCAATTTGAGAATCGCAAAACTCTTTTTTGATACACATGGTCCAAAGGCTTTATTGCTTGATTAACAAAAATAATTGCAATTAAAACATCTTAATAATCAGACAACATATATATATATTAAAAAAATTATCACATTTAGTTACAGGCCAATAATAAAACTATTTGTGAGCATCTGTTCTTTCTTTTAAATGATGACAAAAATATTCTTGACAATTTATAAATACATTCATATTTATGCAATAAAATCGAATAACTTTTATCAATCATTATACAAATAAACTATAAAATCTATTGGACATGGACTGGATCATTACTAATTCAAGTACAAGCGTGCGGTAAACAATAATTCTTTTGTGCAAACAGGCTATCAAAGTACATCAATAGTTTCTATTACAAGCAAGATAATTTCGTTATTTACATTTCTAATTATTACCCTGGCAGCATAGAAACTAAATTCTACAAGAGGCCGTACAGTTAAAGTAATCAGAAAGAATGCATTCAAGATTTCTCTTAAAGCCATGGAATTTAATTATGATATATCTTGAAAAGTCAATACCAAACATTTTTCGGCAGCAACTAAAAACTTTAGCATTTGGCAGAGCAACGGAATCGACTCGCCCGAATAACAGAGAATAAGGGCCTGGAGGGCCGATCTAAACCCAATCTTCAAAAATATTTTTGTTAAAATGATGCGCCGTTTCTTAAGCAATTTGGGACACACGCATACTATATGCAATAAAGATTCACATGGCCGTCCACAGAGTCTACAATTGGTATCAGACCACTGTTGAAATCAAGATGGTGTACCCTCCTTAGTTGGGATTATTCCCACTCTTATTTTAAAAATGTTATTTTTTTTTCCAAACATATTTTTATTGAAGATTTTGACATAGTACATCATATGACATTACCATCACGTTATCGCACACAGGGGACTTCACCAAAATTTTAGGACTTAAACTGTACAGAGTTACACAACACTGAGGGTTGTCCCCGACCCAATCTCATTGTAGTGCATAACTAAGGGGCACAGTTTCTAGCATAACTGGGGCTTAAGGTAAATCGCTGCGTTCCGCACAATAAAGCAAACGAAATAAAACAATGTCCCATCTTTCTTTTGTGATGGCTCAACCTGAATTCCTTCTAGTCAGAAGGCGTTGTTTTTTTTATGTTTGCCGAGAAATGGGCACTAAGGTATGGCTGGATGCGTAAAGACTGATGCGAATTGATCACATACCGTGCATGCTTTTTTGCAGCTACATAAGTTTCATCCTTATAATTGGGCATTTTCAATTCATGAAGCCCAAATTACAGACCAATATCATGCAGGCAGGTTAAAATATGGGATCTCCAGGTAGCAGAATAAGCAGATTTTGTTATTTCAAGTCAGCAGTTGTTCACTAGGGTAACAGGGGTGGAAAAGAACATAGAGTAAATACATTTAAAAAAGAACTTGTGACACCAAACACTGTCATTGGAGACCAAACTCCAATCTTATTTCAGCTTGGCCTACTGACCTGGGAATCCCAAAAGTTGCTTTATAATCCTTGACTACTAATAAATCTAGTAACTTTGCATCTTTCCCCCTGGTGATGGGTGAGCCATATGAAATGGTCGGCTGTATCTTTGCTCTCATGACCTTGAGAATATCTTCATAGGATTGGCAACTCAATGATTTTTGCAAGCTCTTAAAATCATGGATTAAAGTCACAGTTTTTGCCCTTAGGACGTTTAGACAGCGTTACAGCCAAAACGGCTGAACGGAATTGTACCAAATTTAGCAGAAAGCTATATCTTTAACCATAAAGTGTGTGTTTTGTGATTTGGTGTAAATCTGTTCATTGCCATTGCAGTTAGCACAGAGGTGCAAGCTGGTATAATGGAGCTCTGTCACCTGCGCAACGCATCTCTGAGAGGCCGTCAGTGTGACGGTAAGGACCGCAGCCCTAGACCCCAGGCCGTGCACTCAAGGTTCTGCTAACTGAAGGCACTGGGTGCTTCCCCTCCACAGCTGCCTGCATGAGGGAACGGCTGCAGGGATCCCCCGCTGCACACTGCTGCACCCGTGTGTGAAGGGCATAAAGGAATTATGAAACTCACAACTACTTCAAATGAGAAGCACAACCAGCGTCTGGTTGGATGAAAATTATTCATCACCACAGAGATGGCTTTGCAGCCAGGCTGTTCTTTTCATAGGTTGTGTCACACTGATCTGTATCCCTCAAAGAGTGAAAAAAGAACAGTCTGTATCATTCTAATCTACCATATATTTAGTCTTCCTATAGGCTGTTTTCTTTAAAGGACAGGCATGCTGTTGCAAACTGCTGCCACTGATGTTATTCTAACTGACATGTTTGTACTCCTTCCTCAGTTGCATCACAACAGAAAACATGTGTGGTTTGCCATGAAAACTATCTCCCAGCAATGAAAGAAACTGACCCAGCAACCAAATGCTCCATTGAAAAACTCCTAGAAGTTGAGCAGGGGCATAAACTGTTTCTGACCTTTCCCAAGACGTCCAGCCAAATGTTTACAATGCAGCACTTGCAGCCGTGTTCAATGCCAGGCGCACAGTCAAACACGGATTAAGAATGTATTCATCCTACAGTTGGCCAAGCAAGACCCTAAGGAACCCATAAATGCCTTATATGAGCACCTATATGGCCTAGCCATCACCCTCGAACTAACAGACCAAGATGAGAGAATACAAACCCAAATAATCCAAGCCCTGGAAATGCACGTTATTCCCACAAAAAGCAACACAACTGGAGAAGTCCTGAAACATCTTAAAGAGAAGAATCACAAGTCATCAAAAATACAAAAGAACACATTCATCTAATAAACGATTTGTGATGGCAGTATTTAATTTGACAGTACTAAAGATAGTTGAATGTATTTTATACTTCGATGTGCAAACGGTATTCATTGAAATACCACTAGCAAAAAAATAAATCGTTATATGGTGCAGTATAATGCTTCCATCAAATATTGGATGCTGCATTATGATTCTACCCTCAAATATTGCACAAATTACTGCTGACAAATGTAAGACCAACGACCCTTAGTTCAGGCAAATTCCACTACTGCAGACACAGATTGAAATAGCACTACCACTAAAGGATTTACCTTTGATAGTTAATGCTATAGTTTGAGGGGCAGATTTACGAGACTGTCCCGCAGTGCAGTGCAGCAAGTCATCTTGCTCTTCTGCGTGACAGGGAAAGGGCAGGAATGCGCCGTATTTCAAAGAATATAGCGCATTCCTGCCTTATTCCCTGTGCTTGCTCACCTTGCTGCAGCTAAGCGCCAACGCAGGCACCCTTGCCAAGGATGCCTCTGTTGCATGCAGGATTGTTTTTGTGCAGGAAGGAGCACCTGCCTGCATAAAAACAATCATGTAAGGCATAGTCCTCCATATATGTGTGCTGTGTGCTGCCCTTAGAAAGTGGACGTAACAAGAAGAAATAATGATATTTCTCATAGTTACACCTCTCCTAGGAAAGCATATCTTTTTGGCACATTCCCAGGTTTACCAGTTCTGGTGAATCTGTAAATGCGTCAAAAGCCGTGGAAGTTGCATGGGAACACCCAGGCAACACCCATGCAATGCCTTCCTAGCGCAGAGTAAGGCAACACGGAGATTTGCGCTGCGTTGCTTTACTCCAGATTTATGGAACCACTCAAGGCCATGCAGAGCAAACTTGCGCGACTTGATAAATCGAATGCAAGGTGTGCTTCACGCATGTATCACATTGCATGGTGCAAACGCGACTCATAAATATGCCCCTGAATGTTTTACATCGAAATCTTTATTTGTGCGCTTGCTTCCTTTTATAAGAAGATGCTGTGTTCTCAAGGAGTTGGAAGAACTGAAGGATGGCAGTCTGCTCGCCACAGCTCCGTGGTCCATGAAAGATGCATTAGTATGGAGTGGATTAACCGCGGGTTTCATCCCATGGCACCCCGGCCCGCGTGCTCTTGAAGGACGTCCTCCGTAGCTGCGCCAGAATGTGATCACATTACGCATGCCGCAAAGGTGAAACCTTGTGCCTGGCGAGCGTCGCACAACAATCAATTAAAGCATGTTTCTCGCCTCAGGCTCCGTCTTCTTGTGAAATGAAGCTTTGATCCTGATTACAGATCAGGAGCTTGGGAGTGAGTCAGATAGTGTCTGGACTTATTGTTCTGCACGGAAAGACGCGAAAACAGACAAATAGCAGTCTTTTGACTTTTTTAACACTTGTTCTGTTTTGTAACAGCGTTTTGTAAAATGTTACTATAGTGGGAGCTGCCAGGCTGTCCCCAATATGAAATATATTCACTGAAAAAACTAGAGGTTAAAGTGACGTTATAGATAGGAATTGTAATAATATGTTGCTTTTACATTTTTTTTATTTTTTAAAACTTAGAAATTCACTGAAAAAACAAAGGTAATAGAGATGTTATAGTAAGATGAAAATGCCAGTTAAGACACACCATTCTAAACTAACAAAACCATTGAAATTACCAGTTAAAGTCATCTCAAGTAACTTTAACTCGAGCCCTAAAGTCATTATAACTCGCACCCCACCATGCAGTGTTGTTATCAATGATGTCATTTCAGATGTTGCAGTGATGTTATCAATGATGTTATAGGACAAGCCGTGAGTGATATAATATCTGAGGTAATTAGCAGTGCACAGTGAGGGTACGAGTCATGAGTGATGAACACCAAGATTGATGTAATATTTGAGGTCCTAAGTATGGCGGGGTGCAAGTTATAGTTAGCTCAGTTAACTATAACTGCTGAATTCAGTGTTTTTTTAAATTTAAAACAACACAAAATTTGTGATATTTTTACCTAATTGTAATGTCCCTTTAACCTTTATGATTTTTTAATTAATTCTGCGACCTTTTTAAAAATTGCGCATTATATTCTTATTCTTTTTTACCTAACTCTAACGTCCCTTTAACCTTTGGTTTTTTCAGTGAATTTAAAAGTTTGTTTTAGAGTGAAGTCTAGCATTATGTTAAAAGTTAACTATAATGTTAATTTTTAATTTTACATTTTACAACTTATTTACAATACTATTTTATTGTAATATATGTTTTGATGTATGTTGTTTCTCTTTCTGTGGTATCGATGTAATATTGCAGAACTAAAGCAGCCAATAAGATGCCCCGCACAAACTCCAATGTGCTGTGTATGTCCTGTTGTGGGTCTCGTTGTAGTATGTGAGACCTCCATAACATTTTAAAAAGTTGTATTTAAGAATAAACAACCACTGCTTATTAACTTTAAAGGTAACAGTCTTCTACACTGGTTGCATTTTGAGGATCCCTTACGTGTGTTTTTTGTAATAACTTGTTTTTTCTCTGATTTTGTGCTCTCACTGTACTATAGCAATACCAGCAAAGCCATTGACAAGGGTCCACAGCAACGCAGAGATATTCGTATGTTGTGTTCTGGGTCTCGTGACAGTACCACAAGACAGTTGTAAAATTATAAATGTTGTGTTTCGCATGATACAGTAATTGTTTTATAACTTTAAGGTTAGAGGTTTAGTAAATGGGTCGGCGTATGAGTATCCATATTGCATTTTCATATTAAAAACACTTAATCTTTTGCGTTTTGCAGTCTCACGGTTGAACCACGGTACTCTCGTAGAATACCATGAGACTAGTCTCACTAACATGAAACACTTCTGATTGGTTGAAACCACTGTCTTCCTTTCTTTTTTCAAAGACCAGACCTTTGAAACTCATTTGAGAGTAGCACTTAACCTGGTAAGATGTTGTACACCTCTCTTCCACAATTTCTTGGGTTTTTCCAATTTTCTTGGGGTCAACTGAAAACAGCAATGGCATCAGGAGAACAGAGGCCAAACAAAATGGAGGAGGAGAAGGAGGTGGAGAGTTCCAAACCAGAGAATAAGCCAGTAGTATTGAATTTTTTTGCCACACCATCCAGTCAAAGAAAGTTAATGTGAAAATTGTCATCTGCAACATCTTTCACTGACAATTCAGTAGGGGCAGTAGAAAATATAGCTCTTTTGGCACATCCAGGAATCAAAAATATATATGCAATCCATACATTCCCTGACTTTTGCCCAAGCCGAGCACCAACATCAGGCAGAACTAGTTGAGGTGAATTCCGCAACATCAGGCACAGGACCATCAGAGGCAGCTGCATACAGTGCACCATCAAATGTGCTTTAGTAAAACAGTGACCAAGTACTAGCCTACCAGTAATTGGTCACATACTGCAGCCGGTGCTGTAAGATAGTAATGGCAGGAGTAAAAACACTGCAGCAAGAAATAAGCTTGTCATTGACCACCAGTTGAAGCAGAAGAATTACAGTTACAACTCCAAGTACCGAAGCCTACGTTTTTGTTTTCAGTTCAAATCCCCCAAAAATTGAAAGTCCAAAAATAAAAATTAAAAAGAGGTTCTTTTTAGAACCACTTTTACTGGTTTAAAAATAGAAACATGTTTTGCTGTTTGCCATGTGTGCATGTGGGTCTATTTGTGTATGTGTTTGAGTGTCTATCTCTGTGTGTGTTTGTGTATGTGTGTGTGTGTGTGTGTGTGTGTTTGTGTGTGTGTGTGTTGTTGTGCGTGTGTGTGTATGTGTTTGGATGAGGGTGTGTGGATTTTGTCTGTGTGTGTGTGGGTGTTGGGTTTGGTAGTGTGTGTATGTAGGTGTGTATGTGTTTGTGTTGTGCTGGTGTCTGAGTGTTGGGTGTGTGAAAGTGTTGTGTGGAGTGGGTGCTGTGTGTGTGTAAGTGTATTTGGCAGGATTGTGTGTGAGTACATTCTGTGTGTGTTTAATGTCTGTGGCTGGGGGTGTGTTTGGATGTGTATGCCAGTGTGTGTGGCTGTTTTCTATGTCTGTGTGTGTGTGTGTGTTTGGTGTATGTGTGTGTCATATGCCCCATGCAGGCCTATTGTTGTTTCCCTATGTCAGCATGAGCACATTGCATACTGATGTCTGCTTTGCGCACGTTACTATACAAACATATTTTGCTTTGTGCCACACTGTACTTTCACACAGAACCTGCTGTTGTTTTCATGTTATGTCCTTTCCTGGAATTTACTCTGAACATTGTAGAGAAGGTCAAACAACAATGCCCTTTGTTACTGTGTTCTGGTCAGGCCCTAGCACCTAGACAAAACACACCGATGCAGATGTTTTTTGGGAACACATACTTTTGACATATAGGTATGCACAGATAGGTAACAAGACACACTTGGAGAGGGATCTTTCCAAGGAAGAGATTGTGACAGCACCTGAGATGTAGAACTTTCATCTGTGTATGCTAAGGTACGGGGTCTGCTGCCAACACCCAGACATCTTCTGATATAATCATTTTGCTTCGGTAGAAGGGGAGGGGATTTAGGCTACCCTGTCTTACATAATGACAGTTCCTTTTATGATTTATGGATTACTTACTTTTCTGACTATATTCATGTTAGGCATTTTCTTACTGATTGTGGCATGTTTACTGCATACTAGAGCACGATAGTTAAAATCAACATTTAAAACTTTTTTTGTGTCTCTGTCAGATATTATTGTGGACTAGCACAATTGTGAGAGCAAACGGGTGTGTCCTACAACTGCAATTCCTGAGAGGGTCAGGAGTGTTGTGTTCTGGGGTGCTTAATCACTTGTTCCTCTGTCAGTGGGTAGGAGGGCAAGTGAGACACTGTAGCTAGTTGGTCCCGTGCTCATTGGCTGATGGGTTCTCAGGTGATAGGATGAATCAGTCCCAGCCTACTAAGGTTCCATGATGGGTAAGTCTATATGCATGTAGGTGCCAGTGTTTGTGTTTGTGTGTGCATGAGTGTTTGCGTAGGCATCAGTGTGTGTATGTGTGTGTGTGTGTGTGTAGGTGTGGCTGAATGTGTGGTTGTGTGCGTAAGGGTTGTAGGTATGTCTATTTGCATGTGGGTGTCAAAGTGTGTATGTGTCTGCATGGGTGTTTGAGAGTGTATCTAGGGGTCAGTTTGTGTGTATGTGCATGCATGTGTGTTTGTATGATCATGCAAGTGGGAGTGTGTGTGTTTAGGGTGTGTGAGTGTGTGATTGGGTGTAGGTGTGACTCTGTGTAGATAAGTATCATTTGTGGGTGTTGAGGGTGTGTGTGTCTGTGAGTCTGTATCTGTGTATTTATGTGTGTAGGTGTGTGCTTCTGTAGGTGTTGAATGAGCCTATAGGAAGACTAAATATATGGTAGATTAGAATGATACAGACTGTTCTTTTTTCACTCTTTGAGGGATACAGATCAGTGTTGCACAACCTATGAAAAGAACAGCCTGGCTGCAAAGCCATCTCTGTGGTGATGAATAATTTTCATCCAACCAGACGCTGGTTGTGAATCTCATTTCAAGTAGTTGTGAGTTTCATTATTCCTTTATGCCCTTCACACACGGGTGCAGCAGTGTGCAGCGGGGGATCCCTGCAGCCGTTCCCTCATGCAGGCAGCTGTGGAGGGGAAGCACCCTGTGCCTTCAGTTAGCAGAACCTTGAGTGCACGGCCTGGGGTCAAGGGCTGCGGTCCTTACCGTCACACTGACGGCCTCTCAGAGATGCGTTGCGCAGGTGAAAGAGCTCCATTATACCAGCTTGCACCTCTGTGCTAACTGCAATGGCGGGGAATACTGTGGCAAGACAGTTGACCCGGAATAGTAGAGAATCTGTGGAGCTGGGTCCAGATCAACCGGATGAAGATGGCTGTGTGGGCGGGCAGGACAGGCAAGGACACGGAGGAGAATGGCTGCCGACGTTGCTGCAAGGAGATGTAGATAAATGAAAAGGGTTCCCTTGTCGTCGGTGTTGTGTCAGAGTTCAGACACCAGGGCCTAGGATATGCAGTGAAATAAAACATATACAATGAGAAAGAGAATGGATCTCCCCTGGATTTGGTGTGGGTATTAGGGCAGGATTTCTCCGCGAAATGGCAGCCTGTAATTTTATGACTCTGCTTGAGAATTGGGCCCCAGAAATTTACAAAACGTGGCGCTGAGCTGCACATATTTCGGTAGTCATGGGGAAAAAAACATTCATGCACATGTTAAGAAAACAGGCTTTTGTCTTCCAATTTATGAAACTATTCCATCTCTC
This sequence comes from Triturus cristatus, assembly GCF_964204655.1. Lineage (NCBI taxonomy): Eukaryota > Metazoa > Chordata > Amphibia > Caudata > Salamandridae > Triturus > Triturus cristatus. Next base: position 200,957,499 of record NC_140587.1, on the reverse strand, counting down.
GAACAAAGCGCTGCATCAGATAGGAAAGCTTTGTATGGGCGGATCTATCGCAGCATTTCATTCTAGTTTCATCTCTAAAATTAGATCAGATAAAATACCTCCAGCAGTCAGATGAAGAATTGAAAATTGCCAGATGAACTGGGAGTTACCTTTGCCTCAGTGCCAGAAATAGGAGTTAAATTACTAAATGTGAAACGGCTGTAAAATCAAATTTAATCTATCTTCCATAAATATCAAAGCTTAGGTGAAAAAAAATAAACAGGAGCCATTCTATAACTGGGACGACACCAGCATAAAAATTGATCACAAGCTTTTGTAAAACATATTAACAACAATTCGTTATTGCTTTGATGATTGCAATTCTTTAATACACTGACGAGTTGCAACTTCTACGTGTGCTTCATGCAGCACACATAGAAGTTACGAAATGCCATTATTGATTGTTTATGTGCAGGAAGGGACACCTTCCTGCACATAAACAATCTTACCCTGCAACACAGGCCCCCTTGCACAATGGTGCAAAAGTGCCTGCATTGGCTCTAGGCAGCTAAATTTAGCACTAGCACAAGGTGAAACGTAGGGCTGCACCGTAATGTTGTAAATACGGTGCAGCCCTAAGTGGCAGAGCATGGCGTTAAACCAAGACGGCTAACGCTCTGTCATTTCCTTGTGCATATGCCCCTAAATCTAACACTATGCCTGCATTAAAAAGGAGTAGATTTTTGGTGTGTCTACCTTTTTCAGTAGGTAGGGACTTCTGTAATACCAAAGTTACACACCTGGGCACTTCATATGGAATACAGCCCCAGATGAGCAATGCCTATTAGTAGTAATAGATGGCAACAGCAAATATCCCAAATGATAGGAATGCATGGAACTCCCCGCACCCCCTTAGATTTGCACTGATAACAGACCGTCCCTTCAGGGCTATGATCTTGCAGCATATCTCTCATATAATAACATAATCCACTGGAAAAATGCACTCCAATGCCCCAACCCAATGCTGAAGTGGAGAGATTTAGGTAAATGTTTAAAAGGTTCTTTGTATCTAGAGAAAGATAGCATAGAAGCGACACTTTATAAATTCCTAAAAGAGTACAGGAACACTCTGTATCTAACTACCAAAAACAAGCCTGTATCAGTGCCAACCGTGACTCGATCTCTAGCCATTCGAAGTGGAAACCAACTATGAGTCAATTCAAAGGCAAACAAATCTAAGAATGGCAGGATGAGCAAACAGAGAAGGGAAAAAGAAAATAACATCTCACTAGGGGGCTGTGTCCATCAGCGCAAACATTTTCCAGGCTGTACACAGTTTGAATCTCGACCACGTACAGTGGCCTTCTGAAAGTGATCCATGATCTCTGTCAAGCTGGAAGAAGTAGTAAGAAGAAGTAATATGTGTTACTTCAAGAAACTCAAAGGTGCAAAGATACCAATCCAGGTTGTTCAGGATCAAAAGACAGATGTTCATCTGGATGAGGCATCTGAACCACCTACAGCATGACAAAGGAAACATGGCTTCAGACCTATTTGTGTAGCTTGACTCCTTCAGCTTTTAAACCTGCGGGGAAACCTGTCAAAATAACCCTTATGAACAAGAAAGAACCCTCCTTTCAAATATCATATGTTACCCCTAAGTAAGCCTTGTAGTCCTTTTTAACAAATCAAAATGGAAAAAGATGGCAGTCAGCTATGAGGATCATGAAGCGCCCATCCCGCCCTCTCGCCATCAGGGTTGTAAAAATCTCCGAAACGTGTTAGAAAAAATAAAGTGGTAAAGAAGATCTAATGTTATGTTATGTTATGTTATTTATATTTCTATAGCGCACAGCTGCCCCAGCAAAGGGGCGTCCTGGCGCTATGACAGACACTACAACATAACACAGAATAAAAAGTAAAAGAAATTAAACAGACACGGGAAACAGGAAAGTTTTAATCGCCTGCCTAAAGGCGAGCAGGTCTTCAAGAGCTCGGATGTGTACCGGGAGCGAGTTCCATAAACCTGCCGCGAGCACCCTAAAGGAGCGGCCACCCATTCTACTCAATTTAAAGCGTGGACGGACCGCCAGAAGAAGCCCCTCCGATCTCAAGGATCTCAAAGGAATATAGGGCGTGAGTAGGTTGGCAAGTGCCGGCGGCGAAGAAGATTTCAAAATTTTAAAGGTCAGACACAGCGCTTTGAACTGGATTCGCTGTCTGACCGGGAGCCAATGTAAGGCCGTGATGGTACCAGACACTGAGCAATGTCTAGGGAGGCCCACAATGGCCCGTGCCGCGGCATTTTGTACCCTTTGGAGCCTAGAGGCCTCCTCTTGATTCACCCCTAACAGCAGTGAACTGCCGTAGTTCAGCCGAGATAGTATAGAGGCCTGGACCACAAGCTGTCTGGTAGGGGGATCAAAGTACTTTAAAACCGGCCTAATTCCCCGCAGAATGCCATAGCACGTGGCAGCCACCTTCTTAGTGTGGTCCCTGAAGGTGAGCGCAGAGTCCAACCAGATGCCTAAATTTCTCACTCCAGAAGCTGGAATTGGAGTGACACCCAACTCTGATGGCCACCACTGGTTACCCCATAGCTCAGCGTGCTTCCCTAATACCAACAACTCTGTTTTGGTGGCATTTAACTGAAGGCAGTTGGTACGAAGCCAGCTTGCTACTGCCATCAGACCCGCTCGGAATCTGGGGGCCTCCACCTCAGGGTCTCCACTAAGTGTCACCGCTAGCTGTGTGTCGTCCGCATATGAGGCCATCGTAAGACCCCACTGTTTGACGACACCAGCCAATGGTTTCACATAGAGGTTGAACATTGTAGGGCTCAACGAGGATCCCTGTGGTACCCCCAGCTCCAGGGGATAAGTGGCGGATTGGCCAGGTGGTATAGCCACTTTAAAGGATCGATCCGATAAAAAAGACCGAAACCACTGGCATAGGCATCACATTTTTGGATGGTGCCTGATTAACATCCAACTCTAGAATAGAGCCATGGCTCACAGCGCATAGCAGGTAAAGACCGCTGTGATCCTTGCGGTTCCCGCTATGGTGTCCAAGCTGGAAGACAGCTCACAGTGATATGCTTTGGTAGAGAAGTAAGCAGTTTTCTGCCAGTTTTTGCAGAACAGATCCACTATAAAAAAATACACCTCAAAGTGGTGCAAGCTGTTATAAAGACTTGGAAGAAGTTTAACTATTATACTCCATTCTGGAAAACTGGAAACGCTCCAGTAACTTTTCACGATCACTATTGTAGGGTATAGGAAAACTATAGAATTCGATTTCCAGGTCAGATCATCACTGCTTCTCCTTCCTAGAAGAAAAATATGAACTTCCCAAAGAGACTTATTTTAAATACCTGCAAATTAGGGTCTATATGAAGAAGATAGGCAAAATTCAACTTAGCATAGCACACAATCAACTTTTCCACACTATTTGTAATGATAAAAATCATAAAATGAGAGCATGTAATAAAAAAAATTCTGAGGCTGAAAGGGATGACATAGAGAATCAAGGCAATATCTGCGCAGAAGCCTAGAAACGGATATTGAAAAGATGACTTTTCAAGAAACTATTTATTTAGGAACGCTAGGACTGCTTTCCACCATTTCAAAATGTCACACTATAAAACTATCTATAGCCTTTATTATGCTCCCAATAAATTATATAAATGGGGGCAACGGAAAAATGCAAACTGTCCACACAGTCATCAAAAGGGAGTGTTATAATACATATGTTTACAACTTGCTCACACCAACAGAAATATTGGAGACCTATTCTTTATTCTAGAAAATGAATACACATCTAAATTGCAGTATCTACACAACTCATTATGGTAGGCGTAAATAGAGACAATGAATTTGAAGAAGATTCTGAAGCGACATTTGCAGCCATCTTATTTGCTCCCACATGTATAGCTACAGGCGGGTTAGATACTGATTTCCCCACATGCAGGCAGTGGTGGGCTAGTACATAGCTAGTTTTCATTTAGAAAATTCATCATATAAATGTAAAGGAAAGGTAGCTAAAATAGAGGACAAATTATATGATTGGATTGAGTAAGGTCTGAACTCACTTTAAAGATATTGTACTGCATGTAAAGCAAGATGAACTATCTATTTTGTACTTATGATAGTCACTTTGAATAAAAACATTTTTTAAAGTAAGAGTTGTAGCCCACAACGTAGGGTGCCAAGTATTTAAAAGTGCTGCAGCAACAAATGATGGACGGAATGTTGAATAAATCAAACATTATCCCCCAGTTAAGAGATCTTGGTTAAATTCATCATTCTTTTGGTCACTACGCCACCCAAGGTTGAACCCAGCTATATGCAAGTCAGTTTTGACCCTGTTCCTCATGAGAACACACCAGCTCAAACTGCCAAGCTGGGTCCTAACTGGACAGAAAATAAGCATCCTGGGACCAGATTCGGGGTATAGGACCCCTTATCAGCCAGGCTAGCTTGAATCCAGTGGCGCAGCGAGCAAAGGACCCACGTCTGGGCATACCCACCCCACTTAGGATGAAAAGTGTTGCAGCAACAAACGATGGACGAAATGCTAAATAAATCAAACATTCTCCCACAGTCAAGAGATCTGGGTTAAATCGGCACCCCAGTTCAGACCCAGCTATATGCAAATCAGTCTTGACCCTGTTACTCACGGGAACAGTCCAGTCCGTAATACCAAGCTGGGATCTCCCCTGGACCGGAAACAAGCATCCTGGGACCGGTTTTGGGGTACATTACTCCTCATCAGCCAGGCCAGCTTGTTTCCAGTCTAGGCAAGACCTGGCCTGGCAGTTCAGGCTGGACTGTTCCCATGAGGGATGAGGGACAGGGTCAAGACTTATTTGAATATGGCTAGGTATTAATTGGGGTGGCGAAGTGAGCAAAATAACGATGATGGATTCAACCCAGATCTAATAGTGACTGGGGTGAGTGTCTGAAAAGTTTAGGTGCTCTGTCCACCTTCTTATTGTGTTTGTTTAGTATTTAAAAGTAGTAGATGCCACAGTTTATTGATGGCATGCATCTACAGTGACTAGCCCACAAAAGATATTTTCACTGTAAGGGGCTGTATTTGTCCTATGAGAAAAACAAGAGTTCAAAATAAAATCACAACCCTGCTGTCTCCAGTTTGGGATACGCTACTGGAATAATTAATATCACTATTATCAATGGTTATTAAAAATCCAATTAAATGGTGAAGTCGGATTTTTTAAATATATTTAGAAAAAGTGATCTATTAAAAAGTTACACTTTACCAGCCTGGGCTTCCACTTGGCTAATTAGCATTAGCCTGCTGAGAGATAACCCTGTCAGTGCTTTCCCTTAAAGAGATGTGAACACTCCTCCCAGAGCAGGAACAATGACTTAGGTCTTATTACAGGAAGACCTGGGAATGAGGTATGTGGCAGATGACAGGTCAAGAAGGACAGCTGGGGAGGGTCCAGAAACTTCATTTACTTGAAAGGGTCCAAGATGAGGCCTGCTCATTCATAGTTAAGTGTAGAGGGAGACCTGGGGGGAGAGAAGCCTGTTTTATAGGCCCTATGTAGTCAGTTTGGCACCAGCCCAGTGGGGGAAGGAGCTGGTGCCAGAACCAGTTTGGAGTAGCTGAGGAGGGGACTGCTGATTTTTCGAAACACACCGCTGTCTGGCACAAAAGTGTTCTTTAAGGGCATAAGGAGTCTGCCATGTTGGATTTGACTCAAAATAGTGCAATGTGGGATAGTCTGCATTAAGGCAAACAGGATTTGCTTCAAAAGAGTGAAAGGGTCGACCCTAAAAACTTTGTTTCACATTGTTTAGGGAGGGCTCAAGAGTCACCCCCATCCACGGACTAGTGAAACCTACAAGGTTAGCACCTCACCCATAGCTCATCAGAACACTTTCTGAACCTGCGGCAGAAGAGGACTGAACCTGCTGTTTGAGACCTGTGTGGAGACCTTAAGGGCTGAGTTCGCTTGCACATGTACCCATGAATAAGAAGCGGACTGCAAGGGTCAGTTGTCTAATCTCCTATGTTGCTGAAGTGAAACAACAAACTAGAAGAGGTTGTTTCCTGAAGTTCCCAGCTGATGAGTAACAACTGGAATTGGAATGGGCCTTACTGGTGTCCTCTACTGGCGTGAGTCCTGACCCCAAAGTGCTGTCCCAGAGATCTTGGATCCTTATAAGTGACCCAGAAAAGCAACTTCCGAAACTGAAAAGTTGGGATTTGGAAAGTATCTGGGCTCCGAAGAACTCTGGACTGTCAGTAGGACTTTGCAGCAAAGATGTCCATTTTCTAAGTGACTTTGTCAGCTACAGATTCATGATTCCCTTCTGGACAATTTAGAGCTCCATAAAACACTAAGTCAAAAGGTAGAAATTTGAAAGAGCAAAGGCTTGAATATTATTCACCCGACGCGAGGAGTTCAGCCGGTGTAAAATGTGACTTTCTCATCCTCTGAGCTTTTACTGACAAAACCAATGGTTTCAGAGAGACCTCATCCAGCAGTAATCCAGATTCCAGATGACTTCAGCAGATGCAGTCTGCAACTTTGTCCTGCTGGAGAATTTTGACTTCCATTTCAGAGAAGATTGGAGATTTTTTTGTTTTAGTGTCATTTTACTTACTAAATTTATTTCTATTTTTAGAAATTGGTTGGGGGAATTATATTGTGTTGTGTTTTCACGTTTTACATGTTTTGTTACTGCTAAATACTTTACACATTTTCTAAAGTTCAGCTGTCTGCTCTGTGCCATTCCTTAGCACAGGGGGTTGAGCCAGGTTTAAATTATTGAAACTGTGTTTTACCCTGGCAAGTTTGTAATCATATTCCTTGTGGTGGGCTCGTATCCTCCCCAATTAACAAACCATGGGGCATATCAGCAACACCTAGCGATAATTATCGCTCAGCGCTCTTAGCGTGAGGATAAATATCGCCGGGTAACGTGGATTTTTATCGCTGAGATAGCGTGCTATTAGTAACGCTTATCTCCTCAGCGATAAAATTCCTTACGCTAACTGCCTAACGTGAGATTATCACTGGAAAACCAGCGATAATCTCAAATAGTGTGGCGTTAGCTTGCCGATAGGGACTCACAAACTTAGCCATGATATCCACCTTCTATAGGCTATCATGGCTAAGTCAGTCCTGAAGCAGGCGTAAGGAAAGTAGCGATAATAGGGGTTATCGCTACTTTTCCTGCCGCTATGCTTCATAGCGTGGGGCTTGATGATAGGAGAAATGTCGCTTAGCGACATTTCTCCTGTCATGTTACGTCAGGAACGCCCACTTTGCATCTCATTAGAGATGCAAAGCTGGGCGTTAGGAATCCCCACGCTAAAGCAAGGTTTCACGCGTTAGCGTGGCCTTGCTAATTAGGCGATAAAATTATCGCCGCTTTCCAGCCGAAAACAGCCGCATAAGCGGCGATAATTTTTTATCGCCAGCTTGTAAATATGCCCCCCTTTTCTTTAAATTTCCACAATGGTTTCATTCCAGTGATTACTTAGTAGCTCCAAATAAACACTCCACAAGTTTTAAAGTTTTATGTGAACTGGTCAATATAACGAGCACCTGTTGCAGTCTATTTTATTTGCTGTATAGCTGAGGCCCTAGTGTCGGGACAGACCCAGACACAACAGTCTGCCACTGCAGACCATACCCCACATCAATTTTTCAAATGTGAAATACATGGAGGATGAGGACTATAACTATGGCACTCACTCAATCCAAGTCTCAGGGTGGAACTAAACTACTCCTGTTTAAGGATAGGCCTGAAAATGATCTGCCACATTGTGCTTTCAACTAAATCAGAGCCCCCTGGGCATAAGACACTGGCAACCATCTGCCTCCGATTGAAAAAGTGCCTGTTCCTGCAGTCCAAGGTAGAGCCCTGAAGTAAACACAAAGGGATGCATAGCCCGCTACAGAAACTAAAAATAAATAAATAATGATACTTTCTTACAAATTTTAGTCAATAATCTGCTCTAGCATTAGATCATAAATCAGCTTTTCAAAAACTTAACTAAAGCCACAAACGACAGACAGTTCTAAACTACTGACAAACTGATTTCTCCATCTTCCTGTGACCTTTTATAGCATGTGTGCCTTTCACAAAATTAATACTTTCACTGCAACTTGTCTGTAATTAATCTAATGCCTCTGGAACACATCTTGAATTTCATTCCCTCTATTATCCCTCTCTTTCAGCAAAATATTCAAAAGGTCTGGCCATCTGCGGCTAAAGCATTCACCAGCATCACACTTTTGCTCGCTGATCTGTAATGCTAACCTTCAAGAGCTTATAAATAAATAATTAAAAATATTTTTCAGTTCCTTCCATGAAATGTATGGTTCGCCGAGACTTTGTAGAAAGGAGTAAAGCTGCAACACTCCATTGCCATTTGATAGCAGAAACTCATCAAAACATTTTCGTCCAATAAAATGATGATGAATTTATCAACACTTCGTGGCAAAATGCAGAATATAGAATGTTGGGCATTTGTGTTCTAAGTGCAACCCTTTTACCCTTGTAGTAAATGACAGTGCACCTTACACTGAATGAAACTCTTTCGGCATGATGCGCAAAAGGTAATTAACTTTGCGTACATAGGGATATATTTGCTAAGATTTTGCATCATGTTTGCATCACAAAAGTGACACAAATTGACACAAAATCATTTTCTCCCAATTTACTTTCTTTTTCACTGGAAATTCACTTGAAAGTAACTGCATTACTTAGTGCCAAGGGAGCATTCCATGGGTAGTGCCTGGGCATTCCCCAGGGGCGGTTCCTGCCTTTGAGTATTGGGACGTTGCCCCACTCATATTTTGCACCCCGGATCCCCCTTTTATGTACATATTTAAATTAACTTTTATTTAAAAAACACTGTTTTATTTAATGTGCCTGCGGCAGTCAGCCTTCAGCCACGGGTGCTGTGAAGTGGGTGGGTGGGGTTTCAATTTTGATAGACACCTGATCACTGGAGCGAGTGAGCAAGCGCACAGCACAAAGGCCCAAAGTGCGCATGTTGGGTTGGCCAGCGACTTTTCTCCGGTGAGCCTGATATGAGCACCAGAGGCCTCTCTCCATTGCACACTGAGTGACCGAGGGTCGATCAAAGCCGCAAAATCCGGGCTCCTAATGTGCTGTGAGTTTTTCCACTCAAGCCAATCTTGGCGCTGCTCATATGCTGTGTAACAGCAAGGGAGCATGTCTGGATTGGCTTCCAGACGTGTTGCTAGGCTTAGTGTAGGCCTCAGGTGCAGACCTCATGGCACCGCGGGGGAGGGAGGCTTTGCCCAAGAAGCATGACCAAATTACTGTAATGGTTATTGTGAAGCCATGCAGTGATTGCCCATTGCTGCCATTACTGGGCAGGGCTGCTTAGCCTGTGTCTCTGCCACTTATTTATGCACAATATGGTTTAATAGACCACGCCGTGTGACTTCTGCTGTGGCCAGGCAAAAGTCATTTTTGTCTTGACTCCAACCCGAGCCTTGTGTGACACAAACAAAGCCAAGCGAAAATATCCTATGGATCCCCTTATGGATTGGAGTCCATCTCTATGAGTGATTCAGGATGCTGGTGGCCCGAACTAACTTAAGACAAAATCCTAAACTTACTACCATTTTGGTATTCACAGAAGGCACTTACTCATTTTGGTATTCACAGAAGGCACTTACTCATTTCGGTATTCACAGAAGTTAGGAGTCCTAACTTTAGGACTCCTAAATGCCTTCTGTGAATACCGAAAGTCTTAAAGTTAGGGTTTTTCTCAGTTTAGGAGTAGTACCTTTTGTACTCCTAAACTGAGAAAAATCCTAACTTTAAAATTTTCGGTATTCACAGAAGGCATTTAGGAGTCCTAAAGTTAGGAGTCCTAACTTTACTACTGCTAAACTGAGAAAAATCCTAACTTTAAGACTTTCGGTATTCACAGAAGGCATTTAGGAGTCCTAAAGTTAGGAGTCCTAACTTTACTACTCCTAAACTGAGAAAAATCCTAACTTTAAGACTTTCGGTATTCACAGAAGGCAAGTAAGGACTGCTAACTTCTGTGAATACCGAAATGAGTAAGTGCCTTCTGTGAATACCAAAATGAGTAAGTGCCGTCTGTGAATACCAAAATGGTAGTAAGTTTAGGATTTTGTCTTAAGTTAGTTCTGTGAATCGGGCCCAAAATGTCTGATTAGGTGATTAGGAATGTACGGTCGTCTAGCTGTGTAAAAAAATGGTGTTTGCGTTGAAAGGGCCTATTTATGAAATCTCTTCTGTAAAGGCAGAATGTCAGAAGGTTTCTGCAAGATTCCAGCCAAGCACCAAGCTTTGTACAGTTACTTACAAACGCTCCTTGTAAAAGTAATTGTTTTTGGAGAGCAACATAAAACCTGTTGATGGCAAAATACAAAAAAAGTGTAGTCTTTCCGTCAAACTAGAAAAAACAATTGGAGGAAGATATGTGACCTAATGGGCAAAGCTGCCATCGGTGGCCAACATGGATCGGGGGTGAGGGAGTGGAGGAGGGGGAAGGGGAATGTAAAAAAATAAAAATAAAAACCACACCTTTTCGCCACATCCCGCGTCTCTGCTCCTTCTCTCCAGGAAACACCCCCAGGCTCCCCTGATCAATCACAACGCTGCATTGTGATTGGTCTGAGTGCCGTTGTTCGGTGCTCAGATTGGGACTGGGGGGCCTGGGCATGTTCTCCACCCATGCTGTAATGCAGCATGGATGGAAAACATGGAAAGTGCGCATTACTGTTTGGCCAGCCTCAGAGGGCCAACCAAAGCGTCATGCGCACGTCAATGTGCCCACCACTCCTCCCCTGCCCTGCTTTGAAAGAAGAGCAGCCCCCACACCCACCTACTCGCAAAGCAGTTAGAACAAATAAATGATAATAACATTCACTTATTATCATTTTTTTCCTTTAGTCACAGTGCTTAAAAGCAGGGGGCGACGTTGCCCTGCCTTAGTGGAGGAGCCGCCACTGAAAGGTACCAAGTTTAGAACTGGGAATCTAGGTTCGAGTCACAGCATGGTCTCAACACATCTTTTGATTCAGGGCAAATCACGTAATCTCCCTGCACCTTAAAAAAATTATTCTGGCCTTCTGTAATATAATCTGGTGTTCATATAAAACGCTCCCATTACCGTGGTCCAAGTTTGCACTACACAAAAACACAAACTGGAAAAAAAAGGAAGATATAGAAACGGTCAATGCTTCAAATTGAATTCAGACCTGAAAAATCTCCCACTTTTGTCTTTTGTCTACAAGAACTGTCTGGCTAAAAGTGTATCTGGCCGTTAAGTTTACTCGCTGGCCTCTGCTCCTTGATTTATTGGCCGTGGTCAGTGGTCCATGGGCTCAGATGGTAACCTCTATTAACTTCATTAAAGCAGAGTGGCCAGAAAGTTGATTGCATCACTTCACAGTGTCACTGGTGGGGTTTGTCATCTCCCTTGGGTGTCGGCAGATAGGAGAAAACTCGAATGGCATGAAGCTGGGCTCAGAGTTAGACACTTGAGAATGTCCTGCGTTGTCAGAGGGGTGTCAGCCATCCTGCCTTTCTACTGAAACCCTGCTAGGCTCTCCAGCGGCGGTGGCCTGATTCCTGCTGCACTCTCCAACCACAATGCCCTCCAATCTGTCTAACCCACTTCTTGCTGGGCTTTCAAATTGCTGAGCTGTCAAAGCACTACAGCCTGGTTCTATTCAGACTTCTGTTGGACTCCCTAGTTACCAGAGCGAGGCAATCCAGAAGATTGCAGGGGCACAGGTAAACTTATCCAAACATCTGTTTGTCCTAGCATGTATCTCTTTACTCTACTCAAGTAGTTAATTAGGTCAAAAGAAGAATGCTTGCTACTGAACCGCACGGAACCATTGAGTGACAGCAGCGGACTCAAGCATTGTGCATGGTGGATACAGCTAGGTTTGCTCTATTTAGTTTAACATTGTACACTCCCCTTTTATTAAATGTAATTCACCACTAGGGCAGCCCTAGGTAGCCCAGTGTGTAATGTGTGTGTGTAATCAAAATGTAGGACTTGTGCTTTCAAGTTTTACATGTCCTGATCATGAAAAACTTTATTTTATCACTACTGAGAGGGCTACACCTCTCATAGGTTAACATTGGGGATTCCTCATTACATTTAATAAGCTGTAATTCATAATTGAGAGAAGGTAGACTTATCATGTTTAGTACATATGGAATGGTAATGATAAATACTATTTAATGCTAAGGTTGTATTTGTCATTACTATTGCTACATTCCCTGCTCCTAGTCATTTGGTGTCTGCTGCCTATCTCTAATCACTGGCTGGACGATGGTTCACTTTGTGTATTCCCTCCAGATAGCCACACACAAAAGAAGGCTGTCAGGAATCGCGTTTGTTAGCGCCTACCTGACTATAGGACTACACGTCCCAGAAGGCCTAAGGAGGAAGAGGAGGAGCTTGGGTCGGTATCAGGACGCGTCGCACACAGGATTGCATGCGTAATTCTTTGTTGGTGTTCGGCTCTCGACTGAGAGCGGAATCGGACGGAGGGATCTTTGTGCTCCGCGTTGGAACGTAGGAGTGTCTCGCGCAGAGACATCTTTGTTTGGTGCTCGGCTGAGCACATCGTGAACTTCACTGCTTGCGAGACTGCTGTTTCTGGCATTCCGCTTTGAGGACTCCGGTGCCTGCGGGAACGCCCATCCACGCCTGAAGAGCAGTGTTTGCTGAAGTAAGAAGGGGTGTTCTGTCCCCGAAGGGACATCTATTCCCTGGTGCGGTAAGGAAAACGCTTACAGTGCTCAGGAAGCTCGTACTCCGAGATAGGAGTACAGATTTACTTATCTTTGCCTTTTTGTCTGGAGAGGTCTTCTGGAGCCCAGAAACTTTCCTTTCATTTTCCTGATGTAACAGCCAAGACTTTAATTGTGTTTGCTGTGATTCCGATTCGGATTGACTCTTTGGTTATTAGTTACAAGATTTTTCATCCCAGACCCCACCTTATATGTTTTGCTACAAGATTTAGAACCAGTATGTATAGTATGGTAAAGAAGGATGAATGCTTGGGTTTTGTGGTTGTGCTAGGAACTGGTAACTTGTTGCTTTTTGTGCTTTCTAGAAACAGCTCCACGCTTGACTAATCGTTTTGGTTCCTGAAGCAGGGGACTGTTGTGATAGACGTGAGAGTGGATAAGGTAGTTAAGGAACTAGTTAGACCAATTGAGAGTAGTCTTGCATGTACCTGTACTTACCTCTGTAGTTCTTTGTTTTTTAGGTTCTTTTCCTTGCTGTCCCCATCCTACCCTTCCCTCATTTGATCGCCCTAATACTCTGTATATTTGAATGGGAGTTTGGGGATGTCAAAAGGTGGATCCTTTATTGCATCATCTGGACCCTGAGGAGCTGGCGATCCTTACAAAGGCTGGGTGTGACTTCAAGCATCTTCCTGGGGGAGATAGAGGGAAGAACTGGGCACAGCCTCCTACTTACACCTGAACAGGCTGGACCCTGGCCACACACAAAGAGATACATACCCCCCATAGTGAGTCTGAAGCCAGGGCAGGATGAAAGGATCTCTCTGCACTTCAAAGACCCATCTATGAAGTCACCCCCACTTCAAAGGCACAACTGGGTATGAGCACTGGATCTCTGACCCTACCAGCTCAGTACACTTTTGGACCTGAAACAAACTTGCTAACGAAAAGAGCTGCTGTGTTAAGGACTGCCACGCTGCTGGAACAGCTGCTCTGCCTTGCTGTGCTTTCTGTTGCCTACTGCTCTCTCTAACTGGAATTTCATCCCTTGACCCAGAGGGACTCCAATGGCTTGCTGACTAGTCTCTTGTTCTTCAAAGACTCAGGGACATCAATGTCTTTAACCTTACTCCTGTGCCTGGGTCATTGGAAGTGAGCACAGATGCTTTCTACAGCAGAACTAACGCATCCTGTGCTGGGAGAGCAGAATCAACGCATTACCCCTGTTACAGAAACCGAACCGGTGCATCGCACTTGGAACCACTGCATCGCCATCGGAATCATCACATTGGAACCGCCACATTGCCACCACAACAGCAAGAGTCCATCTTCAAATCACCTTGACTGCGTGGAGAAAACCGGCGCATTGGCTTTCAACCAACGCATCTTTGAACCGGCGCTTCGCACTTGAAACCAGGCATTGCCATTGTTGTATGGAGAAAACCAATGCATCTCCTTGACTGTGGGATTGACAAAGACGCATTGCTAAACTGCACCCCTCATATCTCATTGTTTGCAACCAGTATTATGGTACTTTTGCGCAGCAGGGCCTGAGTGGGTACGGTGCGTTTCACCCATACCCGTATGGCACCAGTACAATACTGATACGAGCCGTACACACGCAATGAATGTGGGGGTACGGTGCGTTTCACACGTACCCCTACGGCACCAGTACATTTGGGATACGAAGCGTACACATGCCACGAATGTGGGGATACGGCCTGGCCCTGCATGTTACCTTCATATTGGTGTGTTTGTAGGTACAAGCCAGCAGTGTACTGCTCCAAGGGGGTGGGTGGGTGGTTGCAGAGGATTCCCAGCAGTGGCCAGCTATATGGGGGTGGCTGCAGATCAATACCAGCAGTGTCCAGGCATGTAGGGGTGGATGTAGAGGACTCCCAGCAGTGGTCAGCCATATAGGGGTGGCTGTAGATGAATACCCGCAGTGTCCAGCCATATGGGGGTGGCTGCAGATGAATACCAGCAGTGGACAAACATATAGGGGTGGGTGCAGATGAATACCAGCAGTGTCCAGACATATGGGGGTGGGTGCAGAGGACTCCCAGCAGTGGACAGAGACATGGGGTGGGTGCAGAGGACTCCCAGCAGTGGCCTGCAATATGAGGGGTGGGTGCAGAGGACTCCCAGCAGTGGACAGAGACATGGGGGTGGGTGCATATGACTACCAGCAGTGGCCTGCAATATGAGGGGTGGGTGCAGAGGACTCCCAGCAGTGGACAGAGACATGGGGGTGGGTGCAGAGGACTCCCATTAGTGGACAGTGACATGGGGGTAGGTGCAGAGGACTCCCAGCAGTGTACAGAGACATGGGGGTGGGTGCAGAGGACTCCCAGCAGTGGAAAGAGACATGGGGGTGGGTGCAGAGGACTCCCAGCAGTGGACAGAGACATAGGGGTGGGTGCAGAGGACTCCGGCCTGCAATATGAGGGGTGGGTGCAGAGGACTCCCAGCAGTGGACAGAGACATGGGGATGGGTGCATATGACTACCAGCAGTGGCCTGCAATATGAGGGGTGGGTGCAGAGGACTCCCAGCAGTGGACAGAGACATGGGGGTGGGTGCATATAACTACCAGCAGTGGCCTGCAATATGAGGGGTGTGTGCAGATGAATACCAGCAGTGTCCAGACATACGGGGGTGGGTGCACAGGACTCCCAGCAGTGGACAGAGACATGGGGGTGGGTGCATATGACTACCAGCAGTGGCCTGCAATATGAGGGGTGTGTGCAGATGAATACCAGCAGTGTCCAGACATATGGGGGTGGGTGCACAGGACTACCAGCAGTGGACAGAGACACAGGGGTGGGTATGGTGGGCAAGGGATGGGGTGCAGCGCTCCTGGGGGAGGGGGTTGACGTGGTGGGGGACTCAACTCCCGTGCCCGGAGACTTCCTCGCCCACTTGTGGGGTGGTGGCTCAGCGGGGGCGAGGTACTGCTCAGCCAGAAAGAGCTACTTGGGTGAGCGTTTGGCAGGGGAGTCAAGAGTAGTGGTTTTGGAGGGACAGGGTTGTGAGGACTGCGGACTGCGACTGTGGCTGCGTGTATGTCGTCTGTCCCCAGACCCTGTGGGTGTGCCTACATCCCCCTGAGTGTGCGTGCCAGGAGGTGTGTGCTTTGCCTTGCTTGGGGGTGTGCTGCCTGTGTCTGGTGGAATGTGTGTTCGTGACTGTCTGGGTGTGCGTTGGACAGGTATGGAAGAGGGAAGTGTGGATGGGTCCGGGGTAGGGGGTGGGACGGAGCACTGCAGGAGAGTAACTGCTGCCATCAGGGAAGAGTCCATGGACCGCAGAATCTTGCGTTGGTCACACATCGTTGATGACATGCCCTCCATGAACGACACCATCTGTGTGAGCAGTTTAGTGTGGCCATGGAGGACATTCAGCACCGATGCCTGCCCAACCTACAACTGCCGCAGAATGTCCACAGACTCTTCACTGAGGGCAGCAGGGGTGACAGGGGCAGGGGGTGCGGTGCCTGGGCCAAAGGAGACATGGTGGGCCTCTGCACGGACAGAAGGGACGGGAGTAACTGGGAGGGCGGAGATGGTAACGGAGAAGGCGGGGACAGATGTGGGGATGCTGGCAGGTGGTGTTGCAGCCTCCGCCTCCTCTAGTAAGTCAGCGTCGGACCCGTCGGCGTCGTAGGTGGTATCGCCTCCAGACAGGTCCTCGGACTGACTCCCCTCGCCCTCCATGCCACTGGCTCCCTCAGACTCGCCAGCAATGGTGGCACTGTCGCTGGGTCCCTCCTCCAGATCCGTGCAGGTGTCTCCTTCTGTTTCGGATGATGATGCTGTGGGCAAGGAGAAGAAACAGAAATGCATCAGTCACCTGTATACATCTGACACATGAGCACAAAAACAATAGGTCACAGTGCATATCAGGCAATGAATCATGAGTAACAGCTAGATTACTCCGCACATATGTAAGCCCTGTACTGCCCAGTTGGTAGACCCACTATGCCACTTGGATACAAGGAAAAAAAGAACACACCAGGCCACAACTTGAATGAGAAATACACTGAGAAGCTAGTGTCTGTGAACAGGTGAGCACAGCAATACAATGAAGTCATGCCACCTCTTGTTTACCGTGAAAGAAACAGTAGTGGTGCACCCAAGGTAAACTAACAAACTTCACTACTCAAGGTGTGTACTTTGGAACATAAAAACGAAAAAATGTTGGTACCTTGGGACTCACAATACTTTACACAATCGACATGTATTGAATGTGGCAATTCGCCATTTCGTGAAAAGAACACTCATGTGCCTGCATGAAAGATGTCTCCCAAGGAAGTGCACACAAAACTACATTTACACTGTCATTGAAGAAGCTAGCACCTTTTTCTAAGAAGCCACTGTTAGAAATAAATGGTGTTGCAGAAAGTACATATACATGGGCCCACGGAGGTCTTGATGTCTTGACACTCGTTATTTTGTATCACCAACAACAAAGCAGTTTCACAAAATCAAGACCACTGTGGGAACATGTATATGGATAATCTGCAACACCATTTAATTCTAACAGTGGCTTCTTTGAAAAGGTGCCAGCGTGTTCCATGAAAGTGGAAATGTCGTTTGGTGTGCACTTCCTTGGGAGACATCTTTCATGCAGGCACATTAGTGTTCTTAACACAAATCATCAAATTACCACATTTAAAACATGAAGAACTGTCGACAAGTGCTGTGAGTGCCAAGGTACAATCATTTTTGACGAACAACTTGAATTATGTCAGTTGTCACATGGCCATCTGTTACCTGATGACACAGTTGGCTACACATATGACCCACTGCCTGTCATGTAGAGTGGCACACATGTCCAAACCCAGGACAATGCATAAGCTAATGGGCCTGCAATTGTGTTGTAAAAAAGCATAGCTTTACTGTGGAGACACCCTCTTGGCAAGCCAGAATGTCCGCACAGATGTCAGCACACAAAGACCAAACTACGTTGCATCTGAACCACACACATGTGCCAAAAATGTATGAGCAGTAATCATATTTTTTTTTAAATGACACAGGCTGCAAAGCACAAACATTAAGCACTGGCCACCATCACAGGGGCACTGCACGGTGATTCTTTGTACAGCCAATTCTCACACACAGGTCAGACCTGGCAAAGAGAAATCAGGGGTGCCCATGTAGGCCTCTCCCGCACAACCCCCCCATACCTGAGTCAATATGATTGATACAGATCAAGAAGTGACACCTCTTAATCAGGATTTCAAAAACTGTGCAGCAACAATTGCTAAATTGACACAACATCACCTCGTGGGGCTGGCAACACATATTTGTGACAAACAACCATCAACAGATTGTTGTGAATAGCCACACAGGCGCTGCCCAGTGTGAGTATGCACAAGCCAAATGGTGTATCCCTGTCCAGTGGACACATGTAGCACACATTGGAAAAATACAAACTAGGCCAGGGAACAATGCCACAGAGGCAGACCTATGCTGAACCCACACGGAATGTGCACAGTGTTGGATGACACACATGATTAGGAGGCCAGCTGTGTCTCAGGGGATTGTAGTGGGCACACTGCTCCGTGTTCCTGGAATGAGCTGACTGTACCATGAGCAACCGTCATGGCACTATGCATATCTCCCACTCATGCACATCATGTCTGATGCCACAAGATTGGTCATGCATGGTGCAAGGGTGTTCAGTTGAAACCTCACACTCCTATGTTGAGACTCATCATCAGTGCCAACAAATATGGACCCCCAACATAGTGAACAGGTCATGGCACAGGCAAGGTACCAACACATGTCACAGATCACCCTCCCACATGATGCGGAAAGAAATGTGCACTTTGATTTTCTGGCACCCTAGATGACCATGTGCAAATGTGATTACACACAGACCAGGGGACACATGTCAAGGAGGGGAAGGGATGGAAAAGAGCACCAGGTGACATTGGGGAACAGAAAATGCATTGCACATATAAACTCTGGGAGTGTATCCAGGCTACTGAGCACTTCCAAATGCTGGTGACACATAACACAACAAGCAGCCATGTACCTACCCCCTCCTTGCTGCAGTCTCTCCTAACTGCCTATCGAGGTCAGGGAAGACCACCGCCAAGACCCGGGTCATGTGGGCGGTCAGGCGTCGGCACCCGCCGTGGGGGCGAGGAGGGTCGATCTCCAGCTGGACCCGGGCGATCCGCCGGGTCCAGAACCGGATATACTGCCACCGTTTTCTGACCTGTGGTAGGCGCCGACTTCGATCCCCCGCTGATCTCACGGCCCTGACGATGTCCTGCCAGATCAACATCTTATCGTAGGCAGTTACCTGTCAGGATGACAAAGTGAGACAACATCACTACACCTGCTCCATGTCCCAGAGACACACATTTGAACATCTTTGATATGTTGAACAGGGCATAGGATGCTGACAGGAATTGCATCATTCTCAATGAGAAATTGGCCTGTGTGCAAGCCCCAATGCACTACATGGCATTGAAAGTCAACTGGTGGCATAAGGGGTGCGACACACTCACTGATCATGGCACACACTGTGCAGCACATGCAACAGCAGGCTGATGGACAGCACATGCCAAGCAGTCACATGTCCCACTCCACTGACGCACCCTCAGCAGACTAGACAGACACACCCAGGCACAGATCACTCGACTGTCAGTGACAACAGCGGATACAACCCTCACTCTGCACATGTGCCACTTGCCTGTGGGGTGTCACAGGTGTCATGCTAGCTCTGCAAGTCAGACACACAGCACGGCTTACTTGTCACATCAGATGGGTTGATCTGTTGCCTCCTCCATGCAGCTGTGGTGCAACACTTTACATAGACACTAACCCACATGACAAGGAACATTCACACACATCAATGTCCATGAGGTCGTACACATCATTTGGACACTCTCACCACAGGTCCACTCAACTCATACACATCTGTGGGTACAGTCACCTGTCACACCGGGGGGACCACTGAATCACCTCAGGACAATAGGAAAAAAAGCCACCAAGGATTTGCCAGGCCAAATGTGTCATGCACTATGCAGTGAATGTCACAGTAAGCACAATGCAAGTGAGGAGTGCACACAGGAACTACCTCATGCTCTGCATGAGAGACATAAGCATGTCCCCCCTGGGACCCACTCTAAACAACATTGCATGTCTGTCACACCTGGACACAATGCCAGAAGTGACAGTCACACAATTGGTGCACAGTCAAAGGTAGTGTTTTACACCGCTTATGGCAACATTACAACAGTGATACGATTCTAAGCTACACCATGGGTACAATGCGTACACACGCAATGAATGCAGGTGTACGCTTCGTTTCACATAGCATGTCTGTCCCACCTGGACACAATATTGACAGTCACACAACAGGTGCATAGGCAAAGGTAGTGGAGACAGCACTCACCTGCTCCCCTGGTCTCCCATACAGCTTGGAGTACTGTGGGAGGAGGCAGTCCAGCAACACCCCATTCTCCTCTAGGGTGAATGGCTGGGCCCTCTCCACAGTACGCGACATGGTCCAGAGGAAGCAGAGACAGCAGCAGTGTGGTCGACTCGAAAGTTGTGCAGGCAAGAGCCCTCTCATGGGTTCTGGCTGCCTTTATCTGTCTTGCTGAGGGGCATTCATTTAGAGGAGTACATAGTGATTGGTCAGACTCATTCGCATCATACGTTTACTCCAATCCCTTTAAACATACACCAATGACATGCATTCGCATCGTTCAAATTTTGAGCATCATGTCAAGTCAACAACCACTTTGCAACATTGTATTTTTTGGCCAACTGACTGTTCCAGGACACCTGATGGACACATTGCACCTGACAACTCTGTATCCATGACAACCAGCATGCATTTTGGGCCTAATACTTGTCCCCTATATGTCCCCTATGTAATTTTGAAATCCACACACATGTACGGTGCATTTCACACGTACCCGTACGGCACCAGTAGAATAGTGATACGGACCGTACACACTCAATGAATGCGTGGGAACAGTGCGTTTCACACGTACCCCTACGGCACCAGTAGAATAGTGATACGAGGCGTACACACACCAGGAATGGAGGGCTACGAGTCGCACAAGGATGTCCATCAAGTACTTGTCATTGCATACTTTCATGTGCAGGCCCTAGGTGTGTCAGCCAGTGATATTGCACAGGTCATCTCATCTAGTTGCACAATTGATGTGTGATGACCTGTGTACACATGTCATGTGTGATGGAGCACTATGTGGCACACATCACCTTGACACTTGCCCCATGTGTGTCTGTAGTCCAACTTTGTCATGCACAGTAGCAGTGGGATGGCACAGTCATCAACACCCGCACCTGTCTCCTGATGCCAGGGACAGGGACACTCTATCAACTGACATGTCACGATCAACGTGCCCCTATGTGACTATGTCAGGTGTGTGTCATGTGTTCCCATGAGCTTGCTGTTATTGTTCCGTCAACTGCATCTGCTGTTGGTGAATCCAACATGGGTCTGTGTGGAGATGGGCATGGCACACATCTACGCACACCATGCCACATGTGGATTTCCACGGCTGTAGGGTCTGTGTGCATCGGACATCATATTTTCCCAGGCATACATGTCTGCGTCGTCTCAATGGCTGTTTTTTTTTGGTCACGTGTACCCCTTCATCGCAATGTGTTTGATATGTACATTGATATGTACACAGTAGGGAAAGTAATGATTTAATATTTAAATAAGAATACATTAATTATCAATACCAATTAAAAATTAATACAAAATAATCATCAATCACAAAATATTTAATAATTAATTAATCATAAATTCCAATAAATATTATTTATTAAAATGTAATTACCTATTAATAATTGATTAACAACCAATACATTTTAAATACCAAAAATGCAATACGCAATAAAAAAATGACAAATTAATAATTAATCAACAATACATTATTTATCAATACACAAAAATATTTTCAATAATTATTTAATTACAATTACATTACTTCCCACCCTATTTTCCTATAGCCCACAACCCACTCCAAATAATACATTAATACAATTAACATAATTATCAATTAAACAATTAATTAAAATTAATAAAAAAAAATTAGCAATTAATAATCAATTAACAATCAATTAATTATCAATACATATAAATAAAAATAAATATTTACTTAATTTAAATTAAATTACTTCCCACCCTATTCCCCTATAAACCCACAACCCGCTACGGAATTAAATTATGCAAAAATTAAATAACATAAAAATCATTACTTTAAAAAAATTCAACATATATTAAATAAATAATATATAACTTTAACACATATACTAGCATACAGAACACTAATAAGTTTTTTGATATTATGGCAAACTATATTTCTAAATTCGATATTATGGAAATCAATATTTCTTAACTCAAATTCGATATTCTATACAACCATATTTTGGGAATTCGATATTCTGGCCTCTCTATATTTTTGATTCGATAATCTGGACAGTTGATATTTCAAATTCGATATTTTGGGTGTTTACCGCTACTACGCAACTCCAGCAATGTTCCTTTCACATGGGGCAAGTCCCATGTGAAAGGGCCTGCGTCACTCTTACGCCTGCTGCGTAAGGTTGTGACGCATTGGTGTCTTAGAAGCGGCACAGCAAAATCTCATAGATTTCAATGCGCCACTCCTACGACTCTTTCGAGCGATGGAATGCCCACCATGCATACATTATACCTGACGCAGGTATAATGTAGCGCAGGGACTTACGAAGTGGCGCAGCATGGCTCAATATTTACACCACCACTGTGTCACTAAAAGTGACGCAACGGCGGTGCAAAACTGGCACAAGGGGCTCATAAAGAAGCCCCTCAGTTCACATATGGAAAGGCAATGGCATCTTTTCAGCATTATAGGCCCCCAAGCAAAGCAGTGCAATGGGTCCTGCCTACACAACCACTCATAGGAATACAACTGTTTCATAGAAAATGCGTGTTAAATACTGGTCGGCATGGGGCCCCTCTGCTCATGGGGCCCCGGGGCCACTGCCCAGTGTGCCCATGCATGAAGACCGCACTTGTGAAAGGATGGCTGCCAACTCTGGTTTTGCTGGCTTCCCTCAGGGGCTTGCTGCATTCTCAAGACTGCTTGGTGTACAAAAGCACAAACCTGAATTAAGCCCCATTACTTAGCGCGAAAGACCTGCTTCAGCAAATCTTCACATTTTGCATGCAGAAATCACGCTGTAAATCTAAGTCTATGACGCCAACAACACATTACTGCAAATAAACGTCAGGTGGCAAACTACATGAAAAGTTATGACGGGTGAGAGACTACAGAAATACAACACTATAACAGTTTTTCACTGTGATCTTACTGAAAGGTAATCATTAAAGTATTCCCACGGCAGCTGTTTATTCAGAGAATAAAACAACGCAGCCATTCATGAAAGTGCTGCAATTACAAGTGAAATATTATTTTCCCATAAAGCGCTGCGAATGATGGTTTTACCATACAAGTGACTATGTAATTTTCCAGACAGGATTGACTGCTAACTTCCACTGACCACGACTGCAAGGAGGGGCATCGATCAGCATCGATCATGCTGGATCGTCAGAGCCGTGATGAATGGCAGGGCGCCCCTCCTCAAATTAGTAGATTTTAGGAAGTGCTATTGCAGACAACACCGTCTGATGCCACCTCTGTACAAGGGTGTTGATTCACTAAAATGTCTGGGGTAGCGGAAGTGACATCACATACCCTTTGACCCTAATCACATCACAGTAAGTACCGCCATATGACCCATGACCCTGATTTTATCTGGGAAGGCATGTCACATGATTATGACATCACACTCAAACTCTGTTGCACTGCATTACAGTCATTCTTAATCATTCTCACTCACTCACTTGCATTCACTCTTAATCTTACTCATTCTTACTGACATTCAGGCTCAGGTTTGCTAAAGCTTTGCATTGTGTTTGCGTCTCTTTTGTGGTGCAAACCCGGCACAAGTGTTAGGGTGGGATTTACTAGTCAACCCAAAGGGTGGTCGTCGTGGTAGATTGTTGCGGGGATTAGATACAGGTCCCACTGTAGCTCACTTTGGTGGTTGTTGCAGGCGGTCATTTCTCAGTGCAAACAGATCACTTCACATTCATGGGTGCCCAAAATTCTGTATCTTCACATTTTCTTCAGGAGTACACTCTGATGCCAGCCAAGCATCTAGGACTTGAGGGCACCACTTAGAGATCAGGACCCACTCAAGAAGAGGCCACAAGCATGACTTGGATAGGGCAGGCAGGTCCTCTTGGCGCTGGTCAGCTGGGCAGTTGCAGGGAGGTCTCAGGAAGTTTCATGTGTTTGTGTCCCTGTAGATTAAACATGAGGTAAGCCAACTGATCCTTGGAGCCACTTCTGGGGCGCCTGAGTTCAAGGGAAGCAGGTCCAATCTTCCATCCGCAGACGTCAGAGCCGATCTTCCTCCGAATCTTTGGCAGGTCCTGGAGTATTCTGATGAGAGATTCTGAAGGATCCACTTTTATACTTGGTGCCACCTTTTGTGGGAGAGCACCTCCTCCTCAGTCATCCTGTCAGGAAGAAACATTCCCTCCACACCAAGCCCTCTTTTGTGTCTGTGTCTGAAAGTCATACACAAAACCCCACAGGAGAACCATTCACAGTCATATCACCAGGGCACAGGCAGAAAGGTACATTTGGGTTATGGAGAAAAAAGCCCACTTTCTAAAAGGGTTCGTTTTCAGAATAGTAACTTAAAATCCGACTTACCATCAAAGAGGATTTGAATTTAAAATTAATTTGAGTGTAAACAGCATTTCTCTATCTGGTCCCAAACTGGGGTTATCAATTATTAAGTGTAATAAAGTAACCCAGTGTTAGTCTATGGGAGAGACAGGCTTACAGTAGTGAAAAAACGACTTTAGGAGGTTTTCACATGCCCTGTTTTTAAACACCATGCATCCTGCCCTATGAGTGGTTAGGGCCTACCTTAGGGGTAACTTAAACATATTAAAAAGGAAGGTTAAGGCCTGGCAAAAGGTGTATTTTTACAGGGTGAAACTGGCAATTTAAAACTGCACTGGAGACTTCAATGGCAAGCCAGTGACACGTTCTACTAGGCCACTTTAGTGGGTGGGATAATGAGTGCCGCTGCCATTAGTAGCATTTGATTTACTATGCCTGGGTACAGGTAGTATCAAATACTAGGGACTTACAAGTAAATTACATAGTCCAATCAGGTGTAGGCCAATTTTACCATGTTTTCAATGGAGAACATAAGTACTTTATTGCTGTTTAGCATGGAAAAAGTGCCCAACACCTAAAAGGTAACAAAACCAGGTTCAGCAAAGGAAGGCAAAAATCTGGGGCGACAAAAACAATGTGATGTATGGAATGCTTGAGTTAATCTCAGCCAGTGGCAAACAATCGGGCCACATCCCAAGTCATAATTTTTAGCCCACAATGCCCCATCAGTTTTGGCCCATCTATATGCAAATCAATCTAGACCCTTGTTGGACTTGGTCCTCTCTGCAGGGTCATCCCCAAACTTTTCCCTTATCCCACCTGTTCTTGAACCCGTTTTGTCTGGCTTTTAATACTCTGTGAACTTTACCACTGTTAACTAGTGTTAAAGTGTTTGTGCTCTCTCCTATAAACATGGTGAAATTGGCTTACACTCAATTAGCACATTTAATTTATTTATAAGTCCCTAGTCAAGGGGTATTACATGTACGCAGTGCCTGTAATTTAAATGCTACTAGTGGGCCTAGAGCACTTATTGCTCCTTCCACATACGCAGTCATTTAATCATGCCCAGGCCTGCCATTGCAGCCTAGGTGCAGTTTTAAACTGCCATTTCGACCTTGCAAAATAAACCTTTTGCCAGGCCTAAACCTTCCTGCAATTATTAGGCAACCAAAACTAAGCAAATTAACCAGCATGATGGACATGTTGAAAAGAATAAACAGTTCAACTGTAGTGTAGTTCATATATCCCTGATAGGCTCTGCGCATTGGAATAATATACACTGATTTGACATAGGACTGAGGTCAGTATGTCTCTATGGAGTACATTAAACTTAATTACTTGTGTGTGCCAGCTAACTCAGAGGTCACTAGAAACTTCTCGAATATACAAGAAGGGATTAGTTTCTGACAACCGCATAAACATAACAACTTTGTTTCCCTTTGAGTCAGAACAATCTCAGAACCGTGGAAACAATAGATAACAGTTTCACTCAGTCAATCGTGCATGCTTCGTTTCTACAGAGTTGCACAGAAATAGAGAGAGGGACGTTTCAATAAAAAGGGTTTATTAAACAGTCTTATTTCTCATGCAAGACATATGAACTGCTACAATCGTAAAACAGGCTACAATATGTACAGAGTTAGCAGTAAGATAAAATAATACTGCAATAGCATGGTTTGTAGCTATGACATATATTTACAAAACACATACATAAATCACACAGGCTAAAATGTGAATACTCATCTGATGCTTCTAAATAGTTCTACCCCGGTGTACGTAACCTAAGTGTAGTACAAGGTAAGAAGTAGGTGATGTTTTCTAAAGAATAGCTAGCTATAGCTATAGTTTTGCCAAGAGTTGCCAAAAGTTTCTCTAAGTTCTAGTCTGCTCCATACCTTAGAATGTGTGAGGTTGGAATCTCTTTTACGGGACTCGATATCTAACACCCCGCAAGGGGAGTCAGAAACATTGGAGCTGGATTCTCTGCAAGGAGGATGACAGAGTCTGGTCAGTGCCTCAGGCTGGGACTCGATCTCCTTCCGAACTTGCCGTGGCGAACCGCAAGTAGGCAGTCGAGCTGGACCGTACCGGAACCGTGGTTTGCCAGGGCAAGTGCAGGTATATTTATACCTTGAAGGTGTTTAGGAATGCATGTATTGACGTAAAAGTTGGGCATCGGAACGTCATGAATGAACCCCTAAGGAATAGATGTTCCTGCATACTAAATGAGTTCTTGGAGAAATCAATATCCAAGCAAGGGAAATTCCTAAAGGCTTAAGAGTCTGGTTTTCCAAGAACTTGTTGTGACGTGGATGGATGGATGTAGGAGATCATGCCTGTATTTGGTTAGCATGGACAATGCCTAAATAAGGGCTGGATTTTCTATGCCTCAATAAGGGCAATATGAATTGTACCTATATAAGGGCATAAATCAGGAAACCTATATACGGGATCTAAATCTACACACAACACAACCATGGCAGTTTGATCTCTATATATTTCTACCTACCACTACCCCTACTCCGAGAGCATAGCTCGTGTACCTTCTGCCCAATCTTTTAGGATAGCCTGAGCCCCCATACCTCGATAACTGGATCAGGGAATCGGCCTGAAGTGGAATTGGAAATCCCTCTTTGCAGGATGGAAAATCAGCAACAACAGAGCTGCATGCCGAACACAGCGTTAGTTCCAGGACAGTTTTGACTGGAGTGCTCCTCTCTGACCTTTGAAGGTCAGTGTGTATCATAAAAGCCACTGTGTTAGAGGTACAACTCTGTTTCAATGATATGTCTAGATGTTCGAGGCTGTCTCAGAATGGGCAACTCAAGCACTAGGATATCTTGTTCTGTGTTCTTAACCTTGAGCCAAGTGTACAGATTACATGACGAGAAAGGCTTTCTAAAAACAAGCAATATGTAGAGTGTCTTCTTAGAATAACATCGCAGAAGCAAAAACATATAAAATAAAATTCCAATGAGGATGCCACCACATCTCCTTCATGTCACAGCGCCTGTGCAGTGCAGTAGGAGTTCTCAAAATAATATTATTGGTCTGTAGACTCTTAATTGTGAGAACAGTGGACAGGGAAACCAGCACTCACTGGAAGCCTGCTCATTCTTAAAAGAACTTTAAACATTGAGAATTTAAAAACAATGTTTCCCGCGACACTTACTACTAAATGAAAAATGTTCATTGTATTTAAAGTTATCCAGAGCTTCATATCAGATCCCATCCATGAGTGGTGCAACTTGGAGGTAGGAGGATAGCAACACATGTTTTTTCAGTGAAGTGCGTATCTCACTTTAGATTTGTTTACTTCTATAAACAAGGAATCTAAGGAGCTTATTACAATGTTGGTCGGAGTTGCCTCCTACCAACACAGTCTTGATCTCGGGCCCGACCGACCTCCATTCGGCGTTTCCGACTGCCTGATTATGATGCGACCGAACACTGTTCAGTCTGATGCTCACATTTCTCTATGGGAGCCTTTGTTATGGCCATAAACCAGCTGTAAGACAGGCTCCCATAGAAAAATGGGTGTGTGTGTAAAAAAGCGCACGCTGTGGCAGGCACCCCTTGCTGCCTGCCACACAGGGCATGAATGTTCACGGAGCACCCTAAGTTCCCCCTCGGCCACCAACCGTAGGCCACGGATGCAAGGGGGCCCGGCTAGGGGCCCCCAAAGTTGCTTTCCCACAGCCTTTTAATTTCGGAAAGGCCGGCATGGAAAGGCTGTGGGAAACCGACATCATAATCCCAATGGTGAAAACGCCGTCCATAGGGGATTACGGAGCGGTTCCGACTGGCCGGTAGACTCCGAGAGCCGGTTGGAACCGCATTGGAATGACCGGCCGGTTCCCGCTCCGACCGGCAACATCATAATTCGGCAGTTAAACCGCAAATCGACCGTGTCAGTCAGAAAGCCTCCGACCGCAGTCGGAAAGCTTCAGACTAGGTCGAAGGCTTTGTGACCGGAATCGACCCCCAAGTGTGATGGCTCCAAGTCAAGTATGCAAAGTATGTTTGTACGTATGTATGTGTGTATGTATGTATGTATGCATGTGTGTATGTATGCATGTAAATATATATTCACTGAAAAAACCATAGGTTTCAGGCACGTTATAGTTAGGAATTAGCAGTTAAAAAACCTTAGAAATTCACTGAAAAAACCACAGGTTTCAGGGGCGTTATAGTTAGCTGGACTTTTCACTCGTACAAAACCATTGAAATTCCCCCATTATAGTTAGTTCAGCTAACTATAACTCGCGCGCCCGCAATGCACTGCTGATGACGTCACATATTACATCACTCATGACATGGTCAGTGACATCACTCATGACATCACTGATCCCATCCCAAGGCCTTAATCGGTGCCGGGGACCCCAACCCCCGGGTCATGGCCTTTTTTAAAAAAAATCTTTAGGAGGGGGCTGCGTTGCCCCCCTCCTCAGGCCACTTATGGCCCCGGGGACACCATCCCCCGGGGCCGGCCTTTGATTTTTATTATTTAAAAAAATATATATTTATAGAAACACCTAGGACATGCTGGACAAACCGTATGTACCTATCACCATGACGATTTGCGTGATATTCATTAAAAGGCGACTATGCATAGAATGAATCCACATGGAATGTATTTACACTGCTAGTGAAGCTCTGACGTGTCTGACACCCTACCGTGCCTAATCCCGGCGCCCCTGCCGGTGGGTACTCTCCAAGTAGACACCCTTGTCGTTTATTTATACAAACATGGGTAGCTATTGACAGCCACATTTCATATACACGCATACCAAGCCATTCAAAGGGGATTCAACAAAAATTTGAAAAAAAACTATGCAAGAAACCCCCCTCACAGTTAATAAAACACACATCCACCGCCGGATGTGTAATACTTTTTATTTTACTCTCTGGAAAGGAGACGAACCTCACTTCAGAGTCACAATTTATTGCATATTATATTTCACGCCCCGGTTCATCTTATATCACACTTTTTGGTGCATAGTTTATACCGTATACTATATCTAGTTTTCATTTTCAATCATGCTCTCAGGGCTATGTTCTACATAACACTGCGTCCACCTACCCTTTTCACGGGCATTACATTTTGTGATGGGGGTGGAGGGTCAGGGGGTGTTTCTGCCAAGTGAGCCCGGAGTCACAGTCACAAACGTCCTCTTCTTTCTGAATAAAAGTGAGATTATGCTGCATACTTGTTCATATTTTAAGTAGTTCGCACATTTTAAAAACAATAAAGTTCCTAATACCCACCTTCTCTGAACAGTTAGCTTGCTGCCCCATCCACCTCCTCCCTATCCTCTGTTGTCTGAATCCATGGACTAGCCTCCTCCCTCCTGCCATGCATGGTCTGATGTGCTGCCACTGCCCTCCATTTAGCATGATGTACCAGTCCACTCCTCCTGCCCTCCATTGCCCAATTCTATGGCCGATCATTGACCTCCCGCTTAGCCTCTGTGCTTAGCTTGCTGCCCCTATTCTCCTTCCCCCTGCTCCATCCTTTTTGCCCACCATGTTCCATGGACCTGCCACTCCTATCTATTCTGAGTGTTCTGTTGAGCTGCCACTCCCCTCCAACCTGCCTAGCATTGTCAGATGACTGTAACCTGTCCCTGCCACCTCCACCCTGCCTGTCCACATGCCATGCCCCTATCCCCTTCATCCTGTCCTCCATGGTCCATTTTACTGCCACACCCTTCTGCCCTCCCTGGTCTGTTGTGTTGTAACTGCTCCTCCTGCCTGCCCCGCGCGGTCTGTTGTGAGGCCCCTTCCCCTGAACTCTCTTGTCTGTGTCCAGGTCCTGACCCTCCCTTCTATCCTCCATGGTCCTTTGTGCATGCCCCTGCACCCTCCTTCTTGCCCATCATAGCCATTGTGCTGCCACTAACTCTCCAGCTTGCCATGCATGGTCTTCTGTGCTGCCATGGCCCCTCCCACCTTCCCTGTGTGGTCAGCTAGCTGCCCCTGACCCCCTCCCACCTTCCCTCCATGGTCTGTGTGTATGCCATCATAGTCTCATTGTTGCTCTCCATGGTGTGTCTTGTTTCTAGTGCCCATCCTGCCTGACCTCCATGGTCATCTTGCTGCTCCTGCCCTGCCCCCTTGCCCCCAGCCCTCTGTTTCCATGTGCAGACCCCTATTCCCTCCCTCCTAGCTTGTCTGTTCCATTGTAATGCCCCTGATCCGTCCCTCCTGCCCTTTATGGTCTGTTATGCTGCAGCTTTCTCTCCTGTCTGTCCATTATGGTCAGCTAGCTAACATTGCCTCTTTACCCTCTGTTCTCTGTTGTCCATGTGCATGGTCCTGTCCCCTCCCTATTGCTTTCTATGGATTGTTGTGCTGCACTCCCATCCCGCATGCGCTGTGTGGTGTATCGGCTGCTGCAAACCCTGATACCTGTCCTGTAGGGTCAGTTTGGTGCACCTCTCCATGTCTCTCCTGTCCTCTGTTATCCGAGTCCATGTCCCTACCCCAATTCCTCCTGCCTACCGTGATCCAATGTACCATACTTGCGAACATTTTGAACTTGGTAAGAGGGAGATTTTGAAAAAAACGGTGGTATTGATACTCTGCTTTGAGTTACATTGAAAAAGAGGAGATTGTAGGCAGGAGACAGATCAAATAAAGCCCATTTGAGCTTAAAAACATTGGACGTTTCCTGGCTGAAACGGGTCTGTTGGCATGTATGGTTGTACTACCACTGCCTCTTCCTTCTGCCCACAATGGTCTATTATATTGCCACAGCCTCTCTTGCCAGTCCTGTATTGTTGGTTTGTTGCCCCTGCCCCCTTTCCACTGCCCTCCATAGTCTGTTGTGCTGCCACTGCCCTTCCTGCCTGCCCAGTGTGGTCAAATTGTTGCCTCTGCACTCTCCTACCTGCCTTCAATTTTCAGAGTCCGTGCCCCTGGCCTCTGCCTCTCAACAGTATCCCAATGAACAACTAGATTGCTAACATTCTATATTTATTACAAAAGTGTGGAACGCCTGATGTCATCTTGATGTAATCAAAACTGTAATACCTAGAGTATTTCCTTTAGAAATTACATATATGAGAAGGTCTTATTTGCATCAAAATTATGGTTAGTGCTCTAAAAAACTAAAATGAGGACACATTTTCTGAGTTTTCAAATAGCGACAAAGAACTTTTAAAGTATTTGTAATCTTTATGTTTTTTTATCCAGTTGACCACTTGATTAAATGTTGCACCTAGGGGAGAGGATGTGGTGTTACTTCCAGAGCTGCAGACTTTGCAACTGAGGAACCAGGTTGGAGTTTCTGCTTCAGCTCAACATTCTGTGATTCTGGTCAAATCACTTAATCTCCCCATGTCTGAAAATGAATTTGATCTTGTGTGATGTAACCAATGCTCATGTAAAGCACTCCAATACCTGACAAGTCTGCACTATATAAAACTGCAAATACACAAAAAATAAGTGTTTTGCACACTTCTGTCATTGGGCTACATGTGGGCTACATCTGGGTGATATTTGTGCTGCATTTGGGTTTTTTTGTCTCTGGTGGCCGTCTTGAGAGATTTATTTGTTATGAAGTTTCCTAATTTCCTCATTTACTGCCGTCTCCTCAGTAGGAAATGCTTTCAGTTTTTTACTTTGATTCCATCAAGAAGGTATTCAGATATGTCACACATTTGCCATAAATTCTGAATGTTAGCACTCTAGTTGCTCATTAGATCACTGTAGTAAAGCTACTGCTCACCACGGAAGTCTGCTGCTGATATTCAAAGTGAATGTTTCAGTCTGCATGTCAGAATTTGTTTATGAAATAGAAGAGGATTTGAGAAGTCAAAATGTGCCCTAATTTTTCTTTCTTCAGCACTAATCATAATTTCTATGGCAAAATGAACCCCCTCATTGTGTTCCTTTTTAAATTAAATGTTTTAAGTGTTACCAGTTTATTACAATCAAGATGGCTTCAGGTGTGCCATACTTTTGTCATAAGTAAGACAGTAAGCGCTCTAGTTGTTCTTAAGAAAACTCTGGGACATTCTGTCATTGGGCTATACTTGGGCTACATCTGGGTGTTATTTGGGCTACATTTGGGCTCTTTTGTCTCTGGTGGCCATCTTGGGAGATTTATTGGTTATGAAGTTTCCTAATTTGCTCATTTACTGCAGTCTCCTCAGTGGGAATACTTTCAGTTTTTTATTTTGGTTCCATCAAGAAGACATTCAGATGTGTCACACATTTGCCATAAATTCTGAATGTTAGCACTCTAGTTGCTCATTAGATCACTGTAGTAAAACTGCTGCTCACCAGGGAAGTCTGCTGCTGGTATTCAAAGTGCATGTTTCAGTCTGCATGTCAGAATTTGTTTATGAAATAGAAGAGGATTTGAGAAGTCAAAATGTGCCCTAATTTTTCTTTCTGCAGTACTAATCATAGTTGTTATGGCAAAATGAACCCCCTCATTTTGTTCCTTTGTAAATTAAATGTTTTAAGTGTTACCACTTTATTCCAATCAAGATGGCTTCAGGTGTGCCATACTTTTGTCATAAGTAAGACTGTTAGTGCTCTAGTTGTTTGTTAGAACACTCTGGGACATTCTGTCATTGGGCTATACTTGGGCTACATCTGGGTGATATTTGGGCTACATTGGGGTCTTTTGTCTCTGGTGGCCATCTTGGGAGATTTATTTGTAAGGAAGTTTCCTAATTTCCTCATTTACTGCAGTCTCCTCAGTAGGAAATACTTTCAGTTTTTTACTTTGGTTCCATCAAGAAGGCATTCAGATGTGTCACACATTTGCCATAAATTCTGAATGTTGGAACTTTAGTTGCTCATTAGATCACTGTAGTAAAGCTACTGCTCACCAGGGAAGTCTGCTGCTGGTATTGCAAGTGCATGTTTCAGTCTGCATGTCAGAATTTATTTATGAAATAGAAGAGGATTTGAAAAGTCAAAATGTGCCCTAATTTTTCTTTCTGCAGCACTAATCATAATTTCTATGGCAAAATGAACCCCCTCATTTTGTTCCTTTGTAAATTAAATGTTTTAAGTGTTACCACTTTATTCCAATCAAGATGGCTTCAGGTGTGCCATACTTTTGTCATAAGTAAGACTGTTAGCGCTCTAGTTGTTCGTTAGAACACTCTGGGACATTATGTCATTGGGCTACATCTGGGTGATATTTGGGCTACATTTGGGCTCTTTTGTCTCTGGTGGCCATTTTGGGAGACTTATTTGTTATGAAGTTTCCTAATTTCCTCATTTACTAAAGTCTCCTCAGTAGGAAATACTTTCAGTTTTTTTACTTTGATTCCATCAAGAAGGCATACAGATGTGTCACACATTTCCCATAAATTCAGAATGTTATCACTCTAGTTGCTTATTAGATCACTGTAGTAAAGCTACTGCTCACCAGGGAAGTCTGCTGCTGGTATTGAAAGTGCATGTTTCAGTCTGCATGTCAGAATTTTTTAATGAAATAGAAGAGGATTTGAGAAGTCACTCAAAATGTGCCCTAATTTTTCTTTCTGCAGCACTAATCATACTTTCTATGGCAAAATGAACCCCCTCATTTTGTTCCTTTTTAAATTAAATGTATTAAGAGTTACCACTTTATTCCAACCAAGATGGCTTCAGGTGTGCCATACGTTTGTCATAAGTAGGACTGTTAGCGCTCTAGTTGTTCTTTAGAACACTCTGGGAAGCTGCAGTAGAACACAAAGGAATCAACTGACAGTCTCTGCCCTTGTTGGATGTAAATGTTTTACTGAGAATGTCAGACTTCATTCTCACATCACTGAGAAAGATAATGTGAATTTAAAGAAAATATGCTCTCAGTTTAGCTTATAGATCACCTTCCAAACCTCTGTGGGAAAAGCATGAGAAAATAGTTTTCTCTCAAACATGATTCATGATATCACAGCAGAAGGCTTTTTCACATGGTAAAATCACCTTAGAACACACCACAATTCCTAAAATGAGTATGGTACCATCAACAAATGATTTATAATGTAACTAAAATCTTAAAACCTTCTATTAACTGCAATGCTTTTTAATGAGGTGCTATCATGTATATTGGTCCCAAGATGGCTGCCAACACTTCTTGGATGAAGTGCTGACAGCCAATCAGATCTCACGATGAGATGTGTGGTTAGGCTCCACCCAGATATATATGTGATTTTACTTTTGATTTTCTCAGGAACTACTGAACAGATTGACACCATATATGCAAAAGGCACATGCCTGACCTGAGGTCTACCTCTTTGCCAAATTTCAAGTAATTCTGTTCAGCCGTTCGGGCTGTACCTTCGACTAAAGGTCCTATGGGAAAATGCATGGGGAAAACGTGTTTTTTCTCAGCCCCCGCTTGACGAATCACCCCGAGACTTTCAGGGTAGGAGCTGAGCGGAGCGCCCCATTAGTTTTGAAAATTTCACGAGGATAAGTCAACCGACGCCAAAGTTATTCAAAATAGAATTTTCAGATTTCCTATGGGAACTCGGTCCTAACTATAACTATCTACTGGCGACCGCGAGTAGATAATATATGATATTTTTATAGCCCAAACATAGCTGAAAGTCAGCGGAGACCTGTATAGGGTCAATTTCTAACATATAGTCAACAAGTGATAGGAGAGGTTATCTAGTTGTGGGCTGTTAATGCCTTATGATGTTGTGTTCTTTGAAGAGGTGCGTCTTCAACTCTTTCCTAAGTTGGAGAAGCTTTGTGATGGGCTTGATAGATATGGAAATGATGTCACAAACATATAGGAGGCTCATGAGATCACGGTTTAACTTCTGTTCCTGGCATTGCATTAACAATCCCTATGGTCTGTTGTTGTAAGGGCAGTGCAGAGGTACAAAATGCAAGACAGAGGTACTAGCCGTTTAGGATTATTCCCTCAGTACGGCGAGTAGTCTTAGGGTGCTACCTTGGGAAGTGTCAGACAGGGCCAAAAATAGTCTTTCATCAATTAATGGAAATGACTCCCTCATAAAAATTATATTTTAGGAGAGAATAACAAAGATTCCTGCACAGTTGCTGGATCTGCTAGCTGTGAAAAACCCTAAATCACATTCTATGATTATTGATGCAGAATTTCGATAAATCACGAAGAATTTAGCAGAGTAAAGGACGAAAAAAGAGGGAGAAAAGGATCAGGCAAGGAGTAGGATTCAGTGGTGGGAATTGTTGACCTTATTTGGAAAACTATCACCATATACTATATCTATTGCCATAGATGTGATGACGAGGACCTCTTGGCTTATTGCTTTCTATTTGGAGCTAAACTCCATTGGAGTTTGATTTGCAATTACACAAGGGCTCATCTTGCATTGATGGTGTTTGTTTGAGCCTCTCGGTTTCACAATGCTCCTTGGCTTGCACATTTCAATGGAAGCAAGGCAGCCTTCTGGGGCACGTCATTGGTCTTGGTTTTTGAAGTGCAGCTAGATCTGATTATCATCGGCTAAATGGGTGGTAGCTAAAGTTATAGTTGTAGATAAAATTGGGAAGATTGTAAAACATATTAATTGTACATAACAGTTATGTCTCTTTGTATGTTACAAGGATTTACAGCCTTGCATCTGTTACTTGAACCGATTTGGAACTCGCAGCATTTGTTAAAATCTGTAGTAAGGCAGAAATCACACACATTACATTTTGCTTTTATGCATAAAAATGGTTGATAAAAATGGGCCTCCGTGCTGGCTTCTACTCCCCCAAACATTAAGAAGAAACTAGCCGATGGTTCTTGAAAGCTTGGTTTGTTGGCACTGTGGACTAATATGTTCACTGCACGGGCCTATGTTCGACCTCATGGTCACAGGTTCAAATCCCGGTGCGTTCACTCAGCCTTTAATTCTATCTGAGGTCGATAAAATGAGTAACATTGAGTTGGGTAACAATAAATATCTGTTATTCAGTGCCAAAATACCCACGGGTGAACGTGCAATTTACAAATACACATTATGTTGAACATGGTATGAGGCTTTGACCTAGGAACAGGTTGCCAAGCTTCTTGACTGGGTCGATGATAAAATGTCCAGAAGCTTGTCCTACACTCAGAGAGACAGACTACGGCTAGACGGTCAGAGTGATCAGCCTAATACTGGAAGACATGAGGGTTTTCAGGATAATGTGAAGTGCACTATTTAGAATAATGGACAGTACTGGGAGTCTTTGGAGCAACCACTGGTGATCCAGCCCTCTTACCCATTTGGATTTAGCAGATTACTCCTTGTAGCAAAATGGGGCTTGGAAGTTGGAGCATTGCCTCTTGGAGAGTTCATGGATTTTCTTGTGGGGCAAAGTTTGACTGCTCTGTTGAAAGTGTCAATGAAGGTGAGGCAGCTTACTATGTTCACGGGTCTAATCTGGGGTGGCATGGTGAGCAAAAAGAACAATGGATTTAACCCAGATCTCTTGACTGGAGTGAACGTTTGATTTGCTCCGCATTCCGTCCATCATTTGTGCGTAAAAGTTGGTGCATTTTTAGAGCATCCCGGGTGCCAGCACTCTGAAGGGGGTGAGGGGGACCCTATGGACCCCCTTGACATCCATGTGCAGGCGGGTGCAGTCAACTGCATCCATCTGCAAGGGGATCGCTCACCCCTCTTTAAAGTGCAGGCAGGTTGCTGTCTGCACAGTGAAACACGTAGTGGCGGCTTCAAAGCCGCTCCATATTTCACTTGAATGCACTGCCCTCAGGGCAGCACGACTTTGCAGCTGCCCTGGGGGCATCGTATTCAAAATAATATAGCGCACTCCACTTCTTTACACAGGGTGCCCTTTTAAAAGGTGCACCCAGCGCAAACAAGGAAAAAGCGCCACATAGTGTAATACAGTTCCTGGCGAGCAAAGTGCCATAAATGTCGAAGAATAACAATTATTTGCAAGTCCTCTATAAGATTCCATGGACCGTATTATACAAAGTGCACAATGGGCATTTGTGCTTACTTTGCATGCCCTGGGGGCACTTTGGTATTACAGATAGAACCGCAGACAAATGTGCGGCCCCTTCTGTAATACAGATAGTGCTGGCGCACATATAGCACCAGCTATATCATCAGCGGGTGTTCCCTCGTCTGCATGTGGGTGCAGTTGGCGGCTCGTCCGCTAAGGCGGAGGAGCGTCGCCCCACTGCATTGCAGCAGTGAAAGAAATGGTAAAATAAATGATAATAACAATGTTATTATCATTTTACTTGTTCCTTCCTGCTGCTGCAGCATGGGGGTGGGGTTGCTCAGCTCACAGAGCAGGGGAAGAGTGGTGGGCTCACTGAAGTGCCCATGATGCTTTGGCCGGCCGTCTCAGCCGACAAAACAGTCATCCTCACTTAGCAGGCTCTCCACCCAGGCTGCATTACAGCCTGGGTGGAGAACATGCCCGGACCCCCAGTCCCCATCTGAGCACTGAATTACGGTGCTCAGACCAATCAAAATGCTGCATTGCAGCGCTGTGGTTGGTTCAGGGGAGCCTGGCTGCTTCCTGGTCAGCCAATAGAGGAGTGAAGACACAGGAGATGAGCGGGGAAGAGGTAACTCTATTTTTCTCTTTTTACACCCCTTTAGCCCCTTGGCCCCCAGGCTGCCATCCCAGATCTATGACGCCCGCCACTGTGGTGGCGTGGCCCCATGCAAATGAGGGAACCCCTTTGCTCTGCACCTATGCTGTACTATAGATGTGCAAGAAAGCAAAGGACACACAATTGATGGACGGAATGCAAAACAAATCAAAACATTCACCCCCAGTCAAGGGATCGAGGTTAAATCCATCATTCTTTTGCTCACCAGTTTAGACCTGGGCATATGCAAATCAGTCTTGACCCTGTGCTTCGTGGGAACAGTCCAGCCCAAACTGCCAAGCCAGTTCCTCCCTGGACTGGAAACAAGCATCCTAGGACCAGTTTCGGGGTTTCACCCCTCATCAGCCAGGATAGCTTGAATCCAGTGGCATGGAGAGCACGGGACCCACGTCTGGGCATACACACAGCGGCGACTTCTGTATTTCACTTGAAGGCGCTGCCCCCTGGGCAGCGAAACTTCACTCACGGCTGCCCTCGGGGAAGCGAATTCAACATATTAGAGTGTACTCTCCTTGTTTTCACAGAACGCACCTTTTCAAAGGTGCACCAAGCACAAACAAGGAAAATGCACTGTATAGTGTAATACAGCCCAAAATCTACAAGCATATTGCACTATCACTGTCTCCCTAGTGCTGGTGCAAAATGTGGCAGCCAGCACAATGCACACACCTTTCCACCATAGTGCAAGGGTGTGTGCTTGACTCTTGCATAGGTTGTTGATTGGTAGGGTGCCCTTCCAATACAGAATACTGTTATTTATCGTTTTTGTCTTCAAATGTGTGCTGTACAGTGCAGCACACATGGGTGTGGGTTTGTGCTGAGCTGATTCAGATATTCCCGTTGGAGTGAAGCCATTGTGGTGTGGAGACAGGTAAGTACTATTTATTTTTCATCACAATACACATTTGTGTCATATATCTGTCAATATGTATATGTAGGTAAAGTATACTGTACACATTTTTCACATATAACATTGCACAAAACGGCATACACACACCACTGAATGTACGCCCACACCCACCCCGAAAGCCTTCCTTAGATCCCGGTGACAACATGGTCAAGTAGCAGCAGCACAGGAAGGACCTGGAGAATGGCCTCCAAGAAGGAATCGGTGGTGGGACCCTGAAAAAAGGTCAGTTTTCTTCTCTTTTCCTTTGATTCAGCCAACTCAAGCTTGGAGTTTACCCTGCCACAGTTGCATCGACGGAAAGGCACATGGTAATGTGGATGGTAGGAATCTTGGTGGAACACCCTCCGAAAGCAGCTTCTTCCTTTACCATCGTCATCTGACGTCGTCGACACGGGAGAAAGATCCTGGCAGAGTCAGAGGGACCCTGGGTGTCTTCCCCTTAGTTACCAGCCAACATCTAAATTGAGCAGGCGACAGCCAACGCCTGAAGGTGGGAAGACCACTAAAAAAGCAATGGCAGGATCTGATCCACCAACATCTAAATCAGGGGATAATAAAACTGAGTTGAGGGTTTTAGTAGGTAGGAAGTGGTGGCGCCCTGCAAGTATGCGTGTAGTAAGTTTTGGTGGACATATGGGTATGGTGCTAAACAGGAAGGGGAGACCCTATATAACCCCTCAAAGTGTGTAGGAAAGACCCTACAGCAAAACAGTACAACATAGTCCTGTGCACACATACAAGTTCAAATGCATAGATGCAACATAATACACAAGTGATACGTTCAGAGTGCTAAAGTAACACTGGAAATTCTTTATTCTGTGAGAGAAACGCAACCACGTGTTTCGTCGGGGAAATGAAACCCACGACTCTTCAGGGCTGAATAAAGTTGCTTGAGCGAAGTGTATTCCCATGGCACGTCCTGGCGGCAACTGGAATCGTGACTCACACACGATTCCAGTTGCCGCCAGGACGTGCCATTTCTTCTCATCCGTAATATCCATGGGGAACACACACCCGTGTCCGTCCCATTTGCCATCATTGTTTTGAATGTACACGTGTAACGTATTTCGGTGGTAATCCTTCTACCCGTTACTTCAGCACTATTGATGAAACTACTCCTCGTCTTACTTGCGGCACAATTACTTAGGACCTCGATTTAGATTTATTTATCTGCCCCATTATCCTGCCTCTGCAACTTTGTACCCAGCCGGGGTGGAATTATCACCGGTTTTGGGAATACACTTCGGAGCAACTTTATTCAGCCCTGAAGAGTCGTGGGTTTCATTTCCCCGACGAAACACGTGTCGGCTGGTTGCGTTTCTCTCACAGAATAAAGAATTTCCAGTGTTACTTTAGCATTCTGAACATATCACTTGTGTATTATGTTGCATCTATGCATTTGAACTTGTATGTGTGCACAGGACTGTGTTGTAACATCTAAATCAGGCACTAAGTAAAAATAGCGGCAAGAAGCAAAAAGCACTAACTGTGGGTATCTGCTTACGCTGGACCAGGACAGAGTTACAAGTTCAGGCCAACAGCGATGGAATGTAGGCTGTGCACAGGACCAACTTTGGTCTGCTGAGAATTGTACCTAATGTCCTTGGTGGGAGGAGTGCCTGGCATTGCTTTATGAGGCTTCGTGTTGCTAGCCGTTGGTTCCAATAAAGCTGAGATGCGAGGCTTTGCGTCGCTTTACACCTGATTTGATGGAACCTTCAGTTAAGCTAGATGAGTTCTCTCCAATGCCAACCGAGGGTCCAACGATTCACACCAGCAGAGACCAGCAGGGCTCAGGCAGGTCCAGTTGCAGGCCTAGGAAGGTCCAGTGCAGCAAGTCATCTGGGCAGTTGCATGGAGGCATCTGGAGATGGTGTGTCCCGGAAGCTCAGAACAGAATGTCAGCCAACAGACCCTTGGAGCCACTCAGGTTAGCATGGTAAGAAGGGAGCAGGTCTAGTCTTCCTTTTCACAGAGCACCAGTGCAGAAATCTGGGAAACAAGGCAGGCCCCAAGCTGCAGGGCAGTCCTCTGGGAAACAATGCAAAAGACAGAAATTGATGGACGGAATGCAGAACAAATCAAAACATTCACCCCGTCAAGAGATCTGGGTTAAATCCATCATTCTTTTGCTCACCATGCCACCCCAGTTTAGACCTGGCCATATGCAAATCAGTCTTGACCCTGTGCCTCATGGGAACAGTCCAGCCCAAAATACCAAGCCAGGTCCTCCCTGGACCGCAAACAAGCATCCTAGGACCGGTTTCGGGGTTTCACCCCTCTTCAGCCAGGATAGCTCGATTCCAGTGGCACAGTGAGCCCAGGACCCACGTCTGAGAATACCTTGCGCACTTAGGGCGAGAAAGCAAAAGACACAAATAGATGGACAGAATGTAGAACAAATCAAAACATTCACCCCAAGTCAAGAGATCTGGGTTAAATCCATCATTCTTTTGCTCACCATGCCACCCCAGTTTAGACCTGGCCATATGTATTTAGGCCGAGATCTCTGTACTGGGGTGAATGTATGACATTGTTCTACATTCTGTCCATCAATTGTTCTTTTTGCATTTGTCACCCCGAGTGGGACGGGTATGCCCAGATGTGGGTCCTGTGCTCTCCATGCCACTGGAGTCAAGCTATCCTGGCTGATGAGGGCTGAAACCCCGAAACCGGTCCTAGGATTCTTGTTTCCAGTCCAGGGAGGACCTGCCTTGGCAGTTCTGGCTGGACTTTTCCCATTGGGTGCAGGGTCAAGACTGATTTGCATATGGCGGGGTTCAAACTGGAATGGCATTGTTAGCAAAAAAACGATGGATTTAGGCCCAGATCTCTGTGCTGTGGTGAATGTATGACATTGTTCTGCATTCTGGCCATCAATTGTTATTTTTGCATTTGTCACCCCGAGTGGGACGGGTATGCCCAGACATGGGTCCCGTGCTCTCCATGCC
Source organism: Triturus cristatus (assembly GCF_964204655.1). Lineage (NCBI taxonomy): Eukaryota > Metazoa > Chordata > Amphibia > Caudata > Salamandridae > Triturus > Triturus cristatus. The sequence continues at coordinate 200,915,577 of NC_140587.1, read as the reverse complement.
ACTGGAGTCAGGCTATCCTGGCTGATGAGGGCTGAAACCCCAAAACCGGTGCTAGGATTCTTGCTTCCAGTCCAAGGAGGACCTGGTCTGGCAGTTTGGGCTGGACTGTTCCTATTGGGTGCAGGGTCAAGACTGATTTGCATATGGCTGGGTTCAAACTGGAATGGCATGGTGAGCAAACAAATGATGGATTTAGGTCCAGATCTCTGTACTGGGGTGAATGTATGACATTGTTCTGCATTCTGTCCATCAATTGTTCTTTTTGCATTTGTCACTCGAGTGGGATGGGTATGCCCAGACGTGGGTCCCGTGCTCTCCATGCCACTGGAGTAAAGCTATCCTGGCTGATGAGGGCTAAAAGCCCGAAACTGGTCCTGGGATGATTGTTTTCAGTCCAGGGAGGACCTCGCCTGGCAGTTCGGGCTGGACTGTTCCCATTGGGTGCAGGGTCAAGACTGATTTGCATATGGCGGGGTTCAAACTGGAATGGCATGGTGAGCAAAAAAATGATAGATTTAGGCCCAGATCTCTGCACTGGGGTGAATATATGACATTGTTCTGCATTCTGTCCACCAACTGTTTTTTTGCATTTGTCACCCCATGTGGGACGGGTATGCCCAGACGTGGGTCCCGTGCTCTCCATGCCACTGGAGTCAAGCTATCCTGGCTGATGAGGGCTAAAAGCCCGAAACCGGTCCAAGGATGCCTGTTTCCAGTCCAGGGAGGACCTGGTCTGGCAGTTTGAGCTGAACTGTTACTATTGGGTGCAGGGTCAAGACTGATATGCATATGGTTGGGTTCAAACTGAAATGGCATGGTGAGCAAACACATGATGGGTTTATGCCAAGATCTCTGCACTATGGTGAATGTATGACATTGATCTGCATACTGTCCATCAATTGTTCTTTTTGCATTTGTCACAGCGAGTGGGACGGGTATGCCCAGACGTGTGTCCTGTGCTATCCATGCCACTGGAGTCAAGCTATCCTGGCTGATGAGGTCTGTAATCCCGAAAGCGGTCCTAGGATGCCTGTTTCCAGTCCAGGAAGAACCTGGCCTGGCAGTTCGGGCTGGGCAGTTCCCATTGGGCACAGAGTCAAGACATATTTGCATATGGCTGGGTTCAAACTGGAATGGCATTGTGAGCAAAAAAATGATGGATTTAGGCCCAGATCTCTGTACTGGAGTGAATGTATGACATTGTTCTGCATTGTGTCCATCAATTGTTCTTTTTGCATTTGTCATCCCGAGTGTGACGGGTATGCCCAGACGTGGGTCCTCTGCTCTCCATGCCACTGGAGTCAAGCTATCCTGGTTGATGAGGGCTGAAAGCTTGAAACCGGTCCTAGGATGCCTGTTTCCAGTCCAGGGAGGACCTGGCCTGGCAGTTTGGGCTGGACTGTTCCCATTGGGTGCAGGGTCAAGACTGATTTGCATATGGCTGAGTTCAAATTGGAATGGCATGGTGAGCAAAAAAACGATGGATTTAGGCTCAGATTTATGTACTGGGGTGAATGTATGACATTGTTCAGCATTCTGTCCATCAATTATTCCTTTTTGCATTTGTCACCCCGAGTATGACGGCTATGCCCAGATGTGGGTCCCGTGCTCTCCATGCCACTGGAGTCAAGCTATCCTGGCTTATGAGTGCTGAAAGCCCGAAACTGGTCCTAGGATTCTTGTTTCCAGTCCAGGGAGGACCTGGCCTGGCACTTCGGGCTGGACTGTTCCCTTTGGGTGCAGGGTCAAGACTAATTTGCACATGGCTGGGTTCAAACTGGAACGGCATGGTGAGCAAAAAAATGTTGGATTTCGGCGCAGATCTCTGTACTGGGGTGAATGTATGACATTGTTCTGCATTCTGGACATCAATTGTTATTTTTGCATTTGTCACCCCGAGTGGGACGGTTATGCCCAGACATGGGTCGCGTGCTCTCCATGCCACTGGAGTCAAGCTATCCTGGCTGATGAGGGCTGAAACCCCAAAACCGGTCATAGGATTCTTGCTTCCAGTCCAGGGAGGACCTGGTCTGGCAGTTTGGGCTGGACTGTTCCTATTGGGGGCAGGGTCAAGGCTGATTTGCATATGGCTGGGTTCAAACTGGAATGGCATGGTGAGCACACAAATGATGGATTTAGGTCCAGATCTCTGTACTGGGGTGAATGTATGACATTGTTCTGCATTCTGTCCATCAATTGTTCTTTTTGCATTTGTCACCCCGAGTGGCATGGGTATGCCCAGACATGGGTCCCGTGCTCTCCATGCCACTGCAGTAAAGCTATCCTGGCTGATGAGGGCTAAAATCCCGAAACCGGTCCAAGGATGCCTGTTTCCAGTCCAGGGAGGACCTGTTCTGGCAGTTTGAGCTGAACTGTTACTATTGGGTGCAGGGTCAAGACTGATTTGCATATGGTTGGGATCAAACTGAAATGGCATGGTGAGCAAACAAATGATGGGTTTATGCCAAGATCTCTGCACTATGGTGAATGTATGACATTGATCTGCATACTGTCCATCAATTGTTCTTTTTGCATTTGTCACAGCGAGTGGGACGGGTATGCCCAGACGTGTGTCCCGAGCTATCCATGCCACTGGAGTCAAGCTATCCTGGCTGATGAGGTCTGTAATCCCGAAAGCCGTCCTAGGATGCCTGTTTCCAGTCCAGGGAGGACCTGGCCTGGCAGTTCGGGCTGGACTGTTCCCATTGGGCACAGCGTCAAGACAGATTTGCATATGGCTGGGTTCAAACTAGAATGGCATTGTGAGCAAAAAAATTATGGATTTAGGCCCAGATCTCTGTACTGGAGTGAATGTATGACATTGTTCTGCATTGTGTCCATCAATTGTTCTTTTTACATTTGTCATCCCGAGTGTGACGGGTATGCCCAGACGTGGGTCCTCTGCTCTCCATGCCACTGGAGTCAAGCTATCCTGGCTGATGAGGGCTGAAAGCCTGAAACCGGTCCTAGGATGCATGTTTCCAGTCCAGGGAGGACCTGGCCCGGCAGTTTGGGCTGGACTGTTCCCATTGGGCGCAGGGTCAAGACTGATTTGCATATGGCTGAGTTCAAATTGGAATGCCATGGTGAGCAAAAAAACGATGGATTTAGGCTCAGATTTCTGTACTGGGGTGAATGTATAACATTGTTAAGCATTCTGTCCATCAATTATTCCTTTTTCATTTGTCACCCCGAGTGGGACGGCTATGCCCAGATGTGGGTCCCGTGCTCTCCATGCCACTGGAGTCAAGCTATCCTGGAAGATGAGTGCTGAAAGCCCGAAACCGGTCCTAGGATTCTTGCTTCCAGTCCAGGGAGGACCTGGTCTGGCAGTTTGGGCTGGACTGTTCCTATTGGGGGCAGAGTCAAGGCTGATTTGCATATGGCTGGGTTCAAACTGGAATGGCATGGTGAGCAAACAAATGATGGATTTAGGTCCAGATCTCTGTACTGGGGTGAATGTATGACATTGTTCTGCATTCTGTCCATCAATTGTTCTTTTTGCATTTGTCACCCCGAGTGGAATGGGTATGCCCAGACGTGGGTCCCGTGCTCTCCATGCCACTGGATTAAAGCTATCCTGGCTGATGAGGGCTAAAAGCCCGAAACTGGTCCTGGGATGCTTGTTTTCAGCCCAGGGAGGACCTCGCCTGGCAGTTCGGGCTGGACTGTTCCCATTGGGTGCAGGGTCAAGACTGATTTGCATATGGCGGGGTTCAAACTGGAATGGCATGGTGAGCAAAAAAATGATAGATTTAGGCCCAGATCTCTGCTCTGGGGTGAATATATGACATTGTTCTGCATTCTGTCCACCAACTGTTTTTTTGCATTTGTCACCCCATGTGGGACGGGTATGCCCAGACGTGGGTCCCGTGCTCTCCATGCCACTGGAGTCAAGCTATCCTGGCTGATGAGGGCTAAAAGCCCGAAACCGGTCCAAGGATGCCTGTTTCCAGTCCAGGGAGGACCTGGTCTGGCAGTTTGAGCTGAACTGTTACTATTGGGTGCAGGGTCAAGACTGATATGCAAATGGTTGGGTTCAAACTGAAATGGCATGGTGAGCAAACACATGATGGGTTTATGCCAAGATCTCTGCACTATGGTGAATGTATGACATTGATCTGCATACTGTCCATCAATTGTTCTTTTTGCATTTGTCACAGCGAGTGGGACGGGTATGCCCAGACGTGTGTCCTGTGCGATCCATGCCACTGGAGTCAAGCTATCCTGGCTGATGAGGTCTGTAATCCCGAAAGCGGTCCTAGGATGCCTGTTTCCAGTCCAGGAAGAACCTGGCCTGGCAGTTCGGGCTGGGCAGTTCCCATTGGGCACAGAGTCAAGACATATTTGCATATGGCTGGGTTCAAACTGGAATGGCATTGTGAGCAAAAAAATGATGGATTTAGGCCCAGATCTCTGTACTGGAGTGAATGTATGACATTGTTCTGCATTGTGTCCATCAATTGTTCTTTTTGCATTTGTCATCCCGAGTGTGACGGGTATGCCCAGACGTGGGTCCTCTGCTCTCCATGCCACTGGAGTCAAGCTATCCTGGCTGATGAGGGCTGAAAGCTTGAAACCGGTCCTAGGATGCCTGTTTCCAGTCCAGGGAGGACCTGGCCTGGCAGTTTGGGCTGGACTGTTCCCATTGGGTGCAGGGTCAAGACTGATTTGCATATGGCTGAGTTCAAATTGGAATGGCATGGTGAGCAAAAAAACGATGGATTTAGGCTCAGATTTATGTACTGGGGTGAATGTATGACATTGTTCAGCATTCTGTCCATCAATTATTCCTTTTTGCATTTGTCACCCCGAGTATGACGGCTATGCCCAGATGTGGGTCCCGTGCTCTCCATGCCACTGGAGTCAAGCTATCCTGGCTTATGAGTGCTGAAAGCCCGAAACTGGTCCTAGGATTCTTGTTTCCAGTCCAGGGAGGACCTGGCCTGGCACTTCGGGCTGGACTGTTCCCTTTGGGTGCAGGGTCAAGACTAATTTGCACATGGCTGGGTTCAAACTGGAACGGCATGGTGAGCAAAAAAATGTTGGATTTCGGCCCAGATCTCTGTGCTGGGGTGAATGTATGACATTGTTCTGCATTCTGGACATCAATTGTTATTTTTGCATTTGTCACCCCGAGTGGGACGGTTATGCCCAGACATGGGTCGCGTGCTCTCCATGCCACTGGAGTCAAGCTATCCTGGCTGATGAGGGCTGAAACCCCAAAACCGGTCATAGGATTCTTGCTTCCAGTCCAGGGAGGACCTGGTCTGGCAGTTTGGGCTGGACTGTTCCTATTGGGGGCAGGGTCAAGGCTGATTTGCATATGGCTGGGTTCAAACTGGAATGGCATGGTGAGCAAACAAATGATGGATTTAGGTCCAGATCGCTGTACTGGGGTGAATGTATGACATTGTTCTGCATTCTGTCCATCAATTGTTCTTTTTGCATTTGTCACCCCGAGTGGCATGGGTATGCCCAGACATGGGTCCCGTGCTCTCCATGCCACTGCAGTAAAGCTATCCTGGCTGATGAGGGCTAAAATCCCAAAACCGGTCCAAGGATGCCTGTTTCCAGTCCAGGGAGGACCTGTTCTGGCAGTTTGAGCTGAACTGTTACTATTGGGTGCAGGGTCAAGACTGATTTGCATATGGTTGGGATCAAACTGAAATGGCATGGTGAGCAAACAAATGATGGGTTTATGCCAAGATCTCTGCACTATGGTGAATGTATGACATTGATCTGCATACTGTCCATCAATTGTTCTTTTTGCATTTGTCACAGCGAGTGGGACGGGTATGCCCAGACGTGTGTCCCGAGCTATCCATGCCACTGGAGTCAAGCTATCCTGGCTGATGAGGTCTGTAATCCCGAAAGCCGTCCTAGGATGCCTGTTTCCAGTCCAGGGAGGACCTGGCCTGGCAGTTCGGGCTGGACTGTTCCCATTGGGCACAGCGTCAAGACAGATTTGCATATGGCTGGGTTCAAACTGGAATGGCATTGTGAGCAAAAAAATTATGGATTTAGGCCCAGATCTCTGTACTGGAGTGAATGTATGACATTGTTCTGCATTGTGTCCATCAATTGTTCTTTTTACATTTGTCATCCCGAGTGTGACGGGTATGCCCAGACGTGGGTCCTCTGCTCTCCATGCCACTGGAGTCAAGCTATCCTGGCTGATGAGGGCTGAAAGCCTGAAACCGGTCCTAGGATGCATGTTTCCAGTCCAGGGAGGACCTGGCCCGGCAGTTTGGGCTGGACTGTTCCCATTGGGCGCAGGGTCAAGACTGATTTGCATATGGCTGAGTTCAAATTGGAATGCCATGGTGAGCAAAAAAACGATGGATTTAGGCTCAGATTTCTGTACTGGGGTGAATGTATAACATTGTTAAGCATTCTGTCCATCAATTATTCCTTTTTCATTTGTCACCCCGAGTGGGACGGCTATGCCCAGATGTGGGTCCCGTGCTCTCCATGCCACTGGAGTCAAGCTATCCTGGAAGATGAGTGCTGAAAGCCCGAAACCGGTCCTAGGATTCTTGCTTCCAGTCCAGGGAGGACCTGGTCTGGCAGTTTGGGCTGGACTGTTCCTATTGGGGGCAGAGTCAAGGCTGATTTGCATATGGCTGGGTTCAAACTGGAATGGCATGGTGAGCAAACAAATGATGGATTTAGGTCCAGATCTCTGTACTGGGGTGAATGTATGACATTGTTCTGCATTCTGTCCATCAATTGTTCTTTTTGCATTTGTCACCCCGAGTGGAATGGGTATGCCCAGACGTGGGTCCCGTGCTCTCCATGCCACTGGATTAAAGCTATCCTGGCTGATGAGGGCTAAAAGCCCGAAACTGGTCCTGGGATGCTTGTTTTCAGCCCAGGGAGGACCTCGCCTGGCAGTTCGGGCTGGACTGTTCCCATTGGGTGCAGGGTCAAGACTGATTTGCATATGGCGGGGTTCAAACTGGAATGGCATGGTGAGCAAAAAAATGATAGATTTAGGCCCAGATCTCTGCTCTGGGGTGAATATATGACATTGTTCTGCATTCTGTCCACCAACTGTTTATTGCATTTGTCACCCCATGTGGGACGGGTATGCCCAGACGTGGGTCCCGTGCTCTCCATGCCACTGGAGTCAAGCTATCCTGGCTGATGAGGGCTAAAAGCCCGAAACCGGTCCAAGGATGCCTGTTTCCAGTCCAGGGAGGACCTGTTCTGGCAGTTTGAGCTGAACTGTTACTATTGGGTGCAGGGTCAAGACTGATTTGCATATGGTTGGGTTCAAACTGAAATGGCATGGTGAGCAAACAAATGATGGGTTTATGCCAATATCTCTGCACTATGGTGAATGTATGACATTGATCTGCATACTGTCCATCAATTGTTCTTTTTGCATTTGTCACAGCGAGTGGGACGGGTATGCCCAGACATGTGTCCCGAGCTATCCATGCCACTGGAGTCAAGCTATCCTGGCTGATGAGGTCTGTAATCCCGAAAGCTGTCCTAGGATGCCTGTTTCCAGTCCAGGGAGGACCTGGCCTGGCAGTTCGGGCTGGACTGTTCCCATTGGGCACAGCGTCAAGACAGATTTGCATATGGCTGGGTTCAAACTGGAATGGAATTGTGAGCAAAAAAATGATGGATTTAGGCCCAGATCTCTGTACTGGAGTGAATGTATGACATTGTTCTGCATTGTGTCCATCAATTGTTCTTTTTACATTTGTCATCCCGAGTGTGACGGGTATGCCCAGACGTGGGTCCTCTGCTCTCCATGCCACTGGAGTCAAGCTATCCTGGCTGATGAGGGCTGAAAGCCTGAAACCGGTCCTAGGATGCATGTTTCCAGTCCAGGGAGGACCTGGCCTGGCAGTTTGGGCTGGACTGTTCCCATTGGCCGCAGGGTCAAGACTGATTTGCATATGGCTGAGTTCAAATTGGAATGGCATGGTGAGCAAAAAAACGATGGATTTAGGCTCAGATTTCTGTACTGGGGTGAATGTATAACATTGTTCAGCATTCTGTCCATCAATTATTCCTTTTTGCATTTGTCACCCCGAGTGGGACGGCTATGCCCAGATGTGGGTCCCGTGCTCTCCATGCCACTGGAGTCAAGCTATCCTGGCTGATGAGTGCTGAAAGCCCGAAACCGGTCCTAGGATTCTTGTCTTGCTTCCAGTCCAGGGAGGACCTGGTCTGGCAGTTTGGGCTGGACTGTTCCTATTGGGGGCAGGGTCAAGGCTGATTTGCATATGGCTGGGTTCAAACTGGAATGGCATGGTGAGCAAACAAATGATGGATTTAGGTCCAGATCTCTGTACTGGGGTGAATGTATGACATTGTTCTGCATTCTGTCCATCAATTGTTCTTTTTGCATTTGTCATCCCGAGGGGGATGGGTATGTCCAGACGTGGGTCCCGTGCTCTCCATGCCTCTGGAGTAAAGCTATCCTGGCTGATGAGGGCTGAAAACCTGAAACTGGTACTAGGATGCTTGTTTCCAATCCAGGGAGGACCTCGCCTGGCATTTCGGGCTGGACTGTTCCCATTGGGTGCAGGGTCAAGACTGATTTGCATTTGGCGGGGTTCAAACTGGAATGGCATGGTGAGCGAAAACATGATGGATTTAGGCCCAGATCTCTGTACTGGGGTGAATTTATGACAATGTTCTGCATTCTGTCCATCAATTATTCCTTTTTGCATTTGTCACCCCGAGTGGGACGGCTATGCCCAGATGTGGGTCCCGTGCTCTCCATGCCACTGGAGTAAAGCTATCCTGGCTGATGAGGGCTGAAAGCCCGAAACAGGTCCTAGAATGCTTGTTTCCAGTCCAGGGAGGACCTGGCCTGGTAGTTTGAGCTGGACTGTTCTCATTGGGCGCAGGGTCAAGACTGATTTGCATATGGCTGAGTTCAAACTGAAATGGAATGGTGAGCAAAAAAAGATAGATTTAGGCCCAGATCTCTCTACTGGGGTGAATGTATGACAATGTTCCGCATTCTGTCCATCAATTATTCCTTTTTGCATTTGTCACCCCGAGTGGGACGGCTATGCCCAGATGTGGGTCCCGTGCTCTCCATGCCACTGGAGTCAAGCTATCCTGGCTGATGAGTGCTGAAAGCCCGAAACCGGTCCTAGGATTCTTGTTTCCAGTCCAGGGAGGACCTGGCCTGGCAGTTCGGGCTGGACTGTTCCCTTTGGGTGCAGGGTCAAGACTGATTTGCATATGGCTGGGTTCAAACTGGAATGGCATGGTGAGTAAAAAAAATTTGGATTTCGGCCCAGATCTCTGTACTGGGGTGAATGGATGACATTCTTCGGCATTCTGGCCATCAATTGTTATTTTTGGATTTGTCACCCCGAGTGGGATGGGTATGCCCAGACGTGGGTCCCGTGCTCTCCATGCCATTGGAGTAAAGCTATCCTGGCTGATGAGGGCTAAAAGCCCGAAACTGGTCCTGGGATGCTTGTTTTCAGTCCAGGGAGGACCTGGCCTGGCAGTTTGGGCTGGACTGTTCCCATTGGGCGCAGGGTCAAGACTGATTTGCATATGGCTGAGTTCAAATTGGAATGGCATGGTGAGCAAAAAAACGATGGATTTAGGCTCAGATTTCTGTACTGGGGTGAATGTATGACATTGTTCAGCATTCTGTCCATCAATTATTCCTTTTTGCATTTGCCACCCCGAGTATGACGGCTATGCCCAGATGTGGGTCCCGTGCTCTCCATGCCACTGGAGTCAAGCTATCCTGGCTTATGAGTGCTGAAAGCCCGAAACCGGTCCTAGGATTCTTGTTTCCAGTCCAGGGAGGACCTGGCCTGGCACTTCGGGCTGGACTGTTCCCTTTGGGTGCAGGGTCAAGACTAATTTGCATATGGCTGGGTTCAAACTGGAATGGCATGGTGAGCAAAAAAATGTTGGATTTCGGCCCAGATCTCTGTACTGAGGTGAATGTATGACATTGTTCTGCATTCTGGACATCAATTGTTATTTTTGCATTTGTCACCCCGAGTGGGACGGTTATGCCCAGACATGGGTCGCGTGCTCTCCATGCCACTGGAGTCAAGCTATCCTGGCTGATGAGGGCTGGAACCCCAAAACCGGTCATAGGATTCTTGCTTCCAGTCCAGGGAGGACCTGGTCTGGCAGTTTGGGCTGGACTGTTCCTATTGGGGGCAGGGTCAAGGCTGATTTGCATATGGCTGGGTTCAAACTGGAATGGCATGGTGAGCAAACAAATGATGGATTTAGGTCCAGATCTCTGTACTGGGGTGAATGTATGAGATTGTTCTGCATTCTGTCCATCAATTGTTCTTTTTGCATTTGTCACCCCGAGTGGCATGGGTATGCCCAGACGTGGGTCCCGTGCTCTCCATGCCACTGGAGTAAAGCTATCCTGGCTGATGAGGGCTAAAAGCCCGAAACTGGTCCTGGGATGCTTGTTTTCAGCCCAGGGAGGACCTCGCCTGGCAGTTCGGGCTGGACTGTTCCCATTGGGTGCAGGGTCAAGACTGATTTGCATATGGCGGGGTTCAAACTGGAATGGCATGGTGAGCAAAAAAATGATAGATTTAGGCCCAGATCTCTGCTCTGGGGTGAATATATGACATTGTTCTGCATTCTGTCCACCAACTGTTTTTTTGCATTTGTCACCCCATGTGGGACGGGGATGCCCAGACGTGGGTCCCGTGCTCTCCATGCCACTGGAGTCAAGCTATCCTGGCTGATGAGGGCTAAAAGCCCGAAACCGGTCCAAGGATGCCTGTTTCCAGTCCAGGGAGGACCTGTTCTGGCAGTTTGAGCTGAACTGTTACTATTGGGTGCAGGGTCAAGACTGATTTGCATATGGTTGGGATCAAACTGAAATGGCATGGTGAGCAAACAAATGATGGGTTTATGCCAAGATCTCTGCACTATGGTGAATGTATGACATTGATCTGCATACTGTCCATCAATTGTTCTTTTTGCATTTGTCACAGCGAGTGGGACGGGTATGCCCAGACGTGTGTCCCGAGCTTTCCATGCCACTGGAGTCAAGCTATCCTGGCTGATGAGGTCTGTAATCCCGAAAGCCGTCCTACGATGCCTGTTTCCAGTCCAGGGAGGACCTGGCCTGGCAGTTCGGGCTGGACTGTTCCCATTGGGCACAGCGTCAAGACAGATTTGCATATGGCTGGGTTCAAACTGGAATGGCATTGTGAGCAAAAAAATGATGGATTTAGGCCCAGATCTCTGTACTGGAGTGAATGTATGACATTGTTCTGCATTGTGTCCATCAATTGTTCTTTTTACATTTGTCATCCCGAGTGTGACGGGTATGCCCAGACGTGGGTCCTCTGCTCTCCATGCCACTGGAGTCAAGCTATCCTGGCTGATGAGGGCTGAAAGCCTGAAACCGGTCCTAGGATGCATGTTTCCAGTCCAGGGAGGACCTGGCCTGGCAGTTTGGGCTGGACTGTTCCCATTGGGCGCAGGGTCAAGACTGATTTGCATATGGCTGAGTTCAAATTGGAATGGCATGGTGAGCAAAAAAACGATGGATTTAGGCTCAGATTTCTGTACTGGGGTGAATGTATAACATTGTTAAGCATTCTGTCCATCAATTATTCCTTTTTGCATTTGTCACCCCGAGTGGGACGGCTATGCCCAGATGTGGGTCCCGTGCTCTCCATGCCACTGGAGTCAAGCTATCCTGGCTGATGAGTGCTGAAAGCCCGAAACCGGTCCTAGGATTCTTGCTTCCAGTCCAGGGAGGACCTGGTCTGGCAGTTTGGGCTGGACTGTTCCTATTGGGGGCAGGGTCAAGGCTGATTTGCATATGGCTGGGTTCAAACTGGAATGGCATGGTGAGCAAACAAATGATGGATTTAGGTCCAGATCTCTGTACTGGGGTGAATGTATGACATTGTTCTGCATTCTGTCCATCAATTGTTCTTTTTGCATTTGTCACCCCGAGTGGCATGGGTATGCCCAGACGTGGGTCCCGTGCTCTCCATGCCACTGGAGTAAAGCTATCCTGGCTGATGAGGGCTAAAAGCCCGAAACTTGTCCTGGGATGCTTGTTTTCAGCCCAGGGAGGACCTCGCCTGGCAGTTCGGGCTGGACTGTTCCCATTGGGTGCAGGGTCAAGACTGATTTGCATATGGCGGGGTTCAATCTGGAATGGCATGGTGGGCAAAAAAATGATAGATTTAGGCCCAGATCTCTGCTCTGGGGTGAATATATGACATTGTTCTGCATTCTGTCCACCAACTGTTTTTTTGCATTTGTCACCCCATGTGGGACGGGTATGCCCAGACGTGGGTCCCGTGCTCTCCATGCCACTGGAGTCAAGCTCTCCTGGCTGATGAGGGCTAAAAGCCCGAAACCGGTCCAAGGATGCCTGTTTCCAGTCCAGGGAGGACCTGTTCTGGCAGTTTGAGCTGAACTGTTACTATTGGGTGCAGGGTCAAGACTGATTTGCATATGGTTGGGTTCAAACTGAAATGGCATGGTGAGCAAACAAATGATGGGTTTATGCCAATATCTCTGCACTATGGTGAATGTATGACATTGATCTGCATACTGTCCATCAATTGTTCTTTTTGCATTTGTCACAGCGAGTGGGACGGGTATGCCCAGACGTGTGTCCCGAGCAATCCATGCCACTGGAGTCAAGCTATCCTGGCTGATGAGGTCTGTAATCCCGAAAGCCGTCCTAGGATGCCTGTTTCCAGTCCAGGGAGGACCTGGCCTGGCAGTTCGGGCTGGACTGTTCCCATTGGGCACAGCGTCAAGACAGATTTGCATATGGCTGGGTTCAAACTGGAATGGCATTGTGAGCAAAAAAATGATGGATTTAGGCCCAGATCTCTGTACTGGAGTGAATGTATGACATTGTTCTGCATTGTGTCCATCAATTGTTCTTTTTACATTTGTCATCCCGAGTGTGACGGGTATGCCCAGACGTGGGTCCTCTGCTCTCCATGCCACTGGAGTCAAGCTATCCTGGCTGATGAGGGCTGAAAGCCTGAAACCGGTCCTAGGATGCATGTTTCCAGTCCAGGGAGGACCTGGCCTGGCAGTTTGGGCTGGACTGTTCCCATTGGGCGCAGGGTCAAGACTGAGTTGCATATGGCTGAGTTCAAATTGGAATGGCATGGTGAGCAAAAAAACGATGGATTTAGGCTCAGATTTCTGTACTGGGGTGAATGTATAACATTGTTCAGCATTCTGTCCATCAATTATTCCGTTTTGCATTTGTCACCCCGAGTGGGACGGCTATGCCCAGATGTGGGTCCCGTGCTCTCCATGCCACTGGAGTCAAGCTATCCTGGCTGATGAGTGCTGAAAGCCCGAAACCGGTCCTAGGATTCTTGCTTCCAGTCCAGGGAGGACCTGGTCTGGCAGTTTGGGCTGGACTGTTCCTATTGGGGGCAGGGTCAAGGCTGATTTGCATATGGCTGGGTTCAAACTGGAATGGCATGGTGAGCAAACAAATGATGGATTTAGGTCCAGATCTCTGTACTGGGGTGAATGTATGACATTGTTCTGCATTCTGTCCATCAATTGTTCTTTTTGCATTTGTCATCCCGAGGGGGATGGGTATGCCCAGACGTGGGTCCCGTGCTCTCCATGCCACTGGAGTAAAGCTATCCTGGCTGATGAGGGCTGAAAACCTGAAACTGGTACTAGGATGCTTGTTTCCAATCCAGGGAGGACCTCGCCTGGCATTTCGGGCTGGACTGTTCCCATTGGGTGCAGGGTCAAGACTGATTTGCATATGGCGGGGTTCAAACTGGAATGGCATGGTGAGCGAAAACATGATGGATTTAGGCCCAGATCTCTGTACTGGGGGTGAATTTATGACAATGTTCTGCATTCTGTCCATCAATTATTCCTTTTTGCATTTGTCACCCCGAGTGGGACGGCTATGCCCAGATGTGGGTCCCGTGCTCTCCATGCCACTGGAGTAAAGCTATCCTGGCTGATGAGGGCTGAAAGCCCGAAACAGGTCCTAGAATGCTTGTTTCCAGTCCAGAGAGGACCTGGCCTGGCAGTTTGAGCTGGACTGTTCTCAGTGGGCGCTGGGTCAAGACTGATTTGCATATGGCTGAGTTCAAACTGAAATGGAATGGTGAGCAAAAAAAGATAGATTTAGGCCCAGATCTCTCTACTGGGGTGAATGTATGACAATGTTCCGCATTCTGTCCATCAATTATTCCTTTTTGCATTTGTCACCCCGAGTGGGACGGCTATGCCCAGATGTGGGTCCCGTGCTCTCCATGCCACTGGAGTCAAGCTATCCTGGCTGATGAGTGCTGAAAGCCCGAAACCGGTCCTAGGATTCTTGTTTCCAGTCCAGGGAGGACCTGGCCTGGCAGTTCGGGCTGGACTGTTCCCTTTGGGTGCAGGGTCAAGACTGATTTGCATATGGCTGGGTTCAAACTGGAATGGCATGGTGAGTAAAAAAAATTTGGATTTCGGCCCAGATCTCTGTACTGGGGTGAATGTATGACATTCTTCTGCATTCTGGCCATCAATTGTTATTTTTGGATTTGTCACCCCGAGTGGGATGGCTATGCCCAGACGTGGGTCCCGTGCTCTCCAAGCCATTGGAGTAAAGCTATCCTGGCTGATGAGGGCTAAAAGCCCGAAACTGGTCCTGGGATGCTTGTTTTCAGTCCAGGGAGGACCTCGCCTGGCAGTTCGGGCCGGACTGTTCCCATTGGGTGCAGTGTCAAGACTGATTTGCATATGGCGGGGTTCAAACTGGAATGGCATGGTGAGCAAAAAAAATACGGATTTAGGCCCAGATCTCTGTACTGGGGTGATTGTATGACATTCTTTTGCATTCTGTCCATCAATTGTTGTTTTTGCATTTGTCACCCCGTGTGGGACGGGTATGCCCAGACGTGGGTCCCGTGCTCTCCATGACACTGGAGTCAAGCTATCCTGGCTGATGAGGGCTGAAAGCCCGAAACCGGTCCTAGGATGCCTGTTTCCAGTCCAGGGAGGACCTGGCCTGGCAGTTCGGGCTAGACTGTTCCCATTGGGCGCAGAGTCAAGACAGATTTGCATATGGCTGGGTTCAAACTGGAATGGCATGGTGAGAAAAAAAATTATAGACTTAGGTTGAAATCTCTGTACTGGGGTGAATTTATGAAATTGTTCTGCATTCTGTCCATCAATTATTCTTTTTGCATTTGTCACCGCGAGTGGGACGGGTATGCCCAGACGTGGGTCCCGTGCTCTCCATTCCACTGGAGTCAAGCTATCCTGGCTGATGAGGGCTGAAAGCCCAAAACCGGTCCTAGAATGCTTGTTTCCAGTCCAGAGAGGACCTGGCCTGGCAGTTTGAGCTGGACTGTTCTCAGTGGGCGCTGGGTCAAGACTGATTTGCATATAGCTGAGTTCAAACTGAAATGGAATGGTGAGCAAAAAAAGATAGATTTAGGCCCAGATCTCTCTACTGGGTTGAATGTATGACAATGTTCTGCATTCTGTCCATCAATTATTCCTTTTTAGGTTTCGCTTCACCCAGCGCATTCGCTGGTCTGGAGAGACCTATTGAGAGGGCTCCAAAAAGTCCTACCAGGCCAGCCTAGAGCTACAGTGCATGTGCGCGGGCACACGCGCCATGCTTTACCGCAATTACTTTCACTTTTGCGGCCCCACGGCCGCTTTGATGTTTGATCGTGATCACTTTCAATTTCGGGGCTGCAGGGCCGCTTTGCATAGCCAATAGGTCTCACTTTGGGACCTTATAAGTATTTAGTTATGCAACTGTTGCATGACTAAACATTTATAAGGGCCCAAAGGCGAGACCTATTGGCTATGCCAATGCTTGTCTATGTAAATGGGAGCGGGCACAAGTGGCTCCCTTTCTTTCTGCTGCAATGCTGTGGGCATTTCACGACAATTACCTCAACCTTGCACCTTAGGTCTCGCCTGACCCAGCGCATGCGCTGGTCTGGAGAGACTTATTGAGAGGGCTCCAAAAAGTGCTACCAGGCCAGCCTAGAGCTACAGTGCATGTGCGCGGGCACGCTCGCCACGCATTACCGCGATTACTTTCACTTTCGCGGCCCAACGGCCGCTTTGATGTTTGAACGTGATCACTTTCACTTTCGGGCCGCAGGGCCGCTTTGCATAGCCAATAGGTCTCGCTTTGGGACCTTATAAGTATTTAGTTATGCAACTGTTGCATGGCTAAACACTTATAAGGTCCCAAAGGCGAGACCTATTGTCTATGCCAATGCTTGTTGCATTTGTCACCCCGAGTGGGACGGCTATACCCAGATGTGGGTCCCGTGCTCTCCATGCCACTGGAGTCAAGCTATCCTGGCTGATGAGTGCTGAAAGCCCGAAACCGGTCCTAGGATTCTTGTTTCCAGTCCAGGGAGGACCTCGCCTGGCAGTTCGGGCTGGACTGTTCCCTTTGGGTGCAGGGTCAAGATTGATTTGCATATGGCTGGGTTCAAACTGGAATGGCATGGTGAGCAAAAAAATGTTGGATTTCGGCCCATATCTCTGTACTGGGGTGAATGTATGACATTGTTCTGCATTCTGGCCATCAATTGTTATTTTTGGATTTGTCACCCCGAGTGGGACGGGTATGCCCAGACATGGGTCCCGTGCTCTCCATGCCACTGGAGTCAAGCTATCCTGGCTGATGAGGGCTGAAACCCCAAAACCGGTCCTAGGATTCTTGGTTTCAGTCCAGGGAGGACCTGGTCTGGCAGTTTGGGCTGGACTGTTCCTATTGGGTGCAGGGTCAAGACTGATTTGCATATGGCTGGGTTCAAACTGGAATGGCATGGTGAGCAAACAATTGATGGATTTAGGTCCAGATCTCTGTACTGGGGTGAATGTATGACATTGTTCTGCATTCTCTCCATCAATTGTTCTTTTTGCATTTGTCACCCCGAGTGGGATGGGTATGCCCAGACTTGGGTCCCGTGCTCTCCATGCCACTGGAGTAAAGCTATCCTGGCTGATGAGGGCTAAAAGCCCGAAACTGGTCCTGGGATGCTTGTTTTCAGCCCAGGGAGGACCTCGCCTGGCAGTTCGGGCTGGACTGTTCCCATTGGGTGCAGGGTCAAGACTGATTTGCATATAGCTGAGTTCAAACTGAAATGGAATGGTGAGCAAAAAAAGATAGATTTAGGCCCAGATCTCTCTACTGGGGTGAATGTATGACAATGTTCTGCATTCTGTCCATCAATTATTCCTTTTTGCATTTGTCACCCCGAGTGGGACGGCTATGCCCAGCTGTGGGTCCCGTGCTCTCCATGCCACTGGAGTCAAGCTATCCTGGCTGATGAGTGCCGAAAGCCCGAAACCGGTCCTAGGATTCTTGTTTCCAGTCCAGGGAGGACCTGGCCTGGCAGTTCGGGCCGGACTGTTCCTATTGGGTGCAGGGTCAAGACTGATTTGCAGATGGCGGGGTTCAAACTGGAATGGCATGGTGAGCAAAAAAAATATGGATTTAGGCCCAGATCTCTGTACTGGGGTGATTGTATGACATTCTTCTGCATTCTGTCCATCAATTGTTGTTTTTGCATTTGTCACCCCGTGTGGGACGGCTATGCCCAGCTGTGGGTCCCGTGCTCTCCATGCCACTGGAGTCAAGCTATCCTGGCTGATGAGGGCTGAAACCCCGAAACCAGTCCTAGGATTCTTGTTTCCAGTCCAGGGAGGACCTGCCCAGGCAGATCGTGCTGGACTTATCCCATTGGGCGCAAAGTCAAGACTGATTTGCATGTGGCGGGGCTCAAACTGGAATGGCATGGTGAGCAAAAAAATTATAGATTTGGGCCCAGATCTCTGCATTGGGGTGAATATATGACATTGTTCTGCATTCTGTCCACCAACTGTTGTTTTTGCATTTGTCACCCCATGTGGGACGGGTATGCCCAGACGTGGGTCCCGTGCTCTCCATGCCACTGGAGTCAAGCTATCCTGGCTGATGAGGACTAAAAGCCCGAAACTGGTCCAAGGATGCCTGTTTCCAGTCCAGGGAGGACCTGGTCTGGCAGTTTGAGCTGAACTGTTACTATTGGGTGCAGGATCAAGACTGATTTGCATATAGCTGGGTTCAAACTGGAATGGCATGGTGAGCAAACAAATGATGGATTTAGGCCAAGACCTCTGCACTGTCGTGAATGTATGACATTGATCTGCATACTCTCCATCAATTGTTCTTTTTGCATTTGTCACAGCGAGTGGGACGGGTATGCCCAGACGTGTGTCCCGTGCTCTCCATGCCACTGGAGTCAAGCTATCCCGGCTGATGAGGTCTGAAATCCCAAAAGCGGTCCTAGGATGCCTGTTTCCAGTCCAGGGAGGACCTGGCCTGGCAGTTCGGGCTGGACTGTTCCCATTGGGCACAGAGTCAAGACAGATTTGCATATGGCTGGGTTCAAACTGGAATGGCATTGTGAGCAAAAAATGATAGATATAGGTCCAGATCTCCTTACTGGGGTGACTCTATGACATTGTTCTGCATTCTGTCCATCAATTGTTTTTTTTGCATTTGTCACCCCGTGTGGGACGGGTATGCCCAGAAGTGGGTCCCGTGCTCACCATGACACTGGAGTCAAGCTATCCTGGCTGATGAGGGCTGAAACCCCGAAACCAGTCCTAGGATTCTTGTTTCCAGTCCAGGGAGGACCTGCCCAGGCAGTTCGTGCTGGACTTATCCCATTGGGCGCAAAGTCAAGACTGATTTGCATGTGGCTGGGTTCAAACTGGGATGGCATTGTGAGCAAAAAATGATAGATATAGGTCCAGATCTCCTTACTGGGGTGACTGTATGACATTGTTCTGCATTCTGTCCATCAATTGTTTTTTTTGCATTTGTCATCCCGAGTGGTACGGGTATACCCAGACGTGGGTCCTGTGCTCTCCATGCCACTGGAGTAAAGCTATCCTGGCTGATGAGGGCTGAAAACCTGAAACTGGTACTAGGATGCTTGTTTCCAGTCCAGGGAGGACCTCGCCTGGCATTTCGGGCTGGACTGTTCCCATTGGGTGCAGGGTCAAGACTGATTTGCAAATGGCGGGTTTCAAACTGGATTGGCATGGTGAGCAAAAAAATGATGGATTTAGGCATAGATCTCTGTACTGGGGTGATTGTATGACATTGTTCTGCATTCTGTCCATCAATTGTTCTTTTTGCATTTGTCATCCCGAGTGGGACTGGTATGCCCAGACGTGGGTCCTGTGCTCTCCATGCCACTGGAGTGAAGCTATCCTGGCTGATGAGGGCTGAAACCCCGAAACCGGTCCTAGTATGCCTGTTTCCAGTCCAGGGAGGACCTGGCCTGGCAGTTCGGGCTGGACTGTTCCCATTGGGCGCAGAGTCAAGACAGGTTTGCATATGGCTGGGTTCAAACTGGAATGGCATGGTGAGAAAAAAAATGATGGATTTAGGCCCAGATCTCTGTACTGGAGTGAATGTATGACAGTGTTCTGCATTGTGTCCATCAATTGTTCTTTTTGCATTTGTCATCCCGAGTGTGATGGGCATGCCCAGACGTGGGTCCTCTGCTCTCCATGCCACTGGAGTCAAGCTATCCTGGCTGATGAGGGCTGAAAGCCTGAAACCGGTCCTAGGATGCTTGTTTGCAGTCCAGGGAGGACCTGGCCTAGCAGTTTGGGCTGGACTGTTCCCATTAGGGGGCCGGGTCAAGACTGATTTGCATATGGCTGAGTTCAAATTGGAATGGCATGGTGAGCAAAAAAACGATGGATTTAGGCTCAGATTTCTGTACTGGGGTGAATGTATGATATTGTTCAGCATTCTGTCCATCAATTGTTCTTTTTGGAGTTTGTCACCCCGAGTGGGACGGGTATGCCCAGACATGGGTCTCGTGCTCTCCATGCCTCTGGAGTCAAGCTATCCTGGCTGATGAGGGCTGAAAGCTCAAAACCGGTCCTAGAATGCTTGTTTCCAGTCCAGGGAGGACCTGGCCTGGCAGTTCGAGCTGGACTGTTCTAATTGGGCGCAGGGTCAAGACTGATTTGCATATGGCTGAGTTCAAACTGAAATGGAATGGGCAGCAAAAAAAGATAGATTTAGGCCCAGATCTCTCTACTGGGGTGAATGTATGACAATGTTCTGCATTCTGTCCATGAATTATTCCTTTTTGCATTCGTCACCCCGAGTGGGACGGCTATGCCCAGATGTGGGTCCCGTGCTCTCCATGCCACTGGAGTCAAGCTATCCTGGCTGATGAGTGCTGAAAGCCCAAAACCGGTCCTAGGATGCTTGTTTCCAGTCCAGGGAGGACCTGGCCTGGCAGTTCGGGCTGGACTGTTCCCATTGGGTGCAGGGTCAAGACTGATTTGCATATGGCTGGCTTCAAACTGGAATGGCATGGTGAGCAAAAAAATGATCAATTTAGGCCCAGATCTCTGTACTGGGGTGAATGTATGACAATGTTCTGCATTCTGACCATCAATTGTTCTTTTTGTATTTGTCATCCTGAGTGGGACTGGTATGCCCAGACGTGGGTCCCGTGCTCTCCATGCCACTGGAGTCAGCTATCCTGGCTGATGAGGGCTGAAAGCCCGAAACCGGTCCTAGGATGCTTGTTTCCAGTCCAGGGATGACCTGGCCTGGCAGTGCGGGCCGGACTGTTCCTATTGGGCGCAGGGTCAAGACTGATTTGCATATGGCTGGGTTCAAACTGGAATGGCATGGTGAGCAAAAAAACGATGGATTTTGGCCCAGATCGCTGTACTGGGGTGAATGTATGACATTGTTCTGCATTCTGTCCATCATTTGTTCTTTATGCCTCTGGGGAACAAGAGAGGCCTCAAGCAGCAGGAGCATCTTCTGGTAGTATCAGGGCAGTTCTCTGAGGACCAAGGCAGGCCTCAAGAAGGAGGGCAGTCCTCTGGGGAACAATGCAGGTCCTCCTTCTGCAATGTCCACATGTTCAAAAGTATACTGAAGAAGTGTTCCGATGGGCCAATATTTATATCTGGTGCCAGTCTGTAAAGTGGGCAAATATTCTAGGCTGCCCTCACATCTCGTTCTTTAAAGTTCTTCTCTACCCCTATCAAGGCTCCAAGACG
Organism: Triturus cristatus; assembly: GCF_964204655.1. Lineage (NCBI taxonomy): Eukaryota > Metazoa > Chordata > Amphibia > Caudata > Salamandridae > Triturus > Triturus cristatus. The sequence goes on along the minus strand of NC_140587.1, from coordinate 200,894,517 downwards.
TCTGAGGTAACAAAAGACTAGTGTCAAGTTCCTTCGTGTGCTGAGGCAGCCATTTTAAATGTAAGAATGGCAAGAAACCGCTATCCACCCGGTCCCCTTTGTCCCACTGTCTGGCCTGAATACAGAAACCCAACAGCAGAGCCTTTCACAGTCATGTTACCCAGGGCACTGGCAGAGACGAAAAAGGTTAGGACAGGAGAATGCCAACTTCTGAGGAACTTCGATTTTCGATCACGATCGAATTGACCCGCCATTTTGTGGCCCGCCGCCATTTTGTGTTGCCATCACTCAGGCAGCACGGCGAACAAAGTCTATTCTGATTTTTCTGTAGTCTGGTGTCGAAATACGCCTTCTGCCTCTATTTGCAAAGCTGGTGTTAGAACTAGCCGAGTACACTAATCCCTGTCTGGTTTTCCTAATCCACGTCTCAACTATCTGTTGGCTCACACTATTCTTTCCTGACCTTATCTTATCGACTGGCCTTCACTGTCTCCTGCTAGCATTCTCTCGTTTCACAACTGTCCTCCAACACACACAAACATATCTCGCCACCTGCAAGTTAGTTATAAATCTGTTAATAAATTAGCTTGAGGGAAGGGTGACAAACATAGTTGGAGGAGAGGTCTCTTCGAGTCATCTGACACTTCTGTTTTCAAACCTTTCTTATTGGTTCCGCCTTGTTTTCCAACTTTCCTTATTGGCTCTTTCTTGTATGCTCTGGGAGTGTATTTTATTAATAATTGTGTTATTGTATGGTATTTAACCTGATGCGCCACAGAGTGAGTGGCAGTCTCCTGAGAACATACTTTGTGTACTTCTAGGATAACTGTACTAGCTGCAGCTAAATAAATCTGATCTTCTAACGCCGACAGAGTGTCCCGTGTCTCTGTGTAGCAAAGCAGGAGATCTCTGGAGACTTTGGGCATACCCTGCGCCGCCAGGCCCAAAAGGTTCTGGTTCTTCAACTGGCGGTTGTGAGGAACCCCGCAAGAAAATTCCAGAGTGTTCCAGAGTGTTCGCGAGCCACACTAAGCGACCCCTGTATGTCGAAAGTGGCCCGAAGGTCTTTTGCAGCGCGGTTACTCCTTCCTGACGGCTACTGACGACCGCTGCCCTGACTGCCGCCCTGCTTTGGCCCTTCCTTTGATGATGTATGGTAAGGCGAGACGATAGACGGGCCTCTGTTGGTGGAAGAAGACGTCCTTAGTTAAGTATTTTCGTGGGTCGCGCCCACAAGTTTTGTTCTTTGATTGATTTCCTTGGGTTCTTAGATTTATCTTTTGCAAAAGATAAAGCCGAGGGTAAGTGCATTTTTGCTGCATAAACTGAGTTTTACTCCCTTGAAGTCTGTGAACAGTCCGGAGACATCTCGAGATGCCTGGTCTGACTAAGTTTGGAAGAATTTGTTGTCTTGGTTGTAATAGGGATTCCCGACTTGAGGACTCTTGTCCGATTCCTTCGGTTGGAACTCCCACATATGAGCTCTGTTCAAAACATGGTATCGGCCCCATTGCCTTTAACTAGACATGGACTCGATACACGAAGAAAGATGGTGTTCTCAAATGGCCAGAAAATGGTAGTTTTGATCCTGATGTGCTAGATAATTTAGAAGCAGTTTTATTCAAAAGAAAAGCCCGGCCGGCAATGTTTGACTCTTTCCGCCTTTGGCGTAAGGAAGCCAAACAGAAAGAAATTAAACAAGCAAAACGAGATAGGAAAGCACAGGGTATGACAACTATACAGGCTGATAATAAACTTAAATGTATAAGTTAGCGCACACCAACTGTTGTAAAGACAAATAACAATTAGTACAATTAAAAACATGAAGCGTGCAACTCAGAAACGAGGAAGCCCACCTCGCAACAAAAACATATGAACTGCTGGTGAACCGTCACCAGTATACTGAGTGCACAGCTAGAACAATGCAGGGAACAATTATACAGGCTGCCCAACAGTTCAAAGACGATGAAATCGATAATGCGACTGAAATTTCAGAAAGACAACATGGTATGGCGATAGATAAATGCTATCCGATGTTGCCTGTTTCTCCTTCTGATAATAAGAAAGATATAGAAGAAGATCCCCTAATGTCCTATTTATTAAGGTTGCCTCCGCCCTATGCGCAAAATGCCAATGTACCTCAGCCGTTACAGCCTGTTCAGCCACCAGTGATACTTCCGCCTGTTCCGGCTCTTCCGCATTTGCCTCCTCCAGTATTACCGCCCTTGCCGGTTTTCCCGTTAGTCTCAACTTCTTTGCCCTCATCTCCTGATCTTAGATCTCCTTTGCCTTCTGCTCCTCCTGCAGTTATCCATTCTTCTCCTGTCAGTTCCCCTAATACTCTGTCTCCAATTCTTATGTCTAATTCACCGTCTGTGCGTAAGCGTCTCACAGACTCTGTCACTAGTATTCTATCTCCTTTCTTCAGAGCTTTAAATGTGTCTCCGGCTTTTGTTCGAAGACAATCTCGTAGTCAGTTTCCAGATTTTGAGGAACGAGAGAAGTTAGACTCTCTTGCACGAAAATGGATCAAGAAGGGTCCACAATACAGTGTGCTTGATATTATGCCCTTTTTGCAATGGAATGCGCCTACGCAAAGATATGTTTTTAATGTATTATGCGACACTCTCATCAAAGAATGGGAAGATGTGAGTTCGAGTCCGATCCCACAAGATCTGTTAAATGTTCAGACTGATTTTGAAAAAGGACTTATTGTGGGTTCTAAGGTTGAGGAAGCTGTAAGGACGCTTATCTCTTATAGATCCTTATTGTTTTCTCAGATTTTCCTTGATTCCGATCCGTCGGTTAGACTGACGTCGAAAAATTATCCTATGAGAGAGGTTCCTCCAGTATGGAAGGAAGAGGTTCCAGCAGTAGGTGCTAACCCTCCTATTCCTGCTCATTTCCAACGTATATGGGTACATGTCCCTTGGAAGAGATCTGAAGTTTTGGCCCTTAAGCAGACTCTACCAGATCCTCGTAAGAACCCTGCAGGTTATTACAAAGAATTATCGCAGACAGTTGACGCCTGCATTATGAATCTAGCAGATATCGACATGCTAATGGGAAATGTAGTCCCACAGACAATATGGGCTAAGATTCGTAGAGAGGATCACGCGCAGGAACTAGGTGCTACTTGGGATGTTATAACTAATACAGATAGAGACCAAGTGGGTGGCGCAAAGCCTGACGCTCTGATCTCGGAACTTCCTGGTAGAATCATTATGTTAATGAAAACTATGATGCCTGCATTGAGAGTTAACTGGGATAAACTAGCAGCATGTAAACAAAAGAAAGATGAAAGTGTCTCTAACTTCTTTACTCGTTTCGAGGTGACATTTATCGACCACAGTGGTCAAGACATGGCTACAGAGGGTGGACAGCGATTATTCGTGGACAAATTTGTATTCAATTTGCTTCCCGAGCTATCACACAAACTAAAAGATTCGGAAAGTTCATGGGCTGTTTCTTCTTCTGCTCAGATATTGGCTACTGCGCAATATTATGAGAATAGAGATAAGGAAGAAAATGAAAAGCAAGAGAAAAAGACGAAAGAATTAAAGATGAAGGTTCTCTTGCAACAAGCCTATCCGCCACGTTATGCTCAGCCTCAAATTCAGCAGCCCCCGCAGTTTCAGAGGTTGTATCAAAAACCTGAGCCATACAATCCGCGACCTTTGTTAGGTCCTAATCAATGTGCCTATTGTAGAGAGGAAGGTCATTTTAAGAATAGTTGTCCGGTTTTATTGCAGCGCAATGGAGCATTATCTGCTCCACGAGGTCGTGCTGGCCTCCAGTCAGCAAACAGAGGTAGAGGTCGAGGTGTGTTGACTCAAGAACAGCGTGCCCTACCTTCTCCCAATTCCATTAACTACTTTGATCAGCAGAATGTGAGGTCTGCACAGTATTACAATGAATACCATTATGTTGAAGGAGAGAATGAAAGTCTTCATGCTAACTAGGGCAGCCATGGACAAAGTAAGGGAGTTGTGCCAATCCCAGTAGATCAAAATGGACATTATGTTAACGTCACTACAATGGGTGTTTCAGAGCCATTTCTTCTGGAAACTGGAGCAATGAGAAGTTCTATCATTTATTCTAAAATCCCTGGGGCACCTTTGTCTGGCTTAACGAATGTTTCCGTAGGATTTTCTGGCGCCCCTGTTCGCAATCCAGTTTCTTGCCCCTTGCCCATTTCAGTTGGTCCTTATGATTTGGAAGCTCCACTTCTGTTAACGAATGGTTGCGGTGAGAATCTGTTGGGTCTAGACCTATTGAAAAGAATGCATGCTACAATATATTGTTCTCCTTCTGGCGTACATCTTACTTTAGGACAGACATTGGTCTCCCCAATGTATTTGTCCAAAAATCAGTTTCCACCTGAATTACTTTCTCTTTCAACAGCGCTTTGGGCCACGGGTCCGAACGATGTGGGTTGTCTTGAGATTCCGCCTTATGTTGTCACTCTCAAGCCCAATGTTGAATTACCTTGCATCCCACAATATAGAATTTCTGCAGAAGGTGAGAAAGCGCTTTTGGGAATCATTCATGACTTAATTCGGAAGGGTGTGGTTGAAGAAACAAGAGGTAACACATGTAATAGTCCTATTCTTCCTGTTCTTAAACGCACTGATCCTTCTCAGCCTTCTGTGTACCATTTTGTAATTGATCTGCGAGAAGTAAACAAAATTGTGATCCCACAATTTCCTGTTGTTCCAGATATCACTGCTTTGTTGACAATGATACCTTCCACAGCGACTTGGTTTTCTGTTATCGATCTAAAGAATGCCTTCTTTAGTATTCCCATTGCAGAAGAGAGTGGGGACATTTTTGGTTTCTCTCTTGGAGGCCGAAGCTTCCGTTTTAAGCGCGCACCCCAAGGCTATTGTGAAAGTCCTTCTATTTACAGCCAAGCTTTAAAATGTCATCTTGATACTTTTCATTTGCCGTATGGTGCTGCTCTTATCCAATATATGGATGACCTATTAGTCGCCGCTGATTCAGAAGATATCTGCAAAGTTCTCACTGTTGCATTGTTACGCCACTTGTTTAAACTGAATCACAAGGTTTCACCTTCCAAACTACAATATGTTTGTCGGGAGGTTACCTACTTGGGTCATCTCCTATCAAAGGAGGGACGACGATTGACACCAGAACGAATTCAGGCGATTGCGCGAATGTCTGTACCATCCACACAAAGGGAAGTACGTGCCTTTTTGGGTATTACTTCTTATTGTAGGCAGTGGATCCCTAACTTTTCTCTAATTGCCAAACCTTTGTTGGCACTCACTTTAAAAGATTCGCCTCAGCCCCTTCCATGGACTGACGAGTGCCAAAAGAGTTTCACTGACTTACGTACCGCTCTTTGTTCTGCTCCTGTACTAGGCACTCCAGATTACAGTAAGTCTTTTACGCTTTATGTGCATGAGAGAGAAGGTTGTGCATTGTCAGTCTTAACACAGCAGACAAACAGCGGCCATGTGCCTATTTTTCGGCTACGTTGGATCCCGTAGCTAAAGCATTGCCCAGTTGTCTCAAAGCAACAGCAGCAGCAGCAATCTCTATTCAACAGTCTGATGGAATGGTGTTGGATAATACTCTCATTGTCATGGTGCCACATGCAGTGGATACTTTGCTAAACAGAACAAAACACAGCATCTTACGAGTGCACGTTTAACTGGTTACGAGCTGACACTGTTGGCTAGTCACGTACACATCAAACGATGTAATACCTTGAACCCAGCTACTCTGTTGCCCCTTCCAAATGAGGAAAATGTTGAGGATCAGCATGATTATTTCTTCCGTACTGAGGAAGAGACAAAAGGAAGGATTGACCTGAGAGACACACCACTAGAGAATCCGGATGGAAATCTATGGGTAGACGGTTCTTGTTTTAAAATGCCTAATGGAGATACAGTTTCAGCCTATGCTGTAACTACTTTACATACGGTTGTGGAAACTGCACGCATTGGACACAATTCAGCGCAAGCAGCAGAATTGATAGCATTAACAAGAGCTTGTGTATTATCGAAAGGGAAAAGAGTGAACGTATACACTGACAGCCAATACGCTTTTGGTGTAGCGTTCAATTTTGGGCGTCTCTGGAAGGAAAGGGGTTTCCTCACTTCACATGGCACCAAAATACAACATGGTCAGTTAGTGACTGGTCTCCTCGAATCACTTGCCTTACCCACCCAAATAGCGATAGTGAAATGTAGTGCACACAAAAAGATTACGGATGATGTTGGTCGGGGAAATGCGTTTGCAGACGAAATAGCAAAGAAAACAGCAAGAGATTCAACAAGTCAAATGTATGTGGCAGGTCCTGCGAATTGGGTCAGAGAGAGAGGAATGTATGAGAATACAGTGGAAAGTGTAAAAGCGATTCAGAAAGAGGTTTCAGAGAGAGAGATGAGCAAGTGGAAAGAAAGTACGGGAATGTTAGATGAGATGGGTTGTTGGGTGGAATTATCTGAACATCAACGTTGGCTGTTACCAGATGCCTATGTTCTCCCAGTGGTTACTATGGCACATGGTCCAGCCCACTTAAGTTCAAAAGGAATTTGTAAACTTCTGGCTCCAGTGTGGCAGAATGAAAATATCCCAAAATGTGCAGACAATGTAGTGAAGCACTGTATTGTTTGTTTAATGTACAACCCGGGAAAAAGAACCCCAACTCCAGCAGGTCACTTTGCTCCTCCGACATATCCATTTGAGGTGTTGCAAATCGATTATATTCACATGGAACGATGCAACAACCTCAAATATGTTCTGGTGGTAGTATGCGCCTTTTCAAGGTGGATAGAAGCTTACCCTCTAAAGGATAACACAGCCCTATCCACAGCTAAAATCCTTCTAAAAGAATTCTTCCCCAGGTTTGGTTTGCCGCGCATTGTCTGGAGTGACAATGGAAGCGTATTTGTTGGCCAAGTCATGCAAAAAGTTTGTGCAGGTCTTGGTATCAAGCAAAAGTTCCACGCGGCAAATCATCCACAGTCAGCGGGTTTAGTAGAATGTTACAACGGAACCTTGAAATTAAAGTTAGCAAAGGTTCAAGCAAGTACAGGACTCAATTGGCCCGATGCTTTGCCGTTAGCTCTGCTATCCACCAGAACTGCAGTACACTCTCGTTTGGGACTTAGCCCATACGAAGTGATTTTTGGCCGTCCGGCCAACGTATGGGGAATCCCTCGCCCTAAGAAATACTCAGACTTGCCATATCCAATGTTGATTGATTATCTGCATGACCTTACGACTAAATTGCGTGTTCTTCATCAACAGGTTCAGAGTGCTCTGCCGGAGGCTTCCACAGACCCAGGTCACTCCATCCGACCAGGTGACTAGGTATGCGTGAAGAATTTTCAGAGGTCCAGCAATTTGCAACCCAGGTGGCGGGAGCTTCGAATGGTCTTGTTGACTACAAGGACAGCAGTTAAAGTCGAAGGAAAGAAAAATTGGATTCACGGTGTGCATTGTAAGAAAGTGCCTTTGCCTTTGCCATACGATCAATGGGTACGCAGAGGTGTTGGTGACTGTGAAAGTGAAAGAGCTCCACGATTCGTACCCTTCAGCGATGCACACCTGAATGGGACACTGTCTGAGAAAGAGGACAACGACATTTTACAGGAAGCAATTCCACCACATCGTCGCTTGGATACGACTGAACCACGAACATTGTTCCAAGACCAGAATGTTCCGGGGAGAGAGCGGTATAATTTGAGATCAAGACCAAAGAACATTTAAGACTCTCTTCCCCCTTGTGTAGTATTCTGTCCCGGTTGCAGGGTCACGGTAGGAGTCTGATTCACGACCTGAGTAGTGGCAATAGGCCTGCAGGATCTTCAGTGTCATAGGACGGTGGAACATCGTGAGTTAGTGCTTGAGGAAGATTGCCGTGAGCATCCATTAGTAAGATGGAAACTACACTAAGTAATAAAGAAAGAAAGGACGAAATGAAGAAAGCATTCTGTAAAATAATGTACAGTCGTTTCAGCATAACTTTATGTGTTATTATATCATTATGTATTGTTTTGGCGATTATAAGTTGGATGATTTATGCTTTGCAGCCAAAAGATGCCTCCCCTTCTTCCTCTTTGCCTTCTTCTACTATCTCTCCACACCTCTTTTATACTCTTCCTTCACATGAACTCGTCAGAAGAACCGAGTGTTATAACAATTCCTTTATCCAGCTATTACATCAGCACCAATTAGTGGTTAATACAACTGATTGTTGGGTGTGTGGCCTTATGCCACATACCACAGAGAAAGGAATGCCATACCTAGTTCTCCCTTTTTCTTATGAGGGTTCTGCTTGGGCTTACTTTGTCATCTTCTCCAATGCTTATCAAAGTAAATTCAGACGATCTGTTACTTCACATATTAATTATCCGGATTTTAGTCATAGTTCTTTGTTTAAAGGTATGGTAGTTATGGCTAAAATCATGGAAAATAGCAAAATCTCCATTGATGAAAGAAAAGCATACACTAATTGGAACGTCACTCAATATATGTCTAGTCTTAGTAGTAAAGTTGGAAAAGGAAAGTCCTCGCCAATTTGGACTATACCACATCAGAGTAACTTCTGCTTACAGATAAATGATCGCCCTTCTGACACTACACAAAATAATAACTGCTCCTACACGTACGTTTATTCCTCTCAGAACTCGCCTCCTCTAGTGCCGTCTCAAGGCACCTATTTCATCTGCTATGATAGAGCTTATACTTGGTTACCAACGGGTTTCTCTGGTACTTGTTATATAGCCTTTCTTCTTCCCCCTACTTACACTGCTTCCGCAAATCATCACCGAACCCGATACGGCAGAGGGATTATTGTTTCAAAAGACACAGCAGGACAAGAGGGAGGAGATTTCCTTAAAGGTTTTCTTCCCTTCTGGGGTCCAATGGCTAACAGCAGAAATATAAGGCAATTGGTCCGCGTCGTAGAGACCACAATAGACATCACTGTAGGAGCCTTAAGTAACATCACGGCAGAACTACAGGCGGATCGTCTTATGACCTTACAAAATCGAGTTGCCTTAGACTTTGTTCTTGCCGATCGTGGTGGAGTGTGCAAATTGATCGGGTCAAGTTGCTGTATTTTCATTCCTAATGACGCTCCGACAGTATGCCAAGCTATCTCCAAGTTGCACATAATCTATGAGTCTATTCATCAGGAGGAAGGAGATTGGTCTATAACGGAATGGTTTTGGGGACTACTGTCTAAATGGGGTTGGAAAGCATTGACATTTCTTGGTATAATCCTGACCATTATATTTTCCTGTTGTCTTTGTATGCACTGTGGTCCCGCTATCTGTGATCTTTGTGCTACTATGTGCATCCCAAAACCCAAACCACAAGTAACAGAAAACATAAGAATGATGTTACAGCAACAGCTCGATGACCTCATGGCTATTGACGTGGACTCAGATTAACATGAGTCTATCTTGCCTGAGTTCTGGCAAAAGGAGGGTCTGAGGAACTTCGATTTTTGATCACGATCGAATCGACCCGCCATTTTGTGGCCCCGCCGCCATTTTGAGTTGCCATCACTCAGGCAGCACGGCGAACAAAGTCTATTCTGCTTTTTCTGTAGTCTGGTGTCGAAATACGCCTTCTGCCTCTATTTGCTAAGCTGGTGTTAGAACTAGCCGAGTACACTAATCCCTGTCTGGCTTTCCTAATCCGCGTCTCAACTATCTGTTGGCTCACACTATTCTTTCCTGACCGTATCTTATCGACTGGCCTTCACTGTCTCCTGCTAGCATTCTCTCGTTTCACAACTGTCCTCCAACACACACAAACGTATCTCACCACCTGCAAGTTAGTTATAAATCTGTTAATAAATTAGCTTGAGGGAAGGGTGACAAACATAGTTGGAGGAGAGGTCTCTTCGAGTCATCTGACACTTCTGTTTTCAAACCTTTCTTATTGGTTCCGTCTTATTTTCCAACTTTCCTTATTGGCTCTTTCTTGTATGCTCTGGGAGTGTATTTTATTAATAATTGTGTTATTGTAGGGTATTTAACCTGATGCGCCACAGAGTGAAGTGGCAGTCTCCTGAGAACCTACTTTGTGTACTTCTAGGATAACTGTACTAGCTGCAGCTAAATAAATCTGATCTTCTAACACCGACAGAGTGTCCCGTGTCTCTGTGTAGCGAAGCAGGAGAACTCCGGAGACTTTGGGCTTACCCTGCACCGCCAGGTCCAAAAGGATCTGGTTCTTCACTTCCAAGAGTTGCATTTTCAGAATTGTGACTTAAAACCCTACTTTACCATTAAAGCGGAATTTAAATTACAATTCATTTGAGTCTAAACTTGAAACTTCTACCTGTTTCCAATCAAAAGGTAACACTTATAAAATGTAATTAGGTAGCCCAATGTTATCCAACGGGAGAGTAGACCTTACAGTAGTGAAAAATGAATTTATGAATTCAACACTCAAGTAAAAGGAAATTAAATAAATTGCAATGTAGATGGTTTAATCAAGTTTTTTAATTGTGCAGTCACAGGGATAATAGCATTGAAACTTGTGCTGAATCTGAACCGAAATATGCCCTATAAGATAACTAGATCCAAAAATGTAGGCAAATACGGATAACCTTTTCATAAAACATTTACAGCTCAAAAAGTCTTTGGATGGTATTATAGCCACAGCTGGTTTAAATTCCAACCAATTACCACAAAGTTCTCCTAAACAATCACATTTGACTGTCTTTTGAGTTGAATTTTGACCGCACTACTCGTCTGACTGATCCATCCATTAACGAGAATTTCCACAATCCTTATACCTTGTATTTTAATGCAAGTTAATCTGGTGAGTGGATCAACACACAAATTAATTTTACTTCCTTGAACTGTTCTGAAGGCCCCCATGACTTTTTAAACAGATCAAATATTTTGAGGCCATTGTCCTTTCATCCCAAGTTCATTTATGTGCACACAACATGATTTTCCTGGTCATCTCAGTCCTGGGGCAACAAAGTATTTGTGAAACTTTAGGTTCTTCTATCTATGGGAATCCTGGTAAAAAAAGATGGTAAAAATGTATGACCCCTCAATCTTACGACGCAGTAAAATCGTTATCATCAGGTTCCTCTCGTAAACAATACACTTCCACAAAAACTAATGGGCTACCCCTTAACTTTAGGTGTCCAGAGGCTTCTCTGTCAGATGATGCTGGTCATTTAGCGGTCAGAGTGTATAGGAGCAATCATTCCCAAAGTCATGTGTGGTTTAACAATGATTCGTAATTATACACTGTGGGGCAGATTTACAAGCTCCTTGAGCCTCATTTATGCCGCCGTTGCGTCACTTTTGTGACGCAGCGGCGGCACAAATCCTGCGCCATGGTGCGGGGTACTTACAACGTGACGCATCTGCGAGATGCGTCACGTTGTAAAGCCCTGCGCCACATGTCGGCGTTCCTGCGCAGGGGGGGGCGTTCCGGCGCATGAGCGCCTCCTAAATTTCACTCAGTCACTTTTAGACCCATGCTGCGTCAAAACCCTGCGCCTGACTGAAGCAGGCGTAAGGATTGACGCAGCATTAACAAGATAGGGCCCCCCAGAGCATTGCTGGAGCTGCGTCGCGCTTGCGACGCAACTCCAGCAATGTGCCACTTTTACGGCGCAGATGCGTCACGCGTGTGTGCCGTTTTTAACCCATGGTGCGACACATTGTAAATGCGGCGCATCCATGGTGGTGGAGCTGTGGAGCACAATAACTGGCGCATCCCTGCTGATATGCAGGGATGCGCCAGTTAGTGTAAATATGCCCCCAAGTCTTAATCCACCCTCTCCAGTTCCCTTCACACAAGATCCGCTCCTGAGTCCTGACTCAGCAATGCTGGAATCTCCTCTCAAAAACGCTTATCTCAAAATGTGTTCCTGGAATATTGCTGACATTGTAGTACACAGAACCGTCTGAATGGTTCTCTCACTATTGTAAATAATAGAAATATTCAATGGATTCCCCACTTAGTCAATCGTCTGGCCTCCTTGAAATCTTGGAATTTCCAGACAAATGTATCTTTGCAAGCTACTGCCGCCTCAAGCAACGACCTTGTCGTATATGGGAATATTTTCTTTTTCAAAACTTCTCTTCCATTGACAATTCCATCAATCAACATTAAACACCAGGTAATAATCCGCCTAGATTTAATCAGTTAAACATTGATGTTAAAGTTAGGAAGTCATACCTTAGCATCATTAAACTGTTCATCCCCATAACCTGTGATGCCCTTGTGAAGAAACTGAAAAGTGAGTACAGACAACACTGCGAGATGTCAAGAAACAGACACGTGAGCATCTCTGCATTCAATTGTCAAGCAGCATAAAATACAGAGGGGCATATTATCAAGGTCCGGCGTTAAAATTATCGCCGCTTTATCGGCAGAAAACTGCCGCTAAAGCGGCGATAATGGGCTTGATAATATGCCGATGTGAATTCCCATAGAAACCCATGTTCTGGTGTCAACATGGGCTTCTATGGGAATTCTCAAGGGCATATTATCAAGCCCATTATCGCCGCTTTAGCGGCAGTTTTCTGCCGATAAAGCGGCGATAATTTTAACGCCGTGCTTGATAATATGCCCCATTGATGCTAGGCGTTTCTGGCTCCGGCATTAATTGTTGCTCTCATAATTTTACTCACAACTCTACATTTGACGTTTGGGATCATTTTATATTGAAACTGCATTTCAGTCTAGTAATTTTCAGGGACTCGTATGGGATAACAACCATACCCTGATTTCCAGGAGCCATGTGCTGCCACTAACAAAATCCAGGCACTCGTCTAGAGCTCCTGGTCGTGTACAGCATCCCATTTGCCGGATATAAGGACAGCCGGACTTTATGGCACAAAACTTTAAGCACATTTTAAAATAAATAACAACCACAGTGCCATCTCCGACTCCTGCAAAGGCTCAATATTGCACCCACGTTATAAACGTGACCCATGCTCAGGGCCAAACAAATGATCGCCTAATTGCTCTATTGAACTTAGACTGCATGTTGTCTGCAAAATTCTTTCTGGGCAACATATCAGAGCGGGCCTATGAACGGGGGTTGCTGAGGCTGACTCAGGCTGCTTTTTGACCTGGTTGCTCCATCACTGACAAAGTTTGGCTTTAAACTGATTAATCAATCGCAAGCATTATCCAAGCAGGAATAAACTTTCTATGTTTTGTGGACTATTCCTCGGCATTCGACAAGGTAGACAAAAATCCTCTGAGGTTCAAACTGCAGTCAGGGCGGATTGATAAAACTCTGCCGCCCTTCCTGATAGAATTCCACACGAGTACTTGGGGTCTAATAAAACTATCCAATGGTAGCGGTTTATCCTTGAAGACTTTGACAGTCAGTGGTAGGTAACAGGGCAGTATACAGGCCCGCTCTTATTTGATCTCTATATATCCTAAACCCACGCAGATGTTGAACTATGATGATGGCCTTGTTCCAAAGTTAGGCGTTAAAAGGCAAAGGGCCTTATTATGACTTTGGCGTTCCTAGAGCGGCGGCGCCACTGCACCGTCTGCTGTAGGACCGCCAAAGCTGTAGTGCACCCGCCCCAGTCAGATTAGGACTTCGATCAGGGTTTGGCGGGTGGTGCTGCAGCAGTTTGACGGCGGCGGTCTGTTAGGCGCATAGAAGAGCCTAACATGCAGACCGCCGCCATCAGAGCGGCGTGTGCGCCTTCCTACACAGTGTGGCATACATGTCACACTGTGCAGGAACTGGGGATGCATATCCCGCATGCACCCCCAGGAGCGGTAGGGGGAATAGGGCCCCCTTTGTTGCCTCACTGTCACCCTTTTCATGGTGGGCTCACTGCCATGAATGGGACGGTAGAAGGCCAACTTGTAATAAGCTCAGCTGTGCTGCAGCAGCACTGCCAGCATATTACATCTCCGTGACCGCTGCATAACTGATGCAGAACCCTGGATCCCCGGCGGTCGCAGCGGTCCTGTAGTGGTCCCACTGCCACACTTGTAATACTGAGGTTGGGCCCCCAGTGTGGCAGTGGCCGGACCACCACTGCAAGTACGGCAGTCCTATGGGCCGCCAAACTTGTTATAAAGCCAAGTTAGCTATTCTATCAGTGACCCAGATCAGGTTTAAACATCACCTACACAGACTTGAGCAATATAATCAAACAAATAGTATCTCAAAAACATGGCAAAAACAAAAGTTATGTGCTTGAGCTGTAAAAAAACCACAGTTTTTCATGGAAAATTGAGGCTAAAAACTTTGGAACAAGTTGCAAACTATCTTTATTTGTTATTCAATTCAGACGATGAAAAACGTTAATGGCTCACCGATCTCATAGCACAAAACAACACTGTTATTTGTTGTTGTAGCTGGTTATATGTTCATTCTTCTAAGGGTTATAATAGCCCCTGATTTGAGCAAGAGAAAAGACGCGTGTGGTACAATGTCCTGGTCTAAAAGATTAGACAATAAATAACAGTGTTGTTTTGCACTATGAGATAGGTGAGCCATTAACATTTTTCATCGTCTGAACTGAATAACAATGGTGGATTTAAACTATGAATAAGAATTAAAATTGCGGTAAAAGAAATGATATTTTCTCATTGGACACATCAGGAACTGATTTCGTATACTATGATCGTGAATTAATAAAAACACAAACAGCCTTGAAGAAGTCCCGTGGGGACGAAACGCGCCGCGTCTGCTATGAACATGTATGTGTTTTTAATGAAGTCTAATGAAGAATTACCAGAATAAAAGAAGAATATTTTTTTACAAGAATTGGAAGTCTCAAGTCATTCATTTGGGAGATTAGTTTGTGCTTGCTATCTGTTAATTCAAATATTGTATCATATTGTTTGTTACTAATTCTTACATTTGGGTATGTGCTGAGCTATTCTGTACCTTGTGTTTTTGGTCATCCAAAATTGTGGGAACTAGGAAGGTCAAGTTCTCAGCTCTTTGCACTACCATTCCTGCCCATACTCTAAATGACATATACGTACTGGTGCAGGTCTCGAGTGCCCTGACCCTCTATTTCGTGTTTTAATTATCTTTATTTGTGTGTCATAATTTAGAACGGTGTGCGCTGGATGTGCACTCCTCGAACCTTAAACACAAAACCAGAAAATTATGTTTGCTACTATGAGGTTGTCTAATACATTTGGTGGCAGCGCTATCGGCCCTTCTCTGGGTGTGCTTAGCCACAAACGTGTTCCTGTCTTACTTAATGGATCTACAGCTCTCCCAGCCCTAACATACCAGCACTCGATGTGTTATTTTTGCAGTCACTTCACATATAATTAAAATGAAGACCTTCCACCCCACAATATAGGCTTGAAAAGGGCTTACCTTTTTTTACTATTTTATACAAACGTTACTTAATTAACTACTATTGTGATTGTGCTCCCTCTAATCAAGAGTCCCTAAAATCTTTACTTTTAAGGCTTATGAATGGGACTTAAAGAGCTCCTTGGTTATTTTTAGGGTTCACACTCTAAGAGAGGACATCTCTACCTTAACTCTAATTTAATTTCCAAGGTAAAAAAGAAGCTTTTACCCTGCAAATTATTTTTCATCCCAATTCAGCAGTTTGAAGGGTCCTGGTTCACAGTGTATGTTGTATGTTTAATCTTCATGATAAATCTTTTGAGCACGGAAAAGGTATATGTTCACAATTATTAGATTTGAGAAGGAAATTAATTCTTCCGATATTTATTGAAACTGATGCAGGACAATTTGTGAAGCAAATTTAAATGTTACTCTCTACATCAGTCGATTTTTATGTTTTCCTGGGCAAATGAAGCCTTTCTTCTCGATGGTTGGATGCATATATTTAATAAACGAATTTATCTTTATACTTTATTTTGTATTGTAAATGATTTCTATTCATACAATAAAACATGTTACTTCTGCTGGTCATAAATGGCAGGACAGCGATTGGATTGCAAAAGCATGTCACACATTTACCAAACTAATGCAAATGCAACATTTTAAATAACTCTTAAAACACTAAGGGGCAGATTTACAAGCCCCTTGCGTGACTTTTGCACTGCAATTGCATCACTTTTTTGACGCAATAGCGGCGCAAACAATGCGGCTTATATACAACGTGACGCATTAAGGGAGATGCGTCACGTTGTAAAGCCCTGCGTCACATTATACCTGCGTCAGGTATAATGTATGCAGGGTGGGCGTTCCCACGTAGGAAGGCCTCATAAAAGTGACTCAGTGAGATCTACAAGATTTTACTGTGCCACTTTTAGGACGCCACTGCGTCAAAACCTTACGCCTGCTTCAAGCAGGTTTAAGTAGTAACGCAGTGTAGTGGGAATAGGCCTCAACATGCATTGCTGGAGTTGCGTCGTGCATGCGACACGACTCCAGCAATGCGTGACTTTTCCGCCAACAGATGCGTCAGAATTTCTGACGCATTGGTCAATCCTTGCGCCATAGTGCGCCGTATTATAAATACGGCGCATCTATGGTGGGGCAAGGGTTTGTAAGGGTGGCGCAGGGAAAGTGACGCATCTATACAGATGCGTCACTTTCTTGTAAATCTGCCCCTAAAATCTTACTGTTGGGCAGGAATTCACCAAGATTAGTGAAGCAATGCTGGGGGCTGTCCAATCTTAAACATTTCTAGGGATGCTGTAATAGTGTGACAAAGATGACCCATTGTGATAGTTTTGAGTGTGTTGTGTGAAAACTAACACAGCCTATGGAGAGCTATCGTTGATGCAACTGGTGTGTGGCCAGAATGAGAAGGTTGCGCCCCTAGTCTTGTATGGTTGCCCACTTGCCTCACTGGAGTCATGACATACTTATAACAAGTTAAAAAGCAACTTGTTACATGTCTACTCTTGGCATTCCCCATGTGGCTTTGTGGCAGTCTGCTTACCTTTGTTTAGCTCTTGGTGAAGCAGGCTCATGTAAGCTCTACTTGAAACTTAGCAAACAACCTGAAGGCCCAATTAGAGGGTTATGCTTTAAAGAATTCACAAACTCCGGTTTAAAAATGGACTAAACAGGAAGTGAGCATTTCCAAATATTCATAGCCCATTATGAGCAAGTGAGGAATGACTTGTCTGTTCAACATCTGGGAGCAGCGTTTGAGGCCAGCAGTCATCAAAGCTGGCAGCCAACATGTTGATTACCAACAGCGTGGACGCCTGCGGTATATACCTTTGAACAGCATGGCACCGGTGTTTATGTACAATATTCAGCACTTGGCACAGTCTCAACTTGAAACTGTGGGCATGTAATGGATGAGGCCACTTCCTCAGCTTGTTTACTGCACATATGCATTAGGCAGCTGCTCGGCATTCCTCACTCCAGCTTCTGCCAGGGCTTTGTGGTGAAATTCAATTAAAGGCCAATGGCTGGAAGGCTGCCAAATGTACTTGCTGTCGAATTTGCTCAGCATGCGGTGAGTCTCTGAGTGTGGAGCTCTGACCTCTGGTTGTAGCCACCATGAGCACAATGAGCGAGCCAAAAGCACCCGTCACCCAAACGCAGCAGCCATGTGGCTCCACTACAGCCATCTTCGAAATGATAGCCACTCAATGCAGGAATGGCCCAGATGCCAAACTGCGTGTTGCGACCCAATGGTGGGTGGAATTCGATTTTTGGTGGGTCGTTAAAGTCCAAGCAATAAATAAAGATGCCTTTAAATTATATATTTATTTGCTGCACTTCAAAGACAGAGGTCAAAAGTCAGGCTGTGTCTTCTGTGAAATTGCTGGTTATCTTTTTAACATGGGCATTGGTGTTTACAAACTCCACCCGCTTTTCAGTCAGAGAAAGAAAACTAAAGTGAATTATGTGGCAATCTTGCTGGGAAATGTGAAAGAAAAGTTGTAGGATGTCATTTTTTGTAATACACAACACATGTAAATACCTGTAAATGAACTGTAACCATTCAGTGAGTTAGGAAATAAAAAATTATGACATTTTTGTAACACTGAATTTAGATGGAAACAAAAGAGTTTAATAGGATCAAAAACATCAAGAGACTTTACTTGGTGATACACAAATGATAAATATTTACTGAAACCCGATTTGCACACATTATCATTTGTGTGCAATATAGTGTTATCAGTAAAACTGTACGTCTGAGCAAATTGAGTGGCCATTTCAATGAAAATGGCTGCCTGTAAATGACAATGTGCTACCAGGTGATGCTTTGGTTACATTAAAAACACACCCACCTCATGTCTATTAAAACTAGGTGGGTTGCAAAAGTTTGTCATTCTAAAATGTGGGCCATGGTTCTAAAATGTTTGGGAAGCACTGGACTAGAGAATTGACTAGTAATCGAGGTTTCCTAAACTCTTTTCTTTCTAATTACATTAGGCTTACATATAGCAAAGTTATTCTGTGCTATGTATCGTCAAGGGCTGCTTCTGAGGAACAGCCTGGGTGTCTGTAGACGCCACCTTCTCACTCCTGCCTCCTACATCTCACCCGATGCTATATTATGCTGTTAAGTTAATGCAGTTCTTCAACCGTGTTCTCCGCAAGATGAAAAGATGTGTGTGCAGATGATCCAGGCAGACATCTTCTTTCTCAGTGTGTGAGGGAGAAGGTGTGCAGACTTCCATTGGCAATCAATCCATATGTCTCCTGCAGAGGGCAATATTTACCAAAATGTAATGCAGCACAGCAACCAAAGATGCTGCATTCTCTTGCTTCAGAGGGAGAGACAGGGTAGAACCCGGATAGAAAATAGGCCAGGTCATAAAACTAAAGTGGCTCGTAATAGTGGATTAAATAGCTAAAAAGGTGGCCAGTCTTTGCAAACTGGGGAAGTATTGAACTTGCAAAGAAACACTCTATAAATGATTTGGAAGTTATTGAGCAAAGCATGGATTTGAGATTGCTGCAGGTAATTTTTGTTTTAATATTAGGAAAGACAACAGTAAAAACCAGCCCAGCAGATCATAAAATAAAACCCACAAACAGCCCAAAAAATTTCCCACACACTGGCCTGTTAGACTAGCCCATCGGGAACTGACCGGCGCCCCCCGCGCCTAGAGGAGGGGCGCCCTTAGTAGCGCCACGGGACGAGACCTTCCCCAGGACCTGAAAAGGGGGCTGAATGAAGTGACGTCATCGGGGCGCACCGAAGGCTATTTAAATCTGCTCCCAGCAATCCTCAGCCTCTTTGTCCCTTCGAACCTCCGGCAAGCTGCATGGGCACATCGTCACGCGGAGAGAGTTCCAGTCGGCGGTGTGCCGAGTGTGGCACAGGAGGTTTGAGGGGGCCCTAGGCGTAGTTTTAGGAGAGATTGACGATCAGTATTTAAATCAATATTGCTTTTAGAGCGCGAAGCGTCTCAGCGCCATATGCGGTGGGGCGCGCCTTTGCTTTCTTGTTTTGTGTATTTCCTTAACGTGCTGTTACGGGAAGATGCGATAGGGTAAGGCATTTCGCCACGATATGCGAGGGGTGCTCCCTTTAATATCGAGGGGATTTAGATGTTGAGTGAGGGAGGTAACGAGGCAGCTTGTTGATGCGGGGAGCAGAAGGGGTTGAAACTGCTGCGCGGTCCGAGGCGCGACTGTGGGCGCCCCTCCCCTAGGCGTGGGGGGCGCCTACTCAGGAATTACAGAAGAGTAGAGCTGCGGTTAGAAACGCCTGGGAAAATATGAGTCGCCGCTATAAGTCTCCAGAAGTCCCGCATAGCCTATTGCATGGCCGCAGTAGGTAGCGGTGTAGGTTGGAAGGGCTCATAGGCGTTTGGGACGAGAGGCGGTATGGCGCTGGAGGCTACGGAGATCTCGTAGGGCGTACCAACTTATGCACATCTTTGGCAGAATGCTGAGGATGAAAGGGGGGGCGGCGAGCGTTTTTCATAACGGGCAGGCATATTGGGCTGGTGTGATCTGTTTGGGTGTGATCTAGCAGTGTGGTTTTATTTATCAGGGTGGCACTCCATGTTACGGAGGATACACGAACTGCCCGTACTATACCAGTTGTTATGTATATTCACTCACCTGGCTTCAAAGAGGCCCGTACTTCTCACGGTACAGTAGGCGCTCCATGTGACTCAGAGGGGTCCCCGCGGGAGGCGCATAGCATGCTTTCGGTCCAAGAGTCTTATCTGTGGCGCAATCGGTTAGCGCGTACAGCTAATTACGGGAAGGTTGGGAGTTCGAACCAACCCAGAGTGGGACGTTATCAGATAGGTAATTTTCGAGAACCTCTAATTGTCGTCACCTATTACACCCTGAGCTCTTCTAATACAGAGCCATTGATACCTTGATAGTCCGGAACTGCCCTCGCGAGGGTGGCGCCGCCCACCAGTGGGTGTGGCGTCAACCGGGCTGCGGATGTTATTGCCGGAACTAACGGGAAAGGAGGTAGTCTGTCGGCTGCGCTGTCACCGCTGGTGCTGGAATACAGAAGGGGCGAACCGCGAAGTCGGGTCCACATTCTGTGAGCCCGGGCAAATCACTTAGTTTCCCGTGCCTAAATATGTATATAAATACGTTGCTATGTAAACCGCCCCAATACCATCTGTTCGAGTTCACGCTATATAATATATGCATAAAAGCACAACGCGCACAAGAACCGAGGCTCAAAGCCTCAAATTCTGAATCTAGTTGGTGTTTTCGCGTCTCGGGGCCGCGTTCGCATCGCGCGATGATGGGCCATCCACTTATTCTGCTCGCGCCGGTATAGGTAATGTGATGCGTGGCCTGGTCCCATCCAGATGGGGGCAGCGGCGCCGTCCCCCCAGGGTGTGTGGGCCCGGGTTCAATCCCTGGCATCAGCGGATGGCCGTCGGGTAACGGTCTGCGTGAATAAGCTACAGGTCCCTGGTTCGATCCCTGGTCGGCAGATACCGTTAATCTCCAGCGAACTAATAGGGTAATAAGGCTGCCACCTCGGATGCAGAAGACCAGGGTTCGAGTCTCGAGGTCACGCCACAGGAGGTGATCCTGGGCAAATTACCTTTACCTTCGGTTGCGTTCGCGCTATATATACATGCCGGCTGGCTTTGCAATAAGCATAGGAAAAGACATGGCCTAGATGTGCATTGGGGGACGAACGTCCGTTGTGGCGTTATCGTCGACGAAGCGTCCCAGCGGCCCTTCTCATACGGACGAGAGGCACCGCATGCAATATCGGGAGTGGGCATGGTCAGCGGCTTCACTGCCGCCTCTGGCGCGGAAACCTCGAGTTCGAGTACGCGTCCGCATCCAGTGATTCTGGGCAACTCTCTCTACCAGCACTGTGCTTGAATGTGTAATATAAATACGAGCTCTGTTAAAGCGCCTCAATAACTTCAGGCCGGTTTTGCGCTATTATAAGTCTACTCCGTGCCTGAATGGCTAATGTGACTACAGGCTTTGTTAATGTGCCCCAATAATTTTGGGTCAGGCTCGTGCTTTATCAGCCCGCATCCGGTGATGCTGGGCAACCATCCCAACTGCACAGTGCCTGAATACGTAATGTAAAATGTGGGTTATGTCAAAGCGACCCAATAGCTTCGGGCCGGGTTCGCGCTATATAAACACAATAGGCGGAGCGCGATGCTCTGAGGACTGGAAAGCAGCTGGTGTTACCCTGTAGTCTCTTGAATTGCCAAATGAGAAGACACCACACTGGTGTTTGACCACTACCAAAATTTCAAGGGCCGCTCTGAGACTACCATTATATCAACCACTACTTTATGACTTTTCTACGTTTGCAATTCTAAACTCTACTACACGCATCACTGCAGGAGTATGCTCTAAAATATATCTTATCGGGTTTCATAAATAAAATAGAAACGGTAATGGGCGGCTTGTTAAGCGAAAAACAGATGCTCAGTGATCAGGCGTATGACACACATTGCATACGGAAGTGACAAATGCAATATAGGGAGACAACAGCATTACTCTGTTTGAGTAAGAAAATAAGGGCGGATTTGGCAATTTCCCAGATAGCATGGGCCCAGTCCAGGAAAGAAGAATGCCCCTAAGGCTTGGAGCAGGGGGGTCTCCCTGGCTTTCTGTCATTTATGATGAGGGTGTGGCATAATCTAAACCTGCGTTGTGGCCCATTATAAAGGATTTGGCAACTCTATTCTTTTCAACTAAAAAAAATAAAAAATAAAATAAAGGATCTGGCAACTCTCCACAAAGAGCAGAAGGGGAAAACTCTTTTAAAATGTTTATAATTCGCACATCTCAGTTTCCCTAAATGATCTGCGTATTTTCTGCTCTGCTGGTCGCTTGGTGAGATTGGGGCCAGGTGGACGATCAGGGATCAACAGTGAACAATATATTGGGGACGGATATGGCGGTGGCACTAGGGGCGTACCAGACCTTATATTAACAAAACAAAAAACAAAAAAATGGTTTAACAGCCCAAAACTTTACCTTATTCCAGTAATCTGTGAAACGTTATGGTTAGTCCAGCACAAGGGTCATAAACTCTCTCTCGCCAACATAATCACATGGCTCATGGCGGGTGTGATAGTATAGGGGGAATCACAGTATAGGGAGAATCAGCCTTGGCCTGTAGGAGAACGGTCTCATCAGGCGCTCATGGTGCTGTTAAGAAGTCAGGAAACAGATGAAACTTTTCTGCTTACAAATATCCTTGAGCCCCTAGTGCGGGGGGAACCAATTCTGGCATGTGAGGTAGTTTACTTTTAATTTTCACGGTGATGCCAATAAATGTGAGGGGACAGTGCAACAAAAAAAATAAATAAATAAATAAATTCTCAAGGCCTTGTTGCAGGAGGACCCCTTACAAAAACCCAAGTATACAATCACCAGTTAGTGCCGATAGGGAACAGTATTTATGACTTGCAAGTAGGGGTCTTTGGTGAGGGACATATTAACTGTTAAGGTAGTAGTCAGTTTGGGGCTGAACGGTGAGTATTGTGGCGTGGGCTACCGGGTCTGGCTAGTTACCAGACAATAAATTAAATCATCCAGCCGCTGCTTCCCTCGACCAAGGGTAATGCCATCTTCACATAGCGTTGTCCATGCGGGGTGAGAGGATTTATAATAAAGAGGCACATTGCAGAGTATACGGTACCCGGAGGCTCCCTGGTAAAGGTTATTATGGAGTACAAGTTACAAATTTCACCTCGGGCACAGGGTAATTAAACGGCAGGTGCTACATTGTCATGGTAACCGGCCATTTATACCCCTGTGGCAGCCTGCAACCACAAGTTTTTAACAGTATGCGGCGAGACACAACCAGCCTTTTACACCC
Organism: Triturus cristatus; assembly: GCF_964204655.1. Classification (NCBI taxonomy): domain Eukaryota; kingdom Metazoa; phylum Chordata; class Amphibia; order Caudata; family Salamandridae; genus Triturus; species Triturus cristatus. Next base: position 200,871,310 of record NC_140587.1, on the reverse strand, counting down.
ATGTGGCGGCCTATAAACACAGATCCTAACCAGGATAGGGCAAATCAACACCAATCACAAAGGGAGCAGCCTTGTCAGTGGGTGGAGCAAGAGCTCAGAGGGTGGCAATACAGGAGTCCAGCCCAAGACAAGTACGGCTCAAGAAGGTCAGTTGAGGGACAAAAAATAGGTAGCATAGCGGAGTGGTTACTAGACACATGGATGTGCCTGGTGGGTAAGTTAACCATGACTGATGTCAGCAGGTAACGGTATGGTGCAGTAGTGCTTCTTTGTCTGGCTGGCGGCAAACGGGACTGACCTGCAGGTGGTCCCGGACGTCACCTGGCTGGTGATAGAGTGCGGACCCTTTGGGGTCCTGGACTTCATGGGCATATCGAAGAGGATAACGGAGAGGCTCTGGAGAGTACACTTAAGGTTGCTCCAAGGTTGCAAGCATCCCGGGGGGCTGATTGGCTATTAGAGGCCCTAAGGGACTAGTATCATTAGGGAGAGAGGTGGATGTTTTAAATTAAAAACGGGAGTTAGTGTTTGGCCCTCCCAACTCGGTGGGTATTAAGAGAGGCTTCTGGACAATGTGCCTGCTACTGAGGTTAGTTGTCAAGATATTTTATCTAACACAGTATCGGGCCTGGTAAATTATCACAAGGAGGTAAGAGGGCGCGTTATTACGCCACTGCTCAATGCCCGATGGTCCGAAGGGAAATCTCGATATGTGGTCGGTAGGATAACGCAGGCAGTATAAATTAAGGGGGTTCTGGTTAAGGCCAAGGACAAACGGGGGAAGAAAGTGATACGGGTGACCAGGAGACCAGGGGAGTCTAATTAGATTGCGCTAGCATCTAGGCACCCGTACGGGCGGAAATTTTATGGAGGGCCTGGGTAGTTGTTCCTTTTAGGATAACGGTGGTGGAAATATAGCGGGTGACAGGTCCCTAGCAGGGTGTTAGGGATTAATTCAAGGGAAACAGGAGATGGTGTAAACTAGGCTCTTCACAACTTGATGGTTACTGAAAGGGGGCAGGTAATGTATCACAGGAGGGCCCAGATAACAAAAGAGAGATGTGTAATCAGGAGGGAGGTCATATCGGTAGACGGACAGTGGCTCATACAAACAATGCTAGGGGCCATTTGGGGAGCACAGTTAGCGCGGGGGGAGGGCGAGCGCGCCAGGGAGCTCCTCGCCCTGTGGCGGTTAAACAACTGGATGGCCCCAGAAAGGGGTAGGAGCCACGTGTGCAGAGGGTAGGCAGAAGGGGGGATTGGCCTGCTGGTGGTCCTTGACTCTTCTGCCCTAACCCACAACCTATGGACTGAGGTGAACCCTGGGGAGGCTGCCTGAGTGCAGGTACCCGGTGGGCATGCCAGAGTGCCATGCGGGGCCCTGGTTTACAAGTAGTGCAACTGTTCGCTGTAGCGCGTTGGGGCCTGCTGGCATAATGTGCACAGCAGAGTGGGGGCTTGGGCCAAGTTCAAGTGTATGGCCAAGTTCAAGAGTTCAAATGTAATGTGGTGCATATCTTCTTTACTGCCTTTGACAGGCCAAGGCCACTAAAGTGTACGGCCAAGTTCAAGTGTAATGTGGGGGCCTAATTGCCCGGCAGCCTTCGCCAAGTTAATACCGCTAAAGAGTGATGCTTTGCTAATTTTATATCCAAAAGGGATACTGTTACTCTCGTGTTGGTCATTGGTGAATTACCTGTTTTCGTGAATAAAAGGCTACGCCATGAACAACACGCTCAGTTTCTGAGAGTCATTGGGCAAATGGGAAGAGTGAATGTCACGTGTGCGCCTACTATGACCGGCGCCCCCCGCGCCTAGAGGAGGGGCGCCCTTAGTAGCGCCACGGGACGAGACCTTCCCCAGGACCGGAAAAGGGGGCTGAATGAAGTGACGTCATCGGGGCGCACCAAAGGCTATTTAAATCTGCTCCCAGCGATCCTCAGCCTCTTTGTCCCTTCGAACCTCCGGCAAGCTGCATGGGCACATCGTCAACCACCCACCCACCCGGCAAGAGAGCAAGGGCGGAACGGTGACAGTTAACAACAAGGGCGGTTAAACAACTGGATGGCCCCAGAAAGGGGTAGAAGCCACGTGTGCAGAGGGTAGGCGGAAGGGGGGATTGGCCTGCTGGTGGTCCTTGACTCTTCTGCCCTAACCCACAACCTATGGACTGAGGTGAACCCTGGGGAGGCTGCCTGAGTGCAGGTACCCGGTGGGCATGCCAGAGTGCCATGCGGGGCCCTGGTTTACAAGTAGTGCAACTGTTTGCTGTAGCGCGTTGGGGCCTGCTGGCACAATGTGCACAGCAGAGTGGGGGCTTGGGCCAAGTTCAAGTGTATGGCCAAGTTCAAGAGTTCAAATGTAATGTGGTGCATATCTTCTTTACTGCCTTTGACAGGCCAAGGCCACTAAAGTGTACGGCCAAGTTCAAGTGTAATGTTGGGGCCTAATTGCCCGGCAGCCTTCGCCAAGTTAATACCGCTAAAGAGTGATGCTTTGCTAATTTTATATCCAAAAGGGATACTGTTACTCTCGTGTTGGTCATTGGTGAATTACCTGTTTTCGTGAATAAAAGGCTACGCCATGAACAACACGCTCAGTTTCTGAGAGTCATTGGGCAAATGGGAAGAGTGAATGTCACGTGTGCGCCTACTATGCCGATTGCACTACAGGACCGGCCGACCCTGGGGAGAGATCAGAACAGTGCCATATCTATTAAGCTATAGCACTGTCTCAAAGCTGCCAGGCAATTTTAGAAAGTGTGTGATGTTATGCATAGGTTTTATATTGGACAGGTACCCTTCTAGTACACAATACTGTGCTCAGAAATACTTGTAAACTTTTCTCACTTTGTAATGAACTGTACAGTACATCACACAAGCAAAGTAAGAAATGTTTGAAGAAAAAAAAATGTTCCCCTACTTTGCATCTTATGTAATGAGTTTTTTTGTTGTTGCGTAAAGCCCTGTCTACAAATGTTAGTAGGTAGGGCTTTGCGTCAAAACCCGTGGGAGCATTAGAATACCCATATACCACCATTGAAGCCCCTTGATGCAAAGTAACACAAAGCCACACATAATTTGTCTCAAAACTGAGTCAAAGAGGCTTCCTGCTCCAAGGTGACGTGGAGGGCATCTGTACTTGCTTGTAATAAGTTATTAACAGTGTGTAATGGTTTATTTTCCAATTACAGATACATTCTTACTTCAGAACGTTCTTATAATAGGAAAATAAAAAATAGAATTGTATGCACATAATATGCGGACCATTACTTTACATATGGAAGGATTCCCAACAACATATTATAAGGATATTACAAATCACTGTGGAGCTCCATCGCTTTGTAGCGGCAAAAGGCCTCATGCAAAGCTGCTAGCAATTTTATATGTTGTTGATTTAAAACAAAATTATACAGGTATTCCACCAAAGGAGGCTGATCACATATTATTGGTAGGTTATTCATCATACATGTACCTTTTTTCCTGGTATTAGGCTTTGTTAAAGGATCCCGCACATTCTTTCCACTATTTGCCGAGTATGTTGCTGGCATTTTCTTTCTTATAATATATATGAATCTGTGCCTCATTTGCTTAACTTTTCTCCTACTTCTGCTGTAGCCACGAAGACCCATGATATTTTTCATGCCTTTGACCAGCACTGGATTTTGTTTTTATTTTGCCTGCCCGCCTGATCAGGTTTACTGTGCTTGACCTAAGTGGTTGCTGGGAGTTTAGTGGGGCATTGATTGTGTAGCTCAAATTTACAACATTACAACCATAATACCCAGAATGTAACATGTCATGAAGGTGGTATATTGGCCGAAGTGTCTGAAGGTGATCCATTTAACCTTGGACAGTGTGACTTGTCTTCTAACTTGTGTTATTTCAAAGTAAAGACATTTTCTTATTACAAGCACAGTCTGGTGTCCGAATGTTCCTGTAATAAGGATATATACAGCATGAACTTACACTCTAGTCTTTATAGCAGAGTTTGTCCCTTGACCTGCTTCCAGATGCTCATCAGTGAAGCCTGCCACATTCCACAGCGAAACCTCTGTTAGGATTCTTGACAAACTCCTGCGAGTGTATTGTGGGTCAAGCCGCAGGTTCAGGTGTGGATCAGGCATGGACTCTTTCAATTCAAGCTCTTAAAATGATGCTGTGCTCTGCGTGTAATAGACCTTTGGCTAGTATGTGCAGAGATGAATGAATTTTCTAAATTCACAAAAAATAACCAGCTCTATGTACAGATACCTAAATAAAAATATAGATTTCGAGGTGCATGTTGCCTCTAAGCAACACCTCAGAATCATCCACTGGTGGTCAATCCACTGATTTATGGTGAAGGAAAATGGCAAAGGGCGCATTTTCCCCCCTTGTTTTATTCCACTTGGAAAATAATGTGTGATGCAGAGAAATCCTTCTAATTATGTCTCTTTAAACTATATGGGATTGGGGCAACTGCAAACTAACGCTGGTATTTTTATGGATACTACTTTGTTGTAAAACCATTGGGAAATGGCCCCAACGTTACAATCAGAACGACATTCCCAATGACTACCCACCAACACCCATGATCCCACACTTGAGGCATATTTACATAGAAATGGTGGAGCGAGACTCTGCAGCAAATTTGGCAGCGCCGCGTTCCACTATTTCCAAAACTCAGGGATGCACTGTGTTTACAACAATACGGTGCACCCCTGTGTTTCCCTTAGCACTTGCGCTAAAAAATTGCTGCCTAGCGCCAACACAGACACCCTTGCGCCTTAGTGCAAGGGTGCCTGTGTTGCAGGAAATTATTGTTCATGGGAAGGAATGTGTCCTTCCTGCACCTAAACAATCAATAATGGCAATTTGTTACTTCTATGTGTGCTGCATTTTGCTGCACACATAGAAGTAGCAAATTGTAATTATGTAATGATTGTTTTTGTGCAGGAAAGGACACCTTCCTGAACATAAACAATCATTAATGGCGTTTTGCTTTTTCTATGTTAGTTTTTGGCACTGCCTCAGATTTACAGATCCTTTTAAATCTGGGGCATCATCAAAAAGCAACACCCATTGCATGCCACTTTCACGCAGATCCCTGAGTGAAAGAGTGCCATATTTTCAAAGCGGCGTTCAGCCACAGAAAGTGGCTTAACACCACTTTGGAAACATGGTGCAGGGCAATACACCACCAGAACGTCGGTAAAAGTGGTGTTCCAGTGGTGCAATCCCCTCGTAAATATGCCCCATAGTCCATCTGTAGGGAAAACGGCATCTCATTTTGCTTTACAGGTACTCAGGCCAGTTCCGTGAAGGGCATTATGTGCCACACAAAGAGATTTAAAGGCAATTCTGCTCTTGACTAACATCCAATGAAGCCCTTTGAGCCCATTTCTTGAAGATTCGTGTTTTTTAAAGAACCGGACAGCAGCAAATTGCAGCCTCCGAATCTTTTTTAATAGTCCTTGTGGGGTAGCTAAGGAGATGGCTTTGCTATAATCCAAACATGATAGCACCGGGGAGAATACCACAGTAACTTGCAGCTCGTTCGGGGTGAAAGTTAAAAGTTTTCTTAAAGTTTTCAACAAAAAGAAACCGGATGACATCATATGATTTATCTTATCTTTGAATGTGATATTTTTGTCAAACATCACACCAAGGTTTTTAACCTTGGGGACCAGTGACGACCGAGGGCCTATCCTAGAAGGCAACCGGCATGGATTCCAGAAAGATTACCACAGAGAGGGTTTTTAGTTTGAGCATCAGTAACGCCTGTGCTTAACCATTTAAAGCTCATGAAGAGAGGGGAGTGTGAGACACTATTGCATAAGTTTAGCCAGTATTCCATTAAACAAGGGACTATACTTCATCTGTGGAGCTAACCTAACAATCAAATTCCACAGTTTTTTCTGAAAAGTCAATGTAGGAAACTGGATTGAGAAATTGTGGGAGAGAGACGCTTAAAATCCTGACGTGAGCTATGGTGGAGGAGCAACACAATTCTAACAACCTATTACCTAGAAGTCAGTCAGTCAATCACTTTATTTCGGCTGCTAGGACCATAAAAGTACATCATTACAAAAAAAGTCACAGCCGCGATAAGAAAAATAAAAGGCAAATGCACTCACGAACATGTATCTACAATCATTACAGATATAAAATAGCATCGTTCCATTTCTTAAAATCAATTAAAACGCTTGTCAAGTTGATTCCAAGCTAAAATTTTCAGATATAAAAAGCAGTAAATGGAGTGGAAAACTGGGACAAAGATTCCTATTAGCTAAACCCTCTTATTGCCTATTAAAATAACATTTCATGATACAACCCACAATATCACTTTAAAAAGCCCCTCCGCCTGTGCCACATGCTGTTTAGAAAGCGCGATACAGCAAATACAATTGGGGGGTGAATATCATATTTCAGTATTCGATAGGCCTCTACGCAGCGCCTAAACCCTAGATTTCTACATATTTGAATTAACCAACGTTTACGCGGCAGGTGGTATGCAGGGCAGAAAAACAATACGTGAATTTCAGACTCTATCCAGTAATTGCACGCAGGACAATCTTCCTTGTTTTCTGCGGTCCATCTGCTGGTAAAACTCATCAGTGGAAGGTTCCCCAGTCTAAATTGCATATACAATTTCCTGGCCAAGGGAGGGTGAATCACATCCAGGAAGGATTCTTTCTTATATACAGCCTTTACTTGGAGGAACTCTGCTGTCATCCGACCACTGGTAGTACTTTCCTGGAGGGATGATAGATTTAATTGCCTAAAGTTCTGCACTAGATCTAGCCTGGTTATTGATAGGCACGATGACTCGGGCATTTTCCAGAGGTCCTGCCTTCCTAGCCTAACAGAGAGATCCCTTATGTGGGAAAGCCACGGTATTTTCTTGTTGGTTGGAATGGAGAGGATCTCCCTGAGTTCGGCTCTATAGCAGGACAGTTCTGGTGTCACCCATACCCTACGCCAGAATGTAATGGGCCTGAGGGCAATCTTTTCATCAATGGGCCTCATGCCCAGGTCCATACGAAGGGGAACTAGGGGGGTGCTGCAAGGAAGGCCCAGTAACTGCCTCATGAAGTTGTTCTCTGTTTTCATGAGATTGGAGGAAGAACAGTGTCCCCACAATTCAGCCCCGTATAAAGTGGCCCCCCTTGCTTGGGCTTTATATATTTCAACAACGGGGGCAGCTGGCTTAAACGTGGAAATTCTGTACATTTTCATAATACCCCACCCACCGTCTGTGTTAACTTGAGTCTTGCCTTAGCCAGTTGGGAATCCCGCTCAAAATATTCTGATAGTGTGATGCCCAAGTACTCAAATATCCTCACCCTATCTAAAGGTGTACCATTTAGGGAGGGATTTGGGCGGGTGGATTTGGGGGGATTTGAGACCATATATTTGGTCTTAGTTAAATTGATCTCCAAGCCCCTCATAATACAGAACTCCGCAAAGCCGTCCAGGGTACGTTTTATACCCGTTGGTGATTTGGACAACAACAAGGTGTTGTCCGCAAACATCAATTCGGGAACCTTCCCCGCGACAAGCCTTGGGGCGTCATTATCTTTGATGTTATTGAGATGGTCAATGAGCCCATTAATATAGAGACAAAATAGAGTGGGGGCAAGCACACACCCCTGACGTACCCCCTTTTTGACCGGGAAGCATGCAGAGAGTTCCCCATATTTTCCACATCTTACTTGTGCATAGTTCCCTGTGGGGAACCTCACTAGCACATTAAGATGGTATGGTGGAATCCTGAGGTTGTGTAGTACATTCCAGAGTTTCTCCCGTGGAACCAAATTGAAGGCCGACTTCAGATTGACGAATATAAAATAGAGGCTGCCACCATCTATGGTCACCATTTTCCAGAAAAGTAGTTGTAATCTGAATATCTGGTCAACGGTTGACGTATTCATTCTGAAGCCGGCCTGATACGGGCTTAGGATCTCCTCCTCCTCTATCCAACCCTGTATTCGGTCCAAAAGGACCCGTCCCATCAGTTTTTGGGTGATGTCAATTAAACTGATGGGTCTGTAGTTTGAGGGTAGGAGAGGGCAACCTTTTTTATGTATGGGGACTATCTCTGCCCCACGCCAGGTGTCCGGGGGATCCATGCCTTTCAAGATGGCGTTAAATAGGGCATGCAGATAAGGAACCCAAATTTTGGGTTCCATCCGGAAAAGATCCCCGGGTAGTTTGTCTAAACCTGGCGCTTTGTTACACTGCGTTTGTTGATAGCATTCCCTACTTCGGCCATGGAAATCTCCCACAGCCCCTCTTGATGGGACTCCTGGGATGGTCTTGGAGAGCCAGTGGTAACACCTGCTACGTCCTTCTCATCATACAGTGCCCCAAAGTGTGTCTCCCAGACTTCGGGTGCTATGTTGGGCTCTAGGGTGGGTCGCCCTTCCCTGTCCCCTGAACTTACTATTGCCCAGAATGATTTCAAATCTTTGTCGTTCAGGGCAGTCCTAAGGGCTTCCCAATTATCCGCTTCCCAGTTTTTCTTTTCCATTTGGATAGTCCTTTTGTACCTGGCCCTAAGCTGCTTAATTTGTAGACTGTCCTTTGCCTTCACTGCATCTAGTAGCTCCTGTTTAGCTATGCGACAGCTTGCGTTAAACCAAAAGCATTTAGGGCGATTATTTTCCCTAGGATTATCACTGGGTAGGATACGTCAAACAGTTTTGCCGTTAGCTGCTCATGAATTTTACATGCCCTATCTAGAGTCCCTGTATAAACCTCAGCCCAACCCACCTCCCACATTTCAGCTAACAATGGTAATGCTAGCCGATAAATATTAGCCAACTTGGATGGAGATTGCTGGATATGGCTCCATCTAACCCTCTGTCTATTATTAGCTAGCGTTAATGCATTAGCCTCCATATTAGGAGGGGGTGGTGGGTTAGACATGCCCATGTTACCTATTTTCAAAGTCACTATCAGGGCGTTGTGGTCACTGTCCTGTCTCTGGTGGACATAGAAGTCTAGGACCTTGTCCCAGAATCTAGTTTCCACCAGGATGTAGTCGAGCAAGGAGGCCTGCCCTTCTCTGTTGAACGTCAACTGGCCCGGCTGATCAGATTTGGTCCTCCCATAACCTAACAATCAAATTCCACAGTTTTTTCTAAAATGACAATGTAGGAAACTGGATTGAGAAATTGTGGGAGAGAGACACTTAAATCCTGATGTGAGCTATGGTGGAGGAGCAACACAATTCTAATAACCTATTACTTAGAAGTAAACCCTGATGTCTGTGAGGAATCCCAAGCTCAACCTGGGATGTCACAAACAAACAGCAAGGCCTTCTCCAGAGAATATTCAAAAGGTGCGTGAACAATAGCACCAATACACTATTAAAGTGAAAAACTAAGACAAAATCCCCAAATCATTTATATAGGAATTAAATGGATTGAAATAGAATGCAAAAAAGACACTGGATGGCAAATTTGGTGAGGGGTTCATGAGTTATGCCTTTTAAACAAACTACCCAAATTCTTCCAGAGAAAACAATGTGAACTAACAATTCAATGCTATCTTATGAGGTGGGTTTGAGTGGATCACAGCCGCCATCAGCTGAATAATGATTGTGTTGAGAGAGGTCTGGTAGAAGCTGCTGACTCACTTCACTCAGGTTATAAGGAGGATTATTATTTAGGCACCAGAACCAGTTGAACAAAGGTTGGTTAAGCGTGAACTGTTCATTAAGGTCAATAGTTTTACTTTCTCACAAAGACACCGATTCAGAATTTGAAATCCTGAAACAGGGCAAGGCAGGTGCTGTCAGAAAGAATTACTCTTGTACTCTGGATCCAACAATGGACTATTACACTCCTCGCTACATCTAACATCTAACATCAACCACACTCGTTATTATTGATTTTAGACATTTCCATAGCACACCAGGACCAAGAAGTGTAAATGCGCTTGGTAGACCTGCATCTTTGGAGTGTTTTTCCCCTTTCTTTTTGCTTCTGACCTCCAGTTTTTGACTGTGGGCTGCATTTCAATTTTGCTGGTTTTAGGACTCTGGGCACTTTATCACTTTTGACCAGTGCTAAAGTGAATGGGATCCGTGTGAAAATTGTATATGTGATTGGTTTATCCATTATAGGCATATTTGATTTACTATTAGGTCCCTAGACTAGTACAACAGGTGTGCCAAGGGCCAGTAAATTAAATGCTGCTATTGGACCTGAAGCACTGATTGTGTCCCACAGGAGTAACCATGCAAACATGTCTCAGACCTGCTACTGAAGTGTCTGTGAGTGTGGTTTTGATCTGCCATGTTGACCTGGCCCAAACCTTCCCTTTCACTACATGTATTTCACCCCTAAGGTAGGCCCAAAATAGCCCCATGGGCAAGTTGCAATGTATTTAGAAGGTAGCATATGTACTGTTGTCATGTCCTTGTAGTGAAATACTGCTAACTTCTTTTTTCACTACAGCAAGGCCTATCCCTCCCATTGGTTATTATTGGAGCATGCATCTTCCAATTGGAAACAGATAGAAATTTGTTGTTTGGGCTCTCTGAACTCACAAATTCAAAATTCATTTTTTGGTGAAGTTGGTTTTTAAATTGCGTGTTTAAAAATTTCACTTTTAGAAAGCTGGCATTTTCTTGCTTTACCATTATGTGTCTCTGTCTGTGTGTAGATTCCATGCATGGGCTTGGTTAACAGCGTGGCTCTTGTGCATTCACTCAAGACAGTCACACCAAGGGAGCTGAGGTGTGCCTTGCATTTCCTGATTGGTCATCACCAGGCTGATGGGCTTTCCTGAGCTAGTGTAGTGGGAGAAGGTATCACTGACACCTGAATAGGGCTGTGTCTGTCCTCACACAAAGCTGTCTCCAACCCTGTGCAGTGTATCTAGAGCCAAATCAGGGGAAAGCAGGGTCTTGTGAACTACAATCTGCCTTTGAAGTTTGTCTACTTCAAAGGCAGAAAGGGGTAAGTATTGGACCTCTGAGACTATCAAATCAGAAGAGACTGACACTCTGCCTGTTGCTTTGTTGTGCTGGCCTGATGCTTGCTGCTTTTGTCCTGGGAGTGAAATGACTGAACTTTGCTTTCAACATCCTGCTTTCAAGGTTCTCCAAGGGCTTGTGCATGCTTGCCTCCTGTTAAGAAGTGTAAGGGCCATCAAAGACTTCACCTACCAGTACGTGGGCTCTTCAGCTGAGAGCCCTGACTTGCCAAGTGGTGCCAAATCCAGTTCCGGGGCCCCTGGAAGTGAATCTGGTGAAATAATCCACACATTGACTCACAGCGACGGTTTTCTCGATGCATCACAGCTGTGCGGCTGAAGAAGTGATGCAGCACCTGTAGTATGGCTGAAGAATCAACGCAGCACCCGTAGTGCAGAAAAAGAATCAATGCATTGCCTGCTTTTCGGCTGAAAGATCAGCGCAACGCGATTCCCGAGGACTGTGTCACGAACATCTGTGGCACCCCGCTCCTACTCCAACAAAGTCCCTGCACCACCGCTGAAGAATCGACACAGCGCCTGCTTTGTGGCTTTAAAATCGACACAGCACTTGCACCGATGCAGCGTGTCTGGATATTTGATACATCGTCATTCGATGCCATCTCTTCATCGACACATCACGCATCACCTCTTCTCACAGTAAGGAATCAATGCAGCACTTTCCCTGCCTAGCAGTAAGGACCTGATGCCTCACCTCCCCTGGGATTAAGAATTCGACACATCTTTCACCTCGCCTGTTTTCAGCTTTGATTTTGATGCATCTATGATACTTTGTGCTAAAACAACCACATCCATAGATTTTTATGGGCGGAACTTACTTAACCTTTTAAAAGTGATTTCTTTACTTTTGTATGTTGTATTTTTGTAGTTGTGGTCAGATAACTAATGGCTATTTTTCTAAACTGGTGTGGACTAATTTTGTAGTATTTTCACTGTGTTACTGTTTGTGTACAATGTTTACATATTACCTCTGAGATAAGCCTGGCTGCTTGTACCGAGCTACCAAGGGGGCGAGCAGGGATTATCTTAGCTGTGTGACTCCCTCACCCTGACAAGAATAAGGGTCCCTACTTGGACAGGGTGCAAACCTCTGCCAACTAGAGACCCCCATTTCTAACAGCCCTTAACATTAAAACAGGGTATATGAGCACTTACAATAAAATACTTCCCAAGACATGAGAGGAACACAGGCTAGAAGAATGGGGAGATTGACAAATGGAAGATTATGTGTCGTTTCTGTAGGTAAAGAAAGGTTAGGTATGGTGGGGTAGAGTACAAGAGAAGAAAGAAATCCAGTGGGATGATATGAGTAAAATTCAAGATAAAGGTTATCCCAGGACATTTTTGAAAATGTAGGCGTTGAATGCTTCCCAGAGGTGGGGAGAGAGTATATTTGTATCAGGTCAGGTATAAAGGAGTTCTATGTCAAGGTGCCAGCCCCAGAGAAGTATTTAAATAGCCACAATCCATGGAACCCTCCACATTCTAGATCTCAAGTACCTCCCGAGAATGTTCTGCCCTTACCACCAACTACATACATGAGACCACCACAAAATCCTTCCTATTTATGAGAAACAATTCCTAAACTCTTTGGGTCCGTCAAAGACCTCACCAACTCTGTCATCTGTCATTCATCAACTTTGGGATACTGCTTTGTCATTCCAACCAAGATGGATCCTGCTAATTTATCTAAAATTCTTTAATCCTAGTTTGCATTGTAGTGAGGCACCCCAATGTAAAAGGAGGTAGGCTTGATCAGCACAGGTCATGACACGTAGAGTCTGTGAAGCATATGAATGTCCCCAAGTAATACTTTAAATATGCTTGACCCTAGAATTTTTGATGTCCACAGACCTCGTCAGGTCACCGGAAGACCAGCTAGTGCCTCCTCCTGATCCAATAGTTACTCTCTCACACAAATTCAGTCAGCCTGCATTCTACTGTGCCATCACTGGCCCAGGCCTGTCAAGCTGATGCCACTTAACACGTGTAGAGCCGAGGCATTATAAATGCTGGACTACTGACTGCTTGAATGCAGTCTAGTGCAGCTGTCACACTTCACTTCATTACACATCTCTTGTTTTTTAATCATTCAAAAAGGGCTCTCATAAATGTGTATATTTACAATATGGATATAGATTGCAACAGCTTTAACCTATATCAAAGCATTAGTTGCATTATTTTTTTTTTTACATATGATCCATTTGTAATAACGTGTTTTCTTTGCTAAAAGCTATTGCTATTGATAATTAGCATTTGTAAGGTACACAAAATGCTATTTCATCTAAGATGTATGCTCTTTAATATATTGTAAATTCAAATTACCTTGTCAATCAATCAATCAATAGTCTTAATTCGATAATTTACAACCATAAAAGACACAGTACAGACATAAAAGTGTAATAAAATATAATAAAAGAAGAACAATGGCACCCTAAACACTTAGGTTCCTTAAAAGACAATTAAATAGCAACTGTTACGAATTCCTGACATTAATAAAGAGGTTAAAAATACAAATACATCCATAGAACTAATTCCTACACTTTATAACCGGGGGATGCCTATATGCCAATAAGACAATCAAATAGCTAACACAGATACTTCACCGGCCTCTATATTTTTCCTTCTCAGTGCCCAAAGCCAGCTAAGAAATGTTGCCATCGTGATCACAATATCTGGTCTTGTATTTGTTGCCAGAATACGTAGAGCTGTCATACACGATCTGGTACCTAAGTTGGAGCACAGAGGCTTAAGCCACCTTCGGCGAGGGCCATCATAGGCCGGGCAGACAAACAATACGTGGGTTATCGACTCGACCTGGGATGGACACGAGGGGCATTTGGAATCATAGACCTTATTCCACTTTGCAGTGAATGATCTTATAGGAAGAGTGTCCACTCTGAATTGGTGATATAGTTTCCTATCACCTGGTTTTGTGATCAAATTCCTGTAAGCTTCTACCTCCATTACAGGTTTATGCTCCAAAGAAATACCTGTGAGCGAGCTGCTGCTCACCCCTAACAGTGTCTTTTTAGTAGTCATGGCCCAATAGATTTCTTTGTACTCGTTTTTAATTAGCATTTGTAAGGTACACAAAATGCTATTTCATCTAAGATGTATGCTCTTTAATATATTGTAAATTCAAATTACCATGTCAACACAACTCCCTGTGCGCCCTCATTAGCTGAAATCCTCCTCAGTTAAAATATAACCACATCTAATAAAATAAGTTAAATGGTAAGTCTAAGCAAGGGCTAGAGTTAGAGTATGGGTTGGGGTAGGGTAAAGGTTACTGATAGTGATGAGTTAGGAGTACTGCTCATCAGAGTAAAGTTAAGGTTTATGCTCAGGTTTAGATCTATGATTATGCTCTAGGGCAGTATTAGTTCTGACTTATGGTAAGGTCTAGGCCAAAGATAAGGTTCAGGATTAGGCCTAGGGTAGAGTAAGAGATGTGGTTAAGTATAGGGTTTGGGGGTGATGTAAGAGACATGTGTAGTGATGGTGGACAGGGTAACCCCGCCTGATAATTAGACTTAATTAACGAAGCATACTCACTGAGATAGCTGCTACAGTTCCAAGCAATGACAAATCAATGGTGTTTAATAAGGAGTGGAGACTAATACACCATTCTGAAAACATGCTACACACATGCCAGAACTTTGTGGGCACAGGAAACCCCGAACATTTTACACCCCAAAATATTTCCTCAACAGAACGCACACGGGGTTGATGAATCAGTGAGGTGTTACACCTCAGTTTCATGAGGCATTGTGTCCCCAAAGTAAAGCACCTCGCAACACATCAAATATATAGTAAAGAGAATAAGGACTGACTCAATAACTGGGTTCTAGATCAGCGAAATAAATTAATAATGTTTATTGCAAAAATTCAAAAGATGCAGTGCAGAGATTGCATTAAGTATTCGCCATGAAGGCTCTTGCCCTCATGCAAATAAGAAAATGCTTGCTTCACATTTTGTCAGTGACTTTTCAGCACATTTGTACTTGCAGCACACAAATGTCTGACTAAGCTGTTTATGCAGCCACACTTTTTGATCATCAGTCTCCATATCTTATCAACAGATGACAGTCTATACGAGTGGAGTCAAACTTGGCCAAGATTTAACTTGAGGCTTGTGGTCAACACAGAAGTCAGAAATCTCTTCCTCCTTTATGATGTTCAGCCTAGTGCCTTCTGGGCAAGCATCAGGATTCTGTACTATCTGTAAGACCAAACAAGGAAATATACTTTGACAAATCATGCAGATAGAAAAGGAACCTTTTCAGATTAAACCCAAAATGAAAACTTGAATAAATCAATAAAGGCCCTTGGAAGTAAATTCACTGTTCAGTCCTATATTTGCATAGTAACAGAGGACAGACAGTGGAAATTATTGAAGTGCATATAAGTCATAGGGCGCTCAGGTCCATATGAAATTTCAAGCTATGCTGAAGACCATACATTTTTCCTTCTAAATCTCATTTCAGGATGACTTAATCCTTAACTCTAGCAGTGGCAGCTGGTGACTTTTGAAAGTGGTGAGCCGTTAATGTTGATGACCAGACATTTGCGCATCATACGGCAGAGTCTCTGGTTATTCCATTAACTGGAACAAATCTGTGCTATATATACTCAATGGCCTTCCCCCACGCCTGCCCAGAGGGGCTGAGATACAGATAGCATCTGATGGATTCAGATATCTCTGCATCCACATCACGCCAAACCACGCACACTTCACAGAGCGTAACTTGCTTCCGCCGCTGCAGAGGCTAAAGAGTGACGTTAGGAATTGGCAGTCCCTCCCGCTGACAATGTTGGGGCGGGCTGCGTTGTTTAAAATGATGGCCCTCCCCCGGTTTCTTTACGCAATACAAAATACACCCATGCCAATATCCGACTCATATTTCAAAGCCATTGCGACGGAGGTGGGTCACCTGCTATGGGCGGGGAAACCTCATCGTATAGCTGTGCGTAAGTTAATGCGGAGCTGGTACGATGGTGGCATTGCGCTGCCAAACATCAATCTATATTACTGGGCCTCCCAACTTATAGTGATCAATTAATGGCTGCACGCCCCCCAGGACGAACCGGCTTTACGAATGGATAGACACATGATGGGCGCGGACGGAATAATGGGCGCCCTGTATGATAAATCCAAGATAAGCAAATTGATCGGCCCTATGGCCCACACGGTGCAGGTTCGGTATATAGCACAGCGAGCACTGGGATGGGAGGGGGTGATAACTCAACATACACCACTGTGGGACTCTCCCCGGTTTGGTAAGCTACGTAAGAGCAAAGGTTTTAAACAGTGGCATCTCCAGGGTGGGCGACCTGTGGAAAAAGGGGGAGATGGTCACGTTTGCTCAACTCCAATCAATGTACCAAATGGCAGAGACAGAGCAATATAGGTACATCCACATAAAACATGCCCTTACAAGGGCCATACCTCCGGGAAGCGATCTGCCCGAGTCTTCACCTCTGGAGGACCGTTTGATAACTGATTTTCTAACCAAGAAGCGATCCCATTAACATATCGAAAACTGGTAAACAGCCAGAAAGACCCCACGCAGATCCTTAGGGAGAGATGGCAGGCGGAGATAGGTGAGATGGACGAGCAAGATTGGCAGGAGGCGCTTGCGTCCCCGCGAGAGGTTGCGACCCCCTCCAGACTGAAACTTGTGCAGCTGAAAATACTGCACAGAACATATTTCCCAAGATCGACACTTCACAAAATAGGGAAGGCAGATACGCCACTTTTACTTAGGGGCTGTGGATCTGTAGGCACATTCTATCACACCATCTGGGACTGTCCCAGCATTCAACACTATTGGAGGGCGGTGTTGGCCACGGTGACACAGGTCTGCGGAGTTGATGTCCCCCCTGAGCCACGTAGATGTATACTTAATGTGTGGGAGCCAATGGATCTCGGCCGCGCAGCGCAGGAATGGGTGACACTGACCATAGCATTGGCCAAGGGGAACATTGCACAACACTGGGAGCACCGATGGCCCCCACCCATCAGCAATGGTGCCGAGACCTCGATAGCACCATGGTGGCGGAAAAGACAGTTTTTATTAATAGGGGATGCCCCCGAAAACGGACACGCGTATGGGGTAACTGGAATACCTTTCGGGGAAATATATGTGCCCCACCACCTGAGGACTCAGAACCTGACTTGAGTGACTAAATGTTGATGATGTGCTACCCACTGGGAGTCCCTTTGGGGGGGAGGGGGTGGCGATATGCGAATGGTATTGTAAGAGATCTGATCTAAATATATTTCAACTCACACCTTAGAATGTAAATGGATAGCGTGAGGTACGTGATGTTAACCAACAACTGTATTAATCATGATGTTGTATGGCTCAAACTTTTTTGTTCTTATTAATGACAATAAAGAAAACAAATTTTAAAAAATGTTGATGACCAGTTCCACAGTGCGATGGGGCACGTCAGTAAACATGATTTAAACAGCCAAGTTTAAACACAATTTAGCTAGGTACGAGCAGACTACATTGAGGAACAATGTACCATAAAATAGAGAACAGGGTTAAGCAAACATTAAACACAAAAGCAGTGGAAAAGAACTTAACAAAGTGAAGTAAGCAAATAGAACACACAACACACACATGTCCCCACAACACTGAGAAACATAAGTAAAACTATTTCTCTCACCACCAAACAAACCACACTCAAACTCACTAGTTCCAGCTGATCTCTACATGTTGCACAGAACCCCTATTTGCCCCAGGTGAGGCATATTCATTGTTCCTTAATGGGCACATACTTCTGATAGCGAGCTTTAAATAGATAGCAACATATGCACCGCATTCAGGCTCTGCAGGTAAAATATGGGGTGAAAATGGGGGTCACAGCAGGGACAGCCTAGACGAGGTGATAGCGTGAGGGTCCTTTCAAGGTATTGATGTTTCTGTATGGCTTAATGGGCTGCATCTACGACTTTCTAGGCATGCAGACGAGCAGCAGTCAGTTTTGGGAGAACGCATTTTGTTTCAGGTACTCTGAGGCTTATTTATGAGGCCTTGTGTCACTTTTGCGCTGCCGGTGCATCACTTTTTGTGACGCACTAGCAGTGTAAAAAACGAGCCTTGTTGCTCCATATTTACAAAGTGACGCATCTAGGTAGATGCGTCACTTTGTAAACCCCTGCGCCACATTATACCTGCACCAGGTATAATGTATGCCTGGGGGGGCGTTCCGACGCAAGAAAAGGGCCGTAGAAGCGACGCATCGAAATCTATAAGATTTCACTGCGCCACTTCTAGGACGCAAATGCGTCAATATCTTACACCTGCTTCATGGCAGGCGTAAGACTGACGCAGGCACATTTACTATGGGACTTGCCCATGTGTAATGACCCATTGCTGGAGTTGCGTCACTTTGTGACACACTCCAGCAATGCGTCATTTTTGCGCCTACAGATACGACAGAAATACTGACGTATCTGTAACTCCTTGCGACATGATGCGTCATACTGTAAATATGACGCATCATTGGTGTCGCAAGGAGGGCGCAATGAAAAGTGACGCATCACTGTTTTCTCGCAGCGATGCGTCACTTTTCATAAATGAGGCCCTCTATGTTTACTGTCCGGAGAGTCCTTAAACCTTAATGCATTGTGGGAATAGTAGTCTTGGGGGCATATTTACAACGAGGCGATAAAAAATTATCGCCGCTTTAGCGGCCGTTTTCGGCCGAAAAGCGGCAATAATTTTATCGCTATATTAGCAAGGCCACACTAACGCGTGAAACCTTGCTTTAGCGTGGGGATGTCTAAAGCCCAGCTTTGCATCTCTAATGAGATGCAAAATGGGTGTTCCTGACCTGACATGATAGGAGAAATGTCGCTAAGCGACATTTCTCCTATCAAGCCCCACGCTATGAAGCATAGCGTCAGGAAAAGTAGCGATAACACCTGTTATCGCTACTTTCCTAACACCTGCTTCAGGACTGACTTAGCCATGATATCCAGTTAGCGCTAGGATTTTTATCGCTGATGAGATAAGCGTTGCTAATAGCACGCTATCTCAGCGATAACCGGCGATAATTATCCGAGCGCTAAGTGCGCTCAGCGATAATTATCGCCGGATGTTGTTGATATGCCCCATGGTTCTCTTAGTTAGAGCTAATTTTGCCCACGCCTCATTTCTCAACAGTTTTGCAAACACAACGGGCAGGGCAGGCATCAGTGTGAGGTGGAATCATCCCATCAGTAGCTGTGAGGTTGGTAAAACATCGGTAATAAAAATTACAAAAAGAGCACACAGAACTTTTGTGTAACCGGTTAATATCTAGTGTTAATGTTTTTTTACCTGCTTACTTCACACCCGCTTAGGTTTAACTACAGTGTCACATAAAGGAACTTATGATTTGGACTCAAGAACATTTTTCTAGCTATCACAAATGTTGTACATAGCTTAGGGGAAGTTAGCTGCTCATGTTCTGCCCCAACATGGAGTCGTGACTCCTCCCGCTTCTCGGGTTCTGTAACTGTTCGATAAGAGACCTACTACAACGCCAGCCTGAGCAGTGTTTGTGCGATGCTAAAAGATAATTCTAACCTGTCGGTTCTCTCAAGCCTGGCTTAGGCTTGGCTTTCGAGTGCTAAAATATACAGTCATGTACAAATGCGCACAGACTAGGCTGTCTATGGAGTGTTCCCCTGAAATCTGCTTCTTTCTGACCCGCGTCTGCATCCTGCTTTTTATTAGGGATCGCTGTTGGAAAAGTTGCAATTGTTGGCATTGGTAAACTGTGTGAAATGGCGAGGAGCAGTAAATAGGGGTATGTTGGTGAAGGAGGGAGTTAGAAGTACTATCAGAAATAAAGCTCAAGTGGCAAGTAGGTAAGGACAGTTAGATGCCGGGGAACAAGGCTATGTTCAGAAATAACTTGAGGATGATTCTTTTTTTAAATGTAATTTATAAAATCAGAAATCCTTTACTTAAAAATCCCTTCAAAAAGCCTTCAAATGTCAATGTGCTCAGGATAAAGACGTGGTAGCCAATAGAGAGTAGGTTTCATGCCTAGAGTACAACACTTTTATGGAAACACATACTGTAGTGAATGAAATTAAGGGCTGAGGTAGGCGTAGCCAGTTGATGATTTAGGCGCGTCGCCTCTTACCCAAATCACTCAGAGGATGGATGGTTTCACTCCTAAATGCTCTGATATTAGCTAGAGTGAGGTCGTAGCTGATTAACAAGCTACAAGGATGTTGTTTTTTCTCAGTTTTTTTAGGGAAAAATATTTTACAGCCTCCTGCAGCAGAAAGATCATGAGTGTACTGAGTTAAACTGGTTGTTTTAATTATTTCAGATGAATTCCCTCTTAATTTGGAAGGGCATATTTTCTGAAGTATATAAATGATGTCCATTTAAAGTCCCTTCTGCCAAAAGTATTTTATTGTGGGTATCCTGCTCATCTGGCAGTGATCCACTTCTTCTGGACCTATGTTGAGCGCATCTGCTGTACATGGAATGGGAATACTATAATAACAGTTGACTCTTTGTCATCTAGTGCACTGCACATGGTATATACTAAGTAGAAAGTGGTAAGGCGGGGCGGAATCAACACCATGAACAAGCACAATATGGAACACTGCATGGTGCACATGAGGGATATTGGAAAGACTGCATCCAAAAATAATACATGCGATGCAGTTAAAAAAACTCTAGTGGGAGACTATACAAATTCAGATCTTTCCATTTTAACAAAATTTTATTGTAAGCCAGTTTTTTTCAGTTGTAGCATCTGGGTATATATTTTGAATGAGAAACATGCTACGGTACACATTTGGAGATAGGGCATCCATAAATAGACTTAGAAGTTGGTGGGGGCATGGGCGGCAAGATGGCCAACTGGCAGCACTAACGTGCTACCGGCCCTTACATATCTGCAGCATCCTGGCATCCCGGGGGCCCTGCGAAGCCCTTGACCCCCATTCTGGCAAGGAGCAACACATGGGGTGGCCTCCTTTGCACCATCTGCCTGCCCTCTGTTCAGCAGTCTCGTTGCTTTGTGAAAAGAGCATCCTCACACGACGAGGGCGAGGACGGCCTGATAGAGCAACAAGGCCTCCAACCAGATGAGGTAAGGAGCTTCGATGGGAGCGACTTCCTTCAGTTCAGAATATCGGCTGTGCGCTGCCAAGAACAGACCGTTTACTGCCTGGGCCATGGAGGGCTGGAGGCCAATGAGAGGAGGTCAGTGTCCTGGTGCAGAGTGCAGAGCAGGTCTCGTTGGGATCGGCAACCATGGCTGAGGTGGATCGGGCAGGCTGAAAGGTGCTGCTAGGAGCAGAGCTTGCCTCCCCCTGAGCAGAGGTGGAGCCCGGACGACCGGCTGCGCTGCAGTGGGTTGCCGGCCGGCAGTGGGAGATCAATGACCCCACCCTGAGTGATGGCTGAAACTGCTTAGAGGAGCATGATGTCAGAAAGCCTTCCAGTGAATGATTGGGCTTCCAGCTCACTGATTGAGCTGTATTGGAGATACAGGGGGGGTTCACCCGGCAATAGCACTCGGTCCCCCTCGCCCAAGCCAATGGAGGCTTCCAGTGCTGCCATAAGCAACCACTTAAAAACGCCTGTAAATCAGCAGCCTCCCCCCAGTGGGAACACAGAGACTAGCCGGTATGTGTGGTGATGGGGGGGGCTCCACAGTTACTCCCATGCCCCATTGCAGATAACATTATAACTAAATGAACCGCCACTGGGCCTATTAGATGTCAGAGGGCCCTACCCCCATAATTGATTGAAGCATTTTTTCTGAGCAAGCCAGAGGGAGAGAGCCCACCGAGCGCCCGAAATCACTACAGAGCACAGAACGGAGACAGTGCCACTGTGGCCCTTTCCCCCTCCAAGTGAGACTATTGTGCAGAGTTGGGCACCCAGCGTGATCCTGAAGCACCTGGCGTTCTTTTCATTGGACATTACCAGAGATCCCCATTTTCTTGCCCAACTACACCAAGACAGAGGCCTAAAGGAGTATGGCCCTAATCACCCCAGATAGCTGCTGGTGGGGTAATGCTCTGTCCCTCTCTCTTCAGGAGTCCTACGAGGCGAGGACTGCACCATCCGTGCTCCCCACCCTGGTGAGGATTGCTGATAGAATTACAAATGGCCAGAGTGGGGAACGTGGACAGCTAATGCACCGTGAGAAGAGTAACTCCACCGCCACGCAGAGAACGGCCTAAGAGTGGGACTTAGTGGACGGCAGTACTAGAGAGAGCCCAGCGCTATCACTGAAGAGGAGACACAGATGACTATATATGACAACTAGGTCCCAGTGGTTGATTGCTTGGCTCTTAATTTGCAGTGCACTATAGGCAAGAATCGAGCACACAGGGGTACACAACAAATGAAGATTGATCAGTACACAGCCCCAAAGCAGTCAGAGGCCTGCCGGAAGATTTCAGCGAATAAGCCCCGAGACCCACACGGAAACAACAGCGACCCAGATCCTAGCGACCATTGAGGCATACAGCGCTGTGGTGCAGGCAAAAGATTGAGGTAATTGCGCTGGACATTGCCCTGCTGATAACTGACCTATGCAAGGTGGCAGAGAGGTCGGTGATGTAGAGAAAAATAGGATACATTATATCCAAATACACACAGGGAGGAGGCCTGCAACTCCCATGCAAAGGTTTCAAGTTAGAAGTAGTGTTAGGCCCCAGGCCGCCGCAACAAATAATTAAAAAATGCCATGCCACAAAAGACAACGTGTTTAGCTAAATTAACTAGGTCACACAATTCGTTGAAATGTCAGGAAGTAGCCTGCAGGGTTAGGAAATAGCTTGCGGTTAGCAAATTGAGATTCTGCATGAAGCCTAGATCACATCTTCCTTCAGACTCAGGAAACCAGTAGCACTTTAAGCGTAGAAACTGCAAAAATAGGTTACCACAAGTTCCATTTGCTAGAGAGACTGGCCAAAATGCACCAATCACATAAGAGCCTCGTTCACTGAAGGTCTGCGATTTCTTACATCATTAAGGTTCAACAAGCACATAGGAAGAAATACCAGGTGCACATCCTGCCTTAGTACGTACTGACGCACATTTGTACGCTTCTGCCGAGATCACACCTACAAATCAGATATCTGGTCACTACACTCTGCAGAAGCCACAGTTTCGCACCTAACCGGCTAGATAGCTTAATAGAAGAAACCACATACAAAAGTCAGATAAGCTTGGCCAATCAGCGTTGAGCAGGACATAACCATGCGCTGTGCAGTTAAATAAAGATATCTTTGTTCCACTTAGAACCTGAGATCCGAAACCCAGAAGGGGGTTTCCACACTCATCAGGTGAGGCTAGGCCCACCTACATGCGCTTCTGTTTTAGAGAAATTGCTGCATCTACTGATGCTATCTTGTAGATCCTGTTTGAACATTGCTTACGTCAATGGTCAACTTGTGACCTTTTCCTTTGTGGTGAGGAAGAATAAATAGAGCTGATTCTGAGCTAAAAAGACATCAAGTTGCATCTCACCAGAGGTCAACTGATCTCTTCTGTAGTGACTGATACTCACTGCAGTATTGTAGTAAACCCATATTGTATTGTCAACTGCTCTTCTTGGTGTTTGTTCATTAGATTTTCCTTTAACATATTGGCGAGCTAGCCAGGACTTCCACTTCTTCTTGCCTGCTGCTATATGTTTAAATACCTCCTGTCCTTTTGGAATGATTTGCGCAAGTCTTCTCATTTTTATGGGACGGGTAGGACTTGGGAGTTGGCATTATTAAAAGGTGAGAACAGTGCGAATGTCGTCCCTTTTACTTTAAAGATAGCATGTTGACAGTAGAATATGTGAGATGTATTATTTTGTTATTATTCATATGTGCATGATTGTGTATTGACACAATAATAAGGACTAGAGTTCTGGTGGTAAGTCCGGAAGGTACTAGGGGACCTGACTAATGGTAGTCAGAAGTGGTCAGGAGTAGAGTAGGACTTGAGGTTGGACAGCCAGCATATGTTCTGAAAGGCAGAACACTCAAGTCATCCTAAACCTTAAGTACGGAAGTCACAGTTTGTAGTTACAGACAGTGAAAGTTATCCTCCTTGTGAGTCCGGGAGAAGTGACCAGTAGAAGTAGTATTTTGCCCTAGTAGGTAGTTTTAGAGAAGATTAGTAGTTTTATAGTATATTAGTATGTCTATGTAAATGTGAATAGCAGTATGGCCACAGATTAATGTCATGTTTTAGTTTTATGCTGGTCATGTTATGTAGTTAGGATTTCCTACTTTGTGAGAAGCATTGTAGAATTTGAGAAAAGGATTTTATTTAGACAAATGTCTCAAGGGTACATAGGTAGTCAATCACAACAGGTCCCTGAATTAATTGTCCATCTTTATAACAGTAAGGTTGTAGGTTTTTCTAATGACACTGACCCCAGTAGACTTTTGATTAAGGCTGCAGATGAAATAAGAACCACGATGGATAACGGAAGACAGGCTGTCTTGATTTTGCTGGACTTATCGGCGGCTTTCGATACGGTCGATCACTCTATTCTGATCGGCCGTGTCGAGGCCATCGGTATTAAACACAAAGCCAGAGATCTTATCACATCTTTCCTGGCTGACCGCAAGCAGGCAGTTAAGTTAGGTACTTTCACCACCCCTACTTTTAGCCATCCTTGTGGAGTTCCACAGGGTTCCTCGCTAAGTCCGACCCTTTTCAATATCTATGTTTTGGACTTAGCGAGGGTAATAAAAGCTTATAACATCAACCTAACAACATATGCCGACGATACCCAGTTGGTATTATCCATACATAAAAACGGTTCCAAGATAGCAGCAAACTTCAAAGATGGCATGAGGGCTATCAGCAGTTGGATGGCTTCCAACTGTCTAAAACTTAACTCATCAAAGACGGACGTTATGCTTTTTGGTAAGATTCAGCCTCTGTGGTCTCCCTTATGGTGGCCGGAGGAAATGGGGACTCCACCTCAACCAGTCAGTAAAGTCAGAAACCTGGGAGTAATATTTGATGATAAGCTTCTTTTCCATCATCATGTGAACACTGTAGTATCATCATCATTTAACATCTTAAGGAAAATAAAGAAACTTCTCCCATATCTTCCTACAACTACAGGAAAAACACTAATTTCAACATTGGTGTTTTCACGCACTGACTACTGCAATGCCCTCTTCCTCAATGCACAAAAAAGGTCATCTCTAAACTTCAAATGATACAAAATGCCTCAGCTAGAGTTTTATTGGGCATTCCAAAATTTAGCTCTGTCTCTAGACATCTGGACCAACTGCATTGGCTTCCGGTCAGAAGTCGCACGAAATTCAAGGCCCTTTGTATTGTCTACAAGGCAATAAATAACATGGGACCTAAATTTCTTAGGAGTTCACTTAAGCCTTTATCAACCTCCAGAAAGCTTCGTTCCAATACTGCCCATCTGCTTCATATGCCCAGAACAAGGAAAGTTAACTGGGGAGACAGATGTTTTACCATCGCAGCTGCAAAACTATGGAACTCCCTTCCTTTTAATATAAAATCCAGTCCAACGCTGATTATCTTCAGAAAGCAGCTAAAGACATGGCTGTTTTCTCAACGATATGATTATCCATAAATCACTCTGAAACTGCCTCAGAGATCTACTTCACTGGTATCTGATATAGTTCCCAGCGCCGAGACACCTATGGGTAATTGCAGCGCTTTAAAAATCACATAAATAAATAAATAAATAAATAAATACCAATACCACCTAATAATCCCTTAATGGGAGAAATCCTTGCACGCCTAGGAATTGACTCTACATCACCTTTTAGGTCTAAGGACAACATATATTGATGTAATAACATTAGATACTTTTGAAGATTAGATAAGTGTCCCAAAGTATTAATTGGAAACTTTTTAGAACATTGTACAGGGAAATAGATGAATATCTTGAGGGTATACAGACAGTCATTATTTGAGAATATTCTCTTATGGCAGGATTCAGCAGATTAAAACTGCCTTATCGAAGTATCTCATTTTTGAAGACTGCAATCACCTTTTCACATAAATATAAAAGTAAAATAAAATATCTGTCTCACTTATCTAAATGTATAGAGAGTCTAAGAAGTTAGGTTCCCAGCCAAAAGAAACAGGATCATTTAGAAGAATGTATGAGAATAAGTAAGTTGAAAGGGAAGAAGAGCTATTTGTATTAATGGAAAAGTATCCAAGGAGTAGGAGATGGGTGGATCTCCAGGATAATAAGAAATAAATGGAAGGATATGATCATATGAAAGAATGCAGGAACTTAGGAATATAAAAAAGTGTTAATAAATACAGGTATTAACTCAACAGGCCTACCTACCTGTCAGAGGCAGGGTGGGTTTGTAAATTGGGGAAAGAGAGGTGGATGATGTATTAATGGAATAGATATTGATGCATTATCGAGTGTAACCTCTATATTCAAACATAAAGACAAGGTCCTCCAAAGTGCCATGGGGTTCCTTGTAGAACGCCTGGTTGAGGTATACCCTGAAAACAGAGACCAGATAGGAAACAATTGTACAGAATGGCACAAGGCTACCAAATACCACACATACCCATGGACTCAGGAGTCTGCCAGTCCTCACACTCAAAAGAGATCCAGGGGCAGACCTAAGGGCAGTACAAAGAAAAGTCAGAAGCCTGCCAGATCTCCGACTCAGAAGAGACTCAGAAGTAGACCCAAGGGCATTATAAAGAAAAGCCACTCCCAGAAACGTAGTAGATGCACAAACCCAGAAGAGGCCAAGAGGGAGACCTAAAAAATGGCCAAAGCCAGAGGGTCCTAATGATAACAAAGTCAAAGAGGGGACATTGAGAGAAAACCAATGTCTCCTCAATTTACTCACATCAAGGTAGTTAAGTGTCATAAAGACAACACAGGTGCTTTCTTCCCATTTCAGATACAGGCGTTGATATTCATGACTGGGCTACATAGACTCCAGATGAGTGTAGCCAAGCACAAGAAGGCCCCATTCCAGGCAATGTTGTATATTTTGTAGATGGGTTTCCAC
Organism: Triturus cristatus; assembly: GCF_964204655.1. Lineage (NCBI taxonomy): Eukaryota > Metazoa > Chordata > Amphibia > Caudata > Salamandridae > Triturus > Triturus cristatus. The sequence continues at coordinate 200,844,289 of NC_140587.1, read as the reverse complement.
AGTAGATTAGGACACAGGGTTGAGACACACAGGTGCAGTAGTGGTCAAAGCCATGCAGCATGACTTTTCAGATATTTTACTGATACCAGACCAGATAACGTTGCCACCTCATTTTTTAACTCAGGTTGCTGAACTAGTAGTTTTAGTGCCAGCGCTTAAACAAGGGGAAGGGGAAGCAATAACCATATATGTTGATTAAGCCTATGTCACCACAGCAGTGCAATATAGTTTTGCTAGCTAGTAAAACATCGCCACCGTCAGGCTTATTGGATGCATACAGACAGGAACATATTTCCTATATAGACAGATATCCAAGCATTGCTTCTTATAGCCCTAAACCAGCTACATTTCCCTTGGCACACTGCTAGAGACAACATGTCTCTCCAAATACCACAGGGTTGGTTCGTTTGCAACTTACATTAGATGACCACAATGTATGAATACACCAATATTGTGTGCCAGCAGGGTTCATTAAACCTCACCTTCAAAGTAATAGTTTCCACAATACTTCGACATGAAGGGCCCTCCACTGGGATCAGAGCCAACTCTAGGGCGGTGCGACTGATGCCACCATACCGGATTCTGACTGCGGGGAGCGGGGTGGGGGTGCCTGTTAAAAGTATATTACGCTTTTAAAAGTGCTTTCTAGCATTTCTTGCTTCCAGCAAATTCCAAACTGGATACAATGTAAATTGGTCAGTGGGTTACTGTTTTTGTTCTAGAAGATACTTTTGTTACTTACAGTTTTATATGTTAAACTCATAATATATAGCAGTGACCTATTGACTGTCATCAAAGAGCTGTAGAGATACTGCAAGGTATAGATTAGAGCAACATACTTTTTGTTTAGTCTTTTATTTTTTTAATCTTGCAAAAAGTAGAGATACATTCTTATTAATAAAGAGAACTCCCAACCATGAATGTGTGCTTCTTCTGATCAAGCACTCTTAAACTATTCTGCCTATCAGTATGAATGATATGTAACTCTTAAACCTTGTTGTTCTCTTTTGTATGAAACATTTCTTATACATTGATTTATGCATTTGGGTCTGATTGTCTCTATGAAATGTAGGTGTGGTGTGGAGTGTTTTGACACTCTACCTAGTATAAGTGGTGCTTCAGAACTAATTAAATGCATCTGAGAGAGAGTGTTTCTGTAGACTTAAGGGGCACTGTTATAGGTTGGTAGTGAGGGAATCAGTGGCAGAGGTGGTCAATGGGGAACGCCAACCAACATTTTGCACCGGGCACCACTAGTGATGAAGTAGGAACTCATGTCTAGTGTGATGACAAGTTTGCTGCTAATTTTCTGGTCCGTGAGGTAATGCTCCAGTGGGGCATTCCTAAGGGAGATCAGATACGATATTGGCACTCACATCTCTGTCAATAATATCTTCTCCCACCTTACCATTTTGTTAGGAATGGTACACAAAGTCTTGTTAGCTTACCACTCCCAAAGTAACAACATCCTGGTGTGCTTCAATGAACTCTTAAAAAACAAAATAAGTAAACTCTGTAACATTTGAAAATAAATGGTTGTATTGTCTCCCACTAGCAATGTTCACCTCAAGAAACACCCCAGGGTTAGACCACTATTTGACCCCACATCAGACAGTGACAGAGAGAAGGATGAACACCGTTGTGCCACTCACTAGACATAGCTGGCAGACTGAGAGTCCACATGAAATAGTACAAACTGAAATGTCTGTTTATTTGCCTCACCTAACACAAGTGTCAAAGTTCATTTTTAAACAGGGTACACTGTAGCTGCCATGTATATCAACGCCCCTCCAGATGACGCCCCTCTAGTGCATGACCAACAGACACCCTTGCCATTGGGAACTCCAATTTGCATCAGGAACTTTTTCACCAGTAAAGAGATTCTGACAGCACAGTTACTGTAGTGCAAATTCTGCAGCTAAAAGCAATGAATTTCTTTCTCACTCCAACATCCGCCTGGCCCTAGCTGTGACATCCATCCCTTTGGACATCGAGCAGGAAAAAGAGTGGGGAGAACAGGAGAAGCAACTGGAGTAAAGTCTCCCTCCACCGCTTCAACAAGAGACACTTATTTAAAGTTATGTGCTTGAGTTTTATTTTTTCTTCTTGGTGCGCTAATACTGATGCTTTTTAGCCCTTGTCTATTTCTATTTTTTCTATTTATTTCATCTTATAACAACTATTATAGGCATGCACAAAACATCTGATTATGATACTGACGATCAACTTCTCCACAGGTGATTCGAGCGCGTTTGCAGCCAATGCTCTCATATGGGAGTAAACTAATGCAAGGGAAAGATGCAATAGTTTTAGACAAAATAATTGGTAAGTCATATAGAGCAATCTTTCACTTACCTAACTATGTGTCACCTGTGCAAATACGCCTGGAATTTGGTGTTCTGAAGCAAATCATGGAAAAAAGGGGTGCTTATATAAAAAGCTGGCATAAGATCAGAGGCGCTGAGCAGGGATCCCTAAATGCTCATCTATGGTTTGAACTGTCACATCAAGTGAAACCACCCGCCAGAGAGTACCTGGTCAAATCACTTGAAAGGCTTGAATTGACCAGCCTCTGGGAATCCTCCATAGATCACAAGAGCTTCAAAAAGGTCGTAACTAAAGTAACAAAATTAATTTCCACAATAGAAGACAAGGAAACCTTGGCCAAGCGGGCTCACAGATGGACAGTACTTAATGACTATGCAGCTCTTACGCCACAACTATTCTAAAAACGGGAGTTAAACAAAAGATAAAAAAATATTTTTTAAAGTTGCCCTTTGGCATTATACCAATTCTACCTCACTTGCCGCCATGGAAAAGGAGACCAGATGAACAGTCCTGCCGACTTTGTGGATCAGGAAAAGAGGACCTAATACATATTATTTGCACCTGATCAAGCCTGTTAGCCATAAGACGTGCCTTGCTTTGACCATCATTGAATCAGAAGGGCATTAGGACCGGCAGGCAGGCAGTAAAATTATGTTTTAATCCAGAAGAATTCCAACTAAACTGCTGATTTACAAACTATTTTGATAAAGAGGCAGAAAGACTTAAGCTGAAGTCACAAGCAACAATAGCATAGAAGGCAGCTGGTCTACTTTTACTGAGCACTTCAACAGTCAACCTACATACCCCCTCTTACATCCAACTCATGTTTGCATTTTTGAAGCACAAGCACATTATCCACGCTCTTACACACGTCAAAAGGCTCGAACAGACACCCTGAAGCATTGGCACTTTGTCCATATTTATATCAACCTCAAAAGGGCGGAATAGACAATACGATACAACCTCTATATAAAGCATAACAGCTTGAAAGACTGGATTTTAAATGTTAAAGCATAAATTGAGATAATGGTTTTAACCTTCACTTTTTTTAAAGTACTTTTATTGCCTCAATGGTCTTTTTTCTTCTAAAATTGTAAGTTTTAATTAACTGTACAATAAAATTACTTACTTAACTTCTCCACACTGCTTTGTTTGAAGATATGTGGTACCAGGTACCAGCACATCCACATTTGACACCAGTTGTTATGTATGCTCCCTCATCCCCCATGTTGCTGCAGTAGATACATTGCATCACCCTAAAGCGGTATTCCCAAGCCTTTACTGTATTTTGCACCTTTTTCATGTAGAATAAAAGCACAGCTGCAACTAACACATCTTAGCCCCATTACTGCGCAAGTTAAAACAACTAGATGTGATACCATCACTGACGAACTACAGACCTTGACAAGTAGACTGGAGAAAATATATCAGATATCAAGAATGAAGAACACAGGTCATAAGAGAGATTGGCCAAAGTGGAAAAAAGGGATATTAGACTAGGGTATTTTTGGAGCAACTCAACCATCATCTGAATGTAGTAATTATTTGGCTGAACCTCTAACCCTGATTGCGCCGGTAGGCTCGTACTCAATGTCACAGGATCAGTATTTGCCCACAAATGACATACAGGAGCCAAGTTCACACATAGAGCTGTATCATTGTAGAATGGCACAGAGACAAACAGCCCTTTAAGATTTGGTAACATAATAGGACAATTTCAGCCAATATGGGAAGCAAACATACAGGGATAGGCAAGTACAGGAACTAACACACACCGTAGACCAGCAATGAAATTAACACCGTTTTCACTTTGTTTCAGAGGAAATAGAACAGTAAAGGTGTGAAGTCATCTCAACTGGAACACCACTGTGGATGATGCTGACATGCAGGGCGCACTGCCAGCCTGATGGACCACTTTTGTCAGTATGGGACCCGGTTCCACATGCACCTGACCCGGAATTGGAATTGCCTCTGTGACTGTACACATACACTCTCCCTGATGACACCAGCAGTGGACTTCTCTGATTTGTATGACCATCCCATGCACTGTTTAAGAGACTTTGTTTCACCATCAGGGGAAGAAAAGAGCTTCAGAATACGATGGCATTGTGGTTTGGGAAAACAGTCCCACAGGAACAAAGACTATTTAATGACACATGTGGTCATAAGTAGCATGGTGGCAGTCACTAGGGGTTGCCAGTGGACGGTTGACCCGGGGGGAAGCGGAGAATGTCTGGCTAGGCCCAGATGTGGTTTGCAAGCCCCCTGTGAGCTCCCACACTTGATTTTGAAGCAGAACCAGAATTAAAGGTGATAACAACAGCCATGCCGGGGCTATGTGCAAGAGGTCAATAGGACATTGGCTGAGGCCATTCAGACATTGCATGATCTACACAAGAAGATGGTTCAAGAGGGGGGTGCGCTGGATGAGTGGTTCGAGGGCTGGTTCGAATGAGTGCCGTTTGGATGTCGGGGTGTTCAAGGCCTTGCTGCCTCTAATTGGTGTGATGCTTTTCATGTGCCTTATATTTCAGGTGATACTAGCATGTTTCAAAAGGATGACAGCTAGTGTAGGAGTAGCATTTCTGGTTTAGAAAAGTACCACAGATACCTTAGAACAAAGTGTTATATATGGGAGATTCCCTTTGAAGATGGAACGTTAGGAGAAGAGGTAGTTGAAAAATGAACTAGAGGGGAGAATGATGTAAGGAAAAATAGGATGCATTATATCCAAACACACACAGAGCTGAGGCCTGCAACTCCCATGCAAAGGTTTCAAGATAGAAGCAGTTCTAGGCCCCAGGCCTCTGCAAGAAATAGTTAAAAAATACCATGGCACAAAAGACAATGTGTTTTGCTGAATTATCCACATTACAAAGTTTGTTGAAATGTCAGGAAGTAGCCTGCAAGGTCAGGAAGTACCTTACGGTTAGCAAGTTGAGCTTCTGTATGAAGCCTAGATCATATCTGGGGGCGTGGCCAAGCCGGCGACTAAGATGGCCGCCTGGCTCTGAAGCTCCGATGGGCACTCCAGCTCAGCAACGTATTCCCTGGACCTAATCCGGAATAATGCCACGAGACGTGTAGCGCCGAAGAGTTGAACGCATCCTGGCCCAGTTGGTCTGAAAACGGGACGGAGAGGTGCCCCTGAACTCGAAGATACAGCACCGTGAGGTGCCCGGGGGTGCGGCCTACAACGAAGTGAACTACGCCATCGGCGTACTCGCGGGCCTCTGCTAGCTGGGACACGGCGGACCGAGGTGAGCGGGCCCGGGCCCGAGACTGCAGCGATCGGCCTCTGTATGTGAGACAGCTGCACATTGCCCCCCCAGCCCCGTAGTGCTTGGGACAAGGCTTCCTCAAACATAGCCTGCTCGCACCTCTCCCACTCCAGGGCGCAGACAGGGACAGGGCCCGCCTGCTGGTTCCATCGGTGCCCAGCTGGACGAGTCGAGGCGCGAGACAGGGGGGGAAGGCCTGATGAGGACCTGCTGCCCACTTTGCTTGGCACTCCTGCAGGGAGAGACTGCACCCACCCGTCTATTCACCCACAGCCTCTGTGAGGCAGCGGTCTCTTCCCATTACCCCCAGGTCCCTCTAGTCCTCGTCCCCTTCATAACTAATGAGATAGTTCCATCTCGCACACAGAAAAAAGAATGAAGGAATGCTGGACCTACCCCTCCCCCTCCCTCTGGGAGTACATAAGCGTACAGGTCCCAGAATTCCTCCTGTTCTTTTTTCTGTATCTGCCTGCGGAGGGAGAATGTTGCAGGAGCAAGGACGCTCCTGTCTATGCTGGTGTACTCATGTGGATGCTGCTGGGCGAGTATCCTCGTGTCTTCCGGTTCCTCACCCTCCCTGCCAGGCTTGGGGGTGTGGTACGGGCCCCGTTGCTGCTTGGAGTTGCTGGGGTCTTCTGGCCGCCCCTCCTGGTTTGCCGGGCTTTGCCGGGGGGAGCGGCGTTTTTCGGCTGGCGGAAGGCGGGTTGCTGTGGTTCCGCCTTCTGGGTCGTGTTGCCTGTCTTCTGGGATCGGAGGTGCGGCGGAAGTCAGGCGTTCCGAGGCAGGCTCCTTCACATTAGAGGATTTAGGTGAGTACCACATAGCGGCTGTGGCTCATCTCTCCTGCCTGTGTGTTGCTTTCTGTAATTTTGGGGGTGCTGGTGCTTTCCTCGTTTCTTTGGCTGATCCTGGTGGGCTCTTGGTTTCCTTGTTGGCTGGGTTGCTGAGGCACATTCGACATGGGGAAGCATGCGTGGAAGAGCCGCCATAGGGAGCGCTCCTCTTCCTCTGATTCATCCTTCTCCTGCCAGGTCTTGGCATCGCAGGGAGTGCGGTGATGCCAGGCTTAAGCGTCTCATCAGGGAGACTCTTTGCGAAATGGGAGGTGATGGTGCTCGGTCTAAAGGCACAGGTCCGGTGTCTTCTGGATCTTCTGATGGTGAGGCTGAGTGGTTGGGAGACTCTGAACACAAAGGCAAATACTTTGACAAGGACATGTTGTTGGGCTGCAGAAGCATGTCAAGTCTAACATGGGGTTTCCGGATGATGAGGCTCCGAGTACGTCTGGTGGTCCCTTGTTACGCCAGTTTCAGAGCTCTGCCACTGTGGATGTGCCCATTAAACCTTTCATTAAGGATGTCCTGCAGCGAGAGTGGGTGGATCCTGATCGGATCTTGCTTCCTCGTTTTATGGCAAAACTTTACCCCTTGCAGGATATGGCTGCGGAATTGCCGGACTCCATCCCTATTGATTCCTTTGTGGCCATTCTGGTGGGTGGCACTTCCTTGTCGGAGGATGCGGTGATGCAGTATCCTGTTGATAAGAAGGTTGATTCCTCCCTCAAGAAGGTGTATTCTGGTTCTCATTTGGCGTTGAGGGCTGGCATTTATGGGACTTATGTTTCGTAGTCCTTGCTTTCGGATCTCAAGTCCCTGTACCAGTCGATGGATGATGCTACTGACTGTTCCAGTCTTCTGGAGCATGTTGAGAGACAAGTGGAGTTCCTCTTGAATGTGTCCTTCGATGTAGTGCGGGCCTCTGCCCTTTCCAGTGGGGCTTGTGTGGCTGCTCGTTGCAATCTTGTCTTGCGGGACTGGAAGACGGACTCTGCCCAGAAGGCTTGCGCTTTACGTCTGCCTTTCAAAGGGACAATGATGTTTGGGGATGAGTTGGAGGATAAATTGCATAAATTGTTTAAGGAGAAGAAGCATTCTTCTTCTTTTAAGCAGGCCTCTGCTGTTTCTGTTTCCTCTAGGCCTAAATCCTTTTTCTGTCCTCTCGTAAACAGTTTTCTGGGGGTTGGGGGAGGTTTTCTTCCAGGCGTGGCCGGGATAGAAAGGCTAAGTCCCCCCTCCCAAGCCGCGTTCCTGACTATATGGCTGGGCATCCCGGATCATTGGTAGGAAGTGGGCTGCGCTTCTTCCTGCTGGCCTGGGTGCGGTCTTGTGCAGACGCTTGGGTGTTGGACATCATTCGCATGGGTCATGTCAAAGGAGGTTTGGTCCTCCTTTTCTCGACCTCTTTGCTTCCCGGCTCAATGCTCAGCTGCCCTGATTCTTCTCCCGGGGTCCTCAGGAGGGTTGCTGGGGAGTGGATGCCCTGACCATTTTCTGGCTGTCCAGGCTTCTCTATGCTTTCCCTCCTCTGGTGCAGATTCCCCGGTTTTTGGCCCGCCTGTGTCGGGAGGATCGAGTGGTGGTAGTTGTGGTTCTGTTTTGGCCTCAGAGGTCTTGGCTTCTGATGCTGCGGTTGTTGGCTGGGTAGGGTCCCTGGTTTCTTCCTCTGTCTACTTCCCCCCTGTGGTCTGCTCCGTCGCTGTCTCTTCTGAAGTTGCGTCAGTCGGTGTGGAAGTTGAGAGGCAGGGTTGGCGTCGGAGGGGTTTCCCAGAGCATTTAGCTGTGGCTCTTCAGGGGTCCCATCGCCCGTCTACCATCAAGTCTTATGACCATCATTGGGGTAATTTTCATCGTTGGTGTTTGGCTCTGGATTTGTCCCCTTTGGTGTGTCCTTCGCAGGTGGTGCTGCAATTCTTTTGGGAGGGTTTTGAGAAGGGTTTGGCTGTTTCCACTTTACGGGCTCAGTGTGCTGCTGTTCGGGCTTTCCGTTCCTCTTGGCGGAATTTCTCTGATGTCGAGGATCTGGTTTCGCGTCTTCTTCGGAGTTTTTCTCTGTCTCGTCCGGTGGTGCGCCCTTCCTTTCCTTTGTGGGATCTGCCTTTGGTTCTTCGGGCTCTGGTGTCCCCTCTGTTTGAGCCTCTGTCAGAGGTGAATGCAAAGTTTGTGACTCTCAAGGTGGTCTTTCTTGTGGCTATCACTTCTGCCCGTCGCCTCGGGGAATTGGGGGCCTTGATGGCCCGGGAACCTTTTTTGTCCTTTTCCGAGGATGGTGTGTTTCTCCGTTTGGATTCTGCTTTTGTTCCGAAGGTTTCCTCCCAGTTTAATCATTCTCAGGAGTTGGTGTTGCCTGCCTTGGGGTCTGATCTGGACTCTCCGGGGGATCCTCTGTGGTCTTTGTTAGATGTGTGCAGAGCGTTGCGTGTCTACTTGGAGCTCACTGCGGGTATTCGGAAGTCTGACTCACTTTTTGTTTCTTTTGGTGTTTCTTCTCGTGGGGGTAAGGCTTCTTCTGCCTCCATTGGTCGCTGGCTGCAGCAGGTCATTGCTTTGGCTTACTCTCTTTCTGGGTCTCCTCCTCCTGCAGGGGTTCAGGGGAGGTCTACCCGTGGGATGGTTGCTTCCTGGGCTGAGGTTGGTGGTGTTCCCCTTTCTGAGGTCTGTCGGGTGGCCACTTGGGCGTCCTCTAATACATTTATTCAGCATTATCGCCTTCAGAATATGTTGGGGGATTATGTTAATTTTGGTTTGGGTGTGCTCCTGAATTTCTTGTGTCTACTGTTCAATAAATCCCTGACCTTTTTGCATTTGTGTTGGTTCTGGTGGTTTATTGTTGATGGATGCCGGTTTCTGCTTGGGTATTCTCATTAGTTATGAAGGGGACGAGGACTAGAGGGACCTGGGGGTAATGTCCTATTACTTACCGGTAATCTTTATTACTCTGGGTCCCGTTGTCCTCGTCCCCTTCATGGCTTCCCTCCCTCCCTCCCTGGCTTGCCGGCCTTCATCTGGGGTTGGTATTGTCAGGAGGAATGCTGGGACCTGTACGCTTATGTACTCCCAGAGGGAGGGGGAGGGGTAGGTCCAGCATTCCTTCGTTCTTTTTTCTGTGTGCGAGATGGGACTATCTCATTAGTTATGACGGGGACGAGGACAATGGGACCCGGAGTAATGAAGATTACCGGTAAGTAATAGGAGATCACCTTCGGCACAAGTACTGCACGTGTACAGCAGCGGGGGCCGGGGCCTGCATCCCGGGGGCATATTCTCTGCCTACCTACTGCCCCCCTGAAGTATATACAGGCGCTGGGCCGAAAACAACACACTTCGCTGCGGGACCCCCTGCTCCCAGCAAACAAGTCGTAGGCTGCAACAGCGATCACAGACGACTCACCAAACAGATACACAAACTGTAAGCCTTGTATGCTCGCACTTTCTCGGTCCCTGGTACATCAAGTGATTCTCGGCACTGCAGGAAGATCGTCACAGTTAGACTGGTGCAAGCTTGCCCAGACTTCATCACTGTATCACTACGCTGATCTCTGGTTCTTCCCACCTTCACACATTAACACCTGCATCTCCACCGGATTGCCTGTGATCACAGATCCTTCCATTCTAGCCCTCCATTCTTGCATTGTTTCCTTTGCTGCATGTTGGTGCCATAGTGGTCGTGCGCAGAGACCAAGTAGCACTGTCTGGAGGGCTGCTATTACATTTGGTTATCTGTCCTGCTTTTCCGTGGCATTGGCCACAAAGACCCCAAGCAAAAAACACTACCATTTGAAAAACTAGTTGACAGGACTCCGTTAGATAGCTCCTACATGGCAAAAAATGTGCAAAGCATTGACCACACAGACTCCTCAGTGTCTGCCTCTCTGCTTCAAAGCACTGGAGAGTCGGTTTGATTTGCTTGACAAAAATATCTCCAGCTTGGGGGCCAAGATACAGGTGCACGACAGGAGACTTGTTATAGCAGAGGTTTCCATCTCTGACATTGAGGATGGGACTGCCCAATCCATTAAAAGACTGGAGCATGTAAAGCGTATACTCAAAAAACATGAGGACCTCGAAGCGCGCAGTGCACGCCACAACATACACATCCTTGAGGATCTGGAGACACCCACCACTGGCCGCATGGACCTTTTTGTCGAGACTCTGTTATTTGATCTGTTTGGCAAAGAATCATTCACCTCTGGCTTTGTGGTGGAGAGAACGCACAGATCGTTGGGGCCTCGGCCTAATCCTGGTCTCCCTCCCAGACCCATCATTGCGCGCATTATGAACTTTCGGGACCGTGATTCGGCCCTGAGGCTTGCTAGGGAGCGTGGTGATATTGGTTGGCAGGGCTCTAAATTGTCATTCTACCCAGACTTTACTGCCATGGTGCAGGATGCCCGTCATAAGTACAATGGGGTCAAGGCCACTCTTCGGAACTTGGGTTTAAGATACGGTATGCTGTACCCCGCCAGACTGAAAGTTGATGTGGGAGGCAGGGCTCGCATTTTTGACACTCCTACTGAGGCCCAGGAATTCTGTCAGGTTGCTACACAGAGTAACAATCAGACTGCGGGGGTCAGAGGGAGGCCTTCTCCCTCACATAGTGGCTCAGACGTCAGCGCAGACCTCTTCTCCGGCTCTGGCACTAGTTAACATTTTACAAGGCTCACGTTTCGCTGCTGAAATACAGTACTAGAAATACGTTATCCATCCTGTTATATTGTTTTAAATAGCTGGTTGATAGCCTTTGCATTGCCACCCCCATGGTGTATCCTTTGGATTTGTTTTTGCTTGCCCTGGGGTACCGTTTATGGGGATCGTCATGTAAGCACAAAGTCGATTGGTACTTCATGTTCAGCTTTTCTTTTTGGATTGGCTCTACTCCGTTTGGGGTGTGGCTTAGTGGGGTGTGGGGAAGCTTATGATTTCATATGCGTTTATTGTTGTTTGCAGAGAAGTTCACTGTCGCAAGCCCTTTCTTATTGTCGCTCTCTCACTATGACAAGTATGACACGCACAATATGTACTTTCTGATCGCAACAATGTATAGTAATTAAGAAGTGAACGGATTTGCATTTATGTATCCTTTGAACTTAAGCAAACTGAAAAATAAAGTAAAAAAAAAGAAAAAGCCTAGATCATATCTTCCTTCAGACTCAAGAAACCAGTAGCGCTTAAGTGTAGAAACTTCAAAAATAGGTTGCCACAAGTTCCATCTGCTAGAGAGATGGGCCAAAATGCACCAATCACATAAGAGCCTCCTTCCTCTGAAGCTCTGCGGTTTCTTACACCTTTAAGCTTGAACACTTACATAGGAAAAAATACCAGGTGCACATCCTACCTTTGTACATTCTGACGCACATGTGTATGCTTTTGCCGAGATCACACCTACAGGTCAGATTGCTGGTCACTCGCCTTTGCAGAAACCACAGCTTCACACCTAACCGGTTAGATGGCTTAATGGAAGAAATCACATACAAAAGGTCAGATAAGCTTGGCCAATCAGCGCTGAGCAGGACATAACCATGTGCTGTGCAGTTAAATAAAGATATCTCTGCTCCGCTTAGAATCCGAGAACCAAAACTCACAGGGGGTTTTCCACACTCATCAGGTGAGGCTAGGCCCACCTACATGCGCTTCTGTTTTCGAGAAATTGCTACATCTACTGATGCTACCTTGTATGTCCTGTGTGAACATTGCTTACATCAATGGTCAACTTGTGACTTTTTCCTTTGTGGTTTGAAAGAATGAATAGAGCTGATTCTGAGCTAAAAGGAGAGACATCAAGTTGCATCTCACCTGAGATAAACTGATCTCCCCTGTTGTCATTGATCCTCACTGCAGTATTTTAATAAACCCTTATTGTATTGTCAACTTGCTTTTCTTGATGTTTGTTCACTATTTTTTTTTCCTTTAACATCGGTCAAAACAGAACAGCAGCTGTCCAAGATACATGAGGAGGTAGCTGCGCTGAGGGTCCCAGTTGCCGAGTTCCTATCGCAAATGCTAAAGGCTTGTGCAGCAGATGCAGCGGGTCGATCCCGTATATGCAACTTACATTTTGTGGGGTTCCCTGAGTGGTAGAAAATGGCACTGCCGACTGTGAGGCTGTTGCAACTCTTCATGGTGGAGAGGGCACATAGGTTATTACCCTTCCCTCCGCACTCTGGAGTCCATTTATGGACAGTTATTGAAAAGATCCTTAATTACAGGGACCAGGACTTTATTTTTCAGGAAGTGTGTCCCTCCTTTGAGAACCAAACTATATGCATCTTCCTGGACTACAACAGGTCTGGCCAATTACAAAGACAGACCTTTAGCATTGTCAAACAAAAACTGAAAGCAATGGGTCTCACTTTTATGTTGCTTTACCCAGCTAAATGAAAGTGCCACACGAAGACCACTCACACTTGTTTATGACCCGTGAAGACACCTGGGACTGGTTGGAGGTTTGATGTGGAGACCGAATCCCGGCATCAACATTGGGACGTTGCCCCGGAGAAGGAGAACAGTTCCTGCATCGAGGAGGAAAAGAACAGAAAGGCAATGACCTACCTCTGGTGCAAAGGTGGTGGAAGTCAGGATGGCACCCTGGACTTGGAGCAACAGCGTGAGGAGAGTTAGGGAGATGTCTTGGGCATTAGTGGAATCGGTCACCTCTCCTGCATCCTTCAGAGCCAGTTCGGATCTGGTGGAAGATACACAGATCCCAGGGTCAGAAAGTGACTTGGTCTACCGAGAACTATAGCAGGAGGTCTTCTGCCAATGGATGATGGCTGGCAGGTTCGGGTGAGTTGAGAGGATGGACCCTGTGATGGGTGCCCAACCCACAAGGTACTGTTGTTGTAGATAGTACCTCCGCCCCCACTGGGGGGGAACAACATTTGAACTAGAACAAACATTGAGACATGGCTTGAGATATGTGCCATAAACGGGGTGGAGCAGGGCACCCTGGGGCTGCATCACTGATTGGGCCTTGGATACGATTGACTCCTCAACCCCATTGTTCCCCTCCTTTTCACTCTTTTCCTTTTTACCTTGCTTTAGCTGTTATTGATTGGTGCAGGGAAGAGTGTGAAGGGTCTATAGGAATCTGTGAGGGGCTGGACTGTGCACCAGGCTGCCATAGCGTTCACCTAGCTGCAACCTACCCCTTGGATGCCTCTTGTGCTGTTAGCGGGACACAGGGTGGATGCCAGCACACACTGATATAGCACTTGTTTAAGTTATTTTGGGTGGGTGTTGCTACACATGGCTGGAGAGACACTAGTTAGGCTTCAAGGTGTTTACCCAGAGTGGGTGGTGTGTGGTCATTTGTGGGTTTGAATTTATTTAAATGCAGCGGGGAGTTGCTCTTGTTCATGTGAGTGGCAGGCGGGGGGTAAGGTGGGGTGGGATGGGGTAATGGCGGTGGGGGGGTAACAATGTGACTTACAGCTTACAGTAGCCCTAGATTGGAGAATGCATACAATTCCTCATGTGAAAAAATGAGGTGCTTGAACTCCTTTGGTAAAAGGTATAGCACACACTCCTATCTGAGACAGGTGGAAACTCACTTCGCACTACTACAAGAAACACACTTATTAGGATGGTGAAACCCAAACATTGAAGAAGAAATGGAGAGGGCAAGGTTATTCCTCAACGCACTCCACCTATGACAGAGGGGTGTCCATTTGGGTTGCGTCTGGGGTCCGATTTTAGTTGCGCAGGCACACTGGAGATGTTGCTGTTCGCTATGTGCTCCTGCACAGCCTTCTGGATGGTAGGGAGATCTTTGCCTCCTAATGTACATGCACCCAACAATGACAGTGAATTTTGTGGAACACTGGAGACCAACATCCTGCCCAATTTCAGAATGCCCATCATTTGGGCAGGGGATTTCAAGTGTGTCATGGATGGTCAGCTGATCAGGGCCTCCCCCCAGACAGGGTATGAAGTCCTACATGGTTGAGTGCTTATGCGAGACAATGGCCAGGCGGCAGTTTGTAGACATTTGGAGGGACCTACACCCCACAGCTAGGGAATTCTCCTGTTGTATGCTAACTCACTGGGCTTATAGCTGTCAGGACTGCTTCCTACTGAAGAGCGACGGTATGTTGAATGTTCAGGGAGGAGAATACCATCTGCGTTTCTTGTCTGACCATGTCCCCATACTGATAGGATGCGGGTTGAGGGGATGCCGACAGGACATCCTGCAGTGTAAGTTGTGAGCGGAGTCTCTGGGGGGACCCTGAATATAAGGTAGACTTGCAGTTGGCACTGCAGGGCTATTTTTACTCCAACTGGAACTCAATGGGGTCATGGAAAATAGAATGGGGCACACTGAAGGTGGTTGTCAGGGGTGAAAGCCTCACCAAGATCAATGGTACTAGGAAAAAACTGGAGCGTGAGCTACGAGAGGGGGAGAAACTGCTTACTAGATTACAGCAACAGTCGGTGGGATGGGCGACTGGAGACGCAGGACTGATCAAGGCACAAAGGCGGGTGGCGACCACCTGAGGAAGGTTGGATTGTCATGTGCGACAGGATTACAGGCAACGGCTGCACAGGGAGGAAGACAGTTTGGGGTGCATGTTGGCACAGTTTCTCAAATGAGAAAGGCAACCATCATTGATTCTCTCTCTTAAGCGTTGGGGCAGGCAGCAATTAATTCCATACTGTGGGACCACCTGGCAGGAGTATACACGAAGTAGGTGGACAGTGAGGAACATGTAGTGGCAGATTTCTTAAATCAAGTCAAGATTCCCTGTCTAACACAGGCCCAGTCAGAGGAGCTAGCCAAAGACATACAACTAGAGGAACTGCAAAAGGCTCTTAAGGACATGGACCACGGCAAATGCCCCGTACCCGATTGTCTCCCCGTTGAGTACTTCCAATCATACTTTGCCTCCCTACTTCCTGCCATGCTAGAGACACTATGTGAGGCCCAAACCAACAAGGCCTTACTGACCCACATGCAGGAGGCCTTGATAAATATGCTCTTAAAACCTGGCAAGGACTCCACGGATCTTGGTTCATACCACCCTTGTCCATGCTTAACGTGAATGTCAAGCTTCTCGGCAAAAGTACTGGCTCTGTGTTTGAGCTGTATGATTACACACCTGGTACACAGGGATCACTGCAGCTTTATGCTAGGAGGAGGCACCCGCATGAACATAAGGAGGCTCTCTCATGTGATGCACAAGACCTGATACAGAGGCAGCACTGGTTGCCCTGGATACTGACAAGGCATAGGATACCTTCTCCTGGAAATATCTGCTGAAGGTGCTGAGGCGGATGCATATGGGTCTGGGTTATTTGACATGGGTACGCCCTCTGTATCAGGTGCCCAGAGCAAGGATGCACACCGGACAGATTGTGTCCGACGCCTTCAATATTGATAGAGGAATGAGGCAGGAATGCCCACTGTCCCCGCTCCTTTTTGCACTTACCATGGAGCCATTACCCATATACCTGAGGATAGAACTGGGTGTGTTGTAGAGATTCTGCAGAAACACAGAACTATGCACAGGATTATAGGACCTTGGTGTATAGGGACTGAGTCATCCCACCACCTTAGTACCCATGAGCCCAGGACTGACTAGCTATAGTGTCACACTTGCTCTCCGACTCACTCACAGAGAAACAAATGATTAGACACCCCAGAACAAAACGCTCTCAGATCTCTCAGGAATCGCAGTATCAAGTCACACCCTTTTGCTTGCCATCTTGTAATTGTCCACAATAAGATCTGACAGAGACACAAAATAGTTGATAATATTTATTTTAACTAATGTGCCCTAACATGCAGTATACGTGCCACAACAAGCAGGAACATGCATAGTACAAATACAGTCAGCATAGCAGCTAGTCCAAAAATCATGAAGGGAGATGTCATCATGAAAAGACAATTGACCCTAACCTCCCTCCCCATGCTAAGAAGCAGTATTATTATATATTTGAAGATCTCTGAGCTTTGTCAGTAGACACGACACCTCAGCCTATAGATGGTGGAATACATCATAGATGCTGTCTTGCTCTTCTCCATGGAAAGGTCCCTCTCCAAGTCGGTGCTACCTATTCATATATTCTAATAAAACCCAAGTACGTTTGTCCAAACAAGAGCTGCATCGGTATGTTTTGTCTAAGGGCTAAGGCTTGGCCAGAAGAAAATAACCAGGGACATTGTTGCTCGAGCTTGCTCACAGTGATCAGTCAAAGTTCCAGGAACATGTAGAGAGTGAACACAGCCATGAGTTCTCATGTGAAAACAACCATAGAATTTATTGCAAAAATAAAGTCATGTAATAACGTGCGCAAAGCAGCAGGCAAGCTGCAGCGTGCCCGTGCTAACTTAGAGAAAACGACAATGTCCCCATGGAACGCGTGACAGGTGGCTGATATATGTGCAGATCCAGAGCACTCAGTGCCCCACCTCCTGCAGCTTATGACTAACTTTTGGAGAGTGTTGAGTCAATTGCCACAAGATGGTTCTTTTCCCCCTGGCATCCCTGGCAGACAGTGCAGAAGCTGATCTCCGTGCTGTCAGCTTGCTGCGGGAGATCCAACAGCTTCGTTATCTGGGAATGCAGATAACACATGGCTCACACCAACAATATAGACTGAACATGGGTAGAGTAATGAAAAGCCTTGCAGCCTCTATACAGTTCTGGAGCACGCTACCACTGTCGGTTTTGGGCAGGGTGGCATTAAGCAAAATGGTTTTACTACCCAGATGCCTATACGCTATGCAGAACTCCTTCTGCAGCCTACCAAACTCCTTATTTCAGAGGCTGGACAGATTACAGGTTTCTCTGGGGTAGGCAGCGCAGCGAAGCAGAGTTCGGCTAGAGATCCTAAACCTGGAAATGGTTGAGGGCGGACTGGGCCTTCCGGACTTTAAGTTATACTTCCTGGCAGGGTTACTTCAATACACAGCATTGTGGTGTAATGACGACCTCAACTGAGAAACATTGTTACTGGAGGTATTGACTGCAGCAGACGACCTCTACAAGTTACTTATGCGGGGCCGCAGATCGTCGGGAGGTGCCCCTTTATAGTCCGACAGGTCGAGCAAGCCTGGGAAAAGCGGTCACCGAGCTTCTAAAGCGGGTGCCTTGTACTAAGCTGCTTCTCATTTGTGCACATACGGAATTCCAATGGATATTACATGCTGGGTGAAGGGCAGATATCAGAGAGCAAGAGACCTATTTGTGAATGATACCTTTATGACAATGGAGGAAGCAGGAGTACATTACGGCATAGAAGCTGGACAATTTTTGCAATATGCCAGTGTGTCCTGCATGACCAGGGAGCTGTGGACAACCCTCCTTGCTGAGCCTAGTAAATCAAAATGCTCTGAGGGTGATGTTGGACCCCGGATCCACCAAGGCTATCATCTCCCGACTGTATGCTGCCCTAAAAAATTATAGGCAAACAGATTTAACATCCGCACTATATAGATGGGACAGGGGCTTACAGAGCCCCCTCTTGGACAGAGAAAGGAGGCACACCCTTTGCACATCTCAGGTGGGCATGCCCTGGTATTGGACCGTTTAGGGAGGAAATAGTGCAGGAACTGCGAAGAGTGACGGTTATAAAAGCTGATCTAACAACCCCACATTGCCTGCTAGGACTGTTGTCACTCCCTAAAAAGGGTAGCAAGATGAGATGTAAGTTTGTCGATCTGTGACTGCTGCTTGCCAGAAGTTGCACTTCAATTAATTGGGCGAGTCCGGAGCCACCGATGAGAAATAAGTGGAGGGCTGATTTACTGGAGTGGGCAGTAGCCGAGGATTGTCGAATCCAGATAGTTCACACGGATGAGAAAAGTGGAAAGAGACTTAGAGATCTGCTGTGAAATGGTAGATCTTCTGGGTACAAAAGCAAAAAGTGGATGGCAGTTCCACACCAAGCTCCCCGCTGGCTGCAACTGAGTCAGACCCCATGGTAGGGTCTCCAATGCCTCCCACTGACCCTGTGGAATCCCCACACCCTCCGGCTACAGCCGACTAACTTTATTGTTAAGAATGCTGTGAATAGGATGTATATGCATGGTTTAGAAGGTTAATAGACTGAGAACCGTTGAGAGGACCCTTTGGTGCCTTCTCCACCTACCCCTACACCAGGCCCCATGCCCAGACAGTCGCTCTGCTACGAATGCATGAGAGGTCATATGCATGTGATTATGTGTTGCTTCCCGATCCTTCCCACATGTCCCCCAATGTTTCACCCCGGGACAATTCTGCCTTACCTCCTTCCTCCACAGTCTCCACTTCAATGGGGGAATGATACCCACACTGGACTACCCCTCCTTGTGGAGAGACGAGACATTACTATGCTGCTGTTTGTTTTATTATTACTTGTTCAATATCAGGCAAGTGCTCTGATGGTTTTTCATTTATACATTTAAATGTGCCCTAACATCTGAAAAATATGAAAAAATAAAATTTGGAAAAAAAGATTTAGGGGCTCATTACGATGACGGACGGAAGCCCATCCACACTGGTGGCAGGGGCGGAAAACGTTCATTTCCCTGCTCCAGATGCGGTCATTGTGGCCACCAAATTACAATGGTCCAACAGAGGCCATTCTCCATCCGCTGCGGTCTTTCAGGCTCCACGCGTTTTCTGCGTATGCAAGGGTGGTGGATGGAGCCAACAGAGCAAGACCGGCATACGGAAACACGTTCCGTCTGCCAACCAGATTACGATGCTGCAAACAGCCCCTCCCACCGCTGCCTAAAAGCCACTGTGTTGCGGATGGTGGAAACCCAACAACGGAGAGGAAGAGCCGATACAGAACCCATCTAACCCACTGGAGCCGCCATGGATCCTGCGCTACAGGCCTTCCCGCTGCTCTACCTGCTGCACCTCCGGCAGACAAGACGCGCTCAACAGCAGAAGTACGTACCAAACATCTCCACGCATGCAACTCCTAAACACCTACAACTCCCAGCAAGCGTGGCGGCACCACAATGAATGTGGCAACCTGCCAAATGCAAAATGCGAGCCCTACCCATTCCTCATGAGTGACCCTCAGTGCCCCTGAAGGCAATTGGGGCCAATGACGAGCCCCGCAGTTGCAGAGCGGGCACACCGCAATATCAAAAAATGTACGCCGAAGGCTCCCATTGACTGATGGCTCATTCGCATAGCGGTTGCCACACCGTGGCGGCCTGGAAGCTGCGACCTCAACCCTGCATCATTTAATTGGGGCCAATGCGTGTCATTGCTGCGGATGCCAGCTACCACGCATGCGAACACATACTGCACTTGCAGTGGTGCCATGCTAATTACATCACACATCACAACTCATTTGCCTAAAGTGATTGGTGCACCCCATGAGTAATGTTGTGGGGCACGAGGTCCCCATGCATATAAAGTAACCACACAGACACCATACATGTATAGGAGAACTGGCCCAGGGCCTGTGCGTCCGGCCCTGTTTGTTGGCAGGGTCACATGTCCGGTGACCCCTGTGCTGGGTGGCTTTGGGGTGAGGGGTAAGCCAGCCCTATGGGAGTGGCTGATACATCAGAATAACTAGAAGAGTGACCAGCTGGTCACTACACTGTGAAGGTATGAGAGAATGTGACCTTTGAGTCAATTCTTCACACACATGGTATGTCCAAGAAAAGGAGAGCAAAATTACATACATTATCATGCCTCGTGGCCAGCATGGACTGAAATGAGGGAAGGAGTCAAAAAGGACAAAGGTCTTTCGCACTGTACCAATGTTGTGTAATGAAACTTCCAACCTGTGAACATCGCTTGTATATCCCTTGACATCTGACTGGCGGCTCTTGGCCAGTGGTCGTCTTGTGAAGGGCCCGTGATTTAGGCAGACAATCAGAGGTGTCCATTCTCTGCAAATCAGACATACTTGTAATGTCTAGCACTCCCAACACACGTACTTGTGTGGCATGCAGTGTTCCTAGCTGCCATTGCCTGTAAATGTTCTCACACAAGTCATAGGAATGCACATGTGGAACAAACAAACATAGCTCTGACCGACATCATCGGTCATTGTCAGCCATGTGGGCATGCATACACAATCCATATACATTTGTGCCTCATTCATGTGAACATTGCAATGTCTGTTACGCAAATTCCTCACACACTCACGCAAGACTGACCCCATATTGTCCACATGTGCCTGTCCACCGTGCTGTATATCCATGTTGCGTTGCCAGATGACTCTCACTGCCCTCATCCCCTAATGTTGTGTATTGTGGGACTGAAGTTTGCAGTCGTGCCGTGACAGCAGCTACATGCACTGCACTGATGCTGGGAAACACAAGTGCTGTAACAAGGTTGCACCCCCACTGCCTGTGGGGAGTGTCCCCAGGGCTACAAATAGCCTCCTGCTGGAGGTTGTTTTATCTCCAAATTGTTTAAGTAATCCTTTTGTTGACTAAATGTTCAACCAAATGTTTCAATTCATGCGTTTTTATTTTAATCCTTGTAGAACTCACTGTAGTTTATTCTCACTGCAGTTCATTCTTAAACATGACATTTTCAATTCCCAATGCATTTCGGCCTATATGTGGCCTTCATCTGGGGATAATGGTGTTGCGTGATGTCCTGTCAGCATTGATGCTTTACAAGGACAGACATGTCCACTTCCCAAGGAGGGATGAATTGGCAGCTTTGAAGGGGGAGTTCTATGGCCTGGGAGACATTCCAAATGTTGTGTGAGCCATTGATGGTACCCACATTGCCCTCGTTCCACCACAGGCAAGTGAACACATCTATAGGAACCGCAAACACTACCACTCCATCACCGTGCAAGTGGTATGCCCTGTGGATCAAATCATCTCACATGTGTGTGCAAAGTATCGTGGGTCGGCACATGACTCCTACATCTTGCGGAACAGCACCATACCCCAATTGATGGCCAATCTGCACACCAAGCGGTCCTGGCTTGTCGGTGACTGGCCTGTGTCAATGACTGTGATGTATGTGTGACATGCTGCTATCCTCACATATTCAGATCACACTGTTTGCCTGTTTGTCTCACAACTAGGTGACTCTGGGTATCCCAATTGCGCGTGGTTGCTGTCCCCACTGCGGAATCCAACAACGCCGGGGGCAGTCCAATACAATGATGCACATGGGAGGACACGTCGTGTGGTGGAGCGCACTTTTGGACTGCTAAAGTCAAGATTTAGGTGCCTGGGCAAGACTGGTGGTGCACTGATATACTCACCACAGAAGGTATGCCAGATGATAGTCTCCTGCTGAATGCTACACAACCTGGCCTTGCGCAGAAAGATCCTCCTGGTTCTAAACGACGATGAACAGCAGCAGCCCCCTGCTCCCAACCCACACATGCCCAGTGACGATGACAGTGGTGAGGAAGAAGGCCTTGACCAGCGTCAACAGCTCATCGTCAACTACTTCCGTTGAGTGTAAGTTAACAATGAGCGACTATGACTGTGTCTGTGTGCCTTGCTGTTGTCTCACAAACTTTGAGAATTGTTGCTGTCATTTTGCACACATCCAGGACTATGCACAGGATTAGAGAACTTGGGCAGGCAGGGACTGAGCACCCAGAAGTACCCATAAGCACAGAACCCAATTTCTATAGTGCCTCACTAGCTCTCCTGGGGAACAGCCATTACAACGCGGTTATTACCACGCTGTGAAGTTACATCGCATGCGTTACAACGCATGCGATGTTACAACGCTATGCCATTACAACGCAAGTCTGTACATCGACTTGCGCTAGATGGCGTGCTAACATTACAAATAGTGTAGTTTACTATCCCAACACCTTCCCTACTGTTAAGTGGACTGGAGTTGGAATAGTAAATTACACTTTTTTAATGTCAGCACGCCATCTAGCGCAACTCGATGTAAAGACTTGCGTTCTAATGGCATAGCGTTGTAACATCGCATGCGTTGTAACGCTTGCGATGTAACTGCACGCATGGTAAAAACCCGCGTTGTAATATCATACATCCGCTCTCCTACTCAGAGGTATTCAAGCGCCTGTAGACAAGTAGATAAGTTGAAGACAAGAAATGCTTTGAAATGTGCATTTTTTACTACAGTGTCAAAACATGCAACATACGTGCCACAACAAGTTGAGAATGCATGACTACAAAAACAGTTACCATAGTGACACATCCATATCACATGAAGCAAGATGTCATATCAATAATCCCTCTGGACGAAGGACCACGAGCATATCCCCCCACCCCTTGCTGGGAGAAGTTGTATGTGATATCCTAGGTCTGTGGGCTTTGTCAGCAGACCCCATTCCTCAGCCAATACATGGTGAAATGTACATCCCATGTGATGTGTCACTCTCATCACTGGATGGCTCACTCTCCAAGTGTGGGGCAACTAGTCCGCCTTCCCATGACATCTAAAAGGCACCCGTGTCCTCTAGCAGCTGTGACACTTTGTTGAGTCGGGGTGCTAGGGCCTGACCAGAACAGAATGACAACGGACAATGTCCCCCGACCACGGACAGAGTGTTCAGGCTGTGATCCTGGACCGCGTAGAGAACAAGCTCTGCTGACACTTCTCATGTGACAGACATATACTAATGTACTTGCAAAACAACTACGCCACGTAGATTTCATGCATGATGGAAACCGGGCTCATGCCAGTCGACAATGTCCATGACGGTCAGATGACAGCCTCCCCTTGCTCAGGTCTGTGGTGCCAAGCGTAACAGACTGCAGAGGTCAGCAGAGTAAAAGCTAATGCAGACAGGGCAAAAGTCAGAGAGTTGAATGACAATTCCTGCCAGTAGGCGTGAAAAAGGTAAAAGGATATTGAATTAGTCACCAACAGTTCCTGTTGCTGTTGAGTAGTTACGAATCCAAGAAGGCACAGGCAGCTTCGAAGGCAATCAGTTCCAAAAGACCATCCAAATCCTCTTCAGCAAAAAGGACAGCCATCCATTCCAGCAGTATGAAGGAACAGATGTTCTCCTTGCACCACGAGGATGAAAGGAACATCCCATGGCAACGTGGGAGAGGTTCGATGTAGACATGGCACAGGAGCCATTGCGCAAACGCACAAGCACAGCAGGCATCCTGTCTTACACATTGAAAGGCATCCCACAAACGTGTATCACCGAAGCAGCCCTGGTCATGGACCAACAAAGGACTCACCCACAGCTCATGATCCAGGGCAGCAAGGGATGTGTTGGAAAGGCAGACATCTATGCCCCAGAGAAAGGGGCATCGGCAACAGTAGAACACAGGTTGCACGCAGGTAAAATAGGCATAGCGGAAGGTTAGCTTATAACTTATGCATAGCACAGCTAATGGGACACATCCAAAGAGAAACTGCATGCGGTCACGGTACAGTTGCCACTGACCGGGGTTCGCCTAGACCACAGGTCGGGCAGTCATGGCGTGAGAGCACTCTTAGAATCAGCGCTCAGCTGTACAGCCACAAATAGTGACATCAATCCGCTAAATGCAGTCTGAAAATTGGAGGAATGACACCCAGTAGAACTCCAAAAACAGCATGAAACGAAGGGACAGGGCCAGAGCCCACAAATTTGAAAAAAGTGTGCAACGGCCTTCAGTATCAGAGACTTTAGATGATTTTTGTGTCAGTTCCCCGGAAAAAAAGTGGGAGTGCCGTGTTCAGCAGTGAGTGAATCGCGCAGGAGGGTCAAGGCACCTGGAATTCGAAGGTGTTGGACTTGGCCCTTTTTGCAGGGTCATCCCTAAACTTTTTGCCTTCCTCCTGTATTTTTTCTGACCTGTTGTTGGCTGTTTTATGACTCTGGGCACCTTACCACTGCTGACCAGTGCTAAGGTGCATATGCTCTCCCTATGGTAAAATGTATACATTGATTGGTGTCCATGTTTGGCTTTTTCGGTTTACTATCAGCCCCTAGTAAAGTGCACCAGGAGTGCCAGGGCTTGTAAATGCGAATGCTGCTGGTGGGCCTGCAGCACTGGTTGTGCCACCCACGGAAGCGGCCTTGTAAAATGTGTCTAGGGTCTGCCACCGCAGACCCTGTGCGCGGTCTGGGACCGTCGCGCTGACTGCGCAAGTGCCCCCACTTGCCAGTCCCTAAACCTTCCCTTACCTACATATTAGCCACCCCTCTGGTAGGCCCAAGGGCAGGGTGCATTGTAGGCATAAGGTAGGACATGCCCTGATGTGTGTGGCATGTCTTAGTAGTGAATTACAGCCATTTTCGTTTTTCACTATTGAAGGCTACCTGCTCTCCATAGGCCAGAATGGGCTGCTGGGATCACGCCAACGCTGTGACCCCAGTGGACTCAGAGAGCATGGTAGAGTGTCAAGTTTAGTATGCCTGAACTCAGAATAATAAAATACTTCTTGTAGTCAAGTTTATTTTAATATCCTGGGTTTGTAAATACTACTTTTAGAAAGTTAGTATTTACTGACCTGACCATCTCAGTCCGCCTCTGCTGTGTGTGTGTGTTCTGCCTAGCAACAGTAAGGAGCAGGGTGGGGGGATCCCCAGAGACAGGTTGGCTGCCAGGTGGTGGGTAGGGAGATGACACCAGGATGGGTGGGAGGAGTACACCTTGACTCTTGAATAGACCTGTGCTCTGCCACCACAAAGCCGGCGCCGCCCCCTGTGGGGCGGCTGATGTCTCTGCCCTGCTGCTGAAAGGAAAGAGCAGAGTCACCATAACAAAGTGCTCCAGAACTGGACTGGGCCAGGCCCAGGCCCCCTGGCGCTAAAGAACAAAAGAATCACGGTATAAAAGTAGGAGCCTGGCTCCTAAGAAATCAGAATCCTGTTTTACCACAAAGAACCTCTGCCCGACTGGAAGGAGAAGGAGACGCTGGAGGAGCTGGCCTGCTGCTTGCCTTGCTGAGAAAGGAGAGGAAGAGACTACTGAAAAGACTTTGCTGCTTTGTGCTTTAAACATTCTCCAAGGGCTTGATCTGAGCTTGCCCCCTGAACTGAACCCCAGGACCAGTGGGTTCTCTGTGCTTTTGCTCGTCCTCCGATTCGAGCCGTGTGGGCATCCCGCTGGAAAAGAGACTGCGCCCCTCATCGCCCCTCCTAGGGCCGTGACACTCAGGAGCTCGCCTGCCGCAACCCCGTGAGAGCCCCGCTCCGTCCGGAGCCGCTCTCTGTCCCCGGGCTAGGCCGCCTGCACCCCTGTTACCGCCTGCCACTGGAGCGCGCTGAACGCGCTATCACCCCTCCCGCCAGAAGCCGTCCGACGACTGTGATCTACGCCGGGTCATCCAGCTGCACTGACTGTGCCCTGTGACCCCGCTTCGCTATCCCCGGACATCTCAGGACGCGCCGCCCCCGCTGTGGAGACCCCCCTGCACCGCCGTGCTAAGGGTCGCTGGCCGCGCCTGCCTACCTGCCCACACCCGCTGATCGAGGACCCAAGACCACTTCTCAAGCTGAGAGTCGCACCGACCTGTGCCGACTCTCCACCTCACGAAAGAAGTTCCAGTATCGGGCTCGGGGCCCGCAACGCCTTATTTCCCCGTTCGCAGGAGCCGATCTCTGTGAGTACTGGAACTACAAGTAACATTTGCGAGAGACTACAAAGTATCCATTTGAAACTACGAACAAAGAACATTTGCCTGCTTTATAACCTGGTGGCCTAGCGAAAACGTTATTGGTCTTGCTGAGATATATATACTTATTTTTACATAAAGAAGCGTATTTTTATATATATCCAAGTCTGGTGTGAGACTGCTGTTTGTTTTATTATTACTTGTTCAATATCAGGCAAGTGCTCTGATGGTTTTTCATTTATACATTTAAATGTGCCCTAACATCTGAAAAATATGAAAAAATAAAATTTGGAAAAAAAGATTTAGGGGCTCATTACGATGACGGACGGAAGCCCATCCACACTGGTGGCAGGGGCGGAAAACGTTCATTTCCCTGCTCCAGATGCGGTCATTGTGGCCACCAAATTACAATGGTCCAACAGAGGCCATTCTCCATCCGCTGCGGTCTTTCAGGCTCCACGCGTTTTCTGCGTATGCAAGGGTGGTGGATGGAGCCAACAGAGCAAGACCGGCATACGGAAACACGTTCCGTCTGCCAACCAGATTACGATGCTGCAAACAGCCCCTCCCACCGCTGCCTAAAAGCCACTGTGTTGCGGATGGTGGAAACCCAACAACGGAGAGGAAGAGCCGATACAGAACCCATCTAACCCACTGGAGCCGCCATGGATCCTGCGCTACAGGCCTTCCCGCTGCTCTACCTGCTGCACCTCCGGCAGACAAGACGCGCTCAACAGCAGAAGTACGTACCAAACATCTCCACGCATGCAACTCCTAAACACCTACAACTCCCAGCAAGCGTGGCGGCACCACAATGAATGTGGCAACCTGCCAAATGCAAAATGCGAGCCCTACCCATTCCTCATGAGTGACCCTCAGTGCCCCTGAAGGCAATTGGGGCCAATGACGAGCCCCGCAGTTGCAGAGCGGGCACACCGCAATATCAAAAAATGTACGCCGAAGGCTCCCATTGACTGATGGCTCATTCGCATAGCGGTTGCCACACCGTGGCGGCCTGGAAGCTGCGACCTCAACCCTGCATCATTTAATTGGGGCCAATGCGTGTCATTGCTGCGGATGCCAGCTACCACGCATGCGAACACATACTGCACTTGCAGTGGTGCCATGCTAATTACATCACACATCACAACTCATTTGCCTAAAGTGATTGGTGCACCCCATGAGTAATGTTGTGGGGCACGAGGTCCCCATGCATATAAAGTAACCACACAGACACCATACATGTATAGGAGAACTGGCCCAGGGCCTGTGCGTCCGGCCCTGTTTGTTGGCAGGGTCACATGTCCGGTGACCCCTGTGCTGGGTGGCTTTGGGGTGAGGGGTAAGCCAGCCCTATGGGAGTGGCTGATACATCAGAATAACTAGAAGAGTGACCAGCTGGTCACTACACTGTGAAGGTATGAGAGAATGTGACCTTTGAGTCAATTCTTCACACACATGGTATGTCCAAGAAAAGGAGAGCAAAATTACATACATTATCATGCCTCGTGGCCAGCATGGACTGAAATGAGGGAAGGAGTCAAAAAGGACAAAGGTCTTTCGCACTGTACCAATGTTGTGTAATGAAACTTCCAACCTGTGAACATCGCTTGTATATCCCTTGACATCTGACTGGCGGCTCTTGGCCAGTGGTCGTCTTGTGAAGGGCCCGTGATTTAGGCAGACAATCAGAGGTGTCCATTCTCTGCAAATCAGACATACTTGTAATGTCTAGCACTCCCAACACACGTACTTGTGTGGCATGCAGTGTTCCTAGCTGCCATTGCCTGTAAATGTTCTCACACAAGTCATAGGAATGCACATGTGGAACAAACAAACATAGCTCTGACCGACATCATCGGTCATTGTCAGCCATGTGGGCATGCATACACAATCCATATACATTTGTGCCTCATTCATGTGAACATTGCAATGTCTGTTACGCGAATTCCTCACACACTCACGCAAGACTGACCCCATATTGTCCACATGTGCCTGTCCACCGTGCTGTATATCCATGTTGCGTTGCCAGATGACTCTCACTGCCCTCATCCCCTAATGTTGTGTATTGTGGGACTGAAGTTTGCAGTCGTGCCGTGACAGCAGCTACATGCACTGCACTGATGCTGGGAAACACAAGTGCTGTAACAAGGTTGCACCCCCACTGCCTGTGGGGAGTGTCCCCAGGGCTACAAATAGCCTCCTGCTGGAGGTTGTTTTATCTCCAAATTGTTTAAGTAATCCTTTTGTTGAATAAATGTTCAACCAAATGTTTCAATTCATGCGTTTTTATTTTAATCCTTGTAGAACTCACTGTAGTTTATTCTCACTGCAGTTCATTCTTAAACATGACATTTTCAATTCCCAATGCATTTCGGCCTATATGTGGCCTTCATCTGGGGATAATGGTGTTGCGTGATGTCCTGTCAGCATTGATGCTTTACAAGGACAGACATGTCCACTTCCCAAGGAGGGATGAATTGGCAGCTTTGAAGGGGGAGTTCTATGGCCTGGGAGACATTCCAAATGTTGTGTGAGCCATTGATGGTACCCACATTGCCCTCGTTCCACCACAGGCAAGTGAACACATCTATAGGAACCGCAAACACTACCACTCCATCACCGTGCAAGTGGTATGCCCTGTGGATCAAATCATCTCACATGTGTGTGCAAAGTATCGTGGGTCGGCACATGACTCCTACATCTTGCGGAACAGCACCATACCCCAATTGATGGCCAATCTGCACACCAAGCGGTCCTGGCTTGTCGGTGACTGGCCTGTGTCAATGACTGTGATGTATGTGTGACATGCTGCTATCCTCACATATTCAGATCACACTGTTTGCCTGTTTGTCTCACAAATAGGTGACTCTGGGTATCCCAATTGCGCGTGGTTGCTGTCCCCACTGCGGAATCCAACAACGCCGGGGGCAGTCCAATACAATGATGCACATGGGAGGACACGTCGTGTGGTGGAGCGCACTTTTGGACTGCTAAAGTCAAGATTTAGGTGCCTGGGCAAGACTGGTGGTGCACTGATATACTCACCACAGAAGGTATGCCAGATGATAGTCTCCTGCTGCATGCTACACAACCTGGCCTTGCGCAGAAAGATCCTCCTGGTTCTAAACGACGATGAACAGCAGCAGCCCCCTGCTCCCAACCCACACATGCCCAGTGACGATGACAGTGGTGAGGAAGAAGGCCTTGACCAGCGTCAACAGCTCATCGTCAACTACTTCCGTTGAGTGTAAGTTAACAATGAGCGACTATGACTGTGTCTGTGTGCCTTGCTGTTGTCTCACAAACTTTGAGAATTGTTGCTGACATTTTGCACACATCCAGGACTATGCACAGGATTAGAGAACTTGGGCAGGCAGGGACTGAGCACCCAGAAGTACCCATAAGCACAGAACCCAATTTCTATAGTGCCTCACTAGCTCTCCTGGGGAACAGCCATTACAACGCGGTTATTACCACGCTGTGAAGTTACATCGCATGCGTTACAACGCATGCGATGTTACAACGCTATGCCATTACAACGCAAGTCTGTACATCGACTTGCGCTAGATGGCGTGCTAACATTACAAATAGTGTAGTTTACTATCCCAACACCTTCCCTACTGTTAAGTGGACTGGAGTTGGAATAGTAAATTACACTTTTTTAATGTCAGCACGCCATCTAGCGCAACTCGATGTAAAGACTTGCGTTCTAATGGCATAGCGTTGTAACATCGCATGCGTTGTAACGCTTGCGATGTAACTGCACGCATGGTAAAAACCCGCGTTGTAATATCATACATCCGCTCTCCTACTCAGAGGTATTCAAGCGCCTGTAGACAAGTAGATAAGTTGAAGACAAGAAATGCTTTGAAATGTGCATTTTTTACTACAGTGTCAAAACATGCAACATACGTGCCACAACAAGTTGAGAATGCATGACTACAAAAACAGTTACCATAGTGACACATCCATATCACATGAAGCAAGATGTCATATCAATAATCCCTCTGGACGAAGGACCACGAGCATATCCCCCCACCCCTTGCTGGGAGAAGTTGTATGTGATATCCTAGGTCTGTGGGCTTTGTCAGCAGACCCCATTCCTCAGCCAATACATGGTGAAATGTACATCCCATGTGATGTGTCACTCTCATCACTGGATGGCTCACTCTCCAAGTGTGGGGCAACTAGTCCGCCTTCCCATGACATCTAAAAGGCACCCGTGTCCTCTAGCAGCTGTGACACTTTGTTGAGTCGGGGTGCTAGGGCCTGACCAGAACAGAATGACAACGGACAATGTCCCCCGACCACGGACAGAGTGTTCAGGCTGTGATCCTGGACCGCGTAGAGAACAAGCTCTGCTGACACTTCTCATGTGACAGACATATACTAATGTACTTGCAAAACAACTACGCCACGTAGATTTCATGCATGATGGAAACCGGGCTCATGCCAGTCGACAATGTCCATGACGGTCAGATGACAGCCTCCCCTTGCTCAGGTCTGTGGTGCCAAGCGTAACAGACTGCAGAGGTCAGCAGAGTAAAAGCTAATGCAGACAGGGCAAAAGTCAGAGAGTTGAATGACAATTCCTGCCAGTAGGCGTGAAAAAGGTAAAAGGATATTGAATTAGTCACCAACAGTTCCTGTTGCTGTTGAGTAGTTACGAATCCAAGAAGGCACAGGCAGCTTCGAAGGCAATCAGTTCCAAAAGACCATCCAAATCCTCTTCAGCAAAAAGGACAGCCATCCATTCCAGCAGTATGAAGGAACAGATGTTCTCCTTGCACCACGAGGATGAAAGGAACATCCCATGGCAACGTGGGAGAGGTTCGATGTAGACATGGCACAGGAGCCATTGCGCAAACGCACAAGCACAGCAGGCATCCTGTCTTACACATTGAAAGGCATCCCACAAACGTGTATCACCGAAGCAGCCCTGGTCATGGACCAACAAAGGACTCACCCACAGCTCATGATCCAGGGCAGCAAGGGATGTGTTGGAAAGGCAGACATCTATGCCCCAGAGAAAGGGGCATCGGCAACAGTAGAACACAGGTTGCACGCAGGTAAAATAGGCATAGCGGAAGGTTAGCTTATAACTTATGCATAGCACAGCTAATGGGACACATCCAAAGAGAAACTGCATGCGGTCACGGTACAGTTGCCACTGACCGGGGTTCGCCTAGACCACAGGTCGGGCAGTCATGGCGTGAGAGCACTCTTAGAATCAGCGCTCAGCTGTACAGCCACAAATAGTGACATCAATCCGCTAAATGCAGTCTGAAAATTGGAGGAATGACACCCAGTAGAACTCCAAAAACAGCATGAAACGAAGGGACAGGGCCAGAGCCCACAAATTTGAAAAAAGTGTGCAACGGCCTTCAGTATCAGAGACTTTAGATGATTTTTGTGTCAGTTCCCCGGAAAAAAAGTGGGAGTGCCGTGTTCAGCAGTGAGTGAATCGCGCAGGAGGGTCAAGGCACCTGGAATTCGAAGGTGTTGGACTTGGCCCTTTTTGCAGGGTCATCCCTAAACTTTTTGCCTTCCTCCTGTATTTTTTCTGACCTGTTGTTGGCTGTTTTATGACTCTGGGCACCTTACCACTGCTGACCAGTGCTAAGGTGCATATGCTCTCCCTATGGTAAAATGTATACATTGATTGGTGTCCATGTTTGGCTTTTTCGGTTTACTATCAGCCCCTAGTAAAGTGCACCAGGAGTGCCAGGGCTTGTAAATGCGAATGCTGCTGGTGGGCCTGCAGCACTGGTTGTGCCACCCACGGAAGCGGCCTTGTAAAATGTGTCTAGGGTCTGCCACCGCAGACCCTGTGCGCGGTCTGGGACCGTCGCGCTGACTGCGCAAGTGCCCCCACTTGCCAGTCCCTAAACCTTCCCTTACCTACATATTAGCCACCCCTCTGGTAGGCCCAAGGGCAGGGTGCATTGTAGGCATAAGGTAGGACATGCCCTGATGTGTGTGGCATGTCTTAGTAGTGAATTACAGCCATTTTCGTTTTTCACTATTGAAGGCTACCTGCTCTCCATAGGCCAGAATGGGCTGCTGGGATCACGCCAACGCTGTGACCCCAGTGGACTCAGAGAGCATGGTAGAGTGTCAAGTTTAGTATGCCTGAACTCAGAATAATAAAATACTTCTTGTAGTCAAGTTTATTTTAATATCCTGGGTTTGTAAATACTACTTTTAGAAAGTTAGTATTTACTGACCTGACCATCTCAGTCCGCCTCTGCTGTGTGTGTGTGTTCTGCCTAGCAACAGTAAGGAGCAGGGTGGGGGGATCCCCAGAGACAGGTTGGCTGCCAGGTGGTGGGTAGGGAGATGACACCAGGATGGGTGGGAGGAGTACACCTTGACTCTTGAATAGACCTGTGCTCTGCCACCACAAAGCCGGCGCCGCCCCCTGTGGGGCGGCTGATGTCTCTGCCCTGCTGCTGAAAGGAAAGAGCAGAGTCACCATAACAAAGTGCTCCAGAACTGGACTGGGCCAGGCCCAGGCCCCCTGGCGCTAAAGAACAAAAGAATCACGGTATAAAAGTAGGAGCCTGGCTCCTAAGAAATCAGAATCCTGTTTTACCACAAAGAACCTCTGCCCGACTGGAAGGAGAAGGAGACGCTGGAGGAGCTGGCCTGCTGCTTGCCTTGCTGAGAAAGGAGAGGAAGAGACTACTGAAAAGACTTTGCTGCTTTGTGCTTTAAACATTCTCCAAGGGCTTGATCTGAGCTTGCCCCCTGAACTGAACCCCAGGACCAGTGGGTTCTCTGTGCTTTTGCTCGTCCTCCGATTCGAGCCGTGTGGGCATCCCGCTGGAAAAGAGACTGCGCCCCTCATCGCCCCTCCTAGGGCCGTGACACTCAGGAGCTCGCCTGCCGCAACCCCGTGAGAGCCCCGCTCCGTCCGGAGCCGCTCTCTGTCCCCGGGCTAGGCCGCCTGCACCCCTGTCACCGCCTGCCACTGGAGCGCGCTGAACGCGCTATCACCCCTCCCGCCAGAAGCCGTCCGACGACTGTGATCTACGCCGGGTCATCCAGCTGCACTGACTGTGCCCTGTGACCCCGCTTCGCTATCCCCGGACATCTCAGGACGCGCCGCCCCCGCTGTGGAGACCCCCCTGCACCGCCGTGCTAAGGGTCGCTGGCCGCGCCTGCCTACCTGCCCACACCCGCTGATCGAGGACCCAAGACCACTTCTCAAGCTGAGAGTCGCACCGACCTGTGCCGACTCTCCACCTCACGAAAGAAGTTCCAGTATCGGGCTCGGGGCCCGCAACGCCTTATTTCCCCGTTCGCAGGAGCCGATCTCTGTGAGTACTGGAACTACAAGTAACATTTGCGAGAGACTACAAAGTATCCATTTGAAACTACGAACAAAGAACATTTGCCTGCTTTATAACCTGGTGGCCTAGCGAAAACGTTATTGGTCTTGCTGAGATATATATACTTATTTTTACATAAAGAAGCGTATTTTTATATATATCCAAGTCTGGTGTCCGTTTCTGGGGGGATTGATGTATTTACTGTGTGTGTGATTGTAAGTGCTTAACCAACAACGCCTGAGGAATCGCCTTGGCTGCTCACGCCACGCACCTAGAGGGTGAGCAAGGGTCATTCGCAAGGGGTTATCCTGCGCCCTGACGTGGAGGAGAGGGTTCCTGCTTGACACAAGGGCAACCTTGCGCCAACCAGAGATCCCCGACTCTAACATTGGTGGCAGCGGTGGGATTTCGGATTTGCACTTGTAATTTGCATACAGTGAATTATTAATCACCAGATAGTGAGAGCAGACCAAATAACGCAGCCACAGGTTTTCATTTTTGAACTTTGTTGAGACATCTGCCATTACTGCAACCATGCCTGGCTCACTCCCTGCTGGAAGAGCACTCTCTGTGATTTCTGGAATGGATGAGGTGGATTGGGAGAGACTGGAAGGCTACACGGTAGAGCAATTGAAAGGCTACAGTGTAAAATTCAGAGTTCCCCATGCTGGATTCAAGAGGAGGGTCCAGTACACCAAGGCGTTGAGAGCCTGGAAGGAGTCAAGAGACCCACAGAATGCGGGGGACATCGTCCCACCAGACAACCTTGTGAAGCCCCGCAGAGTCCCGTCACCAGAGGAGCTGGCAGACAGGGCAGCAGACAGGGCGCATGCAATGGAGATGGCAAAGTTGGCAGGACAAATGGAAAAGGAGAAGTAGAAGTTGGCCTTGGAGGCACAACGACGCCAAATGGATCATGATCTAAAAATGAGGGAGTTGGATCGCAAGATCAAGAGTTTAGACCGTTCTCCCTCTGGTGGCAGCAATATTGAGGTTTACAGTGCTGAGAGAGTAGTACGCACACCCAGAGATGTGGCGCCTGACTTGTAGGAGGGGGTTAACATACACCAGGAGGTTCAAGGGCATGAGGTAGCTCCAGTAGTGCGCAGTATCCCTGAAGGGATTAGGGTAACTGGCGCAGGGGTTCATAGTCCTAGTGGAGGGAGGTACACTCTACTGACTCTAGCTGAGAGGTACAGGGAGAGGGGTTCCCCCAACAATGAAGTCACAGTGGGTGAGTGTGAAGACCGCCCAGAAGAGTGTGGGTTGTGGGACAGAGACAGTCAGATACTGTCTTGCCAGTCTCAGGAGAGTGGTGTGGAGTACGTGTGTGAGGCACTGGATGGTAAGGTGAAGGATAGTTTGGTTAACCCCGCTAGGGGGCTGTGTGATCCAATTGTGGGAGAGCATATTGTAAGTCCCTGTTTTCCAGAGCTCTGCCAACACCTGTGTGAGGGTGAGTTCTCTGACCGCAGAGAGCCCACATTGGAGGCAGACCTTTTGGTGGATTCCAGAGGGTCTGGAGAGGCATTGGGGAGTGACCCTGTGGGGAGTGGCTCAGGTATCTTCCAACCCAGAGTGGTGGAAGTGGTGCAGAGTAGCCCAGCTAGGTCCCATGGTAGTGGGAGGGGTGTAGGGGCTCACGTCCTGTCTCAGTGGAGAAGGAGTGAGTGTGGGGCTGCGTGCCCCCAGGTGCCCGAAACCCAGTCTCAGAGCCTGGATGGTTCTTTAAGGGAACACCAGGCGAGGAGCCTAGGCTGTCCTGATGGGCCGCCCGTTGAGGGGGATCCCCTAGTGTCTGGTGAGCTGGGAGTGTCTGTAAGCAGGCCTCCATCAGTTCTGGTGTCTGGCAGTACCGCTCCAGTTGGGAGGGTGCAGAGGTCCAGATTGAGGGGTGAGAGGGGGAAAGAGTCCCCAGTGCAAGAACCAGTGGGTCAGGGGCCAGCCAGAAGGGCTGCGTCCCCCGTGAGTGACCATGGTGACACCACTTCTGTCCTGGGGGACCTTCAGGCACTGTCAGATGGACAGGGGTCGGGAGATCAGCGCCAGGCAGACTGTCGCACGACACAGGAGTTATGTGTCACCCTCAGGGGGGGCATGCGTGCTCCCCGGGAAGTCCTGGTGTGCCAGGTGAGCGTTCAACCGCATGGGTTGGTCCCAGGGTTGGGAAGCCAGGTTCAGGTGTTGTCTGACCTGGAGGGTGGGACTACTGTAATCAGTGTCCTGACCCATGTTGCTTCTGGGGGTACCACGCCAGTTGGGAGTGGGCAGTACTCTGGAAGGGGGTGCAGAGGGAGGGAGTCCTCGCCTCTGACCCCGGCTCAACTGAAGGGTTTAGACCCTAGGTTGGAGGGCCAGGTTCAGGGTGTCCCCCCTGACCTGGACGCCCTGTTGCAGGATAGAACACCTGAACTGGTGGGCGAATTGCGCAGGACACCTGCCCCAGGTGCCCTGGCAATTCTGGAAGGGGGTACCACTCCAGGTGGGAGGGTACAGAGCCCCAAGGAGAAGGACCGGGTGTGGGAGAGGCCACCCCAGTCTTTGGTCCAGCCGCCGGGTACAGTCCTGGGGCTGGTGGGTCAGTGCCAGGATGTCATACCTGACCTGACAAGGGGGAGAATGGACAAAGGGTGCCAAGCACCTGGGGCTACTGCCCCCCGCTCCCTGGTGCCACAGAGGATTGAGAGCCCTGAGAGGCATACGGCCTGGGTCTCATCCCTGACTACTGTCAGTGGCCACTGTAGCATTTTGCTGTCTGTCTGTTGGGACACACCTATGGGCCAGTTAAGGTTAGGTGCTGCACAGGTGGTGTCCACAGGTGAGGAGAAGGGTTCCCCATGGATTGGCTTGGTGGGCCCTGAGAGTATGGACAGAGGGAGTCCAATAGGTTCAGATTGGCGTAGAAATGGAGTCTGCCCCTGCAGTTGCGGGCCAGGTCCTTGTTCTATCGCCCCAAGCAGGGAAGACCATCACGGTGGTGATTGTTCTACCCTGCGTTTTGGCTGGAAGGGGGTTGTGTTGGACTTGGCCCTTTTTGCAGGGTCATCCCTAAACTTTTTGCCTTCCTCCTGTATTTTTTCTGACCTGTTGTTGGCTGTTTTATGACTCTGGGCACCTTACCACTGCTGACCAGTGCTAAGGTGCATATGCTCTCCCTATGGTAAAATGTATACATTGATTGGTGTCCATGTTTGGCTTATTCGGTTTACTATCAGCCCCTAGTAAAGTGCACCAGGAGTGCCAGGGCTTGTAAATGCGAATGCTGCTGGTGGGCCTGCAGCACTGGTTGTGCCACCCACGGAAGCGGCCTTGTAAAATGTGTCTAGGGTCTGCCACCGCAGACCCTGTGCGCGGTCTGGGACCGTCGCGCTGACTGCGCAAGTGCCCCCACTTGCCAGTCCTTAAACCTTCCCTTACCTACATATTAGCCACCCCTCTGGTAGGCCCAAGGGCAGGGTGCATTGTAGGCATAAGGTAGGACATGCCCTGATGTGTGTGGCATGTCTTAGTAGTGAATTACAGCCATTTTCGTTTTTCACTATTGAAGGCTACCTGCTCTCCATAGGCCAGAATGGGCTGCTGGGATCACGCCAACGCTGTGACTCCAGTGGACTCAGAGAGCATGGTAGAGTGTCAAGTTTAGTATGCCTGAACTCAGAATAATAAAATACTTCTTGTAGTCAAGTTTATTTTAATATCCTGGGTTTGTAAATACTACTTTTAGAAAGTTAGTATTTACTGACCTGACCATCTCAGTCCGCCTCTGCTGTGTGTGTGTGTTCTGCCTAGCAACAGTAAGGAGCAGGGTGGGGGGATCCCCAGAGACAGGTTGGCTGCCAGGTGGTGGGTAGGGAGATGACACCAGGATGGGTGGGAGGAGTACACCTTGACTCTTGAATAGACCTGTGCTCTGCCACCACAAAGCCGGCGCCGCCCCCTGTGGGACGGCTGATGTCTCTGCCCTGCTGCTGAAAGGAAAGAGCAGAGTCACCATAACAAAGTGCTCCAGAACTGGACTGGGCCAGGCCCAGGCCCCCTGGCGCTAAAGAACAAAAGAAT
The DNA here is from genome assembly GCF_964204655.1 of Triturus cristatus. Lineage (NCBI taxonomy): Eukaryota > Metazoa > Chordata > Amphibia > Caudata > Salamandridae > Triturus > Triturus cristatus. The sequence goes on along the minus strand of NC_140587.1, from coordinate 200,806,976 downwards.
CACAGTATAAAAGTAGGAGCCTGGCTCCTAAGAAATCAGAATCCTCTTTTACCACAAAGAACCTCTGCCCGACTGGAAGGAGAAGGAGACGCTGGAGGAGCTGGCCTGCTGCTTGCCTTGCTGAGAAAGGAGAGGAAGAGACTACTGAAAAGACTTTGCTGCTTTGTGCTTTAAACATTCTCCAAGGGCTTGATCTGAGCTTGCCCCCTGAACTGAACCCCAGGACCAGTGGGTTCTCTGTGCTTTTGCTCGTCCTCCGATTCGAGCCGTGTGGGCATCCCGCTGGAAAAGAGACTGCGCCCCTCATCGCCCCTCCTAGGGCCGTGACACTCAGGAGCTCGCCTGCCGCAACCCCGTGAGAGCCCCGCTCCATCCGGAGCCGCTCTCTGTCCCCGGGCTAGGCCGCCTGCACCCCTGTCACCGCCTGCCACTTGAGCGCGCTGAACGCGCTATCACCCCTCCCGCCGGAAGCCGTCCGACGACTGTGATCTACGCCGGGTCATCCAGCTGCACTGACTGTGCCCTGTGACCCCGCTTCGCTATCCCCGGACATCTCAGGCCGCACCGCCCCCGCTGTGGAGACCCCCCTGCACCGCCGTGCTAAGGGTCGCTGGCCGCGCCTGCCTACCACACCCGCTGATCGAGGACCCAAGACCACTTCTCAAGCTGAGAGTCGCACCGACCTGTGCCGACTCTCCACCTCACGAAAGAAGTTCCAGTATCGGGCTCGGGGCCCGCAACGCCTTATTTCCCCGTTCGCAGGAGCCGATCTCTGTGAGTACTGGAACTACAGGTAACATTTGCGAGAGACTACAAAGTATCCATTTGAAACTACGAACAAAGAACATTTGCCTGCTTTATAACCTGGTGGCCTAGCGAAAACGTTATTGGTCTTGTGATAAGTCTGCTGAGATATATATACTTATTTTTACATAAAGAAGCGTATTTTTATATATATCCAAGTCTGGTGTCCGTTTCTGGGGGGATTGATGTATTTACTGTGTGTGTGATTGTAAGTGCTTAACCAACAACGCCTGAGGAATCGCCTTGGCTGCTCACGCCACGCACCTAGAGGGTGAGCAAGGGTCATTCGCAAGGGGTTATCCTGCGCCCTGACGTGGAGGAGAGGGTTCCTGCTTGACACAAGGGCAACCTTGCGCCAACCAGAGATCCCCGACTCTAACAGAAGGTCTCAGGGCTGATGTGTGAAACAGAAGCGCACTGTGCCTGCACACTTATTAAAGAATGCTTTCGCTGCGGAAATGTGAGGCCACAAATGACTATCCAAAATCACATATGGGGGAGGAAGGAGAACATTGCTACAGCAAGGAACACGGCGTGCAACAGTTCCTATATACGCGATCCCTGCCCTGTAACTGCAGCAGTTGTGCTCATTCAGGAGAAGATAACTTTAGTTGTAAAACAGATTTAGCGTGGGTATGTTGTCAGGGAATGGTGCTCATGTGGGTAAACATACATAGATCATACATGTCACATGAAAATCCCTGGGCAACAGTATTTGAGTGTGTGAATGCGACAATGTCACCATCGTCCACATGATAGGATGTGTTGTGATGCTGGCTCTTGTGGGCACACTGCTGAGGATTTCATTGTTCTGCGCTGTGTGACAACTTCCGTCATGTCCATGATGATGTTATTAGGGGGATGGGAGCACACTGCTTCACCTCCCAGCACAGTTCACCCCTTAACATTCTGGTAAATGCAGTTCAGTCATGATGCTTACTTGTCATGTGACTGAGGTGTTTCACCTGAGTTGGGCAGGGAGAGGTACAGAGACCCGAGTAGATTGTGGCAGCTTCCTCAGCAGACACCGATCATGATGTATCTTACCCCTACTGACATAGGAGGATAACACGACACACGTGTCTAGAGATTCCCAGCACTGACCTGCACCAACCTTGGCGACACACGACAATGGTAACAGAAGTAAGCTTTTCAACTGAACTGCATTTACCAGGATGCTAAGGGCTAAACTGTGTTGGGAGGTGCAGTCGGGTGCTCCAGTCCCCCTAATGTCCATGTTGATGGTGTTGGCCGGTGGTATCTGTAATGCATATTGTACAGTGTTGCCTAGTGGTGTGCTTCTGCGGTTATTCCATAATATGTCAATGCACTGGTATTTTCTTGTGTCTTTCCAGGTTCCTCCACTCTCTCTATGGATTTTTGCTTTTACATATTTTGATACATTGCAATGTGAGTTAACATGCTACTTACTGTGATGAAAATGCTCTTGACACAAAGGTATACTGTTCTGAGTTGTATTTATTTTGCAATCAGTGACAGTTGAGGGGTGAAGTAGAAAGTGATGGTACACGGATAGTTAGGGTACAGCACACAATGGTAGAGTGTCAAAGTCCAACTGAACACTCCCAGCCTTGTGGCAATGTTGTTTCGTATTTACAACAAAGTCAATGCTCTTTGTTACAGTGGTGACATCAGCGGTTGCTCTGAGAACTGGTACGGCATGGTGCTGTACCACGTGATCATCCCGGGGTCTTTTTCGGACGCCCCCTCACCCCTTTGGCTTGGGCGGGAACCTGCTGCATGCTCAGAGGTGTTTAAGGATTCGCCGTGGTGTGACTCACCCCTCCCTGTGGCCGCTGCTGAGGTGGTGTGACTATCATCCGGCTGGCCACTGGGTGGGGGATTCACTATTTGAGCAGCATGGATGTCCCTCAGAACAGCCACAAACTGGCCCATGTACTCAGCAATTGGACCCAAGCCAGTATCCATGGACCTTAACAGCAGGTGGATTCCTGCAGTTCTTCCACAACCTGGCCCATCTGTCCCTGGTTCTGCTGGTATGCATCAAAGACAGTTAGCAGGGTGTCCAGGGCCTCAGTCTCATTGTCCTCCTGTGGCTGTCCCCCAGTTGGCCTCCCACCTGCTCTGCTGCCACAGACCTGTGGCGGTGCCATGCGCTGCCGCACACCGCCCCCAGCATCCCCGGCCTGCCTGGTGGTATTCACAACTGCTGGGAAAGGGACAGTGTTGGAGGCAGCAGTGGTGATGGTGGAGGTGGCTGTCACACAGGTCATTGCTGCAGGGGTCTGCATTGGCGGTGCAACTGTTGTGGGGGTCGTGGTGGTGGGGACAGTGAGGGCCAGAGACTGAGCTGTCCTGGGCATGCCGTAGGGGCCAGGTTGGCCCTCGTCATCTGAAAAGGCCAGGGATTCTGCAACCGAGGGTTCACCTTCCTGGGGAAGAGACTACCTGGGCTCGCCCATGGCACGGTCGCCTGCTGTTGCTAGCGAGTCACCTGTTGAAGAGAAGTTATATTGTCAGCATGTTCAGTATACAGCACAACTTTGATGTTCATGTTTAGCACATTTCATTTGAGATGGCCTTACTTTTTACCTTGGCATTACTATGCATTCATAACAGTTTGTCAGCAGTCGAACATGATGTGGGGGTACATACATTGCTTGCTAGCGATGTGACATGGCTGAAGAAACGAATTCATATGTACAGATATTGTATTTCCAAGGACATGTCCTCTGGTACCAACTTGTTGCTCATCCAATTCAGTTCATGCATGGACACTTGTCTCTTTTCTATGAGTATCTGACTACTATGCCGCAACTTCATGATTTGTGTTATGCTTTTTGTACTTACCTCCTGTGGTTTGTGAGGTTTGACAGAGTTTCCATGCATGTGTTGTGTTGACCCGAGTCTTTCTGCTTTGAGGCAATGGGACTTGCACATTGGGTATTTGTGATCGCGTTCTTGTATTTTGCTTTGCAGTTACATGTGACTTCATCACTGACACTGTGAATTATGTGGCCTCTCGATGAAATTAGCTGTATGTGCACTGCCTACAACTTATAGGGGTTTCCAGAGTTGGCTACCAAGTGCAGGATGTGGGGGTCATTTGGCTCCATGCTGACTGTGAGGGAAGACAGAGGGCCATGTGGGACTTATTACACAAAAACACACAGCAGAAATGCCACTTTTTTTTTTTATATTGGATTTATATCGCGCCTAATCACCTGCAGGTCTCTTGGCGCTCGAAATGCACTTTCCGAATGCACATCTATCAAATTCGTCTGTCGGAAAGTCGCATTCTCCGAAAACCAGTATGCTGTAGTGCTCTCCAAGCAAGAAGCCTCCCTCCGCCTTTGGGAGACCAAATCAACTCTCCTGGGAGAGGCAAATCCCCCTATAGGTTTATGCATAGACTGCACAAATGCCGAGGCACATAAAAGTAGTCCAAACCAGTGAACTAGGCTTTAGCCACCATAATGTAAGTGTGGAAGTCCATAAATTGATCCTTGATTTTCTCCATGTATCCTTTATTGCATATCAAAAAGTGTTTTCATAACATCCGAAACAGGCAGCCGACACGTGTTTCGTCCAAAAGGACTTTCTCAAGCCTAGACAAATCGGTAGAAAAATTTGTATTCCATGAATCGTTTTTAAACAAGATCCCAATCGTCATAATCCAACACATGTAGCAAGGGGAATCGGTAATCCTCACTCCGCGATGAAACGGTTGGATCGTGGGCAATCCCAATTTCAACCGTTTCATCACTACAGCCTTATCAAGGCCGGGCAGACTAAACGAAGGTAGCAGGAGTGCGGATTACTGATTCCCCTTGCTACAGTTGGATTATTATGACGATTGGGATTTTGTTTAAAAACGATTCTTGGAATACAAATGTTTCTACCGATTTGTCTAACCTTGAGAAAGTCCTTTCAAACAAAACACGTGTCGGCGGCCTTGTGGGAGTTGCGGTCTTGCTGTCAGTGCTCAACAACCCCCTCCCTAGTGAGATGGCTACCTACCTGTTAGGAGGCACTGTCGACGCTGATGGCTGCCACATGGATGTGGGGTGGGGAGGGTGGTCCATGCTTTTTGGGAGAGAAGACAGAGGGCCTTGTGAGAGTTGTGGTCTTGCTGTCAGGTCTCAACAACCTCCTCCCCAGTAATATGGCTACCTTCCTGTTAGAAGGTAATGTCGACGGGGTTAGCTGGCACATGGCTGTGGGGTGGGGAGGGTGAGCCATGTTGTTTGGGAGGGAAGACAGAGAGCCTTGTGATAGTTGTGGTCTTGCTGTCAGGGCTCATCAACCCCCTCCCCAGTGAGATGGCTACCTACCGGTTAGGAGGCACTGTCGACAAAGTTAGCTCACACATGGCTGTGGTGTGGGTAGGGTGGGCCATGCTGTTTAGGAGGGAGGCCAGGGTGCATGAGCTGACTACCCACCTGTGAGGTGAAGCTGAGTAAGGAAATGCTAGCCTTGTGATCCATTCATATTGCAAGCATGCATTCCACATGAGTTTGATGTGGGCTGGCAATTGAGGCTGACTTCTTATGCACAACAGTACATTGCTCTGTGATAGGAGACATTTGTTAGTACTTACCAGCCTCCATTCCCCCCTCTAGTCCTGTGAGACTCTATGTATGCATTATGGCAAGCACCTTCTCCTCCCATTTGGTGAAGGTTAGTGGTGGAATGGAAGGGCCGTCACTAGTTCTCTGGGCTGCCGCGTGGTTCCTCCGGGCTCGATGCTTGACCTGGCCCTTGAGGTCGAGCCACCACTTTCTGATGTCACGCACAGTGCGTAGGGTGGTCCCTACGGCATTGACTTTGCTGTGGATCCTTGCCCACATCTGATTCTTGTGCGCAAGTGGGGTATGTTGATCCAGGTGCACCAACAAATGTGGTTCTACCCTGTTTATCTCATCTGCCATAACTTTCAACTCTGGGTCGGTGAAGTTGGGCATTTTCTTGGGGGCATGGTGTAAATGAATGAGGGGTGCAGGGTGCAAGGTAGTGGTGGAGATATGTGAAGTATGTGAGGTGTGTGGGTGAAAGTGGTGTTGTGTGGAGATAGGTAGGTGTGATGTTGTGCAGTGTGAGTCAATGGTGTCCTATCTCTCTGTCTAGTCTTGTGGTGTGCAAAGGATGCTGGTCCAGGAAAGGGTTGTTTTTTACTGTGGTATGTGGGTGTGTCCACATGAGTGATGACCTCCAGATTTCTCTTCCATGCTGCGCAGAGCTTCCTTTACCAGGAGCAGGTTGGGGTGTATCATTGTGGTGTATGTGTTGTGATTGAGGGCAGCTGGGGGAACAGGCACACTTTGGTCATTGTTGTGAAGTTGGTTCCGTCTGCCATTCATATGTGTGTGCGGCGGTCGGACGCAGTGCTCGGTCTGCAAGCTCCACATTCTCATCATAATTAGCCGTGCCATCATGCCACGGCAGGAGCGGCCTTTTCAAGCCGTTGGACAACTTTCCCCATCTGCCACAGTCAGATTTGAAGCTTTTCCAACTGTGCTGGAATATCTTTTGTGACCTCTATCCGCCGCGGTCTGATTTTGTTTACATTGCATCGTAATTTGACCAACGGGAATGATGCGGTCATGCAGGGGGGATTTTTACCGAAACCATGGCGGTCGGAAGGCTTTTCCGTCCGCCATCGTAATTAGGCCCTTAGACTTTAAACCACCAGGTTGTCACTGAAAATGCACAACTGATTAAGAAAGTTGGGATGATAATGTAGCACACGAAACACAACCCAAAAAGCAACCCATCACCACCACAGCAAACTGCAACATAAGAAATATGCACAAATAATCATGTCACATATTGCCACTTCTATAAATCTGCTTTCATATAATGGTGGTAAAAAGTGTTTGCACCAATCACTGCTTTACTTACTACCAAATATTTTGTGATCCTCCCCTATGTACTGTCACTCAAATAAGTTATTTTGGCCCAGCCATCATATCATATCTTTCTCCCTTGGCAAAGGTATCAACCCTGCGCTCACCTCTCCTTCTATTCCACTTTCAACGTTTAGATTATAATAAAAAAAACACATTAAACAGCAGCTGCAGCCATTACTACTTTAAGGTGAAAGCAGTAGCATCAATGTCAAAAGAGCACTGACATCCCTTGACGTTCTCCAAAGTAATTTTTCCTTACTGCAGATCTTAAATTACAGCTTTGCGACAAGCTTCCTGTGTGCATATTTCTATCTCTTAGGGTTTTCGTCTGCCAAGTTGGAACAAAATCTGTTCAGTCAGATTTCCTTTTTTACAAGGAATGGAAAGGTGTGCCAAAAACTGTTCCAACTCTGGAGAGCCATATACGTTTGGCAGGTGGGAGAGGAAGAAAATATACTGCCAGCCAAGGGAACATTATTCAGTAAACTGACTGTAAATTTCAATCGGTCTAAAACTGACTTTGTTAAGAATGCAGAATGTATGGAGGACACCCAGGCTTGGCTTTGACCCGGGCAAAGGCAGTGCTTCTGCCCTGGTCTGTGCCTGAAACCACCCAGCCATTTTCCCACCACAGCCCAACAAGAATGACTTTTGGATATGGTTGTGCCAGACATCAGCCTGGCAGTAAGTCCACTGTCATGCGAGTGACTGGAACCCTCAAGACAACCTGTAGCTTCCCACCTGTAGCCTCTGGCTTGGCAATTCATTGGGATTCCCACTCCTGCTGCCATGCACATAGACTAGGAATTCCCTTGACCCTGGGTGCCTATGTTGTCCCTCGGATTACTATTTCCCAGGCAAACGAAAGCCCGTTGGTCATAGGGAATCATTAATGGTGTTCAGAAACCTTGGGATAGGAAGGTTCAGGGTCTGAAGGGATGTGGCCAAGTGCCTACAGTTGGTGAACTTTGTACAGAGGAACTAGGTTGAATCTCTGCCTCTGCTGAACATCCTGTGATTCAGAGAAAATCAATTACTCTTCCCCTGCCTACCAATTTGCTACACTCTGGCTCTCCTGAAAAGTGCCCCGATCCTCTTTGGCCAACTTCACGATATACAAAACAGGAAAATAAAAAAAATCTTGAATTCATACAGAATGCATTAGCTCAGAGATGTTCAAGCATTCCATCTCACCGGTCATCCTTCTTTGCTTGCAAAATAAGTGGTTAATGGGATACAAGCAGGCTATCTACCATGACCGAATCACCCACATCTGCTTGTTTTAATATATTACTACCCAAGAGCAGGATTGTGGTAAATTGCAATAGTATGAAGAAGCGTTCTTCCACCAAATTTCAATCAAGGCCTTATAGTAGAAAGTCAGGAACACCCATAAAATGGGGAGACTCTCTGTTAGGTAAGCAATCCAAGTTTATTTCCAGACCGATGTTTACAGACAGGCGGTAGGATAGAGAATACTGCAACTGTCATAACATGTTACGTATATACCTTTCCCACAGAATTTGAAAGACACCGCACACATGTGGACAGTCCCTCTAACCCCTAGGGCATAATTTGACATAATAGACATGAGAGTGAAACACAACTACGTTCGTGTCTACTTAAACAGTAACAATAGAGACAACAGAGCACAAGCGCAGCATTAGATATGCTGCACTTGTGTATATTGTGCTGGAGCAACCAATGATGGACAGAATGCTGAATGAATCAAACATTCCCCCCCAGTCAAGAGATCTGGATTAAATCCATCGTACTTTTGCTCACTACGTGACCCCAGTTTGGACCCAGCCATATGCAAGTCATTCTTGACCCTGCTCCTCATGGGAACAGTCCAGACCGAACTGCCAAGCTGGGTTCTCCATGGACGGGAAACAAGCATCCTGGGACCGATTTCAAGGTAATACGCCTCATCAGTCAGGCTAGCTTGAATCCAGTAGCACAGTGAGCAAGGGAACCACCTCTGGGCATACCCATCCCACTTAGGGCAAAAAGTGCTGCCTCAACAATTGAATGGATGGAATGCTGAAGGAATCAAACATTCATCCCCAGTCAAGCGATCTGGGTTAAATCCATTGTTCTTTTGATCACTATGCCACCCCTGTTTGGACCCAGCCATACGCAAATCAGTCTTGACCCTGCTCCTCATGGAAACAGTCAAGCCTGAACTGTTAAGCTAGGTTCTCCATGGACGGGAAATAAGCATCCTGGGACCGGTTTTGAGGTAATAGCCCTAATCAGCCAAGCTAGCTTGAATCCAGTGGCACAGTGAGCAAGGGAACCACCGCTGGGCATACCCATCCCACTTAGGGCAGAAAGTTCTGCCTCAACAATTGAATGGACGGAATACTGAAGGAATCAAACATTCATCCCCAGTCAGGCGATCTGGGTTAAATCCATTGTTCTTTTGATCACTATGCCACCCCAGTTTGGACCCAGCCATATGCAAATCAGTCTTGACCCTGCTCCTCATGGAAACAGTCCAGCCTGAACTGACAATCCGGGTCCTCCCTAGACCAGAAACAAGCATCCTGGGACCGATTTCGGGGTAACACCAATCATCATCCAGTCTAGCTTGAATCCAGTGGCACAGTGAGCAAGGGACCCACGACTGGGCATACCCATTCCCACCCACCTGGCTGATGATGGGTGGCTGTGTTGGGGCTAGGCAGCTAAATTTAGCGACAACACTAGAGGAAACGCAGGGGTGCACCACAATCTTGCAAATACGGCGAATGCCTGCATTTCGAAACTGACTGAGCGCGACGTTAGCAATTTTGGTTTAACACTCTGACAGTTTCTTGTGAATATCCCCCTTAGTTACACATCTCTCATTACTAACATTCAACACAGTGTTAATATCCTGTTCACAATATTCCCATGCAGTGTCACATTCCTCATGGTTTTGTATCACATTCACTCTCCTCGGAGCAGAGCTAAATACTTTGTCAAAATGCCCTCTTTTGTTGCAACTGGAACACACCTTATCAATGGCAGGACACATTTTGGTATTATCCAAATGGAAACTGCTTCCACATCTGTAACACAGTGCAATGTATTTTGGGTTTTGACATTTTGTCTTTAAATCTGGCCTCTGAACAGTCTCATTTTTCTGTGCTATGAATTTCTTTGGTTTATCTCTATCCTTTGCTATAATGTTCACCTCATTTTCCTCATTGCCCCAAATCTCTAGCACAGACTTCTAAGAGTGCTCAATAGCCTTCGCTATCTCAATAGCAGCATTGAGTGACATATCTGATGTAGTCCACAATCTTTCCTGTATCTTCTTATTATTGGTTCTCATAACAATTTGATCCTTTAAAACTTGCTCATATGTGATATTTTCAAAACCACAATGACAAAATGTCACTTGAGATGCCATCAGTGATGTCATCAGTGATGTCACTGACCATGTCATGAATGATGTAATATGTGACGTCATCAGCAGTGCATTGTGGGGGCGTGAGTCATAGTTAGCTCAACTAACTATAACGGACGAATTTCTCTGGTTTTGAACGAGTAAAATGTCCAACAAACTATAATGTCCCTGAAACCTATGGTTTTTTTCCGTAAATTTCAATGGTTTTTTAATGCTAATTTCTAACTATAACATCCCTGAAACCTATGGTTTTTTCAGTGAATTTCAAAGGTTTTTTAAATGCTAATTTCTAACTATTCCTACAGAGGTAGGACATGTGCAGCAAGAGGAAGAAATGTGCAGAAAGAAGCAAAGGAAATGCAGAAAGACGCAACAGAAGTCCAGAAAGACGAAGAAAGGTGCAGAGATATGCACACAGAACCAACAGAGGTGCTGAAAGAGGCCTTGTTGCAAAGTCATCCTGTGCCCACGTTTTGCTGACTGGTACTGGTGGTAACTGACTTTGACTAACCAGGCCCGCAGCAGTGCTATCCTGAAAGACACAATACAGTAAAAACACCTACATACACTAGGGTACACTATGGGTTGGGGTATCCTTGTGATTGACATGACCTCCTCTGTAAGGCCCTAGTACATATTAGGGCAGGGGGATTAAAACTTTCTCTAAGTCAGAGGTGCAGAAAGAGGCAAGAGAAGTGCAGAATGAAGCAGCAAAGGTGCCGAAAGAATCAAGAGAGGTGCAGAAACAGACATGAAAGGTGCAGAAAGAGGGTACAGGGGTGCAGAAAGAGGCAAGAGGGATACAAACATTTGGAACAGAGGTACAGAATGAAGCAAGAGAAGTGCAGAAAGATGCAAGAGAAGTGCAGAGAGAAGCAAAAGAGGTGGAGAAATAGGGAAGAGGGTGTAGAAAGAGGCAAGAGGGATACAGAAATTTGCAAAAGAAGTGCAGAAAGAGGCAAGAGAATTGCTGAAAGAAGCAACAGAGTTGTAGAAAGAAGCAAGCGCAGTGCAGAAAGAGACAAGTGAGGTGCAGAAAGAAGCAAGAGCAGTGCAGAAAGAACCAACAGAAGTGCAAAAAAAGGCAAGAGAGGTGCAGAAACAGGCAAGAAAGGTACAGAAAGAGGGTACAGGGGTGGAGAATGAGGCATGAGAATTGCTGAAAGATGCAACGGAGGTGTAGAAAGAAGCAAGAGAAATGCAGAAACAGGCAAGTGAGGTGCAGAAAGAAGCAAGAGCAGCGCAGAAAGAACCAACAGAGGTGCAAAAAGAGGCAAGAGAGGTGCAAAAAGAAGGAAGAGAAGTGCAGAAATAGGCAAGAGAATTGCTGAAAGAAGCAACAGAGGAGTAGAAAGAAGCAAGAGAAGTGCAGAAAGAGGCAAGTGAGATGCAGAAAGAAGCAAGATCAGTGCAGAAAGAACCAACAGAGGTGCAAAAAGAAGCAAGAGAGGTGCAGAAACAGGCAAGAAAAGTGCAGAAAGAGGTACAGGGGTGCAGAAAGAGTCAAGAGAATTGCTGAAAGAAGCAACAGAGGTGTAGAACGACATAAGTAAGGCGCAAGAGCAGTGCAGAAAGAACAAACAGAGGTACAAAAAGAGGCATGAGGAGTGCAAACAGAAGGAAGAGAAGTGCAGAAATGAGCAAGAGAATTGCTGAAAGAAGCAACAAAGGAGTAGGAAGAAGCAAGAGAAGTGCAGAAAGAGACAAGTGAGTTGCAGAAAGAAGCAAGAGCAGTGCAGAAAGAACCAAAAGAGGTGCAAAGAGAGGCGGGAGAGGTGCAGAAACAGGCAAGAAAGGTGCAGAAAGAGTTGAGATAATTACTGAAAGAAGGAACAGAGGTGTAGAAAGAAGCAGGAGAGGTGCAGAAAGACGCAAGCAAGGTGCAGAAAGAAGCAAGAGCTGTGCAGAAAGAACCAACAGAGGTGCAAAAAGAGGCAAGAGAGGTGCAAAAAGAAGGAAGAGAAGTGCAGAAAGAGGCAAGAGAATGCCTGAAAGAAGCAACAGAGGATTAGAAAGAAGCAAGAGAAGTGCAGAAAGAGACAATCAAGGTGTAGAAAAAAACAACAGAGGTGCAAAAAGAGGCAAGAGGGGTGCAAAAGAAGGAAGAGAAGTGCAGAAAGAGGCAAGATAATTGTTGAAAGGTGCAACAGAGGAGTAGAAAGATGCAAGAGAAGTGCAGAAAGAGACAAGTGAGGTGCAGAAAGAGGCAAGAACATTGCAGAAAGAAGCAAGAGCAGTGCAGAAAGAACCAACAGAGGCACAAAAAGAGACAAGAGAGGTCCTGAAACAGGCAAGAAAGTTGCAGAAAAAGGGTACAGGGGTGCAGAAAGAGGCAAGAGAATTACTGAAAGAAGCAACAGAGGTGTAGAAAGAAGCAAGACAAGTGCAGAAAGTGGCAAGTGAGGTGCAGAAAGTAGCAAGAGCAATGAAGAAAGAACCAACAGATTTGCAAAAAGAAGAGGGCTGCAAAAAGAAGGAAGAGAAGTGCAGAAAGAGGCAAGCGAATTGCTGAAAGAAGCAACAGAGGTGTAGAAAGAAGCAAGAGAAGTGTAGAAAGAGGCAAGAGAAGTGCAGAAAGAAGCAAGAGAGGTGCAGCAACAGGCAAGAGAAGTGCAGAAAGAGTCAATAGAATTGCTGAAAGAAGCAACAGAGGTGTAGAAAGAAGCAATAGACGTGCAGAAAGAGGCAAGTGAGATGCAGAAACAGGCAAGAAAGGCACAGAAAGAGGGAAGACAAATACAGATAGAGGCAACAGGGGGGCAGAAAAAGCAAGACAGGTGCAAAAAGAAGTATGGGAATTGCATAACGAAGCAATAGGGGGCAGAAAGAGGCAAGAGAACTGCAGAAAGAGACAAAAGAGTTGCGGAAACAGGCACTAGAGGTACAGAAAGATGTCACAGAGGTGCAGATAGAGGCAAGAGAGGTGCAAAAAGGGTAAAAGTGGTGTAGAAAGAGGCAAGAGGAGTACAGCAATTTGCAAGAGAGGTGCAGAAAGAAGCAAGAGCAGTGCAAAATAACCAACAGAGGTACAAAAAGAGGCAAGTGAGGTGCAGAAGGAGGCAAGAGAACTGCAGAAAGATGCAAGAGAGTTGCTGAAACAGGCAAAAGGGGTGCAGAAGAGGAAACAGGTCGGCAGACTGAGGCAAGAGTGGTGTAGAAAGAGGCAATAGGGGTACAGAAAGAGGCAGGTGAGGTGCAGAAAGAAGAAAGGTAAGTGCAGAAAGAAGCAAGATAAGTGCAGAAAGTAACAACAGAAGTGCCGAAAGAGGGAAGAGGGATGGAGAGAGAGGCAATAGTGGTACAGAAAGAAGCAAGTCATGTGCAGAAAGAAACAAAATAAGTGCAGAAAGAAGGAACAGAGCTGCAGAAAGGGGCAGAAAATGTGCACAAAGACATATGAGGGGTACAGAAAAAGGCAAAAGAAGTGCAGAAAGAGGGAATAAAGGTGCAGAAAGAGGCAAGAAGTTACAGAAAGAAGCAAGTGATGTGCAGAAAGAGGCAACAGACATGCAGAAAGAGGCAAGAGAGATGCTGAACGTAGAAGAGATTTGCAGAAAGAGGCAAAAGAAGTGCAGAAAAAAAAGAAATGTGCAGAAAGAAGCAACAGAAATGCAGAAAGAGGCAAGAGAAGCGCAGAGAGAGGCGCAGAAGGAAGCAAGAGTGGCTTGCACACCATTAGTACCAATTTAACACCCATATTTAGCAATAAGTAACAGGTGACCATTCTAGGTTTTCAAAAGGCCTTCCAACATGCTGTAACACTTGTCGCTTCATTTTTGATAACGTTTGAGCCATTGGAGCTAGAAACAAGGCTTTTTTTGTTCAAATCTACAGATTAGGAAGCAGATGATGAATTATGTGGCTAATGCTGAAAATGTATATTTGTCAGTCAGTCAGCCAAATAGCTTTATTACGATATAAATATCATATAAGCATCACGATTCGACAATGTTACAAAGAAGAAGGTGCAATTCATTACATTAAAATTATTGAAATGTAGCAATGCAATATTTCAAGACAATTAAATTATAAAGCTATTTCCTGAGTATAAAAGGATTTCATTTTGATTAATACGATTTAAGACAATAAAACATAATTAAAAAGGAAGTGTATAATATTCCTTACCGGGGACAGAGTATAACGTTGCAGATTACAATTGTCCGGTGTACATGCTCGTAGGTATTTTAGATCAGTTTTGGGTCGCCCTTCGTATAGCCCTGTGCTTGATTAACCAGGCTCTACCCAGAAACTTGGCAACTCCGCAAACATAAAGGGTTCTCGGGTCGGTTCTTAGTATGCGTAAGGCAACTCGATGGTCGAGAATGCCTAATTGTTTGCAGATTGGCGCAAGCCAACAGGACCTAGCACTTGCATACGCAGGGAAAGCGAACATGAAGTGTGCGATACTCTCTTTAGAGGTCCCACATGATGGGAATTCTTCAGTAGTCTGACAGGGGAGGCGCCACTTCGCGGTGAATTTGTGGACTGGAAGTGAGCTAAATCTGAATTGGGCATATAATGCCCTATCCCTTGGTATCTGCAGTATGTCCAGGTAAGGTTCGAGGCCTCTAGATTGTTTATGTTGAAAGAATTCTTCCGTAAGGCTTCCTAAGTTTGGGTTACTGCGGTCTCTGGCATCTATCCAATCCCAATAGATGTGTTTGAGTTCTGCTTTACTCGGTGGGCTTTGGGTGTCCCATGATTCTTCAAGACCAAGGGTTATCATCAATGCCTTGACATAGCCAAAATACACCGAAGCACACCCGATCGTTGTAACTATTATCCATAAACAGTCAATCTTTGGATAGAACTTGTTGTTTCTCCTTCAGTAATGTGTGTTCATAATTTCCTTTTTTCAGTGGATTTCTAAAAAAAAGTCTTGAATCAGGTTCTTCTATTCACTTTATTTCACTTCATAACCAATAGAGAACAGCAGCAGCCGACGTATGTGTTCGCCCCCTCTGGGCTTTCTCAAGGCTCACCTTTCCAAGAGTAGTTCCCGATTAGTCGTATGCTTCAAGTTAATTAAATCACTTTTATTGTTGTATTATCCATGCAAGTATACAGGGTACAATGTCGCTCCAGCTAATCTTAAAATTGTTCACTTAGAAGGCGCATATCTCTCCTATCCAAGGGATACTTGCAAAGCCAACTTTCAAGTATACAGGGTACAATGTCGCTTCAGCTAATCTTAAGATTGTTCACTTAGAAGGCGCATATCTCTCCTATCCAAGGGATGCCTGCAAGGCTAATTTTTCCTCGATTTGGACCTTGCAAAGCCAACTTTTCCTCGATTTGGACCTTGATAAGTCCTATCTCTGTATTTTTGCGATCTCTGCTTCTCGTAAACGCTGTCCGCGTTTATGAGAAGCAGAGATCGCAACATATATGAAAATACATTCCACAGGCCATATCATAATAGCAATATTTAGAAAGTGCATGGCTACTCCTAACGGAGTGTCCCAGTGCTAGGGTGCTGACACAGTGGACACTAAGTAAACTAGTCAGATAGAGAGCTCATTCTAAACAAAAAAGTCAGGTCTTTAATTTCTTACGAAACAGGAGTTCAGAAGGTGCTTGTTGAATTTTCAGAGGAAGAGCATTCCATGCTTTAAAAGGCAAATGGCAAAAGAACTGTCTCCAACTTTTGCCCTTTTGAATTTTGGAACAATGACCAGTTTGGATGCAGCTGTACTCAAGTTTCTGGTGGGCACATAGGAATTAACCATCAACTCAAGGTAGTGAGGACCTTGGGAGGTGAGAGCCTTAAAGCAATAACAAAGTGCTTTAAAAAGGACTCTAAGCCTTATCGGAAGCCAGTGTAGTTTCTGCAATGCGGGTCTCATAGAAGCCCGCCTAGGGAGCTTCAGCGGGGCCCGAGCCTCCGCGTTCTGGATCCATTGCAATCTATTAAAACAGGTATGAGCCACACCCAGATATAGAACATTACAATGCTCCAGCCTTCATATCATCAGTGCTTGGATCACAGTTTTCTGGGTGGCCTCTGTTAGGAAATTGAGAATTTTTCTCAGGGACCTTAATATCCCAAAACATTTCTCTTTTTTTTATTTTTTATTTTTTTTTATTATTTTTTATTTGGAAATCACAGTTGCATAAACATAATGAAGTAACCAATGAGATACATGTTTTTGCGCTTAAATCATAAAAAAATTCAATACATAAAATATATAGAATAGTAATGATGTTAAGGAAAGCTCATTAAGACTTAATATACAGAAGAAAAGGGCATGATTAGGAGAGATGAATAATAGTTACATCCAATTTAAGCTTATTTATATACAATTTATACTATTGTTTTTCCAATCCTCAATTGGTTTCCAAATTTCAATACCACGTGCTTTCGATTTAGTTCCTTTACAGGCAAAGATCGCCTTTTCCTGGTTATACATCCCTAATAGCCTAGAGATCCAAATCTGAAAATTTGGAGGCTCGGTATCTTTCCACCGGGCGGTAATTATTATTCTATAGACTGAAGTACCCAGGAAAAGAGATATTTCTTCTGCCTTAGTATGATTAAGTGTGTTATCTTTACCCAAAATATATAATGTAGGAGATTCCGCTACAGGGTGCCCAAACACTTCCTGCCAGAATCCAGCAATCATTGTACGCAACATTGTTAGTTTATCACATTCATATAACATATGTATTGGATTAGCTGCTGTTCTACCACACCTTAGACAGTCTGATGTAGGCCTTTTCCCCCAGGAGTGAAGTTTGGCCGGAGTAAAATATAAGTCAAAGATGGTTTTATAAAGTTGAGCTTTCAAATTAGATGACATAAACACCTGGGTCGATAGGGTCAGAGATGAATCAATATCAACATTAGGGTTATTTAATTTCCGAGACCAACCTACTTCGGTGGATTCCAAATCATCTTGCCTGTTTTCTATTAATATATCATACAAAGTGCCAATCCTTGACTTGGATCTTAACATACAGTCGATTAAAGCGATAGTATCCAAAAATATATCAGCGGCTTTGAGATTTAAGATTGTGTTGATTTGTATGAATTTGAATACACTATTTATTGGGATCGAAAATTTGGATTGCAGTTGTTGAAATCTAGGCCCTTGGGGGGTGAGTAGAAAATCTCCTATCGTTAATACTCCTAAATTTTCCCAGAGTCTAGAGATAGCGTCATACATATGAGGTGGTAATATTGATGAATGCCATAAGGAAATATATCTGTTATATTTTGGTATTTTCATGTGTCTCATAATTTTCCTCCATAAAGACCAGGCACTTGTTACAACTTTAAATTTTACTTTCTTGAAGTAGGACGGTTCAATCTGTTTTATTAGCAAGCCATTGGCCCTTTCTCCAATAGATAATTCAAATATTGAGGGTATGTAATTTGTCACTCCTTCATTTCCAGTCGGTCTAGCCTCGAATAATGGCTTCATCTGTTGAAGAAGTGCAGCCCATAAGTATAAGCTCAAATCCGGAATTGCTAACCCTCCTCTAATAATGGGTAGGGAAAGCTTCCGGGAAGATCTCCTAATCTTCCCATAACCCCACATGAATTGACCCATATGGGATTCGAAGCCCCTTAAGATTATATCATCAACTAGAAGAGGGACCGCACGAAAAAGATAAAGAATCCGGGGTAAGATATTCATTTTAAGATAGTTACCCCTTCCTATGATCGATAAGTGTAGTCCGTCAATCCTTTTCAGGTCTATCTTTACTTTCTGCAGCAATGGTTCGTAATTGATATTAACTATCTCATCTATTTTGGCGGTTATTCGAACTCCTAGATAGACAGCAGAGTCGACCCTTCTGGAATCAACAAAGTTAACATTGCTAGTGCAGATAACCATCGTTTTATCCCTATTTAAGGAATAACCAGATATCTTGCCAAATATTTGAGTGATATGCTCTATTTCAAGTATAGCCTCCGTTGGTTGTGGTGTCATTACTGCAACATCGTCAGCATAAGCTAATATTTTTGTATGATGATGGCCAAATATTACCGGTTTGATAGCCTCTGATTTTAGTAATTTCAGGATAAGAGGGTTTATATAAAGGGCAAAAAGGATAGGTGAGCATGGGCAGCCCTGCCTAGTCCCTCGAGATATTTCAAACAGTCCTGATTCTTGCCCCATTACCACTACCCTTGCCCTTGGTGAAACATATATTGCCTTAATAGCTTTCATGAAGCATGGTCCGATGTTTGTTTGTTCTAATATGGCCCACAAAAATGCCCATGATACCCTATCGAAGGCCTTTTCGGCGTCATCGACACCTGATCCCCTGTAGCATTCGCAGCATCGAACAATGTAATAGCACGTCGGGTATGATCCGTAGTACCCTTGTCCGGAATAAAGCCATGTTGCCACGGGGAGACCAAGCGTTCGACGACCCCCCTGAGGCGATTAGCCAGGATCTTAGAATAAAGTTTCGAGTCTGAATTTATAAGGGAAATGGGTCGATACGAGGAGGGCAGGTGAGCCGGTTTATCTTTCTTTGGGAAGATTACTATGTTCGTTTCTTGCCAAGACCTAGGTGGAATTCCACATACCTGAATCCCAATAAATAAGTCGAGTAATAGAGGCATTATACTATTGCCCATAATTTTGTAGAACTCAAGGGGTATTTTATCCGGCCCAGCTGCCTTTCCCGTTGCGAGTTCTGCTAGGGCAATTTCCAATTCAATTTGGGTTATATCTTGATCTAATTCAAGCCTCGTGATATTATCTATACCTGGTCCCATTTCATGCTCGATTGCCCATCTAGATAAAATTTCCTTAATTGTGTAAAAATTTAAAGAATCCTCATTTTTATATAATTTACCATAATAATTTTGAAAAACTTCTAGAATCGATTCTGGTGTAGTGTATTCTTGGCCTTCTTGTTCAATACGCGTGATAGAATTAATAGGTTGGCTCTGGCGAGTTCGAAGTGCCAGCTGCTTGCCCACCCTATCCCCCATTTCATAGATCTTATTTCGGTGTGATTGGTATATCTCAGCCTGCCTTTGGGTGAGTTTGGTATTAATCTCAGCTTTAAGTAACGCCATCTCCCTTACAATTGGACCACCATCCCTACCTTGTGCAATAAACTTAGTATGTTTCTCTTCTATTTCCGCTAATTTTCGTAGCTGTAAGTCATTATGGCTTACCTCCTCTTTCTTCTGTCTGGCTTTATAACTAATTGTCTCCCCTCGTATTGCAGCCTTGAAGCAGTCCCACACCATACCTCTGGATGTGCTATAACGATTATCGTCAATAAATCTCTGCGCCCAATTTTTCATATAAACTACCTAGTCGTTGTTTACCAGTAGCTTCCTGTCAAAAGACCAACTTGAGCGGGGTCTATACATGTTATTTATATATACGGTGAGTATTAGAGGATTATGATCCGAAATAATCTTTGGTAGTTTACTAATTTGTGCAGTACTCGTCTGAGTTTTTGATATCCAAATATAATCAATGCGGACATATTTCTGATGTGGATAAGAAAAGTATGTATATCCAGGGTCAAAACCATGCTTCAGATCCCACAAATCAACCAAGCCTAAACTCTCTTTTAGGTGGACGGCGGCATTAAATACCCTCGGCTTATGACCAGCATATATTAATTGATTTTGTGTCTGTAGTGTATTTTTTCCAGGGAAAGAAATGTTAAAGTCTCCACAAAAGATCAGCTCCTGAGGCCAGCTTGAAAGTTCAATCTCGAGGTCATTAAACATTGTAGGATCATCGTAATTAGAAGCATAGATAGAGCATATTGTCATTCCACTTTTGAGTTCAATAATCGCCCATCTACCAAGAGGATCAGCCAATTTACGCGTAGCCTCCCCCAAAAAGGTTCTTGCTAATATGGCGACCCCCCTTGTCCTTGTTGTTTGACTAGTACAGACTAATAGGTTAAACCCCGGAGCCTTTAGAGCTTCTCGCTCTGCCCAAGGTATGTGGGTCTCCTGGAGACAAATTATATCTAATGAGTTGGACCTTATTAACCCCCACACTTCATCCCTTTTTTTCCTGTTATTTAACCCCGCCACATTCCATGAACACAGTTTTATTTTCGCCATATTATATTGTAGTTGAATTTCGAACGAAGTCTACTTATCGAAAAGATGAGAAAAATCTTAACATCTTTAAATTTAATAGCCCTTTTTCTATTCTTAACACCATATTTGCAACTGTGACCACCCAATTTTTTTTTAATTTTTAGCTCCCTCCCCTCCCCCCCATTCAAGGTCCCACCCCCTAACCCCCCACCCCTTCCCCACCTATGAGGCAGCCTGGGTTTTGGCTTTCCCAGTTGTAGATGGCTGTGTGGTCCGTGCGCCTAAGCTTGCCCCCTGCCTGATTCTGTAACAGTATATAAATTGTCGTCCCTATAGTAAATAATAGTACATAATCAGCATATTCAATTAGCTTGTTATTTCGATATTCATTGCCAAATATTTAGATCATATTAAATTTATTTCATGTTCATATCATTTATATAAAAAGTTTGTGAGTATCGACAGATAATTGTGTCGTATCTGTTCCATGGTGCTCTTCCTTGTCTCTTTACTTATCATTACTTTGCTTCGCTCTCTCTCCCAGATCCTTGAGGTATGCCTCCGCCTCAATTTCACTTATAAAAGTTCTCGTGGAGCCTTTGTAGATTACCTTTAGACGTGCCGGATTCTGCAGAAAGACGGTAGCTCCCAGTTTTTCCAAAGGAGTGAAAAGTTGGCGCATACGCCATCGTCTTTCCACGGTTGAATGTGCGAAATCCGGCCTTGCGAAAAACTTAAAGCCCTTATATTCTCTTGTCACCGAGGGTCTGGCCAGATCATATAAAATGTCACGCAATAGATAATTTCCAAAATTAACCAAGAGCGCCCTGGGATATTGCGATGGTTTATCTGAGCGTTTAGGTAAAAATAGAGGGAAGCGATGTGCTCTACAAACTTCTCTGTCCATTTCCCAGGAGTTGAGCTCCGGGAATGATGATTTTAACAAATTACACATGAAGCCTCTCGGGTCGTTTCCCTCTGAGCCCTCAGGTATCCCAAGAAATCGAAGATTATTCCTTCTAGCTCGATTTTCTTGATCTTCAGATTTTATCATTAGGTCCTTAATTAATCCTTCATGTTCTTTAATCTGTTTTTGTAGTTTACCCACGTCTGATTCCAGGTTCTCTGCCCGGGTTTCAACTGAGCACATTCTGTCAGAAATCTCCAGACATGTGCTGCCCACTTTATTGATAGCACCTTCCAGCTTTTTGATGGCGATATGGTTCCTTTGGCTATCTTTTTTAACGTCATGATGAAAATTTTTTATTGAATTAAGAACTTCGCTAAGTAAGGGCTCCCTTTGTTTCGTCTTCTCGGGATCTTCCCGTGTGTCTATAGAGTTCTCAAGTCTTTTGGATTCAGGATTTATTTTCCCGTGAGGGCTTTTTCGTGTCGATTTAGATCTACCTATGATTTGTTCGGTATTACTGCCAGGATCTGTAGTTTCATCATAGTTTAATTTTGGATATCTCTTGTGTCTATTTCTTTTTTTCCCTAATTTTTTTATTGGTGTAATGTCATGTATGTTAATGTCTCTTTTATCGATATCTGTAGTAGAGGATTTTTTTCCAGCTAGTTCCTCTAATCTCGACTCATCACTCGTATCGCTCTCCTCGCTCGATTCACTTGAGATAGATACTCCTGTTTCGTAAATCTCAGATTCGGATCCATCGGAGATTGCACTTGTGACAGGTCCTTCCATCGTTAGTTTTTTCATCGAGTATGCATCCATGTTGGGACCTGGACTTAATTCTTTTCTCAGAGCGTCCCGCTCAAGATGGGCTTGAGTATGTATTGCATGGTTTGTACCTTTGTTTCTATCATCTATAGTTTCCTTTTGCGTGTCTTGCATGTTTTGGATACCTTGCTGATCCGTTAGCGTCAGTGCTGTTTCATTGAAAGAGCAAGTCTGAGGTTTGGCTTTGATCGCTGGGCTAAATATATTTGTAATTCTTGGTTGAGAGTCTGACATATACCCGGTGGTTTTAGCTGCAGTTTTTAAGTTCTTAATCATTTCTAATCTTTTTTTTTTCTTTGCCAAAAGGTCAAGATTCTCATTACTCGTTTGTTCCTTTTCCGTATTTTCTTCCTTTTCTGCCTCTTTTGCTTTTTTTCTTTCCGAAGCTCTTCTTTTTGACTTTTCCTTTTCTTTATGGAGTTTCTGTTCATACTCAAGGGCTCTATCTTTTCCTTCTTTTCCTTCTTTTTTACTGGCTCTTGTGATGGCTTCTTTCATTTCATCGTTGCTTTCCATTGGCTTATAACCCCTGGTTTCGGGCCGTCTTTGCATTTCTTTTATTTTCGATGGTCCTTGCATATTGTTTGTCTCCTTAATATTTCCACCGCCGCCATCTGAGCTCTCTGCTCTCTCTTGATTATTTTGTTTCCGGTGTTTCTCTTGGTCTGCCAGGGCCTGGGTCTTAGTTTGGACATTTGTGTGAGTTTGAATCTGATTATAAATTTGATTTTGAATAACATCTTCCAGACCAGGGATCTCTAAAGTTATCAAGGTGTCTTTACCGCTGCTAGCATTTGACTCTCCTGGTTCATCGGCCCCCTCGTGAGTATCGTTTTCTACATTTGATGAATCATTCCGACTTGCCATTGCTGATTTCGATTTGTTCCCGGCCATCCTTGCTGCTGATAAGCGGAGCGAGATCCGTGCTGCCTCTTCAGCCCTTTTATTTGTTTTCCTCACTTTCCTTGTTCTCGCCCTAGCCGTTATTATAATTATCTGACAGAGATATAATAATGGGTGAGAGCCGGGCGAGGAGCTAAATAAGTTTGCTGTATTTGAGGTATTTGAGGGATCTCGAGTGGTCAGAGTCTCAGACGAGGTCAAAATCTCTGATTTAACATTAGCTGCTGTAGAGATAACCATTGGCAATGCTCTAGGGTTCTTAGCTCTAAAATCAGTGCCGGTGCCGGTGCTTGCTCCTACGACGCCTTTTGTAGCTTTTAGTGAACACACACCAGTACCAGCTTTACTTCTCCCAAATGCCTTAGCTATTTCCACTTTATTTTCGAATAAAAATCCACTCACGGTACCACTCGCAGTATCAGGAGAGTCTCACAAAGGTTGTAAAGCGTTGTTATTAAGCAAACATATATCTTCGTTACTTTTTTTCCCCTTTATTTGGTTATTGCCATACCTTGATTTCGCTGCCTGTGATGAGGTGTATGGAACGGTGTATGGAGCTTGACAGAGCCGATTATCACTCATCGATGCCGTCGATGCCGTCAGAGCCGGTGTCTATTTTAAGCACGTCTGGAGAGTTCGCGGATGACGTACGACGCAAGGAAAGGCCAGACCAGGCCAGGAGGAAACCAGCGGAGACCAGGTCAGGGAGAGACCAAGAGTGAGAACGAGTGAACCGGGAAGTAAACTGGGAAGCAATGCGAAGCCAACCTGGACCTAGTAGACAGATAGGTACCTTACATTCTTCGCTTTGCTGTCATGTTTCCCCCCCGCTGATCTCGCTACTTATTTTTTTTCTCCCTTTTTTTCCTTTTTTTTTTATTTCCCGCCAGGCCGCTTGTTTAGGGATTAGAGCTTCGTGCCTTGGCGATTTGCTTAACTGGGTTTTCGCAGGTGGGACCAGGTAGCCAGGTAGCCGGTTAGCAGAATAACCGAGTACAATCAGCCACATTGCCCCATTGTTTAAGGCAAAGTGGAGCAAAGTACATACGTAAAGCCGATACTTTTGGCTATTCCGGGCTGACAGCAAGCGGCTGCGAATGATAGATTGATCGATTGATGTTGGTGATGTTGGTGTTGGGGCAGGCAACGATTAATGGAATTACGATGTTTATATTCTGATCCATATACCCTGTACCCTTACATCTGCACATCCCCACACATTTCCCGGACAGTTCTTGAGCCAGAGCCCTGTACTCACTTTTTGCTGAGATAGACCGGCACTAGCACAATGTAGTTTGTTCAGTTTCAAAACTCCGGTAGGCTCCACTAAAACAATCCATAACAAATCCGTAACAAATCTGCCAAGATCCAGACCCACGTCCTCTTGAAATCAGAGATCAGGTACAGGGTAAGTAGTATCTTTTGATCTGTTCCTTTCCGCTTCCCGCTTTTCGCGATTCCGCCTTCCACATTCCACTCCTTCAGTCGAGGGGCTTTCCTCACTACCGCTGCTATAGCTGTTAATGCTATTCTGCTCCCATCACCTCCATCAGCACAGGGAGCGCTGGCCCCTTCTCTCTCTCTCCGTTCTCTCTCCGTTCCAAGATTCTGCTCGTTTATTCAGAGATGTTCAGAAATCCATAACTCTCCACCTTAGATACATTCTTCAAGCCGTCTAGAATCCGAGTATTTCTATATGCTAAACAAGACACAGGACGACAGCGTAAGGACTAAAGAAAAACTGACATCAGGGCAGGAGCAAGCAGCAGCGACCTCTCACAGCGACGCCATCTTGCCTCCCCACAAAACATTTCTCAGCGAGGATGGTGATCTGAGCATCAAAGGATAACTTAGCATCAAACCAGATGCTTAGGATTTTAACCATATCCTTGATTATGGGTAGGGCCTAGGTCAATGGGCAGCAAGCATTGGACCAGATATTAATGTGGATCATCAGAGTGCATGCAATATCCATGCCATTGTTGTCGTGCAGAGAATCACCAAAGATGCCAGAGGTATATCAAAAGTGTGGAAAGAAATACCCCATTTTGAGTGGTGTTCCCAATTATTTTGCTGAATTTTATTGCTGGTTTTTGGACTCTGCACACTGGGGCACTGATGTTTAGTGCCCAGTGTATGTGTTTTGACCCTTAAAACATGTAGAAATTGGCTAATCCAAGATTGACTTATTAACTTTTCTTTAAGGCATAGCATATGGTGAGGAAATACACCCATGGCATGAGAAGTCAAATGTCACCAATGGACTGAAGCACTCAGTGTGCCATCAACTAGTATGACAAAGGAAAACGTGACTTCAAGCCTGCCATTTTAGCCGGACTGCTGCAGTATACAACCTGCAGTGTGACCTGTTAAAATAACTCTTTCTAACATGTAAAAACCTCCCTTTTAAATATTATTAAGTCACATCTATGTAAGACGTGTAGCCCACATGATAGCGTGCATGGTATTTAAAAGTGGAAAATGTCTCAAATGTATTTTACTATGTTACTGTGATAAGGCTCTAAAAGCTATTTTCACAGTGGCGGACCAAGCTGTCCTATGTGGAAAATCAGAGAAAAGATTGAAATACTATTACTGTAACTCAGGAATGGGGCCCACAAGAAAAAGAATTAAACATCTACTTATAATAGATATTAAAAATCCAGTTAAATGGTTAAATTACATTTTTAATAAATACTTTGGAAAATTGACTTTTAGAAAGTTACCTTTTCCCAGCGTGAAGTTTCTAAGGATTAGTTTGTATTAAGTCTCCAGCATCTCCCAGCCCGTGCTCACCCAGGGAAGAAGTGTGAAAGAGTTGTAAAATTCCTCCTAGGAGCAAAAAATCATCTGACATGAATGGGCAGGGATAACTCCTCTGAATTCTACAGAATATTCAGAATGGGAGCTGTGGGTGTACTGTGACACTACACTGTCATATTCTGCTTGACAAGTTTTTTGGTCCACATGCAGTTCTTGGGCCACAAGCTGAAGGACAGTGTCTGCTTCAAATTGTATTTTAGTGTTAGTTATATGAGAACACTGGTGTTTTCCCTATGACACACTCATAAACACCCTAGCCCTCAGACCCAAGTTTAGTCTGGCCAAGGATTTGTGGCATCTTGAAAATGACATGGCACTTGGCATGTTAGGCCTGTTTGAAGTAACAAAATCAGAAACTCTTGAAAAAGTGGGTAGAATTGCCCCTGGGAACTTTTATACCGATGGTTATGGAGTTTCTATGAGTCACCCCTATCTACTAGCTTGTGCTAAGCATAAATGTGGCACCCCAAGGCACCTATACCAGAATACTGCTGCTGGACTTGTGAAAGGACAACAGGCGGCCTGAACCTCCCGCACTTGGTATCTACAACCTGTAAAAAGGACCTGAGGAGGTTGGGAACCCTTTCACTTGAAATCCAAGGATAGAAAGATTCAAGAGGTCATAAGGCTGATACACTGGGTTACTCCAGAAACAAAAAAAAGCTGAAGAGGACACTCCTGTGAAGAATCTCAGCTGACCAGTGGAAACTGGACCGGGACTGGGCTTTGCTGTTGCCCTCTGCCTGATACCCTGAGGGTCTCTAAGTACGTCCATTTATGTCCTGGGGCTTGGAAGAGACTCCTGTTGTTGTTTCGGCATCAAAAGAAGTTTAAGAACTTTTTAAAGATTTAGCTGCAGAGTACCACAGCTTCAAGGGAACCAAGTGTGAAAAATATCCGACTGTCAGTTTCACAGTGTAGTTTAGTTCCTATTTCCCTTATAGGCTCTGCGCATTGGAATAATATACACTATAGTTGTGGCATAGGACTGAGGTCAGTATGCCTCTATCGAGTACATTAAACTTAATTACTTTGTGTGCCAGCTAACTCAGAGGCCACTAGAAACTCCTTGAATAAACAAGAAGGGAGTAGTTTCTGGCAACCGCATAAACATGACAACTTTGTTTTCCTTAGAATCGGAAAATGTCTCAGAATCGTGGAAATAACAGATAACAGTTTCACTCAGTGAATCGTGCATGCTTAGTTTCTTCAGAGTTACACAGAAATAGATAGAGGGGCGTTTCAATAAAAGGATTTATTGAACAGTCTTGTTTCTCGTGTAAGAGATATGAGCTGTTACAATCGCAAGACAGTATGCGAGATATATAGGTACAGCGTAAGCAGTGAGAAGAAATAATACTGCAACAGCATTGTCTTCTAGCTATGACATATATTCATATACACATACATAAATAACATAGGCTAAAAAGTGGATACTTGTTTGATACTTCTAAATAGTTCTACCCCAGTGTACCTAACCTAAGTGTAGTACAAGGTAAGAAGTAGGTGCTGTATTCTATAGTATGGTATGCTATAGTTTTGCATATGCTAAGTCTGATATGCCAAGAGTTCTAGTCAGCTCCATACCTTAGAATGAGAGAGGTGGGAATCTCTTTCCGGGTCTCAAACTCTAACACCCCGTGAAGGGAGACAGAACACTAGAAGCTGGATTTTCGGCGAGCAGGGATGACAGCGTCTGGTCAGTGCGTTAGGAGGGGACTCGAATTCTTTCCGAACTTGCCGTGGCGAGCCGTATCGAGCTGTGCAGCCGAGCCGTGGTTTGCCATGGTAAGGGAAGGTATATTTATACCAAGAAGGTGCTTAGGAATGTTAGCATTGACGTAAAGTCGGGCAGAGGAAGATGTCATGAATGAATCCCTAAGGAATAGTAGTTCATGCATAATAGATGAGTTCTTGGAGAAATCAATAATGCTAGCTAGGGAAAGTCCCAATGGCTTAAGGGTCTGGTTTCTAAGAACTCGTTGTGACGTTGGGATGGACGGATGTAGCTGACCATGGATAGCATGGCTAATGCCTAAATAAGGACTGGGATTCTATGCCTAAATAAGGGCAATACGATTTGTGCCTATATAAGGACATGATTTAGGAAAACCTGTATACGGACATCTAAATCGTAACACAACAACAGCATTGTATTTAATTTCAGGTTTGTCACACACAGAAATAATTTTTTTTCTTAGAAAAACGACAATATACTTTTTTAGAGTGGGACTTAAAAACCTTTTGAAACTTCAATACTTTCAGGCCCTACCGGGGCCAATCAACTTGTTGTATCCAACATGCACACCTTCATGGCTGTCCTCAAACCACGCATAGGTCTCAGTTCACGGTGACCATTGACTACCCTTGGTGCTTTGTGCTTTTGAGCTCTAGTTTATCTTAAATCTTAAAAAAAATATTATCTCCGGTTCCCTTTATTGGATGTTTGCAGGTTTGGTGTCATTTTTGCTTAATAAACTTGTCTCCGTCTCTACCTTTTTTAATTAGTGTTGGATTTTTATTTTGTTTTGTTACTTCTAAATGTTTTACACATTTTCCTTAATTAAGACTGTCTACTCTGTGCCATAGCTACCAGGAACTAACTTCGGTGTATATTACTGAAGCCTTTGACTGGACCTAACAATTAGTGACTTTATTACTTGTGGGGGACTACCCTCCATCTCACCTAACAATTCTATTTCTTTCAGTAACTATCCAGGTACAAGGCTCTGCACTAATTTAATGGGTGCATGCAAGATGCATGTGGCACAAAGTACCACTTTCAGCCAATGCCGCTGCAGACATGGAAACCACAAAGGTTGTTCTACAACATGTTTCTTCCTATTCACCAGTTAGTATGCAATGCACTGCTATTCTTCACTGTCTAATCCTATACGTCCTGGGTTCTTAGTATGATGGTACAATCATGCCAGTAGGGGCTTAGCATAAGATGAAGATGCATGATCTTTTTCTTTTTAAGAGAGTTGTGCACACAGCCACACATGACACAGCACTTCCAACTACTACTGTAATCACTCCCACTTTTTTCATATGTGATAGTAGCTGCCCCTTAAAGAAACAGTTAAGAACATCCCACCAAATCCACAAACAAGAGAATATAGAAGGTTCACCCACGTGTATTTCAAGACTGCTTTTACGAACAAGTAAGACGTTGGGTAGTAAAAGATCAAACCACGGGGCATATTTCCAAACCCCTATCGCTACAGGAACGTCACTTTGTTTGAAGTTTCTGTGCAGATATGTGTTTCGCCTTATTTACAAGGCAGCGTTAAGCCACTAAACATGGCTTAACGCTGCCTTGTAAATAAGGCCACATTTCATGCTATACTTATCGTAAAAGTGGTGGGCAATGGGTGTTGCAGTGCACATTTCGCCGCAAGTCCCATTGATTTTGACACTGCCCCATATTTACAAGGTTGGAGTACATATGGTGCAGTGCCAAAAATTAAGACAAAAAAAACTGGTTTTAACATGGCACAACCAGAAGAAATGCATTTTTTCTCCTCATTTTTGCTGTTTCTATGTGTGCTGCATTGTGCAGCACACGTAGAAACAGCAAAACAGCATGCATTCCGCAGCACACATAAAAATTACAAAACGCCATTACTGATTATTGATGTGCAGGAAGGTACACCTTCCTTCACATAAACCATAATTCCCAAAATGCAGGAACCCTTGCACTATGGTGCAAGGGTGCCTGCGTTGGCACTAGGCAGCTGTAATTAGTGCCAGCGCAGGGGGAAACGCAGAGCTGCATTGTATTGTTGTAAATATGGTGCAGCACAGCTTTAAGCCAAGAAGGCTAACGCTGTGCTCCATCACTTTGGCACTAGGCAGCTGTAATTAGTGCCATCGCAGGGGGAAATGCAGAGCTGCACTGTATTGTTGTAAATATGGTGCAGCTCTGCGTTTCAAAAGTGGCGGAGCACAGCTTTAAGCCAAGAAGGCTGACGCTGTGCTCCATCACTTATTTTGTAAATATGCCCCCACTGCCTTCATCGTGCAATCTATCCAATCCAAGTCTATGCACGGAAGGCAGGGGACCTGCTTCTGCGTCCATTAAATATGTGTACGGTTAGGAAACTGCACCTATTTCCAAGCTGAAGTGTTGAAAACGTTGGTTCCTATTTTGACAAAAATTCCACACCTTCCAAGACCCATCCTGTAAATATTAGAGATTGGCCCACTTAATTGCTGCTTTTGCTCCATGAACAATGGGCCCATGTGTCTCTGTTAGGAAGGCACTGTGGAGAACAATTCAGTGGTAACACAATCGACTTCAAACACTCATTAACCAATAAATGAAAGGGTCAACAAGAAATCATTAAACCCGAGTCTTCTCTTGCTTATATAAAAAATGTTGTATTCTACATTTTTTTATAGGTGCACGGCTCAATAAATATTTTTTCAGTGACAAAAATGCAGATGACGCTTTGCGTGAAGAAAGGTGATGGGTAATCTTTATACTGTTTAAAACAACACTGTGCACAATCCCTGGTTTTCATAGCAGTTTGCAGTAAGGCATGTTAACACTTCACAGGCAGTCCCTATATGAAGTGATCCTTGTGAACCAAGGGGTTAATTGTCGACCTTTCGACCCGGTAATTCCTGCACGGGGCTCATCACGGCCAGTCGCCTTATTAATATTACCCCCATGACACTAATGACAGTGGAACAAGGGCATCAATAGATAGATATTTTGATGTTCAAGGTCTTTAACTTAATCTTGTTCAGTAAATTCTCCTCAATCTTCCTCCTCCCCCCCCCATTTATTGGATAGGAATATGGACTTCACCGCTTCCTCTAATGGAGTGACTCCGGTTTGGGTGGGTTTATCGGCTTGGTCTTCTTAGTAACACCCTTGTTACATTTAGGTATGTTAGCAGCTGAAGAGACAGAGCGTGGTATTTGTAAACTTTGTGAATGTTCTAAAATTAGTGGTAGTTAGTTCCTGAACTTGTATTGCATGCCCTCAGTCACTCCTCGAAGTCTCCGCCTTTAAGTAATGTTGCAACCCTGAAGATGCCGCCCCCTCTCCTAACAGAAAACCATGTACGTTGATTCTCCAAAGTCCCAGGGGTAGCGGAAATGACATCACACATCCTCTGACCTCTGTGACATCATAGGAAGTGACGCCATATGATCCTGACGTTAAGAGCCCCATAATAAGTGCACAGTTAATACAACGCAGACGTTACTAACACAAATACATGTATTTTTCATATACAAGCTGTATTGGGATGCTGACATCATATGCCACAGAAAAATTACACATTTCTATCTTTTTAACTGGAAAATCTTGTTCTGGAGAACAAATAAAAAGTGCTTAATTTGAAGTGGCGGTTTTTGGTGCTGGTCCCAGCATTTAATTGTCAACATCTGCATTTATAACAATCTGCCACTGGGTGGCACTGTTTGTCCAATTTAGAGCTGAGCACAACGACTGTTGTTTATTAATTCATATACATTCAAAATGGCTAATTCCTGCCATCCAAACCATTCTCATAGTTTTGGGGGTCTGGAATAGTCTGAATTGTCACAATTGTAGGAGTATGAGGGTTAGTAGTTTTGGTGGTTCTGTCCTTGGCAGTGCTGGCATGGGCATGGGTGGTGCAAGCAGCAGTAGCCTCCGGAGAGGGCCCTGACACTGATTTTATTTTTGTTTTTTACAAATTAAGCACTGCAAATAAATGTCCTGTACTCGGAGAGGCATGGGAGGCGACATTTGGACCAACGATAAACAACATATCGGAAGGGATACTGAGAATTTGGGACGCAATTGGATCCCTGTAACTAAATAACTGCAAACGTCGTCTTCATAAGGAACCCTTAATTTGTGGGTTGGAATTATCACCGCAAATCAAATTTGTTTAAAAGGAGAACATAGCCTTGATAAAGTCGCGGGTGCATTACCCATGTGCGACGAAACACGTGTCGGCTGTTGGATGAACAAAGGAATAAAAGAAAGAAAATCACAAGAATCATCGCACTTTGTTTTACTTGATGCTCACAACGTGCAATTCTAACCAATATATTACTG
This sequence comes from Triturus cristatus, assembly GCF_964204655.1. Taxonomy (NCBI): domain Eukaryota; kingdom Metazoa; phylum Chordata; class Amphibia; order Caudata; family Salamandridae; genus Triturus; species Triturus cristatus. The sequence continues at coordinate 200,775,323 of NC_140587.1, read as the reverse complement.
TTTACGTGTGCTGGGGACATTGTTTGTTCAGTCAATTGGCACAGGCTGATTACCTGGGGAGATCAGTGGTGCTCCTCACCTTTCAGCACCGTTAACAATATAGATTACCCTAAATAATTATTTTAGATGGTATTCTCCTAATGTGGCGCCATTTGTCCTACACTCCAAACCACTACCTCTCTTTTGTCTCACACTGCAAATCAATGTTGCTTGCAGCGTTCCTATGACTGTTAAAACGTATTTATTTAATGATCACCCTTACTAAGCACAAAGGTGAAGGTATGATTCCAATACCATTTTTTATCCATGCACAACAAAGAAACATACATTTTCAACAATGTGATTCTTTATTTCACTTCCTTCAGAAGAGAGGAATTTCTCTGCTGAATATAATTATTTAAAAACAATTTGGACCCCATTCCAGGCAGAAAAAAGTAAACTGTGCTCATCAGAGGACTGTTTACCTTCTTTATTGCGACTTCGTTTGCTTCCTCTGAGGCCAGGGGTCGCAAAGGCAGTACCAGGAGTACTAGAGAGCAAGCTAGGGGTCGCAACCCTAAATGACGTCCATGAGAAAACACAGCTTTATGCACAGCCATAGTGTGCATTAATCATTGCTAGGCTGCACTACCTACTTCAATGTGACTTATGAGTCTTAGACATTTGTGAATCAGACATATTTTACTCTCACAGATCCTCCAGGTGTTCATTTGTTTCTTCCTGACCTGAGGGCTGTGATGTGTAAGATACAGTCACAACTTCGAGATCATGAAGCTATTCACGAGCAAACCTTATGGAAATCGATGTCTTTAAATTAAACAAGAAGAAAAACGTAAAATTGCTCTAAAATGCATCTGTAGGCGTTTGGATCCAAACCTATAAAACCGCAGCCACCTGCAAGCAGGCATCAAAATATTCATAGAGTGGTGCAAAAATGTTCACATTGGAAATGGGAGTTCACAGCCTGCAATGCTGGACTCCTCTCCTGCGCCTAGAGGCGGGGGTGATTTATCAAAGTATTGGATGTCGGGTGCTCAATTTCCACTCTGGTGCTTGCCTGTTTCCAGCATCATTAAATAACCATTCCCAATCCACAAACACTAATCATTCTTCCACAGTGGCTGACCGAGCACTTCAAAGTCATTACTGCAAAGCTAATAACGACTGCCCCCTGTTTGTCGATATGTTCCCTGAAAGCCATAACACACACTGTCAAATTTGCGTTTTTTATTCGTGTCATTTCGGAGAAGGAACATTTTGAACTAAAACGCTGCACACAGTTATAAGATGCTAGAGACAGGCTAGCATTGTGCCTGGGTGGCTACACACGAGAATGTTAGTGAGACAGGGTTCATGAGCGATAGCAGGAACAAACAATAAATACAACACAAGCATGCCAAAGCCAACAGGACTGTGTTTAATCTGTTAACGAATGTAGCATTAGCAAATTAAAACGAGACACAGGAGAGCGTTGAAGGGGCAGAGAAGAGAGTTATAGTTTAAACTAAACGCTCATTTATTCAGTACAAGCAGCCAATAGCATTAGGTGAGAGATGAATATTCCACTGGGCTCAGCTAAGCATGATTAACAAAGACCTGTGCCATTGGCTGAAAGAGGCAGACCCAAAATCCATTCTATCTGTATGGTTAGCAAACACTTTTAAGCTGGTCTTGTAGTACAAGCAAGATGCACCTATGCACTAATGCGGAGCAGTGTCGCCCCACTGCCCAAAAGGGAAAATAAAATGATAAGAACATATCATTATTATCATTTCATTTTCTCTCTTTCAGTCAGAGGTGGAGCGGGGCATGCCAGGGCATGGGAGGAGTGGTGTGCACTCCCAAAGTGCGCATGAACTCTTTGGCTGGCCCTCTTGTGTTGACCAAACCGTTCATGCGCACTTTGCATGTTCCTACAAGGCTGCATTACACAGCCTGGTGAGGAACATACACAGGCTCCCTGTTCCAGTCTGAGCAGCGATCCACGGCACTAAGACCAATCACAACGCTGCATTGCAGCATTGTGATTGGCTCAGGGGACCCTGTCTGCCTGGGTCCTCCCGCTGCCCCCGGTAAAAACAGGAAGATTACGAGGACCGAGGAGAGGCGATTCAAGTGAAGTCCTTTTTTTTGTATTGTATTCCTCCCACACCACATCCCCCCACCTCACCACCCCATCTGGTAGCAGCCGCTACTCCCTTTGAAAACATTGGCTAGCGTGCTTTCAACTCCGTTTGCCCTTATGCAGCCTCGTGTCCGTGCTTTATCGTGCCAGTTATCAGTTTGTGCATATCCATCTGTTGTTATTAGTAGAGATGCCCATAAAATATATTTTTATCTGGCAGTGCATATTTTATGAATTTTTTTGTAACTTATAATATGGCAAAACAGTTTTCGCTACTTTAAAGTAGAGCTTTCCACTAAAATATTCAACGAACTGTGCTCAGTTACATTTACAATACAGTAACACCTCAAATATATGGTTTATTTATTAAAAAGATCCTCAACACCAACATTGAGAACTTATTTTAATTTAAAAGCAATGTTCTTAATTAGTGCAAAATGTGTTTTCATCTCAAATTGTCAATTATAGTGCGCACTGTGAAAAAAGAAATAGCGACAAGGGTGCAAACCTAAAATTTGCTGTAAAATCACAGAAACATGATCATGTATGTACAAATAGAGGTGCAAATGTGTACAAAATTTTGTTTATGCACTGTGATGATTATGATTTAGAAATGCATGATTTTATAAAGCACTCCCCTCCTCATTTTGTATAAATTTGGCCCCGGGGTGGGCTCCTTGGAGCCTTTTGAGGCTTAGGCAGAGGGGCCACACGGCCCTTTTTCCCGTTTTGTGCTGCGAGGCCCCCCTCCCCATATAGAGGAACTTTGACCCCAGGGTGGGTTCCAGGGCCTGTAGAAGCTTGGAGCATTAGGCTCCTCCTCCCCATATAAAATTAATTTGGCCCCAGGAGTGGGCTCTCCAGGCCACTGAAGACTCTGGGAGGGGGTTAATGTAGCCCTGAGCTCCTTTATGAATACAGCTCCAGGAGTGGGCTCCACAGGGCAGAAACTTAGTGAATGTGGCCTGGACACTTATTTGCCTTTTTTTTCTCAATTCTGCAAAATCCTGCAAGATCACAGCATTCCTTAACAATTTTGTTTTGTTTTTGGCCGCAGAGGAGTCCATCTGCGTCCCCTGACGGGGCCTAGGGAAACAGGGCATCCCTACCCTGATCCCTTATACTATATTTCTTGTTTTATTTCAGGACAGGGGACTAAGTAACCCGAGTCATGTAATAGCTGCCAGTTGTATATAATCAGAGCACTTGCTCTCACGAGACTCTGACTCCCATGGGAGAGAGATAGGCGAAAGGAAATAAAGCTTCCTGGGCCAATCAGAACACTCCATTTTTAACATGGCACTCCCGTGAGAATCTTCGAGCCTCTCGTGGACCCAACCACCCCGATATACAATTATTTTTTTACCCTTAATTCCTCAAAAATTACACCAAATCACAAAAAGCACAATCTGAGGACCAAGATCTAACTTCCTGCCAAATGTGTTGTGAATTTGTTCAGCAGTTTTGCTGTAGCCCTGTCTAAAGAAGTCTATGGAAAATGCCTAGGTATTTTGAGACCCCCTATTTTCTCATCCCCCACTTGACAGATCACTCTGAAACTTTCTATCACAAACTAGTAAAAATGTAGCACCTTTTTGGAAAGCTTCGTGGAGATTCCTCAAACGGTGCAAAGTTATTAGCAACACAAAACATGTTTTTCATATGGAACCGCGGACCTAACTATAGCTACCTAGTGGCGACTACCACTAGTTAATATATATAGATATAAATATATATATAAATAAATTAATATATATATGTATATAACTCACAACCTTGCGATGAGCACCATTGCTTTCCATACATATATCGTGTCATATGATGTGAAAGTAAAAACAGACATAGGAACAAAGAAAATCGGCACATTACATTTTGGTCACCATCTTTAAACATGTTCAAAGCAGCAAAATCGAATGTAGTTTATATTGCATGTTTAAAATTCATTCTATTCAAACTAAATGTTGAATATTTGAAATACATCCTGCAAAATTTGAATGGCAGATCGGTTGACTTGATTTAAATCCATCAAAAGAAAGTGTTATGTGTTACTGTGAAAAAGTACATACAAACGTAGTGCTGGCTATAGGAATCGGAGAGCTAAAGGCACATCAATCTCTTATTCTATTCAAATTTTCAAGGTCATGGAACCATTGATATCTTAATATTTTTCAGACATACTGCATATTATGTGAATCTACAAATTATATGCATCATGTGAAGCTTAATACTTCAGATTTGACGCAAACTATCACATCCTATAACTCCCAAGTGGGTGTTGGATTGCAAGGATAGATCTGAGGGTATTCATACCTTGACCTGCATAGCCCCTAGAGTGTCAATCCCCAGTGGGAAAGGCTCACCCAAGAATACCCTTGAATATAAGGCTGATTTAATTCAAAACCATAATACGATCAAATAGTATACTAACTGCTGCCACCTCGCAAAGATAATGTATATCCTACTGAGGGATCTAAATGAATGGTATAATGAAAAGGTACAACGAAAAAAAGGCAAAAGAAACTTAAGTGTTCCTAACATGAGTAAAACCTGTGAATCATATGTACAAACCACAATGGGGATGTAAATGTAGAGGGCAGGCATTAGTATAGACATGTATATAGCTCCTCATCCATATTCAAGCCATCTGGCTCTTTACTATCTAGTTCTAGAATAAAATGTGTCTCTATCTTTCTGAGTTGTTTTTTCCTGTCTTCCCCTCTTTTGTTTCTAGGAATTTGAGCTATGCAACTATATTTCAAGTTGGCGGGGTCGCTGTGGTGTAACTTCTCGAAATGACGCACAACAGGGTAACTGCGATCGTTATATGTTATCACTCTGATGTTCTGCAATATGCGTTTGTGCACAGGTAATGTGGTGCCACTCACATATAATCTTGCGCATGGACATTTGAACAAAACTGGACTTGCAGGTCAGGCTATCCATAACTCTAATGTTTTTTTGAAAGGGGTGTGAATTTCTGTCATATTTTCACCTTTTTTGCAGGCTTTACACTTCGTACACTTGCAAAAAACTTCTTTGGGGGCAAGCCAAGTCTTCCTAGCCTGGTCTGTGTTCAGATCACTTCTGACTAATAGTCCCACAGAGACTTGGATTTTCTGTATGTATGCTGGGGCAACTGGTTACGGTAGAACCTATAACACGGTCTTCTCTAATGAAATGTCAGAGTTTTTGTGAGATGTGTCGGACCATCAGATGCTTAAGGTTATAGGTGGTAATGAATCTATGCGGCTGATTTTGCTTTTTGGGGAATTAAAGAGAGCTGTCTCTCTCGTGTGTGCTCATACTTTCTGTGATGCAGTTTCAGTATGGTATCCGGGTATACCCTCTGTTTAAAGCACTCCACCATTTGTGCATCAACCAGGTCATACTCTTCATCTGTACTACAGATACGTCTGGCTCTGTGGAATTCCCCAAAGGGGATACTCTTTATGAGAGCAATGGGGTCGAAGCTACTGGCATGGAAAATCGTATTTCCCGCCATGGGTTTCCTGAAAATAGTGGTTTTCAATTTCTCTTTCCCTACCTATACCAATGCATTCAAGAATACTATAGCGTCTCGCTATTTTTACCTGCGAAACTGAATTTTAGGTTATGGTCTTTGCTGTTTATTTCAGTGAAAAGTTGGTTGGCTTCCTCTTCCAGGCCCTTCCATAGCACGAAGAGGTCATCTATAAACCTGAGCCATAATGGAATATTTTGGACCAATGTTCCATGGTGGTACCCTTGAGCACCTGCTCCTCCAACAGCCCATATGCAAATAAGCATAGCTGGGGGTGAAGCAGGTGCTCATAGCTGGACCTCTGAACTGCAGGAATAGCTCATTATTGAACAAGAATATATACTTGTTCAAACACCACTGCATCATTTCAAGCAGCATGCTGTTATGTGCTGCACATTTTATGGACCTTATTCTAAAACAATGTTGTGTGACCCTCAAACCGTCCTGGTGTATAATACTAGTATACAAAGTAGATGGATCAAGGATCATTAAAAGCATATAATTTTCCCATTTTGTGTCAAATATTGATATGCATTATCTTAGAATAAGGACCATAAAGTTTGCAGAGAGTAGTGTAGGTGTGCACATTATTGTAGGCAGTCTAGGCTAGTAACAGTGATGCATTATGCAGATAGAATGTTAGATTAGAGAAGATATAGGATGGGGTGCTTGAGGATGGAAGGGGATGTATTGGCAGGTAGTCATCTTGGGATTAAGAGACAATGAAGGGACCAGGAAGCATGAGGTGTATAAGAAATGATGATCGTATCCTGGAATGCATGAGGGTTGTGCAATGATCACTATTCAAAACTCAAGGATGAGGATGGATATTCACATCTAGCACAAGATTCTTCCCAAAAGAGAGAATCAACATGACAACAAAGTAATGGTGACTGGGGGCAAAGTCAGACTGGGGATTGAGTGATCAGTGGAGTTATGCATGGATCACTTTTATGGATGGCTTTATTTGATTTTTACATTTTGTAAAGGACAAACCTTCACCAATAAAGGCTTTTTGAAACTAGAGACACATTAGGGTAAATAAGAACAGAAAGAAAAAAAGGGTTTCTTCTGAGACTAAAGAAACATTAAAGACTTTAGCCAACCCTGAAAGTAAGAAAATCCAAAAATACTGATGCAGGATCAGCAAATAATTCCACAATTTGGGACCTACAAATCTAGGAAACACTTTCTAAAATGAGCGGTAAACTACAGTGCGACGTTTATGGCCCCCATGCAGAAGATGCAGTTACTTACCAGCAATCCAAGAGTATAATGTTAATGAGTTTGGAAAGTGGCTGCAAGACATCTTTGGCATCCAAGGAAATGAGTTATCATAACAACAGACAGTTTCAGTATTCTTCTGCAAATTAAGGATTAGGAGTAAGATTTTACCTATTTGACCCAAATAAATAACCATGAGCACAGAGGAAGTGGATGATGGCAGGGCAAACTAATATTGTGCAGGGCGGGTAGGGCATTTATGACAAATAGAACAGTCATCCAATCAATAAAGTGTATGAATGGTCCTCAAGAAAAGGTAGGCTGAAAAGAGACTGGCCACAACAGGATAAAGAGTGGAAAATGGGGAGGAGAGGGAAGTTCTGTCCAATAAGAAGGTTATATTCATTGAGGTAGATGGCTGATTACGGAATAATAAAACTGTATCTTGATACAACTACGTCTTGATACAACTGCATCTTCTGCTCCCATGAATTTAAGCCCAGCTAGTGGTGGCTGTAGAGGAAGTGAGGTCCACCATGGGAGCTGATACGTGAATGTTCATAAAGTGACCACAGAGGGCTGAAAAACTGGACAAAGTTGACAAACCTAGAACCAGACCAATAAGAGAGGCTATGATGTCATGTCAAATGTAGAAAGAGTCACATTTCTGCTTAATATTTGTGCAGAGGTCACACCAGCATGATGGGAATTTCCCTGAGATACCACTAGATATGGTTAATAAGTTGGTTATAGCATCTGGGGTGCCATTAGCAGAACTTTACCAGCATATTGATATCAAAGTGGGTGACATGAGGATGATGCCACATCACATGGATAATCGGGTGAGGGGATAGTTCTGCATGTTTGAGAGGCTCATTAAGGAGCTATTTCTTCTAGTGGACACACAAAATCTGACACTGTGGACAAGAAGGTGGGATAGTTGTCCTCAGTCCAGATACCACCATGATTTATGCATAGAAAGAGCGATGAGCATTCCGCTATTGCTGAGATTTCAAGGCAATTGTGGTGTGTTTTACGTCAAATCGTTGGATTTTGGGCAGGTGAACCGGGAGGATGGCATTAGAGAGAAAATCCATATCTCAACACCCAAGGCAGCATATCTGGTGAATAAGTACTATTTTGAGGAGAGAGAACTGGGCACAGCACCTACCAGGCTGGTACAGAGTAAAATTTGTCACGATGGACCAATGAAGTATTAAATGGAGCAAAATGTGTACAAGAAGGTTATCATGCATCTGTGCAAACTGAGGAGCACTGTAATGGGCCACCCCTGATTTGTCCTTGACAATCATTTTGTGGTAGTTGGTTGTTGCTTGTTCTACAGAATCCATTCTGTCTCAGTTGTATGGCACTCACCATATGATACTAGCATGTGTATCTCAGTTACTGTCCATAGTTGAAAAAGATATACTTTATATGTGATGGAACAGTGCTGGCTCTTTTCTGGTTTTCATAAGTGTTTATATTTAGTCCGAAATCTAGAGGTGACTCTGAAGTCTTCCAATGCCCCTTCTCAAATATAACTGATAAATTGTTTAATATGGACAGTATCAGTAATAGCCCGAAAATAAAACACAAGGGGAACACAAAGCCATGACAAAACACATTACGGGGGGGGGGGCGCTAGGGGGGATTTGTGGTTGGAAACTTGTAATATATGGGGTGCAAATGCAATGAGTTGCAAAAAAAATTAAAATTGCTCCTTTGGGCACTGTGCAACTAGTGTTTAATAATAGACCCCAGGGCAAGGTAGTTACATGCTAAATCAATTCCGTCAGTGACATGAACTCTTACTGCTGCATTAGGGTAAGACATTTAGTGCAGGGGTTGGAAATATACCTTTATATGGAGCTGCTGGAAGAACCAGTGAGAAAGTGGGCACTGAGAGTATATCTGCTCAATATACTAAGTTTGATTGCTGTGTTTGGGATCATGAAATATGCTGTCAAGGAACAACCTAATAGTATCAACTTGGTCCATGGTGCTGCAATTAAAGCACTGACTAGTCCAGAATAATTTCCAATTGAGTGAAACACTGTTTCCTTCTATAGAAGGAGGCGGAGAAGCCATCTCTATACCCAGAGCTTATTTCAGTTTTGAAGGTGAGAACACATTAATAGGATGGACCCTAAGAACATAAGAAGAAGGAAACAGATGAGGGTTTAAAGCAGCAGCAGAATGGGATTTCTAGAATGTGTAGGGATTAAGTTGATGACACATTGAGAGGTAATGGTTGGTGCTGAAATGCTCTTGAAAGCGAGCAATGAAGCAGGCAGTGTGTCCACCGGGGAAGTGGCACAATTAATGCAGCCTAAGGGAGGTCTTATGAAGAGAAAGCGGCAAAATGCCCCTGAGGTCTCTGAGAGACGGCTTAAGGGAGTACCAAAATGCTGTGGAAATAAAAAGGGTATGAGAATTGATTTTGACATAAAAGTATGCTAGAGGCATACAAAAAAAAGCAGAGTCAATCAAGGGCAAGAATAATTACAGCCATCTGAGAACCAAAGCACTACTAATGATTAAAATGGTTGAATGGATGAGAAGTGAACTGCGTGCAGCACTGTGGTTTGGGCAGGTATGCCCTTTGCTACCACTCAGTACTGCAGCTGGAGCATCTCGGAGAAAGGGCTCCAGGGTTAACTTTATTCCCCCAAAGAATTCCCAACCCATCAGCTAGTAGAACACCCACTTACTTAACGGGTATCTTGCTAGGATCTTCCCTTGTATGCAGGGCCAGATTGGCCGCAGTGGGCATCGGGCATTCTTCCGGGAAGCTGGAATGTTGGGATCAGGTTTTGCAATGGTGGGGGCCGGTTTTGCAATGGTGGGGGGCGGTTTTGTTAGCGGGGCTGGTTTTACAGTGGTGCTGCAATATCGTCCCCAGGTAACAAAAGCAGCAGTGCTTCATACTTACACCGCTCCCCCCCCCTCCCTGGGGTGCTGGTTCAACAAAATTGCCAGTTTGCCAGGGCTGCTTTGGGTTCCCAGTCCAGCCCTGCTTGTAGGTGTGTGGAGATTTGTTTGGGGCTGTGACTGCAGCATGTGGATCTGCCTGTGTTGGCTTGACTGCAACCACTTTGTGAGCCTTCAGGCATACAGGTGTGAGGCAGGGCTGGATGAATGATGGAGTTGTGCCTGACAACTGCAAAAGAACAGTGTGTCACTGAGACGGTTAGCCCTCCACTGCATCACAAGGTATATGGGGGCATATCATCAACAATGGGCAATAAATATTGCCAAACGCGTCTAGCGCGTTTCTCAATATCGCCGGATCACATCGCCTGTTTAGCGGCGTATTTGCAACGATTTGCCAACAGGCGAATGTGAATCCGGCGATATATGGCGATTTCCATCAATAACGCCTGAAAAACAGCAATATCTGGACTGCGCTGTTTAAAATGTTGATGATAGGGAGAAGTGGATGTAACCTTACAATCCACCTCCCATTATGCACATAGCTTAGTCGACAATTTTGCAGACATTAGTTTCCTGCGATGTCCGCGGTTAGCGCGGCTTTTTCCATCGCTACGCGTTATCTTGGCCGGCTTGTTAATACCACGATGTGCGGTTATCGAGCATTTTCATGTTATTTCCTGAAGGTACGCCTACTTTGCATCTCATTAGCGATGCAAAGCAGGGCGATACCAAAACGGCTGCTAACATGCGCTAATGCATGTTAGTGCCAGCTAGTTAATAGGGCAATGTAATTTTCGGCGCTTTTTTGGCTTTTAAAGCCACAAAAGCGGCGAAACGACCCTTGATAATATGCACCATGGTTCTACCGATGTGCGTGCCATCATAATGTCTTTCAGTGACATCTGCTAAATTGTGGGTGACCCTTCCATTGCAGCAAAACACAGTCAAACCAAAGGCTTGTAGACTGACCATCGTCAGGGGTTGAGGGGTGTTGGTGAGGGAAGGAAGGATGTCAAAGAAATTGTCAGCAGCTCCTTCGCTTACTGCTCTTTGAGGCCCGGTCTGTCTAGTTCCTCTAGTAGTAGAATTGCTCCAACTATCTAGCTGTATTGATTGTACAGTATTTTTTGCCTATTGCGTGTGTCAATAACGTTCTCATTCTTAACAACAGTTGTATATTTGTACCCTGTGGTTTAATACATCACGTGGGTGTAGATCCGCAACTGTTACAAATTTACAAAATGTTTCTAGATTATCATGGAAAGCTGGGCAGCCCACAACTTTCCAAGTGTAATCCTAGATATTTTTTGTGAATTTATTCTGCTCACGCACAATAATACACATGCATATTTTGGATGAGAAAAAAGCAAATGCTCTTCCTAGGATTTGTTTCTCCCTCCCCCCCCACCCCCCCTTGAGAAGCCCCCTCTGCTACACCCCACCGAGTTTGGAGGGTATTCCCTTCACCTTGAAAAACTATTTGCTCGATCTCTAGACATGAATATCTCTCTGAGCTGTTCCAGGGTGGGAAGCATTCACAAATCACTTATGAAATACCCACAATATGTATGTTTTTGTGTGTTCACAGAGTTCCAGTCGATTTTCACTGTGGAACTCGCAGCCACATCCTTAGGGCAAGCTTTATGGCGGTGCGACTGGTGCAGGCACACCTGGCGATTACCTCTTGGGGGGGTGCTGTGTTTAGAAATAACATGGGTTTAAAAACACCTGCTGCAGAGTTCCTTGTATGTCCAGCAGTTTTCAGGCAACAATAGAAATGTCAAGAAAACTCTGGTTATAAATGTTTCTGCTGGAGAGAATTCGGAGTAAAGTAGCACAGAGGGATAATATGCCGGCTGTATAGAATGTGTGCAGACTGCATTTTATATCGATAACTCAGTGGGTTACTGCTTTTGCCACAAAGCTCCCTTTGTTACTTGCAGTTCATAAATTGCAATCCTAATATAACACAGTGACCTATGAACTGTCATTAAAGAGCTGCATGAAACTGCATGGTATAAGTTAGAACATTATGTTCCCCCCCCCCCAGTCTTTCTTTATACTAAACCTGCTAAAAATGCTTTGTTTAAGTATTAATATATTTTTATTAGTAAAGCCAACTTCAACTATTGAGGTACATTTTAAATCCTGAGTTTGTGCTTCTCCAGACCATGCTCTCTTAAAATATACTGCCTACTAATATGTGTGGCATGTGATTCTTACACGTTGTACTCCTCACTGTTTTATGTAACATTTCCATAGCCTGCATGAATGATTTATTGTGTGTGTGTGTGTGATGGAAAGTGCTCTGGCACCCTACACTGGTATGAGTAGCTCTACAAAACACATTAAATGCATGTGAGAGAGGGGCTATCAAGAGAAGAGAGGTACTTTTGGAGGGTGGTGGTGAGGGAGGGAGCCCGTGGAGAAGGAGGGAATGACGGGGCACCAAAAAAGATTGTTGCACCAGGCGCTACCAGCGCTAAAGCCGGCCATATACCTCCCACAGAAGTGTTACTCACATTGAAACCTCCTTGTGAGTAAAGACTTTTATGAGTATGGGAATTGCAGCAGTCGTTTTGTGCTGAAAAAGGAAGCTGTTTCCTCATGTAGAGCTAACAGATACCAATACTTTGGTGAATCTGGCCTATTGCGTCGACTTGCCAGCACTGAAACGCATGGCCCTGCTCGAACGCTCTTCTAGTGTTCTCTTTTTTGCTAACCCTATGTAAAGTTTTAATTTTTATTATTATGATGACCTTGGATATCACACCATTCCAAAAATATTGGAATAATAAAATACATATTCATATTAGTTTTAAGATAAATTGCTTCTGCAGTGTGACAGTTATTTTGCAATATGTTTCATTGCATCCAGCATTCAGTGGAATCAAGTCTGAGTACGGGAGGGCTGTTCCAGCATTTACTTATAGATGGGTGAGATGTGGTGTAATGGGGTGTGTCCGCCAATCTGTACCAAGAAGGAGCAAAAAGAGAAACAGGTTACTTGGCAAGGGTCATTCTCGCCCCAAATATTTTTGTTTTGCTGGCTGTAAAAGACAAGCTCTATTAAGAAATATGTATTTCTTAAAGATACTTAGATGTGGACAGCAGCAGTCGCTACCTGTTAGCAGCAGTGGGGCGGGGTGGGAGGGAGGGGCAGGGGGGAATAGCTTAAAAAAAAAGACTTATATCCCAGCCAGTCGGCTGGCCGGCCGCCGCCTCTCCAATGTCCTCTTCCTGGTTTCTTGGGGGCGACAGGAAGCACCAATGCAGTGTTGTGATTGGTCTGAGCGCCTTGACATGGCGCTAAGCCAGGGACTGCAGGGGTGGGTATGTTCTCCACGTAGGCTGAAATGCAGCCTGCATGGACAACATGGTATGTGCGCATGACAGTTTTTTGCAGCCCGAAAGGGCCGGTCAAGCACTCATGCTTAGAGAGAGTGCAAACCCCTCCTCCCCCCCGCTCTAAGAGACCTTAGCGGAGGAGCCGCCACTGGATGTGGAGTTAAGAATAGTAAATCTATCAGGGCCGGACTGGGAACCAAAACCGGCCCTGGCCAAGGGCTCGGCCGGCCCCCCTGGGGTTTGGGGGTGCCGCCGAGCTCTTTGCGAGGGCCGGTTTTTGGCCGATTTAGTTACAGGGCCAATTTTGCAGCTATTCTGCAAAAACGGCCCTGTAACATAAACGGCCCCCACCCGTGCGGTGCACCGGGGAATTGCCCGGTGCCCGCTACGGCCAGTCCAGCACTGAAATCTATAGCTTCCTCTGTGTACTTAACTTCTCGATATTTTCTTTGATATTCTGGTCGCGATATTGTGTGACCTCCAAGTTGCCTCATCGATATTCCATACTACAGCCCCTAAAAATATATAAAAACTGTGCTTCCGCAAATGCAGTGTTAAATGGAATTCGTAAAACATTATGTGCACTATAGACAGAACGTATTGAAAACAATCTTTTGTGCATAGACTTCTTAGAAACTAAATTGTTTGAGGTGAATATTTCACGTGGAAATAAAAGTGTTTTGTATTCTGAGCTGAGACAACTTGCTTTCATTGCTTTGTGTTGTTTTTTTTTGCCGGATTGAGACTGCTATGATAAGCAGTACAAGAAAGATGCAAGTAACAGAGGAGTGGCGCTGCATATCATGTCATAAATATCTGATTTCTACAATGTAATGTAACAATTTAGCTGCAGGAGAGGATGTACAAGAGCCCATGCAGGGTAGGTATGCCTTACCATACTATTAAAGATAGAATGGATTTTTTTGTGTTCAGTATGAAATGCTCGAAATAAAAAGATAATGGGTGTTCAATCCTTGCTTTGAAGTTGTTTCTTGTCAGTCGTAATAGAAAATCACCCCAACATGAGGGGATATTATTACTAATCGGCAGTATTTCAGAGCAGACCATAAACTTCAGATAGACATCCAAATTACCCACCGTTTTAAGGGCCAGTAAATCAGACATCTGCTGTGAACGCAGCATTCCAGTTCATTGGTGTGATTGCATTATCAAGGTCTGTTAACTCCATGTTGTTAGACATTATAGAGGAATATGTCTGCCACCTGGCTGAAAACAAATCAACTATGTGTGTGTGTGTTAAAAATTGGGTTTCTGGTTGGCAGAGGTGTGCACCTTGTCCAAGCACGAACCATAATCATAGTAAGGTTGAGTCAGAAACACACACTAAGTTAACCTATCCTCACACTCTAGTAGCTTGGCACGGATCAGTCAATGTGTAAAGTATTTGTACAATACTTTAAACAGTAGCACAGTGAAAACACCACAAAACGATTCCACACCAGTTTGGAAAAAAGAGTATGACTTTATAGTTAGCACAAGACCAAAATGAGAAAACTCCAATTAGTAGAACTCGAGATATGAATATTCAAAGATTAAATACAACAAGCATTGGCATTACCAATAGGTCTCACCTTTGGGACCGTATAAGTGGTTAGTTATGCTGCACATTATCCTGACTTGTAGGTATGATGATACTCATATCATAACTGGATGCAATGACAGAATCAAAATACAAGTTGGGCTAAGCACTGATTTTTAGCTTACGCATTTTAAGCCACGTCCTTAATTACATTTGCCACGCCCCTTTGGGAGACCCCCCTCCAGTTATTTCGTCCCACTTAAAGCTCTAGCAATAAGTAACGCTACAAGATAGACAAAGAACAGTAGGTTTTCAAGTAATAACTACTGATCCACGTAAAATGTCGCTCTGCGTGTCCCGAGGACTAGCCAGACAGGCATCGCAACCACGTTTACGTTCCAGTTCAGCACAAGCTAAAAGTGTTGGTGCATTCAGAATGCGCCTGTGAAGCCCAAAGGGTACGGGAGTGGCACGGTAAATATGATGTCACACTCGACCACTCAGAATGTGCCTGTGATGTCAAGGCGTGATAAACATGAAGTTCCATTTCATGCATTCAGAATGCGCCTGTGACGTCCAATGCACATGGAGAACTGACACAATAAAAACTAAAGATGCGCGCTTCGTGCACGTTATATATTCATCCTGTGATAACAACCAGGTGCAAAAACATACATTGCACTGCATCAATTTCAGTCATTGTAATGCGCCTCCCCTTTATCAATGCCCCCGTACTTTCTGTCATGTCTAATTAATAATATGCAGCTCCTTCCGGCAACAAACGCTACAGCTCTTTTCTCGTGCCAGCCGCTGGTCACTACATCTGATTGGAAAAATATACTAAGAGCAATACCTGCCTGTGCTGTAATCCTCAGCGTGAGCCACATCCGTGCCTGTGCGCTTGGCAAGTAATGGATTGCTGACTGCTCGCCCGCGGTATAGCTGACTGGTCATCTAATTGGCTCGGGCATGCCTCGTGGGTTATGTGGTGCTCGTGGAGGTGTATTGTGCCAGTGACTTGAGAGATTCCCTCCTATTCGGTCTCTGCCAGGAGAAAGAGCAGCTCGTGCACCGATTTGTGACAAATCTACGCTGTGCAGCTTTGGAGGAGAAAGTGGGAGGGTTCCGATTCCGAACTGACCTGGTACATGCCTGTAAACATCGTGTGATCTGCGCTGTTATTTCCCTCCTCCTGATTTAACTCGTAATGCTGCTTAAACGTGTCACGATTTGGACGTCCGTGTTGACAGTTGTAACACCTGATCGAAGGTGGCATTAGACGTAATTAAATCGCTTGTAGGGCACCTGCTGCAGATGATATTTGAAGGAACTGGCGCCCAGGGCAATGCTGCAGACAGACCAAGCTACTTGAACTCTACACATTCTACGCATGCTGACACGTTGCCTCAAACGTGGCAAGTGGACAGGGCCTCACAGTGAATAGAGGGTTAACGGCATAAAGGGGATCCCTGAGCCCTTGAGAATAAGCTTATGCAATGTACTCTAGGAAATCACAGAGCTCTGTTGGCTGCTCCGCATCCTTTGCAAGCGTTTTGTGAGCAAGTTATCTGACTACGGGGAGCCGAGGATTTCTATTTATTTTTGCTTTTCCACCGGAGGAAAGACAGCAGAGGTGATCAAGTGACAGCCTAAAAATGTGGGTTTTACCGCGCCTTTGAAAGAATTTTGTGGAGAAAACCTTGAAAATCGTCGCCTGAGAAAACAGATGCCCCTGCGCACACCGCTGCTCCAGTAAGCATGACAGTGAAAGCTAATTAGACAAGCGCGGGCGCGATAATTGCAAACAGATGGCGCCGCTGCTCACCCCCGCAAGGTAACCGCCGTACATGCACGAGTACTCATTGGAAACAGTGCAGTACATGCACGAGTTTGCAAAAAAGTCTTAAGTGATTCCAAGAGGTCATCGTAAGCAGCACTTGCGCGCTGCATTAGGCTTAACCTAACAATGGGACAAATATTTTCTTTTGTGCAAAAAGAGAGTGCTTGCCGGGTCCAATATGCCTGCTGGACCAAGCACTTGTGTAGCCTGTCTCTGTCACTGGTGCAAAGGATGAGGGTTCACAAGTAATTGATGAATGCTCAGCAGCCCACCTCGTAGTGAGACTAACAACACCCACTCTCTGCTGATGTTGGACTCAAGAGGACTGGATTTTACGCATACTGGTTGTGAAGCCATTTATCATAATTTACAATAGGTAATAATGACAGAGAGCTATGGCCATGATGGCAGAGTGTAATGTTCAGAAGCATTACATGGAATAAAAAATATAAAAACTGATGGTGCCCTCTTATGCTGCAAGCCTTTGCACTCATTGAACGTGGAGATGCTAGTAGCCAACAGTACACCCAAGCACCCCATATCAAAGACCCACTGCCACCCGCCAGACATTATGCATTCCAGGATAAAAGGGAACCTCCCCCCCCTCCCCAGTTTAGAGTAATTTAAACAGGGAGTGCCCCTTGGAGACAACATATGCCAGTAACTACTGGAGGGTCACCTCATTCTTACTGCACACAAAGGGTGCCCCTGAGAGACAAAAAAGTCTGCAGTTTCAGGGCCCCCACAAATTCTAAAATATGAATGTAAACTAGAAAAGAAAAACTCCAGGGAACAGCAGAGTAGAAATGCAAAACGGGGGTGGGGGAGGGGGGTTGGCATAGCTCCTGTGCGGATACGTGATATTTGTCCTTATAACTTTCAAGCACTGCGATACAGTGCCTAGTCTTCAGAACTTCAGGAGACATGGCCTGTGAACATTTTTAATAAGTACTAAACACATTTCGGTCTTGTCCACAGACAGTGAGACTTGTATGGCCTACAGGTCAATACTTTACTCCATGGCCTTTGAGCTATATAGACTGCGCCTAGTCCAGCCCTGTGCAGTGTCACATGGGAGTTAACATAGGCATTTTGAAGAAATCCCCGCATCGCCGCGGGGATGAAGATTAGTCCTGCAAATCAGCTGCTATCATCTGAGCTCCGAGTGCACACAATTAAAAATCCGTGTCTCGTGATTCTGAGAGCTCTGAGCAGCCTTGCATTGTCTTTGATTTAGCCTTGGACTGGACCCAGCGGCGGTGCGTCCATTGGGGCGCAGGGGCGGAGCCCCACTTACCACACATGCACGCAAATCAATCCCCAGACCGGCAGCAATGGCAATGCAAATGATGCATTGCGTCGGACATGAAGGGGGTGGGGCCGGGGGGCGAGCACTGACAGTTGAGAGTTGACAGACAGGCAGCGGCTCGCAATTTTATTGCGCATGCTCGAGTTTGTCTCACGACAAGCACGAGCATGCGCATTCGCCGCACTGTCTGCCACTGACTACTGTACTGAGAGGAGGGGGCCGAGAGGCCGAGGGTTGCCTCTGCAGCAGCCCCCCTCTAGGTATCCGGGCGAGCCCTATCCGAGCTCTTTCGCCAATCCAGGGCAGGCGCTGATAATGCAGCGTCTCTGGATTGGCTGAGAGCCTGATACAGCAACGAGTAACTGCTAATTGGGTGCCGCGCACCTATGGCCAATCACTGTGGCTTATGTCTGAACACAGTGACAGTGATTGGCCATGAGGTGCGCACTCCAGCAGTCGGTCGCGTCATCACGCACGCGGTGGTGCGACACTGTCTGCTCATAACCTCGTGGCGGCGGTGCGTTCAGAGTCAGGACCCGTCGTGACTGAGTGACTCGTCGTGTGTCGTCGTGAAAAACTCGTGATATCACTGCATAAAAGTACCTGGGCTGAAGTAAGTACTGTATAATGAGAAAACAATAAGGAAATATGTACTAAAGAAATACAACTGAAAAAATTAAATAATAATACATATTTTTGGAGATGAAAATGCCATCTTGTCAAAGGGTAAGCTGATTTTCGGACTCTTCGGAGACTAAGTTACCTGCGTGACTGCGTCGTGGACATGCTGTAGCTCTTACACTGTCTGCGAGCTCCCCGCGCTGTTCACGTGCATCAAACTCCTCACGCCATTCCTCCACGCCTAACCTTAACCTAACTCCTCACTCTGCCCCAAGCCACACGCGCTATGTGCTGAATACTCCGCAGACCGCATAGTGTCCGTAACGTAAGTATAAAGCTCCCGACACAACATGTCGTCTACATCCGAGCTAGGCTAGCTTCTCACACCGTCGTCAAGCGACTCAAGCTCGGGCTCCCCTCAAAGTTTCTCACACTCGGCCATGCGCGTCAAACACCTCACACACTGCCCACGTGGAGTATCTTTATCACAATTGGTAAAAAATCACCTCTCACGATAAAACATCTACATTGAAATGGCAGCGGTAAGACTGCAGAATCCCAATCCGGTCTCCTTCATTAACTGAGTGTTTGAGAAAAACCCCTGAAAGACACTTCAAGCAGTGGCAGCCGGTGCTGCTGGTGCTCTCTTTAAGACCATTCCAGGCATTTTTTGCTGGCATCGTTTCTTTCTTTGGGATTGCTGCTGTGAATGCATTTACTATCAGTGGTACTAACTACACTTCCTAATTCCACTCATTTTACCACCTTTGGCAGATCAGCTCAATGGTTTTAAATGCTGAGCAATATTTTTATGACTGGTAGTAATTTAGTCAAACATTCTTTATTCGGTCATCAAGTGACTATAAAAGATACAATGAAATAACATGGTTTATAATAATGGCATTTTAGCATATACAACCATAGTTAAAAAATAAAGATAAAGATGAGGAAAAATAAAACAACAACATTTTGGTGGTAATTACTACTCACCCCATTTGGTATTCAAGACGGTCTATCAATGGGAGAACCCACGGGGACTTTCTTAAAGGGCCAGGTACTGTTTAAAGCCCCGGATGCTGCAGTTGGAGCACCCGTTTGCCTCTTGAAATGTGCATTGAATGTACCTAACATTGAGGCCTAACATTTATGATGATACATATTATAAACCTGTAATCTATACTGATACATATTTAGCATGTTTTGAGAGTCCATGGATTCTTGGGGGAGGTTGGGGGGGGGGGCTGATTGATGCGTCTTTCGACTTCCTTCCCTTTAGCTCTGAGGAAGGGTCTGTTGGAAAGCGGGGAAGAAAGACTGCGGAAAGATTTCAGCAAAACAAACACAGGAGCAGCCAAGCCTGCGAAGCAACATCCAGGGGCCTATCTATCACCAAGGCCTTCTGGAGCATGGACATCAGTATTCTTGTGGTACCTTTACGTGCTCTTTCTTACATGCCCCTTGAACTGGCGCAAAAATATCTGAAGTGGGAAGTCTCGGAGAGCATTCGTGTGCATTTAGTACAAATAGAAAGGAGCGTGCCCGCTTATCACGTTCAATAATAGCGAGTTGAATGCATCGGGCCTGGTTTACAAAGGCTGCTAGGGGTAAAATAAAAGAGGACTCATGTAGTACTACTTCCCATCCTCATCCATGCTTTGGTTAATCGGCCCCTCAGATTGAAAGCCACCGCAGAGCGCAATGTCAGACCAGCTGCATAAAAGCATCCTAGACTATGATGATGTTGCTCTCATCAGTTTCCACCAATATATGTGTGTGTACGAAGAATGTTTGTATGCGCACTTTCTCTGTCCATGTACACAACCGAGCGATGAGGTGGGATTCAGCTGGGTGTGCAATTTATCACCCCAACTAGGATTTATAGTTTATAGCTGCACAACCCGAAATAAAATAAAGGAGCAAAACGCTGTTTTGAAGCAAAATCCGGTAGATTTACAGATTTTAGAGACAGTTCTCAAGGGGAGCTCTTGAAATAAATGCTTGAAGATCTGCACCAGTACCGGGCAGAATTACCCTTCGGTGCAGCATGCACGCCAAGCTTTTCACACTATGCCCATGCACACTGACTGAACTACTCGCACGCTCTGTCCGGGTGGGTCAAGCTCCTTGCAGATTCACGACGAGACGCAGTTTCACGCTATTTTTTCACGTTGGACTACTACCAGTGTTGCACTTCTTAATGTATTGATTAAAGGATAATTTGAATTTAAAATTGTGATCTATTGTATTCCATAAAGATACTGAAAGCTAAAGATCATATCATTATTACATTTAAATGTAAGCAGGTTCCAATGGATAATTTTAACGTAGCAGACTAAAAAAAAGTCTGGTTTCCCCGAACATCAAACAAAATAAATATTTTAAGAACACTGTAGTTATTTTATGTTAACTTGAGGAACTGACGCTGGTAAAATTCATTGGGATTACTTGTATTTTAAAAGCAATGCTTGTCTAGTTACAGCACGTTATTTTTATTTTCAGCACCTTCTAAAGCTTGACAACCCTTACCAAATTTTTGGTCATATTTCCGGCGAAGAACAAGACCTCCTTTGCTGCTCTTTCACCCCGGCTACGACCCAGCAAACACCAGAGTTAAAGGTAAGGAAACTGATGCTATTTTTTTTTTTAGATTGGAGTTAGAGCTATGTGTGTGGTCACTGTACATGGTGGTTGGGGTAGGCACACATTCTGAACATTGTACCCTCAGTGGATGGAATTTACTAACAGCCTTAGCCCTGTGATTTGGCCAATAACGGTTGTTAACAGCACTAACTATCCCTTGCCTTGTTCAAGGCCCTCAAGCAGTGTCTGTTTCAGTGCCTTCAGCAACCACTATGGCACACAGAGGCAGCAGGCAGTAAGGCTGTATTTTTAGCAGTCATGTTGTGCAAAGGGGAGCTGTTGGAGATTTATTGCGATACTGCACAAGATATATGTATTTATACAGAAATTTGATATTATTGCACCGCACCTTATATGTTGTACTTTGATTATTGGCAGGTTTCTTTAATATATATTGGTAAGGCCAGCATCGTCATCATGAATACAGTACAAGAGCTGATTACAAGGTCATTCCAGGCACGGCCACTTCAAGAGAAAATAGATTTAAAGCAATTGGGACCTCATCGGCCTGACCTAAAACTACAGCAAACTTCCCAGGACAGAGGAAAAATGTCCACACGTACATTCTCAAACGCCTGGTACACAAAAGCTGATTGGCTTACAGGGTGCCCTTTAAGAAATTCTCTGTTCTGCTTCCCCTGCTTGCTGTTTGGTGGTGAGTTTTCTTGGACCAATTAAGGAGTAACAGACTTGAAGCATTTGTCTGAAAAAATAAAGAAGCATTCACGCACAAGAAAGCATATGGAAAACCTGACTAGACTGGGAATGTTGGGGGAAGATGCTCCGATTGAGCAGCAGATAAGTGATGCATACCGCAAAGCAATACAGAAACACAATGAAGCAGTTGATAGGAACAGGCAGATTCTATCCAAAATAATTGATTGCATTCGTTTCTGTGGTGCTTTTGAACTGGCATTGAGAGGCCATGATGAATCGGAAGGTTCCCCAAATCCTGGAATATTCAAAGGCCTTGTGGATTTAATAGCAAGCATAGACAAGGATATGGAAGCACATTTAGCACGTGCTACAGTCTTTAAGGGCACCTCTAAAACAATACAAAATGAACTTCTTGAATGTATGCTCGAAATTATGAGAAGCCATATTGTGCAAGAATTGCAAAACACAGACTTTGTGGCTATTCAGGCTGATGACACCACTGATGTGGCCACTAAAACACAGTCCGTATTAGTGTTTCGATACATTGACAATGACGGACAAGTTGTGGAGAGGTTCTATGGTTTCACACATTTAAGAGACTCTAGTGCAGAAACCATTACTGCAGCTATACTGCGTCAACTGAGCTTAATTTTTCCAGAGCTGCCTCAAAAAAAAAACTTATTGCGCAAAGCTATGATGGTGCGTCCGTAATGAGTGGAAGCCTTAGTGGAGTTCAGAAGAGAATTTGAGATGTGTACCCTAATGCTCATTATGTGCACTGTTACGCTCACCAACTTAATCTTATTATGCAACAGGCAGTATCAAAGATCACCGAGCCACAGATTTTCTTTCAGGATATAGGAGGCATGGCAGCATTCTTCTCGCGTTCCCCCAAAAGAACAGAAGCACTTCATGACATTGTAGACAAAAGCGTTCCAAGGGGATCCTCAACGCATTGGAACTTTAACATCCGTACAGTCAACCTAATCTATGAACATAGAGAGGACCTTCTGAAGTGTTTTGAAGCCATAGAAGCCAATGATGAGTTTGATTACAAAAGTCAGATTGAAGCCCATGGCTTTGGTAGAACACTACAAGACAGAGAGTTTCAGTTCTTACTGTATTTATTTCATGATATAATGGTAGCTGTCGACCTGTTATACAATCAGTTACAAGCACGAGAGATAGATACTGTCAAAGTGCAAGTATATACTACTATGTTTGTACAAAGCATAAGCAAAGTGAGAGATGGGGTTGACAATTTAGACAGCAAACTGCCAGAGAAATCTTTTTTCACAAACCGCAGGAAAAACATCACCACTATGGTCCGAATTGCAAAGGAGATCTGTGACATTGTAATTGTGCAGGCACGAGAGCGTTTTTCTTTCACTAAACATTTGGTGAGTGCCACATTATTGCAAAGTCAACAGTTTGCCAAATATGATGAATCCTTCCCGGAGCGTGCTCTGAATGAGGCTGTGGGAGCTTACCCTATGCTCAATAAAGAAGAGCTGAGAACTGAGTTGACTGTACTGTACGGAATGCCTGTGTACCGGAAGGCCACAAGTGCCTTGTCTTTGCTGGCTTTAATACATAAACTTAATATGGAAAAGTCACTTGGAGAGACAGTGGCTTTACTTAAAATTGTCATAACCACTCCTATGACAACAGTCGAGGCAGAACGATGTTTTTCAGCCTTAAAGAGGATTAAGACATTCCTGAGAAACACCATGCTTGAGGAAAGACTCAATGCTTTGGCAATGCTCTCTGTAGAGAGCAAGCTAGTTCAGAAAATCCCGGACTTTAACACTAAAGTTATTGAAAGGTTTGCTGCTCTTAGAGAGAGACGTGCTGATTTCATTTACAAAAAGTAAACAATGTTGAATGCTGCTACTTTGCAACCAGTTTAGTTTGTTAAATAAAAAACATCTGTGAGTGAGGTACTCAGAAATGCATTGTATCTCGAAGTCTGTTATGAAGCTCTGTGGTTATACACTGAATAAGCAGCTACCTATGTTATATGACATCTCTTTATTAATGTTATAACTGCACTTTCACAATTGCTTTATTAACCTTCCTGCTTTCTCAAATTTGCTTGAAAATGCACCATTTCTCTTCTATTTTTTCAAAATTTTCTCGGGGGGAGAACCCCCCCGAACCCTCCTTATAGGGGTTCGGGCTCGCACGCTACGCTCGCTCGCAACGGTGAAGTATACCAATCATTTTACGCCCCACCACTTAAAAATGTCACCAGCCGCCCCTGGACTGGACAGCCCCCCAGTAAACACAACTGGAAGGCAGGATTGGTGGAACTGCTGCTACTCATCCGAAGGCTTAACCCTCGTGAGCACTTGCAAAGCTGTTTGTGCTCTGTGCGTGTGCTGGGCTGATGTTCCAGGCTACTCTGGCCGGCGACCTGCCCAGTGTGTGTGTTTATAATTGTTATAATTCAGCTCTGGGAGACCGAGATCCGACAATCAACTGCTGATTTCTACCACTGCAGCGTTTTGTCTCTAGGGAGGAGAGAGCAGGCTCAGAGCCGTCCATATCTGACTCTCTGTGATGGGACCTCAATAGTATATTGTGTTGTAATTGTATATGTAAAGCTCTTTCGTGAGGGTGGCTGAGTTTGTTTCGATCTGCAGGGAACAGACCCGTTTTCAATAAGGCCCTACCTGTTGCTGTATCTGGAGGGTACTGTGCCTGGCTACGCAAATCTACAATTTGCTTGGCTGAATGGAGAAGTCTTTGCCTGCAGGGAGTTGCACCTCTGTCAGCAGGAAGCTGTCTGTGAATAGACATGGATGGTGCTGCCACTGGCTAGGCCAGGCTAAGTCTGTGAAGATATTCTTTAGGTGCAAAGAACTGCTCTTGTCTACAGGGAGCAGCCCTGACAGAGACTGCAGGAAGCTGCAACTTATTGCAACGCGGTGCATCTGAGTTCAGGGCCTTCCCACTGTGTCTAGTGAGAGATGGCTGCAGGAAGCTGCCAGTGAGCTTTCTCTATATATATATTGTTCTCAATCCAAGGCTTCTCACAATAACAGTTACCACACAAGAGACAGGAGCACCAGTCACTTGCAGTAAGTTGGCAGTAAGCGAGCAAGGCATGAGAAAGGATGAGCTTAGGACAACAGCAGTAGTGTTATGGTTGAAAGAAGATCAGACATTGAAGTCAAGGCAAAAGGAGAAGGTGGATGAGGGGAGAGAGGGTTCAAACCCTGTTCACCAAGTGTTAACCCTTCTTCAATCCTAAATGAACCCCTTACAGCATTATAGCCCACATGTACTATAAAAGTTTCTGAAAGACAAAGAATGGGTAAAACTTGTTGATACATCAGACCCTTTGTTTCTGCCATTTTACAAGGGGAAAACCCCATATCCAAATGCACCTCCTTCTTACACCTATACTTTTACTACTCCAACCCTAACCCAGTCCCTTACTCTAACCTAACCTTTACCCCATCCCTTACCCAACCTCCATCCAATCCTAATGCTAAGCCTTACTTCAACCCTGACCATCACTTACACCTTCCATTACTCTTACGCCAACTGAGCCCTTAATCTAACCTTAACTACATACATCATCCAAAACCATAACCCAATCCCAACAGTAACCATAACAACATCCCATATTCTAAACCACTAAAGTTAACCTACATCAAAAACACTCACTTACGCCATACTTAACTATAAGCCCAATCCTAAACCCATCAGGACACCCAACCCATTTCTTATCGTATAGCAATCTCAAGCCATACCTTACTGTAGCTCCTAAATGTACCTCTCTAACCCAATAACCCTTGCATTCAAATTTTTCATAGACTACTTTAACTTTTCTACATTTTTGTCTACCTTTTTTAATGCAAAACGGCACTACACACAGCTTCAACATACACCAGAAACCTAAAGACATTATTATTAATTACATTTATATGTCTGGTGTTAGTCAAGACCTTTCGATTTTAGTAAAAGTATATGTATGGTATAATTACTTATAGAGGCCCTCAGCCAACCCTCTTCATAAACTGGTCTATTATTGTGTTGCTCGCATTTTTCTTTCATTCACTACACCATGAGACAATGGGTCATCCCAGTTCAGACATTGGCTAGCTAACTCCACTATGAGTGATGGCGATTAGTTCCTTTCACAAGGAGCACATACACATCAGTAGTACATATCAATGCCAGGCACTACTATAGCAATGTGTGCAACTTGAGACCATTTTTCTTGGATTTGTGAGGGTCTGGAACCTTCCCCAACAATAAGATTTGGGGAAAACCATGACGAAACAAAACGAGCTTTGACAAAGACAAAAGGCTGGTAGCCACTGCCAGGAACATTGGCTTTGCCAATGCTGGTTGGTATACAGAGACCTGAAAAGTTGACGTAATGCATGTGCAATGTAACAAACTAATATAAAATATTTCAACTTTCCAAGTGTGTTCATATTTAGAATTAGAAACAGAGCCATAAACATCCTCACATGATAATAAAGGGTTTGCATTTGGAGAGCTTTCCTGTCTGAGAACATTCTCTTGCAATCTCAGCCCAGCTATAAAACGGCATCTCATATTTACATTCCATCCCTGCGCCTCCTGAGTTTGCCTCCAGCTCCGTCAAACTCCCACCGCTAAATGTGAGATACTGGGCTTCAGGGGCTGGATACCGCGGCCGCAGCCGGGGCTTCCCTCCCCTGCTACCCCCTTGTCTGTTGGCGAACTCGAGCTCACAGGGGGACCACCACTGGAGGGGAGCAGGGAACTTACAGCAAACGGCCACCAAGAGCCCGAACTGGACCACCCTTCTCCTCAGCTGCGCCATCTTCGCAAACATCCCGGGCAATGGAAAGCTGCTACAGTTTCAAGTTCACAGAGGCGTGGGAAGGACCAAACTCGTCCGAACACAAGAAGCAGTCTGGGCGCTGTGAGAACTCCTCCAAGTGACAGGTCCCTCCTCCCCGCACTGCGCTCCACTGCCAAAGTGCAAATCAAATGGCGCAGCCTGCCCTGCTCCAATCTGAGGAGGAGGATGGGAGGCCCGGGGAGGGGTGAGACGCGCGCGCTTCAATTTGGGGTCCTAGCAACCATCAGCATAGCGGAAAATGCAGCCCCATTCATCCCAGCTCGAGAGCTTCCCAGGGTTTACTTTGCGGGAGCGATGGACACTTTAACTCCACTTGGACACGGGACGTTTATACCGGCACTAAATCAAAACCCGCACTTATCCTCCGCAGAGTACGCGCTGCTGATGGCTGTAATGCAGTAATGTAATGTAATGCTGACCCTAAATAACAAAGGTAATTTTTGAAATATGGAGGCACCAGTAGCGTATTTAGACAAGCGCTGAAACACAAGCGCGGCCCTGCGGCTGCGAAAGTGAAACAGTACTCCGGCTTAACAAGTGGGTGGGGTGGGGGGAGTGCGGCCGCGAGAACACACAGCGATTCCCTTACGGGAGCGAGCCTTGGGCACCATCTGTTTGGAAGTTAATTACAAACAGATTTTGCCAAAGCTCGCTCCCGCAAGGGAATTGCCAAACGTGCAAGCGTTGCCATTAAAAGCAATGCAACGCGTGCACGTTTTTGGGGACAAAAGTGGATCGATTCCAAGAGATCGCACCTAAGCAGCGCATGCGCGCTGCATAGGCGATACCTAAAAATAGGGCTTTGAAGCAAATAGTGCTCAAAGAGGCAAATGGTTGCACTGGATCAGGACAAAGTCAAGAGTTCAGGTTGCCCGTGATGGAGCGCTGGCCAGCTACAGCACTCATGCAAGTTGAGAAAAAGTACCTTAATCTTTGTCACAAGTATGTGATGCGGGTGCAGCCTTGCGAAGTGACATGATACCCGCACTGCTGGGGTGTTGCGCTGGATTTCTCCTTGCCACTGCGATGATGCGTCAGTTCTGAAGGGCCACATTTCCAAGTGCAATGTGCTGGAGAGGCTATGAGCCAATCTCTACACAGTGGTGAAGATGCGTTGGTTCCAAAGCGTTGGTTCCAGTGGCGATGCAGAGGTTTTGAATGCAATGCGCCAAGCTGGTCCCTGCAACAGCAGTGATGTGTTGATCCAGATCTTGCCGAAGGAGATGCATTGGTTCCAATCGGCGCACGGGCGTAAATGCACAGGTTATGACAGATGCAGCCCTTTATACACTCTTCCAAGAGCCCTGGACTGGATTGGCCACTTGGCAGAGCAAGACTTGCTACAAAAGGACCCTACACATGAAGGGAGAGTGTGGGAGGGGGGTCTGAGGGATAAGTTTAAAGACCAGCTACAGTATAAATCCCCAATCAACAGACATCATACAAAAAATACTGTGGGTCTAGAGTTCTGTGTAACAAAAACTGATATATTGGATAAAGTAAAGCAGAAGACCATCTGGGGCTTACCCAAAACGTTGAGTTCCCATCACCCACCAGAGGTGGCTTATCATCATCTGGGAACTGTGGACTTGACCATAGAAACCAACCACATAAGTGATTGTGGTGGTTATGTGGTAGTCCCAGTCGTGGGTGCCAAAGATGGGGTGATGGTTTGCAGTGCAAAAAGTATGAAAGAAAAAAGGTGCTATTAAAAATGGCTATCAAGACACAATAAATTTTATTCTGGTGCTGTCTTGGTGCCACTTTAAAAATAGTGCGTAGACAGCTTAACAAATAACTGTCAGGGTGTCGGTCTACATGTTTCGGCTACTGGACTTGGGAGTCCAAGCTCTCATCAGGACCATAATGACGCTACTGCAAAAACGTGTGAAAAGGAAACTTATAAACACAAAAAAGGTTTTGGGTTGATACCCAATACAACCTGATTGTTCAAGTACGTTCCCGTTGGGTTTTTACAGGGAAAGAGACCTAGTAACAATGAAAAAAAGGGAATCAACTCAATTTTATAAAATATCAGTGTAAATCACAGAACAGAGCTAGATATAAAGTGCTAGCAACATTAAAACAATACTACACGATGTTTTGTTTTACAGAGTGATATTCATATCAACATTCAACTGGTGCACTTACCCGAAAATTTTAGGGTACGCACCTCGCCTCGCCTGGCATCCGCTCAGGACTTGAGGCACCGCTCTACAAAAAATGAGAATGTCAAACAACAAGATAACCCCAAGGCGATTTAACCTGTATAGTTCAGGGAGGGGGGAGGAAGAAACTTCCAAACAGAGTCGTTTGATTAAGCAGTTATGGGAACATGGCAGGATCAAACAGTCTTAAGAAACACGACGTTCAAAAGGAAATACACTAGTGTGTTCAGAGATTACTGAACCGCTAGTAGTGGATCTAGAGTTTATGTACCATCAAGGAGCATCAAGGAGCCAGATAGCACAACTTTGCGTTCAAGCCTGGACGAAGACGTCTAGAGTGCTCGCTGACTCGGGAAACCCATGGTGGAAGGGGCTCAAGCTTAGCGCTGTGTAAGGACAGTGCTTGTCATTAGGTTTAAAGAATGTCTCGTGGATTTAGACAAAGTAAAAGTAAAAATACGTGCAGCACGGCGTCTAGAGGAAGCGCCTTTTCAGAAATCCATCAAGACCACGAAGGAACAAAATGAGAGACTCACCTATCCGTCGGTACCCCGCTCTGGCAACTGAGCTGGAAGGGGAGGTAGCGAACCGACAGGAAGAGTCTCCCTATAAGCACCAATGAGCGTCCTTCCGTGCTGTTTGCTACGGTGCGCTCAAAGGTACAAAATACCTCCTGTGATGTCACGTAGTCAGGAAAACTGGGAAATGTAGTGTAAGGTGCGGTTTCGTTTTAATCCTTTAGTGAACGGAGTCTGAAAAGATCTCGAGCGACATATTAAAACGTCTCCTAACAGGGTCCGATCGTTACGAAAGTTCATAATGCGCTTATACTGAAAGGAGCAGGGTTAGGGTTAATGGCAGATTGATGTATCCGTACTAGCTCTAAAAAGCGTACCATCGTGTTATAACCATAGTGGCACTAAACGGTACAGAATACCACGTGTGATGTCACGTGTATCTCGATTGTTGGGAAATGTAGTGCCGTGTTTGGTTCTCCGTTAGTGTTGATTGATTAATGAAAAGGACGGGAAGAGGACACCACTTTCTAGGGTATTACTGACATAGTGGGATCTGTATGGTAGTGCAAGACTCGTGGACACTGAAGGGCGCTCTAGTTTAAATAAAGAGTGTACCTCGAGGTGTAAGAGCCAAAAAAAGAGGAAGCTCTATGGACTAAAATGCTAGTCTTATTAGATGAGTGAATGTAACTTTATTAAGTACACAGAACGTGGGTACCTTAAGAATTAAAGGGATGACCATGGAATATCATCGTTTAGGCCAAGTTGATCACTCTTAAGTTTAAACACCCATTTCTGTTCTTTGATGAACAGAAATTTGCTAATGTCTGTCACATGCATAGGGATGAAAGGCTGTCCTAAAATCACCCATCTCAAATCTTCTGGTTTGTGTCTTGGCGACAAAAAATGATTGGTAAGTTTGGTCGCTTGTTTGTTCCGTCTAATAGTGCTCTTATGTTCATTGATGCGTGTCTTGATCTTTCGTGTGGTCATACCCACATATCGCAATGAACATGGGCAGGTTATGAGGTAGATAACTCTTACTGTGTTGCAGTTGGTATGTTTTCTTAAAATCCATGGTGTATCTGTGCCTATGTCAATGGTTTTGGTTGGCTGGGTCTGTGGACATACAGAACACTGGCCACATGGGAAATGCCCCTGTACTGGTGGTAAACTCCACAGGGTGTTAGTGGTGGTGGGAGATTTGGCCCGTGGTCTTGTATGCACTAGACTATCTCTGAGGTTAGTGCCTCTTTTGAAAGAAAAAAGAGGAGGTGGTAAGACCTCATTCCCTACATTCAGTATCCGCCAATGTTTCCGGACTGTTTTTTGTACCTGGTTTGACCACGTACTGAATGTATTAACAAAGGTCATTCTAGACAGGGGAGGCTTCGGCACTGGGGGTTCTAGAAGGGCTCCCCGATGATTGTTGGAGGCTCTTTTCCAAGCGCGTCTGACCAGACGTTTTGGGTATTGTCTGTCTTGTAATTGGTTAGATAGATCTTCTGCATGTTGATTGAAAGTAGTTAAGTCGGAACAGTTTCTGCGAATGCGCAGGAACTGTCCAATGGGTAGATTCTCCCGAAGAGATCTTGGATGATGGCTATGAAAGCTCAGAAGGGAGTTTTTTGATAAAGGTTTCCTGTATAGCTCACTTCCAAGTCTGCCGTGATCAGGGCATATCACAATGTCTAGAAAAGGTAATCGAGTTTTATCATAGACTACTGTGAAACGTAAAAAATCATTCTTTTCATTTAGCCACGCATGAAAATCTAACAAAGAGGCAACAGGCCCATGCCAAACAACCAGAATGTCATCAATGTACCTTCTCCACGTCTTTATCTGATCTCTGAATGGATTGGACTGTGTAAGTACATTGTTCTGTTCAAAGAGATGGACATACAGGTTGGCCAGGCTCGGCGCGAAAATGCTGCCCATAGATGTGCCCGAGACTTGTAGGAAAATCGTCCCCTCGAACTTGAAAAAGTCTTCTATCATGGCCAGCCTAGCACATTCCATTATGAAATGGACCGGTGTTATGGTGTCTAGATTTCTCATCTCTAGAAGACTCTCAATGGCTTCTA
Organism: Triturus cristatus; assembly: GCF_964204655.1. Lineage (NCBI taxonomy): Eukaryota > Metazoa > Chordata > Amphibia > Caudata > Salamandridae > Triturus > Triturus cristatus. The sequence goes on along the minus strand of NC_140587.1, from coordinate 200,743,925 downwards.
AGGTTTCCATTTGTGGAATAGAGGTGTACAAAGATTCCACATCGAAGCTGACCAAGAGGTCTGTTTCCGTATCAAAGCTGATGTCTGGAAGCAAACGGAGGACATCCTTGGTATCTTGCAGGTAACTAGGCATTTCCTTGACGAGAGGTCTAAGGAAAAAGTCAACAAAGGTGGAGAGAGGTTCTAATAAGGAACCTATACCTGATATGATGGGTCGCCCTGGAGGTGGCCTTTGGTTTTTATGAATTTTTGGTAAAACATAAAAATATGGCATAACCGGATGTTTGGTAATTAAGAAGTGTGATTCTTGCTCTGTGATCCAACCTGCAGCTTTCGCATCGTCTACGAGGGTTTGTATCTCTCTCGTGAGTCTGGGAGTAGGATCTTCAGTGAGTGGTTTGTACGCTGTAAGATCGTCTCTCCACCCAGAAATGGGTGTTTAAACTTAAGAGTGATCAACTTGGCCTAAACGATGATATTCCATGGTCATCCCTTTAATTCTTAAGGTACCCACGTTCTGTGTACTTAATAAAGTTACATTCACTCATCTAATAAGACTAGCATTTTAGTCCATAGAGCTTCCTCTTTTTTTGGCTCTTACACCTCGAGGTACACTCTTTATTTAAACTAGAGCGCCCTTCAGTGTCCACGAGTCTTGCACTACCATACAGATCCCACTATGTCAGTAATACCCTAGAAAGTGGTGTCCTCTTCCCGTCCTTTTCATTAATCAATCAACACTAACGGAGAACCAAACACGGCACTACATTTCCCAACAATCGAGATACACGTGACATCACAAATGGTATTCTGTACCGTTTAATGCCACTATGGTTATAACACGATGGTACGCTTTTTAGAGCTAGTACGGATACATCAATCTGCCATTAACCCTAACCCTGCTCCTTTCAGTATAAGCACATTATGAACTTTCGTAACGATCGGACCCTGTTAGGAGACGTTTTAATATGTCGCTCGAGATCTTTTCAGACTCCGTTCACTAAAGGATTAAAACGAAACCGCACCTCACACTACATTTCCCAGTTTTCCTGACTACGTGACATCACAGGAGGTATTTTGTACCTTCGAGCGCACCGTAGCAAACAGTACGGAAGGATGCTCATTGGTGCTTATAGGGAGACTCTTCTTGTCGGTTCGCTACCTCCCCTTCCAGTTCAGTTGCCAGAGCGGGGTACCGACGAATAGGTGAGTCTCTCATTTTGTTCCTTCGTGGTCTTGATGGGTTTCTGAAAAGGCGCTTCCTCTAGACGCCGTGCTGCACGTATTCTTACTTTTACTTTGTCTAAATCCACGAGACATTCTTTAAACCTAATGACAAGCACTGTCCTTACACAGCGCTAAGCTTGAGCCCCTTCCACCATGAGTTGCCCGAGTCAGCGAGCACTCTAGACGTCTTCGTCCAGGCTTGAACGCAAAGTTGTGCTATCTGGCTCCTTGATGCTCCTTGATGGTACATAAACTCTAGATCCACTACTAGCGGTTCAGTAATCTCTGACCACACTAGTGTATTTACTTTTGAACGTCGTGTTTCTTAAGACTGTTTGATCCTGCCATGTTCCCATAACTGCTTAATCAAACGACTCTGTTTGGAAGTTTCTTCCTTCCCCCTCCCTGAACTATACAGGTTAAATCGCCTTGGGGTAATCTTGTTGTTTGACATTCTCATTTTTTGTAGAGCGGTGCCTCAAGTCCTGAGCGGATGCCAGGCGAGGCGAGGTGCGTACCCTAAAATTTTCGGGTAAGTGCACCAGTTGAATGTTGATATGAATATCACTCTGTAAAACACAACATCGTGTAGTATTGTTTTAATGTTGCTAGCACTTTATATCTAGCTCTGTTCTGTGATTTACACTGATATTTTATAAAATTGAGTTGATTTCCTTTTTTTCATTGTTACTAGGTCTCTTTCCCTGTAAAAACCCAACGGGAACGTACTTGAACAATCAGGTTGTATTGGGTATCAACCCAAAACCTTTTTTGTGTTTATAAGTTTCCTTTTCACACGTTTTTGCAGTAGCGTCATTATGGTCCTGATGAGAGCTTGGACTCCCAAGTCCAGTAGCCGAAACATGTAGACCGACACCCTGACAGTTATTTGTTAAGCTGTCTACGCACTATTTTTAAAGTGGCACCAAGACAGCACCAGAATAAAATTGATTGTGTCTTGATAGCCATTTTTAATAGCACCTTTTTTCTTTCATACTTTTTGCACTGCAAACCATCACCCCATCATTGGCACCCACGACTGGGACTACCACATAACCACCACAATCACTTATGTGGTTGGTTTCTATGGTCAAGTCCACAGTTCCCAGATGATGATAAGCCACCTCTGGTGGGTGATGGGAACTCAACTTTTTGGGTAAGCCCCAGATGGTCTTCTGCTTTACTTTATCCAATATATCAATTTTTGTTACACAGAACTCTAGACCCAGAGCAAGACTTGCAGCACCAAATTCCAAGTGTTGTTTGAAGAATTAAGTTAAGTTTTTTATATCTTTTAGACCACAAAATGGAGGCAAGCCAATAAGCCCATGAAAATTACTTGGCAACTGGGATGTAGAGATGCAGGTCCAGTCCTTCTCACTCCCAGGCAAGAAGCAGCAGGCAGCAGGCCAACACAGCAAATCAATTCAGCAAACTGGCAGCTCCTGCAGCAGCACAGCAGTTCTTCTTCCTGGTAGAATGTCCTCAGTTCCAGAAGTGTTCAGATTTGGTGGTGTCACAGGTCCAGTACTTATATCCAGTTGGGCCTTTGGAGTGGGGAAAACCTCAAGCAGATGCTTTGAAGTGCACAGAGTCCTTTTCTTTCCTGCCTTGGCTCAAGATTCACTACAGGGGAGGTATGCAACTCTGTGTGGGGACAGGACACAGTCCTTTCAGGTGTAAGTGTCAGCTTCTCCCTTCCATCCTGCTCAGGATGACCCATCAGCTTGCAGATGGCCACTCAGTCACACCTACCCTTCCTTTGTGTATGGCTGTCTAGAGAGACTGCAGCTGTCACCCACCCCTGACATGTATTCCAGAGATAGGCAGAAAGCACCAAATTGATACAGTAAGAAAATGGCAATTTTCTAAAAAGTGGCATTTTCAGAATTGTAACTTAAAAACCAACTTCACCAGAAGTTGTGTTTTTAAATTGTGATTCCAGAGGCACCAAATACGGGGGTCCCACTTCTTTCCAATTGGAAATAACACTTATAAAATGTAATAAGGCAATTCCAATGCTATCCTATGGGAGAGATAGTCCTTGCAGTAGTGAAGAACGAATTTAAGAGTATTTCAAAACCAATAAATGTAAGTCTTGAAACTACATTTCCTACTTTTAAAAATACACTGCGCCCTGCCCATGGGCTGCCCAGGGCCTACATTAGGGGTGACCTATATGTAATAAAAAGGAAGGTTTGGGCTGGGGAAGAAGGTTAACTTGCCAGGATCAAATGGCAGTTTAACACTGCACACACAAGCTCTGCAGTGGCAGGCTTGGGCCATGTTTAAAGCGCTACTTAAGTGGGTCACACAATCAGTGCTGCAAGCCTACTAGTAGCAATTGATTTACAGGCCCTGGGCACATGTTCTGCACTTTACTAAGGACTTATGAGTTAATTAAATATGCCAAATGTGGATAAACCAATGCTACCATGTTTTAAGTAAAAAAACAAATGCACCAGTTTTCTAAAACCAGCAAAAAGGAAGTCAGTAGAACAGTCAAAATGGGAGGTTAGAAGGCAAAAAGTTAGGGAAAACCATGCCAAGGATGCCAGGCCTAACAGTGTGTGTGTGTGTCTGTTGTGTGTGTATGTGTTTCTGTGCATGCATGTGTGTGGTTTTGAGAGTATATACTTCCTCACTGTTAGTCAAGGAGAGCAGAGCAGATTCGCAAAATACTACTGCCCTAATGTGAGGCAGGGAAGGGAAACACACTCCCTGTACCTTAGCAAGATGAAGCCTAAAACCTCCCCGTTCTGCTCCCCTGCTGTTGAGTAAGACAAAATACTGTCCTTCTCTTGGGCAAGGCAAGCAGGTCCACAAAATACCACCACTCTTTGGTAAGGCACAGAAGACAAACATACCCCGCTTGAATGAGAGCAAGACCAGTGGGCACGCCGCCACCAACCTATGACAAGGCAGGGAGCATGGAGTAGAACCCTAGCTTTGGGCATGGTAGGGACTAAAAATGCACCCTCACCATTTAAAAAGGCAAGGGCCAACAAATACTTATCTTCTCTTCAACAATCTGAATGGGCTTACAAAGAACCAATCAATGAAAGACTCAAATTAGTATATGAATCTTAATCCCATGCTGCGAAGCATAGAGTAATAAAAGAGTGGGTGAGTGTGTTGCTCAGCGTGTGATACTTACGGTAATCAGTCACCAATCTTGAATCCAGTGACATAGTGAGCAAGGGACCCATGTCTGGGCATACCCATCCTACTTAGGATGAAAAGTGCTGGGGCAACAAATGATGGACGGAATGCTGTACCACTGGATTCAAGGCACCCTGGCTGATGAGGGGTGTTACTCCAAAATCAATCCCAGGATGCTTGTTTCCGGTTCAAGGAGGACCCCTGTTGCCAGTTCAGGCTGGACTGTTCCCAAGAGGAACGGAGTCAAGACTAATTTGTATGTGGCTGGGTCCAAACTGGGGTGGTTTAGTGAGCAAAAGAACAATGGATTTAACCCAGCTCTCTTGACTGAGGATGAATGTTTGTTTCATTCAGCATTCCGTCCATCATTTTTTGTGGTTGCTATGTTCGTTCTAAGTGGGCAAGGGTATGCTCAGACGTGGGTCACTTGCTCGCTATACCACTGGATTCAAGCTAGTCTGGATGATTAGGGGTGATACCCCAAAACTGGTCCCAGGATGCTTGTTTCCTGCCCAGGTAGGACCTGGCCTGGCAGTTCAGGCTGGAGTGTTCCAATGAGGAGCTGGGTCAGGACTGATTTATATGTGGCTGGGTCATAACTGGGGTGGCATAGTGGGCAAAAGAACAATGGATTTAACCCAGATCTCTTGACTGAGGATAAATATTTGATTCATTCAGCATTCCGTTCCTCATTTGTTATGGTTGCTATGTTCGCTCTAAGTGGCCAAGGGTATGCTTAGACATGGGTCACTTGCTCGCTATACCACTGGATTCCAGCTAGTCTGGAAGATGAGGGGTGATACCCGAAACTGGTCCCAGGATGCTTGTTTCCCGTCCAGGGAGGACCTGGCCTGGCAGTTCAGGCTGGAATGTTCCAATGAGGAGCTGAGTCAGGACTGATTTATATATGGCTGGGTCATAACTGGGGTGGCATAGTGAGCAAATGAACAATGGTTTAAATCCAGATCTCTTGACTGGGGATGACTGGTTGAAAAGTTTCAGCACTATGTCCATCATCTTGTTGTGTTTGCTATGTTTGCTCTAAGTGGCCAAGGTCATGCCCAGATGTGGCTGAAAGGTTTCAGCACTCCGTCCATCGTCTTGTGTTTGCTGAAATGTTATCTCTACACAGCTTGACTATCAACCATTGGAAGGTGACTAGTTGACATCTAAAAAAGGACTATGTATGGTATTGTAACCCACATGCAGTGTTCTAGTTTAAACTGTTTCAGCTGAAAACTCTTTGTTAAAGTCGTACAATTATACATCAAACAGTTGATTATGTAGCAAGTATGGGAATTGCATGACTACCCAGAAAACCCTGAAATAGCAGAACGGTAAAGACCAGTATCCATGACGCAGAGGCAATATGGACTTCACTCAAGGGACATGATGTACAGCTTGGGTCCAGGCTGCGGATACAATGGTTATATAGCGTGAGGCTTCTGGTCAGGTGCTCCATGAGCACCGTATCCCCTGCTGGGTTTACAGATTTAATCAATGTACCGAATGTTATTTTATGAAAGAAAGCCTACAACGTAGATTATCTTCATGGTATTATATATTGCAGAATTTAGAATAGGAAATCAATTTCATGAAAGTCAAGCAGTCCCTGACATGTGGTGGAGGTTTTGAGTGGTTGATTTAATGGGGTTTTGTGTGTTGTTGTGATGTTTTATCGCTCAATTGTGGTGTTGTCATTGAGTTGTTGTATTGCTTTTACTGTGTTGTGTTCTTTTTAAGTTGTAATGTTGTGTTACTGTTGGCCGATGTGCTATTTTGTTATTGTTGTTCTCAGGATTCCACCAGGCCTTCACACATAACAGGGACAGCATGCTCCAGTGGATCCTCAAGGCACCCCTGGATGTGCTACACCAGAGTGAACACACACACTTACACTGTTCTGAAGAATGTCCCAAGGATCAACAGAAGCAGGTAGTGTTCTTAAAATGTGGTCCTTAAGAGAGAAGCGACAGAATTGATACAATGATGCATTTAGTGCTAAAATATAGAGCTAAATGAGATATGTGTATTTCTTGTAATTACACGATGGCAGTTACCCTCTTCTACATCTTCCCTCCTCCCCAATATCTTGAAGCAGAACTGAGGCCATATTACGTATTGTCATTGCTTTCAAAGTATGACAATGCGCCCCGTTATGGTGAATGCGTTGCCCTGGGGGCAGTGCATTCAGATGAAAACTGGAGCAGCTGCTTTACAGCCGCTCCGTGTTTTCACAGTGCAGGCGGGACCTGCCTGTACTTTTAAAGAGGATTAGAGATCCCTTGCAGGTGCCTGCAAGGGGATGTCTGGGGGTCCATAGGACCCACTTTCTCCCCACCAGAGGGCTGCCCTCAGGGGGCGCACTCTACAGGGTGCCACCTAAACAGTGGTGCACCTGTGAGTGTGCCTCCCAGAGCTGCTTTGCCTCTGCGCGCCCACGTCTGTAATATGTCACTGGCGCAGAGGCAAAGGAATGCCCTCATTTGCATAGGGCATTCCCCCATGCAAATGAGGGAACGCCCCTTGATGGTCCACTGGCACTTTCAGTATTACTGAAGGGATGCATAAGCGTCTGCACCCCCATCTGTAATAACAAAGTGCCCCGGGCATTAGCAAAGTGGGCGCAAACGCCTGAGTTGCGCCCCTGGGGCTCTTATGACACGGCCCCTTGTGTGCTTGCATCACTAGAACAAGTTTACTTGCCTCATTGACCTCTGCAACCTCTACTGAAAACAATGGGGAAAAGAAGCAGTTCCAATAAAAACACAAATAGGTGCCTTCATTTTAGGGATCCTCATTTGTATAAAACTCTGTCTATTACTTTGAAGCGATTCCAAGAAAGCTCTGTTCCTGGAAATTAAATTAAGTAGTGTTCCTAGCCTTTCATGTCAAGGGTGGTGCGGTTGAGTTGACCGCTCAAAATACCCAATCGCTTGTGCGACCCACAGGCCCAGCTGTAATTAAATTAGAGAACTCTTTGGAAGACCTTTGGAGGCATATTCAGATTTCACATTATTCTGCTGATGGGTGATTTGAAAAACCTATTCCTAACTGAACGTCGGCGTGCAGATATCCCTGCACCTCCTCCCAGTTTTTAGGAATTCTTCCAAGCTGTCAGCATGCAGGAACTTTAATTAGCCAAGTGAGACATCACTGACATGGACATTAAAAGTGCAAAGTAAACTATAAAATGAACAGCTGCTGCCTTCAAGCACACTAAATTGTAAGCTTAGAGTTGCATAAAAATAAGCACCAGGCGCTCCAAATAGTAAACTTTATGGCAATGCATGCAACAGTACAAGCCGTGGACGCCAGGGACGAGGACAACTCGCCCAAAGTCACCAACTAAAGTAAAAGGCCAGGCTGCCTCTGGACGCCATTACAGTGATTATAGGCTTAGAGCTTTTAAGGTCAAAAGATTTGGAGCTAAAAGCACAATTCTTTGCAAGGCCGTCCCTGTTCAGCACTCTGGATGGCAAACCGCAGTGCAAAAGTAAAGAGACATTGAAGGGGAGGGCTGAAATGAGGCCTTTTATCCAGACACGGTTGTTACTCTAGCTGTAAAAACATTGCAGCCTGCATGGTCGTGCTGAAAGGAATCATTTGTTGGTCTACTTTTTCACAGCTGGCATGTACTGACACAAACTCAATGCACAATTAAATTGTTCGGTTGTGCGTTGATGGATGTTGCGCATTATGTGGTTCACTTTATTCAGTGGCAAAGCATATGAATTATCACCAGGCGCCAAAATAAGTGGGCAGTTGTTGCAGAGAATAAACAGTCTTTTTTAAATTCCAGGTTTTGAGATCTAATCTGGCTCAGTCGTGATCAAAGGCTGCTGCATGGAGGAACTAAATAGAGCTCTGTCTAGCGGGCACTTTCAGACAGACCCCCGGGGTTTATTTGGAGGGAGACAACTGACCTGAAAAACAAGAATATGAACCAATCAACAGCTTTGTAGGACATTTTAGGTCTGGCAAAAGACAGCAGTCGCCATAACTCATATGATAGCAAAAAGGAGAATACAGAGAGTGGCTTTCAGTGTTGATTTGAGCAGTTATGCAATTTGAATTGTCACTTCACATTGGTAATCCGGTAAAAAGGAATCCCTCTACAAGATTGGACCCTCACAGATGTGCTGCCGCGGTGCTTCTTGTGATGTTGGAATGTACCTACAGCAGCAACCACATCTATCAACACATCAGAGAAGATAGTACTAACAACTGTTGTCAGTGCAGCAGTGAGCATAGCTGCGGCTGCAATAGCAGGGATTACAGCAGCAGCAACCACAGCTGCCACTATGGCAGGAATTCAACAGCAGCAAACATGGCTGATAGAGTGGGAGAGCAACCACTGCTGTAACTGCAGCAGGAACATCTGCAGCAACCACAGATGTTAGCATGGTAGGGACAACAAAAGGGACACAACAGCTGCAAGCTAGCAATGAACAATAGTACGGGTCACAGTTGCAACCACAACAAAGACAATAGCAGCAACAAAAGGTGTCTGTAAAGTAGAAACAACAGCAGCAATTGCTGGCATTTTGGCAGGTACAATATAAAAACAATAGACTCTCAGCAATACTCAGAACACTCACAAATGCCACTTTATATATCATCATTTTTCTTAACGTATTTACTTTCTTCACGTCTTCATACTATATTTCAAGTGTGCATCCCTTTTGTTTTGTAGAGGACGCCATCCATAACATTAATGATGCTTTTCTTATCTCTGTATGTCTAATACATTTCCTTTTCCAACATGTTTCGGGACCAAATGTCCCATCAACAGGGGAACATCATCAATGTATGTAAAACACTAGAATATGAAACAAAATCATAAATTTGGATTCTAATAAAAACAAAAACCCATATCTTTTCTCCTCATATCCATAGCATGCAAACAATGTTACTTACTTGATTTTAACATAACTTTTCCTCATGTCAATCATGGCAGCAGCCGCATCTCCACTGCGCGTCCATAATTCAATATGGCTTCTGCGCATTCGCAGAGGATATCCGATGTGTCACAATCACATGATGAACATTTAATCACTTTGATTTACCCAGATAATCTACAAGAAGAACATTTTATAACCTAATATCTATGTGAGATTATCCATACTGTAACCATAAACAAACGGAATAGAGTCTATTCTCAATATTATTACTACACTGAAGCAGCTAAGCCTCATGTCTTTTCTGGATTTATACAGTGTACATTGTAGTCTTTTGGAACTACATATGTATATAAGTAGGACCAAGTTTCCATAGGAAGAGCATTTTTTGTTTTGCTTATAACTTTGGCGTCGTTTGATGAATCTTCATGACATTTTCCAAACTAATTCTTTGTTCATATCAGCTCCTATGTGGGAAGTTTGGGGGGTGATTCGTTAAGGGGGGGCTGAGAAAAAAGGGTGGTCCCAAAACGTGTTTTCTCCATTTTAATTTCCATAGAAACTTTAGAGAAGACTACAGGTCGAACGGGTGAACGGAATTACCCTAAATTTGGCAGGGAGAAGGGTCTTGGTCTAGAAAGCACGATTTTGTTTATTTGGTGTAAATCCGTTCAGTAGTTTTGGAGAAGTATCGAAAATTTACAGATATCGATATTTGGGAATTCTGCCATCTGATTGGCTGAGGCGTTACGAGCACGAGCTTGCTGCTTATTGTTTGTGAGCGCTGCGAGCGATTGCAACTAGGAAGTGTTGGCCGCCATTTTGTGATTCCATTGAAGTGAGTAAGGGGGAAAAGAGTAGGAAACAGAAGGATAGGAGCACTGTAACCTCTGTGGGGGAGTGCGAAGCGAAGTAGTCACACCTACCGGTCTGAAAGTGCGGTGTTGCTCAGAGTGACATGGTGCTGAGATGAGATGGTGCTACAGTCGGGTATGAAACCTAGAGCCTAAACTGGGAGGTCATTGCTGTAAAGTGATGTGCTCTGGTGTTTGTAGGATACCTGTGGAAGTAGTGTTAGTAGGAGTTTATACCATACAGGGAGTGGGAAGCGATTTACTGAGCTCTACCGTGCGTTTATACTATACCGGAAGTAGGAAGCAAAGTGCTACGCCTACCGGTGTGAAGACTTGGGGATCAAACCGAGCTGATTGTTGTAAAGTGATGGGCTGTGGGTGCTGTAGCATACTGGCCACTGTAGTATAACTGTAAGTAGTGTTAGTATGCGTTTATACTATACAGGGTGTGGGAAGCGAACTACTCACCCCTACTGGTCTGAAGACTCAGGGATTAAACTGTGAGCTCATTGCTGTAAAGTGATGTGCTCTGTGTACTATTTCAATGTAAGTCATAGTACAATGTTAGAATGTAATGATACTATAATGTAAGTATGTAATGTTAGTATGTAGGGCTGTCATGAGGGGAATCTTGGGGAGTTTGTACACGGTGCTGGAGAAGACGGATGCCTTGGTGACTTGTCCTGTTGGTGGCTGTTTAAGCTGTCTTGTTTTCCTGCAATAAATCTACTTATCGGATCCACTGCTGTCTTCCTGTTCACTACATAAATTTGGCGATGAGTGGGGGAAAGTGAAAAGAAGGCAGCACTCACCAAGATTTTGTGCTTGCTTGTGTTGTGCTGAAGACCGGTTTCTTGGTGAATCTGTTTCTACTCATCCCAGGGTTGTGTCCTGAAGACCCGTTCTCTTGGTGAATCTGTTTCTACTGATCCCAGGGTCGTCGGCTGATCGAACTATGTGATCCTACCTCTGGTAGGATTTATATTTTTTGATTTTGGGCTTCCTCTGCCTCTTCACCACACTCTGGTTGCTGTACCACACGTGTGCAAGTAGTGTTAGTATGCGTTTATACTAATTCTGTAGTTATGCATTAAACAAAGCATCATGGTCCCAGGGAGCGCCATCTCCCAGGCGCAGGTCATACAAAGTCCCGGGGTGTGCAAGCGTGGAACATTTATGTTTGCTATTACAGGGCGGGAGCATTGCTTGAACCCTGTGATAGTAAATTCTTGTTTGCCTCGTTGAAGCGAGAGGAGGAAAACCTCGTATTGTTTCAATAAAGCGGAACCGGATGGTAAAAATGGAGAAAAAAAATGAAGCAGGGTCTCACCCGTTCATTTAAATGAGCACACTGGTGGGTAATGTTCCGAGGCCAATCCTATTATTATATTGCAGGGTCTCTGCAGCACTATGGATCTTAATCTCACATGTAAATTAGGCGCGGGAGGGGAACGAGACATTTTGCAGACTAGGGGATGGACACCTCCCCGGGTATTGTTTACGAATTGTTCGGGGGGCTTCGAGGCCAACTCAAGACTGGGGATCAGCAACCTCCGGGGCTTTATTTAAATATGGAGGGTGGGCCTCACCAGTCCTTGAAGCCTCTGTGGCCCTAGGCAGTGCCTTATTGGTTCTCAAATCACACGGGCAGTACTCATGGTGTTATAAAGTGATACACTCCTAGAACTCTTGCCTTTGTACAATTACCCAGGCTTCATTTATGTAATAGTCTGTTGGTTTATATTTGGTAGGTGCACTGGAAAATTGAACAAAATTACCCTTATAACCTACTATCAACAGCCGATTCTCACAATAAACTACATACAAGTGTTGTCAGAAAAAGAAGACCCATACACTCAGTTATTTATTGGTAAAAAAAATAACTTTTATTAACACAACACAAATAAATGGAAATGTAACTTTATTAGAATAACAGTAAAACATGAAAGAAGTGGGTGGGACTCCTCTGGAAGTAGCATACAAAACCTGCAGGACAAAAAAGAAACATAAGTATGTGTGCCATGTCTAAGAGAAAAAGAAAGATAGTGAGAATGAACGGAGGAAAGTGAGAATGGGACAGAGAGCGAGTGAGTGGAAGGGAGAAGGGGAGGGAGAGTGAAAAGAACAGAGGGAGGAGGAGACAGAGCGCCGGCCTACTGCACCCAGCCCTTACTGTTCACCTCCCATCACCCGTGTGTCTTGGACGCTGGGGTCCACGAGAAAGAGTGCGGTCCAGCAAGTCCTTAAAATGAACCAGAGATATGAATGAGGTCAGAGATGACATTATTATCTATGGCAACATCGTTTGCCTGAACCTGTGCACCCAGACTGCTGCACCCCAGCCCCTTCCCCCGCACTGTGCTCAATTGCAGCTCCTGCGTGCCGAGGCTTGACTGCTCACCTGCCACAACCGGTGTGTCCAAGGACGTGCCGGTGCGAGCTGCAACTCCGGGGTGCAGCTATCAGGGTGGCCCAGCAGGTCTCCGGTCTGGGATGGTGTCTTGATACCATGGTGGAAGGCGTCAGAATGCCCAGGGCATCATCACTGGGTGAGCACCCGCTCCGCCCATTTTGGCTCCACTAACCCAGTGTCTGAAAAGGGAGAAAAAATATAATGTTGGAAACGTCTTGAGGTAAATGAAGGTTTCTTTCAACATTAATAGGGAACACCAGTTGAGTGCATCCTTCCTTCTTGAAGTACAATCTTCGAACTGTTAGTGGTAATCGTAGTTCAAAGAGGAGTTTGAGTGCACGAGAATACACAAGGTTAAATAATAATATGTTATGCCAACGTTCACATACAAAGGAACAGAGCGCATGCTAGAAGTACAATGTGCGTGTGTAATACAGTGGCACAAGCCTGTGTGCATGTACACTTAGTAATCAGCTCACTACAGTGCCCCAAAAGCCAACACCACGTGTCTGTAGGGCAGCACTGCTCGCTGGCTCAGGCCTACAGTACGGTCCAGCAGGTCCTTAAAATGAGACAGACATGTGACTGAATGAGGTCAGAGAACACATTATTAAGCAGGGCAATATCGCTTGTTTGTACCTGCGCACCCAGGTTGATGCACCCCGCCCCTCCCGCAGCATCAAGCTCAATTGCAGCCCCTGTGCACCCAGGCCCCACTGCTCACCTGCTGTCATTGTTGTGTGTCTAAACACGACGGGCAGCAGTGTTCACAATTCAGGTGCAGTGTTGATTGCGATGATGGTGTATGCCTCATGGATCCCTTTTTTATATTGCGCATTGTGATATGCGAGGTGGATGCGGCCATATCACCTGAGACAGTGTAGAAGAACTGGGACATGTGGAGTCGTCGTTATCCTATTTATACGTACGCAAAGTGGGCTGGGCTTGTGTACGCCAGGCGAGCATAGGGGTGTGAATAATAGTTCCGGGGACCTGGGCGTTGTTCAGTTCCTGCCTGGCCAGGAAGTGTACTTATGTGTGTTTCTGTTGCAGGTTGGCATCGCAGAAAGCGCAATTTACATTAATGTAGCATGTACCGGGAGGGCGTCAACTATCGCTAATGAGATGCTGTTCGAAAACATTGAATGGCCAACATCACATGTCGTTGTCAAGGTTGTGGATATGCCCAGACACTCATGTGAATGGTGTGCGATATTATTGAAAGTGTTGCTATCGCGAAGCGCACACATGTGAATGTGCTCGGATGGAGGGAGGATCAGCAGTGAGGCTACGTCATAAATAGTGATAACGTACATTATAGTTAAGCAATGCGTGCCAAACATGAATCTGAAAGTCTCACATATGACACACTACTATACTGGTAAAGCCTGACAACAGATAATACAGCAATACAAATATACAGATTACTGTTTACTATTTGTCACATGTGATCTAGGATGTGCACTCTGCCCGTGGCTGATGATACCCCTTCGGGCCAGCAATACTCAGGCCGAAAGGCAGCACAATGATGTGCACACACACACACCAGGGGCATTGTGTAACACACATTTGATTTTTGATGTAACGTTTGAGATGCATGGCGATCACACGTGGAAGGCTAATGTACAGACCATGAATATTGATCAAGATGATCGTTGCATGTTGTGTGTAGTAGAAGATATGTGTACAGAGCAATAAAACTTTTCAAAAAAGCTCTCTAAGCAGAAGGGGTGTGTCTCATCAAATGCTGTAGAGGTAATGACTAAAATGGGTGGGGTCCTCCAACTGTTACAATGGGAAATGTTATGAACTAATCAAATGCTTTTTTTTAAGGTCACATGGCAATCGCGGATCGAGGGCGCAAGGAGGTCGCACCCAACAAGATTTTGAGAAAATATATTTATCATAATATGGGGTATCAAAGTTTATATTAGGGCTTCAGTATGTGCATCAGATTATCACGTGGATAATGCCATCAGTGATGTCATCAGTGATGTCATTTGAGATGTCATCAGTGATGTCATCAGTGATGCCACTGACCATGTCATGAGTGATGTAATATGTGACATCATCAGCAGTGCATTGCGGGCACGCGAGTTATAGTTAGCTCAACTAACTATAACAGGCACATTTCTCTGATTTTATATGAGTCAAATGTCCAACTAACTATAACGTCCCTGAAACCTATGTTTTTTTTAGTGAATTTCAAAGGTTTTTTAAATGCTAATTCCTAACTATAACATCTGTAAAACCTATGGTTTTTTCAGTGAATATATATATATATACATATATATATATATATAAATATATTATCTACTGGCGGTCGCCAGTAGATAGTTATAGTTAGGACCTATTTTCCATAGGAAATCCGCAACATTCAATTCCCAATAAGTCTGGCGCCGATTGACGAATCTTCGCGAAATTTTCCAAACTTTTGGCCAGCTCCGCTCCGCTCCTACCGTGAAAGTTTTGTGGTGATTTGTCAAGCGGGGGCCGATAAAAAAGGGGGTCCCAAAACGCGTTTTCCCCATGCAATTTCCCATAGGATCTGTTGTCGCAGCTACAGCCCGAACCGCTAAACGGAATGACACCAAATTTGGCACAGAGGTAGTCCTCAGTTCAGACTCGTGCCTTTTGCATAAATGGTGTGAATCTGTTCAGTAGTTCCTGAGAAAAGTAGGGTAAAAAAGTTAGTGATATCTATGGCCGTGGAGGATCTGCGGACCGTGCAAGCACCGTACGCGCACCCTCCCCGAACCGAGCGCGCACCCTCCCGATCGCGCGCTGAATGCTAATTGGCTGTCGAGTGTCTCTCTACATTCGAAACCAGGAACTGTTGGCGGCCATTTTCTGCCTCGGTAGAAAACATGTCATGTTGTGAAGTTTTAGTAGCATTAGAAGACAGTTATGGATTATGCTTTCATTAAATGAGTTAAGTATTTACAGTAAAGTGTAGTCGTGAAATAATTAGATTGTGTGCAGTTCCCTTACCACTTCCAGTGTAGTGAATGAGTTTTGGTAAACTCCTAGGGATAGTGGTGCTTTTCTAGAATCACACTGTGAGTCTGTGTGCATTTGGGAACCACTGTGAAAGAAGCGTTTGGTAATATCGTGTATTTGCTGACAGATAACTGTTTTAAAACATGTCATGTTGTCAAGTTTTAGTTACATTAGAAGCCAGTCTTTGCTAATGCGTTGATTAAATTAGTCAGGCATTGACATTAAAGTGCAGTCGTGAAATATGTAGATTGTGTACAGTTCCCTTACCACTTCCACTGTAGTGAATGAGTTTTGGTAAACTCCTAGGGATAGTGGTGCCTCGTCTAGAATCACACTGTGAGTCTGTGTGCATTTGGGAACCACTGTGAGAGAAGCGTTTGGCAACATCGTGTATTTGCTGACAGATAACTGTTTTAAAACATGTCATGTTGTCAAGTTTTAGTAGCATTAGAAGCCAGTGTTTGCTTATGTGTTGATTGTGTTTGACACTAAAGTGCAGTACCATGTAGTATTGTCTTCACTGCACCAGAACTGAAAATTTTAAATTTTCCCAGGCACTGTCCTAGAAGTAGTCTGATGATTTAGTCAGTTTCTAAGTACTTATGTTGTGAACCATTCATTACCAAATAGACTGCTTCAAATGTCTATGCAGTATGCATGTAGTTCTCTAACCACCTACACAGTTGTTTTTCACACCTTCAATTCCCTAGTCAGTATCCATACACTTTCAGGAAACACCCTGTCACTCCCTTTGCAGTCTTCTAGTGACCCATTCAGCACCATGTAGTAATCCATTCACTGTGCCAAAACCCAAACACTTATAAATTCACCAAGACACTCTCTTTCCAGTACTCTAATGATTCAGTCACTGTCAAAGTATTCATGCACTGAGCCAGGCCTTAGCACATGGACTGCTTCAAACCCCTATGCACTATGCATGCAGTCTTCTAACCACCTAGAGACTTGTCTTTTACACTTTCAATTCCCTAGTCAGTATCCATATAGTCCAGCAAACATCCTGTCACTCCCTTTGCACTCTTCTAGTGACCCATTCAGTACCAAGTACTAATCCATTCCCGTGTGCGAAAAGCCTACCAGTTATAAATTCATCCAGGCAGTCTCCTTGCTGTAGTCTAATCATTCAGTCAGTACCCAAGTACTCATGCAGTGAGCCGGGCCTTTGCACATGGACTGCTTTAAATGCCTATCCAGTATGCATTCAGTTCTCTAATCAGCTACACAGTTGTCTTTTGCACCTTCAATTCCCCAGTTAGTATTCATACACTTCTAGCAAACACCCTGTTACTCACCCAGTGTGTCTCCTTTTAGTACTGTAATCATTCAGTCAGTTAGCATGTAGTCTTTTAGTGAGTTAGGCTTTAGGGCATGAACTGCTTCAAAGTAGTATGCACTATGTATGTAGTGTTTTAATCATCGTCACACTTGTGGTTCAGGGCTATAGTTTCTTAGTCTGTTTTTATATAAAATGTGTTTGTACAGTAATGGAATACTGTAAATTTGAAAGTTATTAATATACATTTATTTGTGATTCTTTTTTGCAGATACTGTTTTTCAACGTTAAAATCGAGAAATTATGTCAGAAAAAGAAAAGAACAGAGACAGGAGTATTATTTGAAGAAACATCCACCACAAGTATTGAATGAACAAGATAATGTGGCTAAAAGGAAAAAATCTTCTGGTAAGATCACGAAGCAATTTATTAAAAATGTTTGGAGGACCAAACAGAATGTACATAATGCTGGAACTACTGAGAATGCTTCAACTAAGATCAGAATAAAATGCCTGCTAGAGCTGTTCATAATAATCTAGAGTTGGTTGCGTTTCCTCCAGAGCTGATAGATTTAAATACGTATGAGTCTATTCTCATTCAATGTGTTCACCCGTTTCAGGCTATTGTTTGTATGGAGCCTAAAACAGGTAAATTACCACTATCAGAGTTGCAAAGAGGATTGAAAGCAAGAGTTGTGTATTTACCATTAGATTTAAGGAAAAATATTGAAACTATTGGTGTAGACCATGCAGAAAATGAACCACTAGTCGTTCTAGTTAATGGTGTTCCTACTAAGAATAAGGAAATCTGGCAAGAGTTAGTGGATGTTAGAAAAGTGCAAAAGGCATCATTGTATCTGATAAAAAATAATGAGTACTATAGAAATGTGTTTGTAGGAGAAGAAGAAATAGATTTAGCAGAAGATACCGAAACATTAAGTGGACAAATTGAAAAAGTGGACATGTCCAGATGTGATGAGATCTAAGAACATTACAGTGTACATCCACTTCATTCCAAAGAGGTGATGGGGAATACAATTGAGTTGTTTCAAATGAAAAAAGCAACAGGAAGTCCCATGAGTGTATGGGAAGAGAGCTTGGAAGCTCGTTGTTTCCCGCGGTTGTTTCCAACAGGAAAAGGTGGACGATATGATGAACGTTCTGTGCAGATTCCTGCATCTGAATATCGAACAAGATTATATGCAGAAGATCCAAGATTTCGACAATGTATCCCTTATATGTTTCATCTTCTGTTTGAAAGTGACTTGTCTGGACTTTCATATGCAGTAAATCACATTTTAAAAACTGGAATGCATCTTCAAAATGTAACTGCAAAGGATTTTATGGATAAAGTGCATCAGAGAGATGATCATTTAGAATCTCAGTTGATTAATCTGATGGCATGTCAGCGTGGGACTAATGAATATTGGTACCGTCGACATGGAGAACTGAAATGCATGCTACGGAACTTGGGAACTCCTACATGGTTTGTTACACTAAGCTGTGCTGAGTATGCTTGGGATGATTTACTTGAATTTCTGCGAGAGGCAAATTCCAATATAAAAAATATTGAATACAAGACACCTGGAGAATTGTGATCTTTGGATCCTGTCAATGTATGCAGATATTTAAATTATAGATTTGAAGCTATGATGTCTTTCATCTGCAATAAAAAGAATCCTCCTCTTGGAGAAGTTGTGGATTTCTTTTTGAGAAAGGAGTATCAAGCAAGAGGTGCTCCTTACATACATATGTTGTTATGGGTCAAGGACGCCCCCAAATTTGGAACAGATTCAGATGAAACTGTTTTGTCTTTCATAGAAGATTATGCTACATGTGCTCTTCCAAATAGCAGAGAAGAGAAAAACTTCAACCAACAAGTCTTACTATTTCAAAGCCATAGGTGTGGAAAATACTGTCGACGAAAGTACAAGTCAAAGCATAAGTTCTATACCAAATGTCGTTTTGGATTTCCAAGTCCTGTATTAGTCAAAGGAAGAGTGAACAGTTTTATGTCAGCTGTACGACATACCATCACAAGAAAGTCTCCGAAAAACACCTACAACTTAAGAAGAAGCAAAGAATCAAACTACGTAAATGACTACAATCCAGTTATTTTATCCATGTGGAACGCTAACATGGATATTCAGTATGTTGCGGACAATTCCATTGCTGTTGCTCGATATCTAACATCTTACATTACTAAATCAGAAAAGACTGATTTGAAAGAAATGAGGGAAGAGATTTCTCACGAGAAGACTCTAAGTAAGAAATTATACAGTTTCAGTTTGAAGATGTTATCGCATCGTGAAATTGGAGCATATGAATGTTCAGATCGGTTATCATCTGCAAGTCTATATTCCAAAAGTAGAAGAATCATTTGGGTGAGTCTAGGTCTTGCAGGAATGCGAAATCGGGTACTGAAATCTGTTCAAGAAATTGAATATTTAGCAGAAAATGACCCTGAAAGTACAGATATTTTGAAAACCAATATGTTGGACACATACTATCCAAAGAGAAGTCATCATCTTGAGAACATGTGTCTCTATGAAGTGTTGCAAAACTACACTTTTAAACGGAATATTACAGAGAACATCAACGATGGAAAATATGGAGTGATTGGTTCTGAAGGATGTCTGGTGAAACAAAGGAAAGGAAATTTAATTAATCACAGAAAACTGAGTTGCGACACTGCTGACAAAAGGGAATTTTACTATTTAGCCCTTTTGCAAATGTTCAAACCATGGCGTTCTGAACTGGAAGTACTTGGAGATTTTCCCAGCTATGAAGATTCATTTAATGCTTGTAAAGATAGCATACAATGCAGTGCTTTCGCAAATTATGTGAAAATGTTGAATGATGAAATTGATCAAGAAGCTACAATTGCAGCTGAGATTGCTAGAGACAGTTCTCAAGACAGTCAAAGTTCTGCTGCACTGAGTCAAGATCCACTAGCACAACCAATTGTTGAAAATGAAGCAGCGATTGCAATGAATGAAGTGGAAACAGCAATGTATCAAGCACAAGAAGATGCAATACAGTTAGGAAACTTGGAAGAGCAACTAAATGTTGAACAGAAACAAATATATCAGCAAGTGAAAGAGCCGATTGACCATGGATTACTTCATGAACAGAGAGTGTGCTCATGTACATCATTTCGACCTATCCGAATGTATGTGAGTGGTCAAGCTGGAACAGGAAAGAGTTTCTTAATTAAAGTAATTACAAGTTATCGGCAAAAAACAACTGAGTCGCATTTGTCTTGTGTTGTCACTGCTCCAACTGGGTTGGCAGCACATAACATTAAAGGAATTACTTTACATCGTTTACTAATGCTGCCAGTAGAGCATGAGAACAAATTGGAATACCACAAGCTATCTGGAGAAGGTTGTTGTGAAGTTTCAAGAGTGCTGAATAAAATGAATCTTCTCATTATTGATGAGGTGAGCATGGTTTCAAACTTGATGCTTGCCTTTGTGGATTTAAGAATGCAGCAAATTCTTAAAACAGAGTATGACGTGTTATTTGGAGGAAAACACGTCATAGTTTTTGGAGATCTACTGCAACTGACACCGGTAAAAGGACAACCGGTATTTAAAACACTTGCCCATGAAGATACCAGAAAGTCTCTTGGCAGTGTTGGTAATATGAACATTTGGAGTAATTTTGAATACAAAGAACTGACAACAAATAATCGACAGGCAAATGATGCTGAATATGGAAGTATTCTTCAAGATATAAGAATTGGAATTCATTCAAAAAAAGGGAAAGAAGCTTTGGAGAGTTGATTACTTTGCAATGTCTTTCCAAATGAAAATGCAGTTGCTGCAAAAGTGTACGTGGAAATTGCTAAAAATAAGTCAGTGATTTGCTTAATGCCGACACTGCGTGAGTGTTCAATAGTCAACGAAGAATTATTAAAATTGGAAAATGAAGAAATTGTAAAAATGGAAGCTATCGATAAAATAATACATGAAGGAATCACTATTATTTTGACGGGTAAGTTGAGATCAAAACTAGATTGTTTAGAAAAAAAAATATCTAAAACTGCTTGTTTGGAAAAGACACTGTATGTGTGTGTAAACTGTCGGGTAATTTTAAGGCGTAATTTGGATGTAGAGAAAGGTTTAGTTAATGGTACAATGGGCAAAGTGGTGGATTTTGTGAATTATCAAAAAAAAGAAGGAATTGAATCTTAAAAAATTAAATTTGATCAGATTGATGAAGTTAAAGAAATTGGTCATTGTTCAGTTCGTTTTTTGCTTGTTAAAGATTCATATGTCCGTAGGAAACAATTTCCATTTTCTCTGGCATATGCAGTGACTATTCATACATCTCAAGGATTAAGTGTAGACAGTGCATTGGTGAACATTGGATCTACTGTATTTAAAGAGGGCATGGCATATATTGCTTTGTCGCGAGTCAGAACATTATCTGGTTTGTTTTTGATTGATTTTGATGAGACAAAGGTTACTGCAGATGCAAACTGTGTAAAAGAGTATAATAGGTTAAGAAGGGTGTATGCTCCCAATTTAGGTCAATATCCTGTATTTGAAAAGCGTGTGGTTGGTCGAAAAAGAAGGTTAGATAATATCTGTACTGAAGATGTCAAGAAGGGAAAAGAACAAGATAATGTTGTGATTGCAGGTAAAAAGAAATTGGACACTGTTGAAGAGATTGTTGGTTATCAGTTTGAAAATAGTTCTGGTGTCAACTGCTATGCTAATGTAGTGGTCAATGTTGTTTTTTATCTGGAAGGTTTGCAAGCACAAATTATACAGATTCGGGAAAAAAGATTTTGTTATCTGTTGCATTCTGTTTATGAAAAATTGACAACAGATAGAAGTAAAATACAATCTGTTTCAGATGTTCGTAATCTTTTGGATGTGTGTTCTGGTTCTACACAATTTACACAAAATATCCAACAAGATGCTCAGGAATTTTTAATGTATATGCTTACCATTTTTGAAAATGAAGGTGTTGAAATAGAAAATATTTTTGGCCTTTCTTACAAATGGGAACATTATTGTGAAAATTGCATGTATACATGTAGCACCAATGTAGACACTGAGAGATTTCTGTATTTAACATTACCAGACGTTGTACAGATGATGGAGGAAAATTGGATACTTTAATAAAACAATTTATAGCAGCAAAACTATCAATATCAGGAAGGAATTTTGTAGCAATTGCAATAATTTTCCATGATGGTCCTTCCACCACATCTGGACATTACACTGCCTATCTAAAATGTGACAAAGGCTGGACACTTTGTAATGATGCCCAGTTGGTTTTCAAACAATGTTTGCCTAGGGAATTAAAAAATTCCTACCTAATATGTTTAAAGCCAAAGTTTTAGGAAGATAATTCACTCTCTGAGGAATGTATTATTATAATTTAATAGGACTACCATTAGACAATTCACATAAAGAAGAAGTGCAAAAATACAATTTGGCCTCAAGTAAAGGTATATTTTTGAATTATGGACTTTTTGGTGGTCATTTATTTGGTGATTATTTTACTGCGGCAACATTTACAGTTTTTATAAGTTAAAGTTATAAAATTTTGTAATCTGTAAGCATTTCATATATGTATGATTTGTATTTTCTGGTATTTTACTGAGAATAGTATGTTGTTTTTTTTTTAACAATCTTTCTGATTGTTTTTTCTTTGCCCGCTGTTAAGTGACGAGTACCATTGAAATCACTTTTTCGAGTGAAATTCAATATATTCTGAGAACAGCAAAAAAGGCAAACAAATTACTTAGTGGAAATTATGTTGTGTTGTAAAAAAAGTATTATTATATGTTATATATTTTTTTTCTTTTCTTTCACAGATCCAAATTTTAAAATAAGCAATTTTTAAGAATTTATATTTGAATGCAAAACAGCAAAAAATGAATACCATTTTTTATTCCTATTACTGTGAAGGTAAGTTTAACTAAGTCTCAATATGCAGAATGAAGCGGCCTGCAAGAAGCTACAAAGTTGAAATACGTTTCTAAAAACACTCTGTTTATGTAGTTTTGAAATCTGACCATAATCAGATATCATGTGACCTGCAAAAAAAGAGATTTGAGGGGTTCATAATATTTCCCCTTTTTAGCTGTTGAAGGACCGCAATCATTTCAATCATTCTTCTTTGAACATCTTTGCAGACAAAACTCTGTGCTTACCTTCTATCATTCGCAAGGAAATTTAAAAACGGAAATATGTCACTTTTTGTAACATAGTTATTGTGCAAGATACTCTTTTATATTTACAAAGAGAGGAAAAGGCACTCTCTGCACTTTTTATACTCCATGTAAATACAACCTCATCATTTAGACCACTTTGTGTTGAAAGGGTGTTATATAAGTGTTGTTGTGCATGATTGCACTTAATACTCATAGAACAAGACACATGTCTAGATTTATCAGAAATCATGAATCTCGATATGTGTGTGAATGGTGCACCATTGTAAAATTGGTGTAGGAAAGCACAACAAAGAGGATTATTTTAATTTCTCCGCATTTTTATATCTTCAATGCATGCTGAAATGTTCAGCATACATTGAAGGAGAAAAATGCATTTTCTCATTGTTTTTGTGCAGGAAGGTGTGTCTTCCTGTGGAAAAACAAACAGCACATGACACAGATATCCTTGCACTATGGTGCAAGGGTGCCTGTGTCACCACATGGCTGCAGTTTAAGCAGCCATGCAGAGAGAAGCATAGATTTGCAACATATTCATGTACATATGTTGCATCCCTGTGCTTCGGAAGTACTACAGCACACTGCAGTTAAAGAGGTTACTGTGTGATGCTGCAGCACTTCCTTATAGTTCTGCACTTATACATTCACCATACGCTACTAATGTATTCATTCAGCCAATTACGTACTACAGATACATTCATCTAAACTTTCACACACTAACAAAGAAATTTAGCTCTTTTTTTAAACCAGGAAAGTTAGTTCTTACAAGAACTTTTTTTTTTCTTCTTTCTTCTTTTATATTTTTGTTTTGGTTTTTCTAACAATTTTGTGATTTTTTTGGTTTTTCTGAAAAATAAAAAACAAAAAACAAAACAGGAGAAATCAAACAATGAACTTCAGGGAACAATGAAAAAAAAAAAAAAACTGGCAAATGTGACTTTCTTGGCGGCGGCAGATCAGATCGATCGACTGCTGGCCATAGCACAAAGTCTTATTGCACTTAGTGCAGAGCACTTTTAAAAATTGAAATTGAGCACGGATGTCCAAGGTTTGGGCTGATGGATGCACTCTTGATGTGCTCGGCTGCGATAAGGTGGATGGCGCAGGAGCAGGAGTGTTTCTCATCCGTCGGCACTCTTCTTTTGCAAGATTGTTTGGATGAAGGGTCCTCATGTGCTTCATCATACTTGCCGTGCCGCAAGAGTATTTCTTGTTAGGATCCCCTCTCGATAGGACTCTTTTGCAAATCTTGCACGTGACCAAGGTGGCATTGGTCTTATTCTGCCCCTCGGGAAAAGTAAAACATTTCCACACCACTGAAGAAAAACGTTTTTTGAGTGGTGCCTCCAGCAAAAATTAATCCTCAGAACTATTAGGTGATGCAGGTGATGCCTGCTGCCCTGAAGCCATTTTTGGTTGAAAAACGTTAGAGCTAAGTTTAAACTTAGTCTAAAAAATCTTCTTCTCTCCAAAGAGGTGGTTCTCCAAAGAAGCTCAAAGAAGAATGATTGAAATGGGTGGGATCTTTCAGTAGTTAAAACAGGAAGTGTAATGAACCAATCAAATCTCTTTTTTTGCAGGTCACATGGGATCCGCGCACCCTGCAAGTACGCAGCACGCACCCAGCGCGCAGCCGCGAAATTGAATTAAAAGAAATATAGGATTAGATGTCAAAATATTTTCCTTTAAGACTAGTTTAGAGTTTGTCTTCAATTAATATTCACATGAAATACATAAATATGTTTTTTAAAAAGTTAAATACTTCACGGGATCCGCGCACCCACCGCGTCATAGACGCAGATGACACATCGCGGAAGCGCGTAAATGTCGCGTTACGTACATCGAACGTGTCGCGTATAGGCTGGGAGTTGCGTACCGGTCGCATTGGAATCGCGCACTAACCACGTACCCGACGCATACCATGCACGGATGCTATCGCGTAGGGATCGAGAACGGTGCGCGCAGGGTGCGCGGATCCAAAAACATGGAAAAAAAATATATAAAATAAAGTGTTGCACATATAGTTAAAAAACATATTTTGAAAAATATAAAAAAATATGTTTGGAAAACCCATTAAGTTCAAATAATATTTTTTAATTTTTAAAAGAATTAATTGAAAAAATACATTTAAAAATGGTGATAAAAAAGTATTTAAAAAAATGTAATTAATGAAATGACACACTGAATTTGAATAATATAGAAATCCAATCAAAATCATTAAACATAATATCTTCAGAGATAAGTTATAGATAGGAATTAGCATTTAAAAAACATTTGAAATTCACTGAAAAACCATAGGTTTCAGGCACGTTATAGTTAGGAATTGGCATTTAAAAAACCTTAGAAATTCACTGAAAAAACCATAGGTTTCAGGGGCATTATAGTTAGCTGGACATTTCCCTCATACAAAACCCTAGAAATTCCCCTGTTATAGTTAGTTCAGATAACTATAACTCGCGCCCCCGCAATGCACTGCTGATGACGTCACATATTACATCACTCATGACATGGTCAGTGACATCACTGATGACATCACTGATGACATCTCAAATGACATCACTGATGACATCACTCATCATCACTTTGAAAACTCAGGAAATATGTCCTCATTTTAGTTTTTTAGAGCACTAACCATAATTTTGATGCAAATAAGACCCTCTCATATATGTAATTTCTAAAGGAAATACTCTAGGTATTACAGTATTGATTACATCAAGATGACATCAGGCGTTCCACACTTTTGTCATAAGTATAGAATGTTAGCAATCTAGTTGTTCATTGGGATACTGTTGAGTGGCAGAGGCCAGGGGCACGGACTCTGAAAATTGAAGGCAGGTAGGAGAGTGCAGATGCAACAATTTGACCACACTGGGCAGGCAGGAAGGGCAGTGGCAGCACAACAGACTATGGAGGGCAGTGGAAAGGGGGGCAGGGGCAACAAACCAACAACACAGGACTGGCAAGAGAGGCTGTGGCAATATAATAGACCATTGTGGGCAGAAGGAAGAGGCAGTGGTAGTACAACCATACATGCCAACAGACCCGTTTCAGCCAGGAAACGTCCAATGTTTTTAAGCTAAAATGGGCTTTATTTGATCTGTCTCCTGTCTACAATCTCCTCTTTTTCAATGTAACTCAAAGGGGAAAATCAATACCCCAGTTTTTTTTTCAACATCTCCCTCTTACCAATTTCAAAATGTTCGCAAGTATGGTACATTGGATCATGATAGGCAGGAGGAATTGGGGTAGGGACATGGACTCGGATAACAAAGGACAGGAGGGACATGGAGAGGTGCACCAAACTGACCCTACAGGGCAGGCATCAGGGTTTGCAGCAGCGCAATACACCACACAGCGCATGCGGGACGGGAGTGCAGCACAACAATCCATAGAAAAGCAATAGGGAGGGGACAGGACCATGCACATGGACAACAGAGAACAGAGGGGAAAGAGGCAATGGTAGCTAGCTGACCATAATGGACAGACAGGAGAGAAAGCTGCAGCATAACAGACCATAAAGGGCAGGAGGGACGGATCAGGGGCATTACAATGGAACAGACAAGCCAGGAGGGAGGGAATAGGGGTCTGCACATGAAAACAGAGGGCTGGGGGCAAGGGGGCAGGGCAGGAGCAGCAAGATGACCATAGAGGTCAGGCAGGTTGGGCACTAGAAACAAGACACACCATGGAGAGCAACAATGAGACTATGATGGCATACACACAGACCATGGAGGGAAGGTGGGAGGGGGTCAGGGGCAGCTAGCTGACCACACAGGGAAGATGGGAGGGGCCATGGCAGCACAGAAGACCATGCATGGCAAGCGAGAGGGTTAGTGGCAGCACAATGGCTATGATGGGCAAGAAGGAGGGTGCAGGGGCATGCACAATGGACCATGGAGGATAGAAGGGAGGGTCAGGACCTGGGCACAGACAAGAGAGTTCAGAGGAAGGGGCCTCACAACAGACCGCGTGGGGCAGGCAGGAGGAGCAGTTGAAGCACAACAGACCAGGGAGCGAAGAAGGGTGTGGCAGTAAAATGGACCATGGAGGACAGCAGGAAGGGGGTAGGGGCATGGCATTTGGACAGGCAGGGTGGAGGTGGCAGAGACAGGTTACAGTCATCTGACAATGCTAGGCAGGTGGGAGGGGAGTGGCAGCTCAACAGAACACTCAGAGTAGAAAGGAGTGGCAGGTCCATGAAACATGGTGGGCAAAAAGGATGGAGCAGGGGCATGCACAAAGACATCAGAGGGCAGGGGGAAGGAGAATAGGGGCAGCAAGCTAAGCACAGAGGCTAAGCAGGAGGTCATTGATGGGCCATAGAATTGGGCAATAGAGGGCAGGAGGAGTGGACTGGTACGTCATGCTAAATGGAGGGCAGTGGCAGCATATCAGACCATGCATGGCAGGAGGGAGGAGGCTAGTCCATGGATTCAGACAACAGAGGATAGGGAGGAGGTGGATGGGGCAGCAAGCTAACTGTTCAGAGAAGATGGGTATTAGGAACTTTATTGTTTTTAAAATGTGTGTCTGTGCAAACTACTTAAAATATGAACAAGTATGCAGCATAATCTCACTTTTATTCAGGAAGAAGAGGACGTTTGTGACTGTGACTGCGGGCTCACTTGGCAGAAACACCCCCTGACCCTCCACCCCCATCGCAAAATGTAATGCCCGTGAAAAGGGTAGGTGGACGCAGTGTTATATAGAACATAATCCTGAGAGCACGATTGAAAATGAAAACTAGATATAGTATATGGTATAAACTATGCACCAAAGGGCGTGAAATATAATATGCTATACATTGTGCGCAGTGACAGATTCATTGGAGAGTGCGAGATAGCACAGGCACTATGCGATATGCGCCTTGGAGTGTAATATGCACAGGACAGGGTTGTGTAACCCAACTAGTCTCTAAAGTTGTAATATAAAATATGTGCTGGGGAGTGTAACGTTGCATATGCACTGTGACAAAGATATGGATCCCAGATTGTAATATGTATGGCATAGCGCTAACATAGGCATCGAGGAAGGCACGTTAGATGGGGCAATATAACCCGTGCGAAGGCAAGTGTGGCATGACATATTCACGGGGTTGTGTTACAGTGCACATGGGCTAGAGAGTGTCATAGCTACGCACTAGCTGGTGGAATACAACACAGAGGTGTGAGGCACTCGGCGGGCACTGGTGGCTGTAAAACAGCATTGGGCTCAGCCAGGAGCACGCTGTGACTCTCAAGTGAGGTTTGTCTCCTTTCCAGAGAGTAAAATGAAAAGTATTACACAACCGGCGGTGGATGTGTGTTTTATTAACCGTGAGGGGGATTTCTTGCATAGTTTGGTCGAATTTTTGTCGAATCCCCTTTGAATGGCTTGGTGTGCGTGTATATTAAATGTGCCCGTCAATAGCTACGCATGTTTGTATAAATAAACGACAAGGGTGTCTACTTGGAGAGTACCCACCGGCGGGGACGCCGGGATTAGGCACGGTAGGGCGTCAGACACATCAGAGCTTCACTAGCGGTGTAAATACATTCCATGTGGATTCATTCTATGCATAGTCGCCTTTTAATGAATATCACACAAATCGTCATGGTGATAGGTACATACGGTTTGTCCAGCATGTCCTAGGTAATTCTATAAATATATATAAATATATATATATTTTTAAATAATAAAAAATAAAGGCCGGCCCCGGGGGATGGGGTCCCTGGGGCCATAAGTGGCCTGAGGAGGGGGGCAATGCAGCCCCCTCCTAAAGAATTAAAAAAGGCCATGACCTGGGGGTTGGGGTCCCCGGGGCCGATTAAGGCCTTGGGAGGGCCAAATAAATTTTTTTCAACAAAAAACATTAGGGTGCAGGCCCTGGGGGATGGGGTCCCCAGGGCCAGTAAATTAGAAAAAGAAGGGGGGCACACAGCCCTCCTTCTTAAAAAAATAAAATAAATAAAAGACCGGCATCACACCGGAGGCCACGCTCCCTCCTTGTAGCACTCTGCAAACGCGCCCCCTGGCCAGTTGTAAGTTGGGGAATTATTTCCCCTTCAATACTGAGGGTACCTGAGGGCCAACTAGCCCAACAGGTATCTCCAGTATGCGCCAGGGAGCTGCGTTGCAGACAGGTGTTTTGAGGCCAGGCCCATTTTTACACCTCTATGCAACGCAGCTCTGTGGCGCTTAATGGAAGTACCTAGTGGGCTAGTTTGACCCTAGGGACCCTTAGGATTCAAGGGGACTTAATCTCTCAACTTAGAACGCACACAGGGCGCGTCTACACAGTGGTGAAGGGAGGGGACAGGGCCTGAGGTGACGTGTGCAAACACGCCCTGTGGCGCATTTTAAGTTGGGGAAATAATTCCCTTTCAATCCTGAGGGACCCTGGGGGCCAACTAGCCCACCAAGTGCTTCCAGTAAGCGCCACTGCTCTGCGTTGCAGAGAGGTGGTGCAGGCCGTGCCCCTTTTTACACCTCTCTGCAATGGCGCTTACTGGACGTACCTATTGGGCTATTTTGCCCCTAGGGATCCTCAGGATTCAAGGGTACTTAATATCCCAACTTAAAAAACGGCCACAGGGAGTGTTTACACTGTGGGGAAGGGAGGGGACGGGGCCTGAGGTGACGTGTGCAAACACGCCCTATGGCGCATTTTAAGTTGGGGAAATAATTCCCCTTCAATCCTGAGGGCCCCTGGGGGCTAACTAGCCCACCAGGTGCTTCCAGTAAGCGCCACTGAGCTGCGTTGCAGAGAGGTGGTCCAGGCCGTGCCACTTTTACACCTCTCAGCAACGCAGCTCTGTGGCGCTTACTGGAGGTACCTAGTGGGCTAGTTTGACCCTAGGCACCCTCAGGATTCAAATGAACTTAATCTCCCAAATAAAAACGGCCACAGGGCTTGTTTACACAGTGGTGAAGGGAGGGGACGGGGCCTGAGTTAACGTGTGCAAACAATCCCTGTGGCGCTTTTTAAGTTGGGGAAATAATTCCCCTTCAATCCTGAGGGACCCTGGGGGCCAACTAGCCCACCAGGTGCTTCCAGTAAGCGCCACTGCGCTGCGTTGCAGAGAGGTGGTCTAGGCCGTGCCCCTTTTTACATCTCTCTGCAACGCAGCTCTGTGGCGCTTAAGGAGGTACCTAGTGGTCTAGTTGGACCCTAGGGACCCTCAGGATTCAAGGGGACTTAATCTCCCAACATAAAACGGCCACAGGGCGTGTTTACACAGTGGGGAAGTGAGGGGACGGGGCCTGAGGTGACGTGTGCAAAAACGCCCTGTGGCGCGTTTTAAGAGGTAGTTTTAATCCCCTGCCCTATTATATACTAGGGGCTTACAGAGAAGGTCATGCTGATCACAGGGGGACTCCAACGCATAGTGTTCCCTAGTGTATATAGGTGTTTTCACTGTATTCTGAGTGTCTTTTAACATAGCACTGGCTCTAGGACTGGTTAGTCAGACTCAGTTACCACCAGTATCCGTCTGAAAAAGTTGAGGGTACAGGATGATTTTGCAACAAGGCTTCTTTCTGCTCTTCTGTTTGTTCTTTCTGCACGTTATCCTTCTTCCTGCACTTTTCTTCGTCTTTGAGGACTTCTGTTGCTTCTTTCTGCATTTTTTTTTTCTTTCTGTGCGTTTTTTCTTCTTTCTTCACATGTCCTATCTCTGTAGGCATAGTTAGAAATTACCATTTAAAAAAACCTTTGCAATTCACTGAAAAAACCATAGGTTACAGGCACGTTATAGTTAGGAATTAGCATTTAAAAAACCTTAGAAATTCACTGAAAAAACCATAGGTTTCAGGGGCGTTATAGTTAGCTGGACTTTTCACTCGTACAAAACCATTGAAATTCCCTGTTATAGTTAGTTCAGCTAACTATAACTCGCGCGCCCGCAATGCACTGCTGATGACGTCACATATTACATCACTCATGACATGGTCAGTGACATCACTCATGACATCCCATTTCAAATTGGAGCTCTAGAGGGAAAATCTCCACTCAAAGTCTATTAACAACAATAATAGCTTGGCATCAAGAGGACTCATGTATCAATTCAAGGACCCCCACTGATATTAGGAACAACTTTGTTCCAACCGCTGGCAATAAGTCCAACAAATTGGCCTGGCCCTGAACCTCTTGAATTTTAATTAAGATAATCTGCAATACAACCCTTCATAACCTCACAGAAAGTGTTTCACCACAGCTCACAAAAAAGTAATGTGACTCGTGAAAAGTAAAAGTGGAGGATGAGAAGGCACCTCACGTACGCAACACCAGGAAGGCTGCCAGCTGGTTCTCGCTGGTATGCCCACGTTTTATCATCATTGGTTGCCAACTCAAAAAGAAAGTGTCCAGTAAAGAGAAAGGTAGAAAGACAGAGAGAATTTTAGCAGGAAAACTTTGCTGTCCCCAAAAACAAAGAGTGAAAATAAAAAAACAGTGAATTGCTAAGAACAAGACGTTCAGAGCAAAAGTAAAATTAAGGTGTAGACTCACTATAAGGTCAAAACTCTTTATTCACAACCAGTGAGTTCACCCAAAGTAAAAACACTATATGTTTATTAAGAAGGCCAACATGTTTCATTGCCACTAATCTTTCGGCAATTTCATCAGGGCATAGAGGTTTTTTGCACTCGTTTTAACTGGACATCCACTTTACTGTTTATAGAACAAAAACAGAAAAGAAGAAAAATAGAATGACTGTTTTCTATTAATACTTCAATACAAATTGGACCAACCATTAATCGATTACACCAAACTACTGATTCCCATGCGTGTATTTACCATGTAAAGGCCGAGGACATTCATACCAGCCTTCACAAAGCCAATCGGAATTATATTTAATATTCCTTTTTCCGATTCTTTGAAATGCGCTGCAACTAGCGCGTGTTCTACCTGTGGAAAAGAGGGTTGCAACTTATCATCAAGTCCCAGTGCAAACTTAAATCGGCGATATTGGCAATTCTCCACCCCTTGCATCACCACCATTCTCATTTTGTCTGTCTCTAAAAGCCGATTGAAATCCACTCCGGCCATACGTTAACCACACATCCATATTCAGCCCCATTCCGTAGCTCAACAGGAGCCCGTCTTGAATCCATTCAAACCAAACCAAGACAGAATTCAGCGAGATCGCTGGTAACAGCACGGGGCACCCCATTCCCTACCCACGGCATCCCACCACCTTCATACTCGGATGTCGTAGTCTCACCGTAACCTCTAACGGAGCAGTCCTTGTCTCGTCACTGCCTTGATTCAAAAACAGTTTCCATCCTCTAATGTAGTGATGCTGAACCGCACCCCTTTGTCCGCATCACGTGGTACGCGGCCAGCAATGAGGACTGCTCGGATCTATGACGATCATGGCGGCCATCTTAGAGCAGTAAGCCACAATCCCGAAAAGCTCTACAAAAACCCTTTAATTATTTAGTGGGTCAATATGCCAGCGCTATTCTAGTGTGCCACACAACTTTTTCTGTGTATTCATCAAGTACACCTACATGCCCACAATTAGAGCTAAAAACGGCCCGCTTCGTAATTTCCTAGAAAGACAGGTCTTACAACTCTTACACCAATCTCAATGCAAAGCTCTTGTAACTCATCACCAATAAAACGCGGGAGTTCAATTATTAACTGATCGACCACAGGGTCGCAGATTCCCACATTGTGGACGATCTATGGTTTGGAAAAACGTATTATTTCCAAAATATCAATTGCTGATAAGGGACTTATCCCCCAAGTGCAGAGTATGTTAATAGCTGCTCACTTTATTCCACTCAATGTGGTCATTCAGGCCTATAACATCCACCTCCTCAGTATAAATCCAACGAGCTTCCCTGGTGGCCAGAATTTTATCTAAGGTGTCATTACTGGCTGTCACCCTCTCCAGGACAACCCATCTCAAAGCTTGCAAATCATGTTTAGATTCACCAAAATGATGTACCAGGCGCGTGGTGAGCTTGTGGCACGCTTAAATGCAAATCTAGGTTGTGGCATTCTGAAATCTGCAGTGGATAACAGTGACCAGTGTTTTCTCATTAATTGCCTAATTTTGGAGGCCAGGGGGTCGTAAGTCATGACCACCGTGAGACAATCACTAGTCTCCCTTTTGTTCCTTTCTAAGAGCGCCTCCCGAGGAGTATTACGGGCTCTTTTACACGCTCTCTTAATGATAAATTTGGGATATGCTCTTTGTGTCAATTTATTAGAGAGCTGGTCAGCTTGTTGAACAAAAGTTTCGACAGTAGAGCAATTACGCCGATACCTGAAAAACTGGCCCACCGGCAGATTATCACGTAAGGCTCTCGGATGACATCTCAAATGACATCACTGAGGACATCATCCTTGTGATAGAGTGGCAGACCTCCTCTGGCAGACCTCCTCTCCCCCTAATATAACCTTTGATACACACATTTAAAAATAGAAACTAAAATTTTCAAAACAATGGACATACCAATATCAGTTACAACAACCTATTTAGTAATTCTAAGATCCACATACACATCCACTCATTCACCAACAGTCCTATACAGTCACTCATACATGTACTCACTCATCATATGTACTCATACACCTATATATCCTGTTACACAACGCCACTCATCCATAACGTTACTCACACACATAGTCACTCATACTAATAAAGAATCAAACATCCATTTACTTGCATATACAGTTATACACACACCACCACACTTACTTCTACAGAAACTTACACATACTTAGTCTTTTAAACAATCACTTATAGAAACACATACTTATTCATACAGGAACTCTTTCAATATCTCACTCTCACATATACTAACTTATATACACCAATAGTCACGTATACTAGTTTAAAACATATGTAGTTACGGGGAGCCAGTGGGGATTCCGTAGGTGTTGGGTGATGTGTTTGTGTCGAGGGGTGCCGAGGACGAGTCTGGCTGTGGTGTTCTGTTTGGTATGGAGTTTGCATAGCAGAGACTTGTTAATCCCGGCATAGCGGGCATTTCCTAGTCTGCTGGTTATGAGTAAGTGGGTGACAGTCTTCCCTGATTCAGGGGGATCCACTTACAGGTCATTCGGAGGATGTGAAGGGTGTTGAAGCAGCAGGAGGCGACGACGTTGACCTGTCCGGTCACGGAGAGGGAGTAGTCGAGTACGATGCCGAGGTTTAGGTCATTATTGGTGGGGGTGTGGGGCTGCCTAGAGTGGTGGGCCACCAGGTGTTGTCCCATGCCGAGGAGGAGTGTCCAAGGACGAGGACCTCTGTCCAGGATGCAACAGCCTTCTTTTCTTCCTAGAAGTTGAGTCTGGTGGTGATGGGGTCCTTGGTGAGGGAGAGGATGAGCTGGGTGTCGTCACCGTAGGATACTACGCTGACAATATTGACACTATTGAGACAGTCATTCACTCAATAACACACCCATACACACACTTATCCACCCATACAGTCCTGCACACATGCTGTCTTCAACACATACAAACAGCGAGTCACTCATTCATGCACCTTTGCACTACATAATACCCCCCACCGAACCATACAGACACTCAGACACTCATACTGATACTCAAAAAACCAACTAATAACCTATATAGACACTCATGTAGCTACTCACCAACCCATGCAGCCACTTATACACAAACTGAGAGACTGATACACATATTTACATATTTAAACATTACTCACTAAGCCATGTATTCACTAAGATACACTTAATCAGCCAGTTATACAATCAATTTTTCAAAAACAAATCATCCATTTAGACACTTATATACCCATTTATTCTTCCATCGACCTTGAGATATACATATATATAAAACATATTTAATTTTCAGAAAAACACACATTCACTGGATGATGTCATTAGTGATGTCCTCAGTGATGTCATTTGAGATGTCATCAGTGATGTCATGAGTGATGTGACTGACCATGTCATGAGTGATGTAATATGTGACGTCATCAGCAGTGCATTGCGGGTGCGCGAGTTATAGTTAGCTGAACTAACTATAACGGGGAAATTTCAATGGTTTTGTACGAGTGAAATGTCCAGCTAACTATAACGCCCCTGAAACCTATGGTATTTTCAGTGAATATATATATATATTGGTTGTCTGAGTATCTGTATGGGTGCCTGAGTGTATGTGTGGGTGAGGTGTGTGTGACTCTGTGCATAGATGTGTGAGTTGGTGATTCCATGCGTGCATGGTTTTAAGAGTGCAACTGTGATGGACTGTATGGTTGGATGAGTGTATGTAAGGGTGTGTTAGTGATTGAATGTATATCACAGTTGTACATGTGACAGTAACTACATATGTGAAACACAGTGTATATGTGTATAAGAGTAAATAACTATCTATATGTGAGAGTGTGTGATTGCGGGACTGGCTGTATAGATGAGTGTGTGCTTGTACTAGTAATTCAATAAGAGTGTCAAAAATTTTTAGTATTTTTATGAGTAAGTGAACTGGAGTGTGTTTAACTGTATAGGTGAGTCAATTGGACTGTGTTTAATTATTTGCACAACTGACTAGGTGTGTCAGTACCTCAATGGATGATTGGCAGTGTGTGAGTGTCTATATATGTGTATAAATACATATGATA
Source organism: Triturus cristatus (assembly GCF_964204655.1). Lineage (NCBI taxonomy): Eukaryota > Metazoa > Chordata > Amphibia > Caudata > Salamandridae > Triturus > Triturus cristatus. The sequence continues at coordinate 200,708,307 of NC_140587.1, read as the reverse complement.
GTCTTGTACGGAGTAACTGTAAGTATGAGTGACTGTACAGGTGGGTGAGTGGAGGTGCATATAGACCTAAGAGTCAATGAGTGGGTATGTAGTTATTGGTATTGGAGTATCTATGGTTTTCAAAATGGCCGTCTGAAATTTTTAGTTGGTGTATCAAAAGTTATATTAGGGTGTGAGAAGGTGTACTAATTTATCACATAGATGATGTCATCAGTGATGTCATTTGAGATGTCATCAGTGATGTCACTGACCATGTCATGAGTGATGTAATATGTAACGTCATCAGCAGTGCATTGCGGGGGCGCGAGTTATAGTTAGCTGAACTAACTATAACAGGGGAATTTCTAGGGTTTTGTACGAGGGAAATGTCCAGCTAACTATAACGCCCCTGAAACCTATGTTTTTTTCAGTGAATTTCTAAGGTTTTTTAAATGTCAATTCCTAACTATAACATGCATGAAACCTATGTTTTTTTCAGTGAATTTCAAAGGTTTTTTAAATGCCAATTCCTAACTATAACGCCCCTGAAACCTTGGGTTTTTTCAGTGAATTTCAAAGGTTTTTAAATGCCAATTCCTAACTATAACGTGCATGAAACTTATGGTTTTTTCAGTGAATTTCAAAGGTTTTTTAAATGCTAATTCCTATCTATAACTTATCTCTAAAGATATCATGTTTAATGATTTTCATTGGATTTCTATATTTTTCAAATTCAGTGTGTCAATTTCATTAATTATTTTTTTATTTAAATACTTTTTTATCACCATTTTTTAAACATATTCTTCCAATTAATTCTTTTAAAAATTAAAAAATATTATTTGAATTTAATGGGTTTTCCAAACATATTTTTTTATATTTTTCAAAATATTTTTTTAACTATATGTACAAAACTTTATTTTAGATATATTCTTTTTTCAATGTTTTTGGATCCGCGCACCCTAAGCGCACCGTTCACGATCCGTACGCAATAGCATCTGCGCATGGTTTGCGTTGGGTAGGTGTTTAGTGCGCAATCGCTATGCGACCGGTACGCGACTCCCAGCCTATACGCGACACGTTCAATGTACGTAACGCGACGTTTACGCGCTTCCGCGATGCGTCATCTGCGTCTATAACGCGGTAGGTGCGCGGATCCCGCGAAGTATTTAACATTTAAAAAAACATGTCTATGTATTGCATGTGAATATTAATTGAAGACAAACTCTAAACTAGTCTTAAAACTAATATGTTTTTACATCTAATCCTATATTCCTTTTAAATTCAATTTCGCGTATGCGTGCTGGGTGCGCGCTGCGTAAGCGCACGGTGCGCGGATCCCATGTGACCTGCAAAAAAAGAGATTTGATTGGTTCATTACACTTCCTGTTCTAACTACTGAAAGATCCCACCCATTTCAATCATTCTTCTTTGAGCTTCTTTGGAGAACCATCTCTTTGGAGAGAAGAAGATTTTTTTAGACTAAGTATACACTTAGCTCTAACTTTTTGCAACCAAAAATGGCTTCAGGGCAGCAGGCATCACCTGCATCACCTCAAACCTCTGAGGATGAATTTTTGCTGGAGGAACCACACAAAAAACGTTTTGCTTCAGTAGTGTGGACATTTTTTACTTTTACCAAAGGACAGAATAAGACCAATGCCACCTTGGTCACATGTAAGATTTGCAAAAGAGTCTTATCGAGAGGGGATCCTAACAAGAAATACTCTTGCGGCACGGCAAGTATGATGAAGCACATGAGGAGCCTTCATCCAAACAATCTTGCACGTGAAGAGTGCCGACGAATGAGAGACACTCCTGCGCCGTCCACCTCATCGCAGCCGAGCACGTCAAGAGTGCATCCATCAGACCAAACCTTGGACATCCGTCCTCAAATTCAATTTTTAAAAGTGCTCTGCACTAAGTGCAATAAGACTTTGTGCTATGGTGAGCAGTCGATCGATCTGATCTGCCGCTGGCAGGAAAGTCACATTTGCTAGGTTGTTTTTTTTTTTTTTTTACTGTTGCCTGAAGTTCATTGTTTGGTTTCTCCTGTTTTGTTTTTTGTTTTTTTTTCAGAAAAACCCCAAAAATCACAAAATTGTTCAGAAAACACCAAAAAAATTATAAAAGAAGAAAGAAGAAAAAAAAAGTTCTTGTAAGAACTAACTTTCCTGGTTTAAAAAAAGAGCTACATTTCTTTGTTAGTGTGTGAAAGTTTAGATGAATGTATGTGTAGTACGTAATTGACTGAATGAATGCATTAGTAGCGTATGGTGAATGTATAAGTGCAGAACTATAAGGAAGTGCTGCAGCATCACACAGTAACCTCTTTAATTGTAGTGTGCTGTAGTACTTCCGAAGTAGAGGGATGCAACATATGTACATAAATATGTTGCAAATCTATGCTTCTCTCTGCACGGCTGCTTAAACTGCAGCCATGTGGTGACACAGGCACCCTTGCACAATAGTGCAAGGATATCTGTGTCATCTGCTGTTTGTTTTTCTACAGGAAGACACACCTTCCTGTACAAAAACAATGAGAAAATTCAATTTTCTCCTTCAATGTATGCTGAACATTTCAGCATGCATTGAAGATATAAAAATGTGGAGACATTAAAACAATTCTCTTTGTTGTGCTTTCCTACACCAATTGTAGAATGGTGCACCATTCACACACATATCGAGATTTACGATTTCTAATAAATCTAGACATGTGTCTTGTTCTATGAGTATTAAGTGCAATCATGCACAACAACACTTATAGAACACCCTTTCAACCGAAAGTGGTCTGCATGATGAGGTTATATTTTCATGGAGTATAAAAAGTGCACCAAGTGACTTTTCCTCTCTTTGAAAATATGGAAGAGTATCTTACACAATAACTATGTTACAAAAAGTGACATATTTCCGTTTTTAAATTTCCTTGCGAATGATAGAAGGTAAGCACAGAATTTTGACTGCAAAGATGTTCAAAGAAGAATGATTGAAATGATTGCGGTCCTTCAACTGCTAAAAAGATGAAATCTTATGAACCCCTCAAATCTCTTTTTTTGCAGGTCACTTGATATCTGATTATGGTCAGATTTCAAAACTACATAAACAAAGGTGCCGATCACGATCCGGTAAAAACCGGGTACGAACCGTCGGACGGAGCATATTCTCCGTCCGACGCGTACCCGGTCGTCAATTTCTACAAACAAGGAATTACGATTCGCACGGGTACACCATGACCGTACGATTCGTAAAAAAGTCCGACCGAACAAAAAAACACCTACCAATGCGATCCGGGAAAGTGCCGACCTGACGTCGGGACGCTCGCAGCCAGCCATTCACGACCCAGGAATCACGATTCGCACCGACGTCACCCCGCACGGTGAATATTTTGCGGCAGCCAAAAACTGCCGGGAAATCAGGACGACGCGAACAAGGACCACCAGTACGCGACGGACAGACGACGACGCGAACAAGGAGGACCAGTACGTGACGGACACACAGGACGACGCCACCAAGGAGGACCCGTACGCGACAGGACGACGCGATTGGAGTACCAGTACGCGACGGACAGACATGGACCCGAACCTACGAGTCATCCCTGCCCTCATAGCAGTCCACCTGCTCTACAGGCACCGACGCAGACGCCGCAGAAGGTCAGAATAACTAAGGGAGGGGGAAAAGTGGGGTGGGGTGGGGGTGGCACGACCAGGGCAGACCACAAAACAACCACATAAGTCACACATGGCCTGGACATACCTGACTCCCATGCCCTGGTCACCACGAGGGGGTGGGGGTGTGTCCTGATAAGCCAGCGACCGCCACAACGGAAGTCCGTCACCACGCGAACCGGCAACACAACCAGACAGGTACGTCCCGTACCCACGCCTCAAGAGCGTGGGTACGAGTCGTACCACGCCCACACACACGTCACCCCAACAATGGCGGGACGGATCGTACCCACGTGGCAAAGGCCTGGGTACGGCCCGCACAAGCATCACATAGCGTGGGGACGGATATGTACGGACCCTACGCCCACCCGCGTATGCATGGAGCGTACCCCCACCCCAACAGTGTAAGTACGACTCGAACCCTCACCCGCGGACGTACGGACCGTACCCCCATGCCAACAGTGGAAGTACGACCCGTACCCCCACCCGCGTATGCATGGAGCGTACCCCCCATGCCAACAGTGTAAGTACGACCCGTACCCCCACCCGCGTATGCATGGAGCGTACCCCCCATGCCAACAGTGTAAGTACGACCCGTACCCCCACCCGCGTATGCATGGAGCGTACCCCCCACCCCAACAGTGTAAGTACGACTCGAACCCTCACCCGCGGACGTACGGACCGTACCCCCACCCCCACCAGTGTAAGTACGACCCGTACCCCCACCCGCGTATGCAAGGAGCGTACCCCCCACCCCAACAGTGTAAGTACGACTCGAACCCTCACCCGCGGACGTACGGACCGTACCCCCACCCCCACCAGTGTAAGTACGACCCGTACCCTCACCCGCGTATGCATGGAGCGTAACCCCCATGCCAACAGTGTAAGTACGACCCGTACCCCCACCCGCGTATGCATGGAGCGTGCCCCCCACCCCAACAGTGTAAGTACGACTCGAACCCTCACCCGCGGACGTACGGACCGTACCCCCACCCCCACCAGTGTAAGTACGACCCGTACCCCCACCCGCGTATGCATGGAGCGTACCCCCCATGCCAACAGTGTAAGTACGACCCGTACCCTCACCCGCGTATGCATGGAGCGTAACCCCCATGCCAACAGTGTAAGTACGACCCGTACCCCCACCCGCGTATGCATGGAGCGTGCCCCCCACCCCAACAGTGTAAGTACGACTCGAACCCTCACCCGCGGACGTACGGACCATACCCCCACCCCCACCAGTGTAAGTACGAGCCGTACCCCCACCCGCGTATGCAAGGAGCGTACCCCCCACCCCAACAGTGTAAGTACGACTCGAACCCTCACCCGCGGACGTACGGACCGTACCCCCACCCCCACCAGTGTAAGTACGACCCGTACCCCCACCCGTGTATGCATGGAGCGTACCCCCCATGCCAACAGTGTAAGTACGACACGAACCCTCACCCGCGTATGCATGGAGCGTACCCCCCACCCCAACAGTGTAAGTACGACCCGTACCCTCACCTCAAATGCATGGAGCGCACCCACACCGTGTATGTCCCAAGCGTACATATCCAGAAATTGGAGGTGTGTGTGCAGAGTCCTCCCAGCAGTGCCCAGAGACAGGAGGGTGTGTGCAGAGTCCTCCCAGCAGTGCCCTGAGACAGGAGGGGTGGGTGCAGAGTCCTCCCAGCAGTGTCCAGACCCAGGAGGGGTGTGTGCAGAGTCCCCCCAGCAGTGTCCAGACCCAGGAGGGGTGTGTGCAGAGTCCTCCCAGCAGTGCCCAGAGACAGGAGGGGTGGGTGTGGAGTCCTCCCAGCAGTGCCCTGAGACAGGAGGGGTGGGTGTGGAGTCCTCCCAGCAGTGCCCTGAGACAGGAGGGGTGGGTGCCCATCACTCCCAGCAGTGCCCTGATACAGGAGGGGTGTAACACATGTGTGTGAGGCCAGAATTATCCACATGCATACTGGCTACAAGGGAACATGTCCCCATGAACTCATGTCAACAGACTCCACACACAAGTACAGTGATCACCAAGGATGCCACGATTGTCGCAGGTGGAGACATGGCCCTGCATGCATGGCCAAAGTAGAAGGGCTCCGTCACACACACAGCTCATGTAGACACAGCTCTGCGCTAAACATTGGGAACACCCTGCAGGGAAGAAAGCTGGGTACACAGAGGAAGGAATACACCCTGGGACAAGTGCACCATGCAGTAACTGCTTACATGAACAAAGAAAGTTAGCCAACACCTTGTGATGGCACACAGATCACAGGGTCCCACCAATGAGCAGTACACTACTACACATCCCACACACCCAAACCCTTACACACCACCCAAAACCATGTAGCAGCCCCACCAACACCAATACCAGCATAGCAGTAGTGTGATAATGAAAACAAAATTAAGCTTTATTCAGCATGAGCACAATGTCCGTGGATCGCAGGCAGTTCAATCTTCACAAAGCCCATAGGGCAGTCAATGATTCTCAGCTGGATGGGGGACACAGTGGGATGCGTGTCCCCTACATTGCCTGCACAGTCAAATGGCATCGTCTTCCACACTGGTGAGTGCATCAGGGGGGGGGGGGAAGCAACAGGCGCCGCAGGGACATCAGGGCAAAGGGGAGGCGTTGTGGGTGCAGGGATGGAGGACTCCACCACAGGGGGTGGGTCAGTGCCAAAGGCGGAGGCCAGGATGGCACTACACACCTTTGCAAGGTCCTCCAGGGAGTCCCCTGCACCCGAAGGGACCTCAGGCCCCAAGGAGGGGGGGGGGGTCAGAGGGATGGGTCGCAGCGCCACCGGGGGAGGGTGGAGACAGGGGGGGAGACTCAACCACCCTGACCGGGGACCTCCTTGACCGCTTGCGTGGTGGTGTAACTGTGGGGCTCAGGGACAGAGCGGCCATGAAGGTGTCCTTGGGGGAGATGTGGCCAGGAGAGCTGAGGGGAGGGGATTTGGAGGGAGTGGACTGGGTGGAATGCGGACTCCCACTATGGCTGCGTGTCACACGTTTGCCCCCCGACCCAGTGGGTGTGCCTACCTCACCCTGTGTGTGCGTGTCAGGAGGAGTGCGGTGGACCTTCCCTGCTGGTGTGGTGCCCGTGTCTGTTGATGTGGGTGCATGCCGACGTCTGGGTGTACGTGTGACAGGCATGGGAGTGGGAAGTGTGGATGGGGCAGGGGTAGGTGGGGGGAGGTCGCGCTGCAGGAGACCCACTGCTGCAGTCAGTGTGGAGTCGATGGACCTCAGCAAGTTGCGTTGGTCAGCCTGCGATGAATGAATGCCCTCCAAGAAAGCCTCGATGTTGGTGAGGGTTTTGCCGTGGGCATGGAGGACATTAAGGATCGCAGCCTGACCAACCTGCAGTTGCCGCTGGATGTCCACAGACTCTGCATTGGCGGCAGCAGTGGAGACAGGGGCAGGGGGTGCGGTGCCTGGCAGGAAGGAGACATGCTGTGACCGGGCACGCTGGGAAGGGACACGAGCAAGTGGGAGGCGGCTGGTGGAAACTGAGGGGGCGGTGCGAGGTGTTGTTCCGCTGTCAGCTGCTGGTGCAGCCTCCGCCCACTCGGAGACATCGTCCCCGGACCTGTCAGCTTCGTAGTCTGATGTGCCAGTCGACAGGTCCTCGGCCACACTCTCCTCCGCCTCTGTACCACTCGATGTGCCAGACCCGATGTCACGGCTGGCACTGGTGCTCGGTCCCTCCGCCTGGTCTGTGTCCATGTCTCCCTCTGTGTCCCCCGACGATGCTGTGGGCAGGGTGGAGAGACAGAAATAATCAGACATCTGTACACATCTGTCACATGAGTCCAATCCACATAGGTAACATTGCATGGCCTGAAAAGGAAGATCCCTAACATCTACTGAACAGGGTACCGATGTAGGGCATGAAACACACAGTTGGTTGAGCCACCATGCCACTGAAATACCATGGAGAGCATGAGACAATAGCTAAACACAGGAAAAGGAGTCTGACATAGCACCCAGGCCCTGGGGACAATCCAGCACTGCATCTGCACCACACAGCGTTGGCGAAAATACCGATGACCAGGGACCATATCCATGAACTTGAGACACATGCTGCATAGGTAATGCTGAAAACATGCACAACATGACTCTGTCACTGCACATTGCGTGTGTGTCCAGACACATCACACACTGCCCAGACCCAGCAAGTGGTAATCAGGATTTAACACATAGGCATTGCCCGCCCCAACAAGACCCTACACGAGGCAAATTGTTGAGACACAGGTGGCACCAACATCTCATAGTCTGGGTGATACACACAGGGGCAGGCAAAAAGCGAGATTGAACGCCAAACAGCCAAGGTGCGCCTGTACAAATAATGTGGTACCAGTGCCCATCCTCAGATGAGTATAGCAAGACACACAGGCACTGGCAACTGTGAGTATGAAGAAGGACAATCAGGTCAGGCTGCACAGTGGACACCTGTACAAAATAGCACGTCTATATACATGGTGACAGGGGACAATGGCAGAGAGCACAACTTACGCTGTAGACACTGACAGTGGCCACGTTTATGATGACACATACACCACTGAGGAAAAGGTGCCCCAGGGGACAGTAGTGGGCACGCAACTACATGCTACTGAATGGTAATGACTGCAACACACGTCACCATCCCTGCACTATGTGTATCGCACACTCATGCACATCATGTCACAGGCCACTACATGGGACATGCGCGCTGTAAGGCATGACACATGAGAGACCAACTCCCATGTCTGGAGTCAGCATCAGTGCCAACTGATATGGAACCCACATGCAGTGAACTTGACAGTGCACAGGCAATGTCCCACAACCTGTTACACACCACCCCCACACATGATGCTACAGACATTGTTCCCGTGGACAAAGCGCCAGCCTACATTACCCTGTGGAGGAGTGACTACACACAGACCAGGGAACACATTGCAAGGAGGGGAAGGGTGGCAGGGGCACAGCGCTATACTGGGGCAAACAGGATCTGCACAGCACCTTTAAACCCTGCCAGTGAATTCATGCTACTGTGCCCTTACAAATGCCGGTGACACACAACAAACACACATGTACCTACCCCCTTCCGGCTGCTGCATCGCCTGTAAGCGCCTCTCCAGGTCTGGAAAGACCACCGGCAGCACACGCCTGTGGAGGTGGCTTAGACGGCGGCGGCCGCGGTTCTTGTGGCTCTCAGGTGAGTCCCCCAGCAGGAGCCGTGCAATCCTCCGCGTCCAGCACCGGATATCCTGCCAGCGTTTCCTCACCTGGGGCAGGCTCCGCCTCCGACCATCCACACGCCTCACGGCACTGACGGCGGTCAGCCAGATCTGCTCCTTGGCAGTGGCGCCCACCTGTGAGGTAGAACAAGTGACACCACATCAATACACCAGCCACATGTCACAGAGAGACATATGGGTACAAATTAGCTGGTTACAACAAGGCATGTCATGCAGCCAACGCATTGCACCTTTGTCATAGGGACATCATCCCCTGTTGAGGGGAAAAAGCACTACGTGCCACAGTGGGTACACAGGTGGAATGATGGCAATGTCACAATCAATGATCAAGGCTCACACTGTGCATCACACCCACCCCTCCTGTCTCAGGGCACTGCTGTTAGTGATAGGCACACACCCCTCCTGTCTCAGGGCACTGCTGGGAGCACACTGTACCCACCCCTCCTGTCTCAGGGCACTGCTGGGAGCACACTGTACCCACCCCTCCTGTCTCAGGGCACTGCTGGGAGCACTCTGTACCCACCCCTCCTGTCTCAGGGCACTGCTGTTAGTGATAGGCACACACCCCTCCTGTCTCAGGGCACTGCTGGGAGCACACTGTACCCACCCCTCCTGTCTCAGGGCACTGCTGGGAGCACTCTGTACCCACCCCTCCTGTCTCAGGGCACTGCTGTGAGTGATAGGCCCCCACCCCTCCTGTCTCAGGGCACTGCTGGGAGACATCAGGCACCCCCCCCCTGGGACCCCCCCGACAGTACATGGCATGTGTGTTACACCTGGACGCAATGGCAGAAGTCACAGTCACAACATAGGGACAGTCTGTGGCAGTGGCCTATGCACTCACCTGATACCCTGGTCGCCCATACAGCATGGGGTACTGTGGGAGGATCACATCCAGCAGAGCCATGTTCTCCTCCAGGGTGAATGGCTGTGTCCTCTCCACAGCCCTTGACATGGTTCCAGGGAATCAGTAGCAGCAGCTGGGTCGACGAATGCAAAGATGTGCAGGCAAGTGCTCCCTCATGGGACCTGGCTGCCTTATATGTGCCCTTCTGCCCAGTCTCATGCACAGGAGTACAGAGAGATTGGTCACTCACATTTGCATCCTATGTTTCCACCAATCCCTACAAACCTAGCAGTCTGTGTGTTCTCTATCGGTTTCATTCTCCTGCATGATGTCAGCCCCACAAACACATTGCAACAAAGTAGACAAATTCCAACTGACTTCTGCTGTGCACCTTCCAGAACAATTTCGAATTTTGAACTTGGTCTCCATGACAACCAGCATGCATGTAGGCCTTAATACTTGTCCCCTATGTAATTTGGAGCATCACACACAGGTACGGTGCGTGTGGGGGCCCTAGGGCACCCCAAATGCATGGCAACGGCCCGTACATGCATGCCTACCCTCTCCATCACTATGGGTCTGCACGCGTATGCGTACTCGTAGTGACAGTGAGCGTAGATGCGAGTGTACGGTCCGTACCACTACGGGTACGCATACGCGTGCAGACCCATAGTGATAGTGAGCGTAGATGCGAGTGTACGGTCCGTACCACTACGGGTACGCATACGCGTGCAGACCCATAGTGATAGTGAGCGTAGATGCGAGTGTACGGTCCGTACCACTACGGGTACGCATACGCGTGCAGACCCATAGTGATAGTGAGCGTAGATGCGAGTGTACGGTCCGTACCACTACGGGTACGCATACGCGTGCAGACCCATAGTGATAGTGAGCGTAGATGCGAGTGTACGGTCCGTACCACTACGGGTACGCATACGCGTGCAGACCCATAGTGATAGTGAGCGTAGATGCGAGTGTACGGTCCGTAACACTACGGGTACGCATACGCGTGCAGACCCATAGTGATAGGGCCGTACACTCGCATCTACGCTCTCTATCACTATGGGTCTGCACGCGTATGCGTACCCGTAGTGGTACGGACCGTACACTCACATTTACGCTCTCCATCACTATGGGTCTGCACGCGTATGCGTACCCGTAGTGACACGGACCGTACACTCGCATCTACGCTCGCCATCACGATGGGTACACATACGGCAGCACTCCCACAGTGATTTGGGAACATGCACAGGCCCTCTCAGCAGCAGTACGGCGGATTTTACACATCACTGTGGTGATAGGCGACACACATGTAGGAATAGGGCGGACATACTTGTCCATGGATGGACATACTTGTCCAGGAATGGACATCAAGGCATCGTCTGTGCATTACCACATGTGTGGGGCACAGGTGTCACAGGCTGTGATGTGGAACATGCCTCCTGAGTGGAGAAGGCACCAGATGTATGATGAGATGTGTACATGTGTACTGTGTGAGGGTGCAATGTGTGCCAGGCATGCCCTTGACTCCTTTGACATGTGTGCATGTGGGACTGCGCACTTGGGGTGAGCGTCACTGGCATGGCACCGACACCAACACACGGAAGTGTCCCATGATGCCAGGTACAGGGGTCATGACACATGACTTATCACTACCCACAGTGCACAATGTGACTATGCCATATATGTGTCCGGGATTTACATCAGGTTGATGTTGTAGCACCCTCAAAAGCTGCAGCCGTTGCAGCAACCAACATGTGGCTGTGTGTAGATTGTCATTGCACACTGTTCCCAACACCATGCCACATGTGTTCTCGGATGTGAGGTGCACATGTATGCAAGGGACACGGAGTAGCGTGACAAGGCCATGTCAGCAAACTCACAAGGAATGTGTGGTGAGTCATGACATGTGCACCTTCATGGCAAGGTGTGTGGGCTGGACTAGTGTAATGTCATGTGACCTGTGGCTCAAGTGTTCCGCTGCCAGTCTCTGCAATCGGCATCACACTTCTGCTGATGTGTGGGTGTATGTCACTCCTGTCTTGCGTCGGGCAGTGCACTTGCACTGGGACACAGCTATTTCCATGGCGTGGCATGGGGAGGTTCTCAATCACCGTGTGTAGCTGGGTCTTGGAAGGAGTGTCACCTTGCATCCATACGTGTCCTGGGCATGTAGCACATGCCTGACTCCCTATGTGGCATGTGTGTATTGCCAGATTTACATGTGCTCAGTAGACATGAGTTGTTCTCGTAGTGCACTCACTCTTTCTTGTCACTTCCAAATTACTGCAGAGCGCCTCCTGTTGCCCGAAGAATTCCAGACTTGGCCACCATGCAGGAGAATGACAGGATCCGGCTCTACCGCTTCACCCAACCGTTGATTCTGGAGCTGACGGCGAGACTGGCACCACACCTGCAACCGCAGCACAGGTATCCTACGGCACTGACACCCCAGCTGAAGGTAATGGCTGCCCTACATTTCCTTGCCACGGGTACCTTCCAAAATACCATAGCTCATGTTGGTGGCATGTCCCAGAGCATGTTCAGCGGTGTGCTGCATGATTTCTTGGAGGCCATGTTGATTCACCTGGATGACTTCATCAAGTTCCCAACCCCTGAACAGATGACTGAGGTCAAGCGTGGTTTCTATGCCCTGGGAGGGATGCCCCATGTCATTGGGTCCATAGATGGGACACATGTAGGTTTGGTACCACCACACGCACGGGAGGTGGCGTACCGCAATCGGAAGCACTACCACTCCATCAATGCCCTTGTGGTGTGTCTGTCCAACATGGTGATTTCACATGTCTGTGCTCGTTTCCCAGGATCAGCACACGATGCCTACATCATGAGGCGTAGCGGGATGCCTGATATGATGATGCAGCTGCGCAACGAACGAGCATGTGTTGTTGGTGGGTACAGTCTGTCTGTCCTGTATTCTGTTTGGCCGAGCAGCACTACCGCTTCGCCAGTTCTAACGATATCCATGTGCTTTCCATTTAGGGGACGCTGGCTATCCCAACATGCCTTGGCTGCTGACACCTCTCCGCAACCCCATCACGCCGGCCCAGCTCCGCTACAACACCGCCCATGGCCGGACAAGGCGAGTGATAGAGAGGACGTTTGGCATGCTGAAGAGCCGATTCCGGTGCCTCCACAAGACCGGCGGCGCACTCCCATATGCCCCGGCAAAGGTTTGCAAGATCTTCATGGTCTGCTGCATGCTGCACAACATGGCAGTTGAAAGAGCTGTGCCACTCATCCTGAATCAACATGACGAGGACCATCCACCCGTGGAGGACGAAGGGCTTGGCAATGGGGCTAGTGATGTGGAGGATGTGGAGCCGCAAGAGGACATCCGGACTCGGCTCATACGCGACTTCTTTGCTTAGTGGTGAGTACCAGTGTCTGAGTGTGCACGCCTTGGTCCCCGTGTGGCATGTGTTGTGATGTGTGTGTCCACCTGCATGTATGGCACGTGAGTCAGAGGTGTGTGTGGGTGTGTCACTGGAGTGATGGTGGCAGTGATGGTAGTATTTCCCCAGTCATAATTGTGACCTAGCATGTTGTCATCCATACATGTGTCGAGTCAATGCACATGCAAGTGGCTGTGCTTTTTGTGGCTGACTTCTTGTGTGTCTCTCTTCCCCAGGTACCTGCGCATGCCATCTGCTGGTTGCATTGTTGTGGCACTGCTATTCCTCATGGACATGGCATCGTGGGCTGACTCAGCGTTACAGGCACGGACACGTTTGGAAGTCTCCATGGGGTAAGGGATGCATCTGGGGTGTATTGGGTGTGGCAGTTGTTCACGATGTGTGCACACTGCCCAGGTCGGGGTTTGGTTCCTCTGCAGTCATTTGGCATCCCCATGGGACACGACATGCAGCTGGGTACACCAGAATAGATGGGCTGCCTGGTTGTCAGTCATCAGTGATGGGATGGTGGATTGTGATGATGGCATCAATGTGTGTGACACTGCCCTCGGACACATACGGTTGACATTGGCTTGACATGGCGTGGGACTTCCACATCAGCGGATCTATGGTGTATGGCAGGCTCTCCGTGTACAGCTGTGGGTATTTAGCTGTTAGCCGACGCTTGTGTGCCAGTACCATGGCTATCACGCATTTGTGCTGCAGAAGGGGGGTGCCAGTGTTTGAGCCACATGTTACTCCACATGATGTGTTCATGTGTACTTCAAGTTGCCTCTGCAATCCCAAAAACATGACTATTAAAGGTGTCCCTATGCCTCCAAGGTGCCTCTGCTCAGTCAATGCTGGTGTGTTGGCACGGTGCATCCTGCATGTCTGGCATGGTATTCCCAGATTGTGGCTATGTGTCAATGTGTCGAGTGGCAAGATGCAAGCTGTGTGTGTGTGCTGAGACTGTGTATTGGGCATGATGTCCATGACTGTGTGGGTAGTGTGACATGTGCCATCCCCATGCATCCAACGTTGTCCAGGCCCCCATTCTCTGCATCCACCGGACTCAAGCTTGCAGGACATGGTTCTGCCACCTGTCTACACGTACCTGGGTGCCCCCCAGGACACGGGCCAGGTTCCCTGACCTCTGCGCATGACTGTTGCTGTACTCAATGTGTCTGTCAGCACGGTTGTTCGGCCACCCCCTCAGCTGGTTCTGCACATCACGGGTGTGTATGGTGCTCCATGTCTGTCTTGCCTAATAAACTGTGACCCATGTGTCCTGTGCCAGACTCAGGCCCCAGGGTGTGGATGGTTGAAGTGAACAGATGACTCAGGCATGTTTAGACTGTACAAGACACATGTTAGGTAATAATGCTACCAGCAGGCATCTACTCTTAATAGTGTGATTTATTAGGGGGGGGGGGGGACAAAGTGGGGGGCTTTCCGGGATTAGGGAATCCAAAGTTCAGTAGGGGAGTTGGTGTCCTTGCCATTGGAAATCCTCAGAGTCCATGCCACAGTCTTTGTCAACATTGGTCAGCCAGTGACCAGCAGGGCCATGTGGCAGAGAATGTCTCTTGATGCTGTGATGCTGTTGCTCCAGTGGGCCAGGTGCCAGGCCAGGTGTCCTGGGCGATGGTGATGTAGCAGCCACCCTCACGGTCCTTTCCGTGGACGACCCGGCTTCCTGCGGGGAACCTCAGCAGCAGGCCGTGACGACGTCTGGGATGCTCCGTCGGATGTTTCCTCCTCCTCCTCATGATCCCTCCCTGTGGGTGGTGATGTTCTCCGCCTTCTGGCACAGGGAGGGTCGGCCATGGTGTCGGCCATCCGACGGAGTTCAGCGTGAATCCCCTGGGACGCCGTCACTTGCTCAGCCTGTCTGTCCTCCATCCTCCGTTGGTGTAGCTGTAGACAGGCTATTAGCTCCGCATGTTGCTGGGCCTGCTGGACCTTGATCCCCTCGAGGACGGACACAACCTGGGCCATGCCCGTGGTGTCCTGCCGGTATGAGTCCAGGATGTTACGGACATGTGAAAATACCGGATCCCCAGCCAACTGGTCAGGCTCGCGCCTCCGCCGTCCTCCACTCCCACCACCCCTGCCCACTTGCGTCTGGCCTGCACTTGTGGGCACATCGGGTCTCCGGGACCCCTGAGGGGTGGCATTGGCGTTGTCGCCTGCCTCCTCCTGGGTGCCCGGGACACCGTGTCCCTCCTGGCGAGCCTGGCTGCATTGTGGTGTTGGGGCAGGGATCCTGGGTGTCTCCTGGGAAGTGGCAGGAGTGGGGGTGGTGGTTGGCACGGTTGTACCTGACGCAGGTGCTGCAGGTGGTTGGACACCAGAGGGGCCAGGTCGGTCGGGGTCGTCCGCAGAGTGGTGAGAGTGGTCGCTGCCGGTGGGATCGGTCTCCTGCAGATCCGGGTCCTGTGAGTGTTCCCCCCCAGTGTTGGGGGGTGCAGCACGACGTTGACCTGTGTGTGAGAGAGAAAATGTTAATTTTGATCCATGAAACATCTATGTTTCATCCGTTACAAAGTTGGCACATTTCCTCTTGGAATTAGGATCTGTCTTGCATTCCACTCACAGTGCACTTGTGCATGTGTGTGTCCCTTGGGCACCAATTTGGCCCCTTTAACTATGTGTGGCACAGTCTTACTTGCTGCGTCAAGTGTGACTGCAGTCAGCAGTGGAGTGTGCATGTGTGCCGAGCTATGCATTTGCGCCTTCCTTGTAGCACTGTACATGTGCACATGGAGTGGATCCACACACTCATATGATGCAGGTGGCTGTCCTTGTGCTCGTGTACAGGTTGTGACATGGCCCTGCGTTTTGCCATGATGAAGAGGGGGGGTTCTGGCACTGGCCACCCTTGTCTACATGCACGCAGTCCACCTGCTGACGAGCAGACATTCCCACACACCACAGGACTGATTTGCTCTCCCTGTGTCTCCCTCCTTCTCTGTCCCCCTCTCCCTCCCTCTCTGTCCCCCTCTCCCTCCCTCTGTGTCCCCCTCTCCCTCCCTCTGTGTCCCCCTCTCCCTCCCTCTGTGTCCCCCTCTCCCTCCCTCTGTGTGTCAGCCTCCTCCCTCTGTCCATCTTCCTGTGTCTCCCTCCCTCTGTGTCCCCCTCTCCCTCCCTCTGTGTGTCAGCCTCCTCCCTCTGTCCATCTTCCTGTGTCTCCCTCCCTCTCTGTCCCCCTCTCCCTCCCTCTCTGTCCCCCTCTCCCTCCCTCTGTGTGTCAGCCTCCTCCCTCTGTCCGTCTCCCTCCCTCTCAGTCCCCCTCTCCCTCCCTCTGTGTCCCCCTCTCCCTCCCTCTCTGTCCCCCTCTCCCTCCCTCTGTGTGTCAGCCTCCTCCCTCTGTCCGTCTCCCTCCCTCTCAGTCCCCCTCTCCCTCCCTCTGTGTCCCCCTCTCCCTCCCTCCGTGTGTCACCCTCTGTCACCTTGGCCCAGCTTCCTGGGCACACACTGTTAGCAGATCTTTGAGTGGCCCTTGGCCTGTTGATGTGAGTTTGTTTCTGATCTCCAGGCACCCATTTTGTCTGCTGTGTGTCTGTGCGCTGCTGCTGTGGTGGTGTGTGCTGCCACTCTTTCACACTGTTGGCTGTTCATTAGCTGCTGGCATGTGCAAAACAGTGCCTTCACCCCCATGTGTTGATGCAAGGCATCCGCCATTTGCTGGCAAGTCATTCCTGTGTTGGGACACAGTGTTTGTCTGGCTGTGACCTAGGCCATATGGGCAGAGGGCATTGTTGTCTGCTTTGGAGTCGCACTATGTGATTCTTGGTGCCCAGCCTCCCGCCATCCGGGTTACCGTGTCATGTGTTGTTGTCTTCTGTGGCCTGTGACTTGACATTGTCCAGCTGGGTGCATGGGGCATGGTGGCAGCAGTGGCATGTGCCTGCTCATGGAGTGTGGTTGAGTAATGCGATGGCTTGTGGTGGTTGCGTGCCTGTTATTAATTTTGGTTGTGGTTGCAGTTCCCCCCATGTGAGGTGCGTTGTTTGTGTACTCACCCGGGTCTCGGAGTCCTTCTACTCCTTCAACTGCCTCCACCGGCAGTATGGCCATCACCCTCTCCTCCCAGGGATGGTACTGTACGGGTCTGCGGGAGGGCCCTCCTCCGGTGGCGTTGGCCTGGTCGTGTTCCTCCTGTCTCTTGGCTCTGACCCTCCTCCGCAGATCGTACCACCTGTTCTGGCAATCCTGCTTGGTCCTCCTGGTGTCCGCAACAGCATTCACAGCATCGACGATGGTCTGCCACATGGCTGTTTTGGCTGCCTGGCTGGTGCTTCTGACCAATGTTCCAAAGATCTGTGGCTCGACTCTGAGGATTTGATCAACAAGGACCTCCAACTCTCGGTGACTGAACTTTGGATTCTTGGTAGTGGGCATGGTGAGGGGTGTGGGTGGGGATGGTGTGGGTGTGGGGGGTGTGTGGATGTTGGGGGGGGTGTGGATGGTTGTGTGTGTGTGTGAATGTGATGAGAGGGTGTTTGTGAGGGTGGTCGTGTGAAGGTGTGCAAGTGTAAGATGTGGTGTCGCTTGTAGTCTGGTTCTGTGGTGTCTGGCAGCAGTGGGTCTGTTGCAAAGGCTCATGGTTTGTGTGTGTGGGCCCTTATTATTGGTCCATGGGTGGGTGTGGCAGTGTTTGAATTTTGGGTGGGTGTGTTATAAGGAGTGGTGGTGTATTGGGCCTCTGTTTGTTTTTGACAGTTGCAGGTCAGTGATTGTGTTATTTTAGTGGTTGTTGGCCATGTTTAGTGGCTGTGTGCCTTTCGAATGGTGTATTGTTGAGTTGTTTTGTTTTGTCCTTGTTGTGTACGTGCGTTTTGTGCGTGTGTACGGTGTGTACATGGGCCATTTGGTTGTACGATTTGGTCCTTGTGTGTGGCTTTGTACGACTCGTACATGCGGTTGTGATGTTGGGGCATGGGGTGCGCTCCGTACTTAGGAGGTTGTGTTGGGGGTGCGCCAGGAACGTACTGGGGTGGGGGTACGACTGGAACGTACTGGGGTGTACATAGACGGTGGTACGACACGTACAGGGGTGGGGGGTGTACATTGACGGTGGTACGACACGTACTGGGGTGGGGGTACGACTGGAACGTACTGGGGTGTACATAGACGGTGGTACGACACGTACAGGGGTGGGGGGGTGTACATAGACGGTGGTACGACACGTACAGGGGTGGGGGGGTGTACATTGACGGTGGTACGACACGTACTGGGGTGGGGGTACGACTGGAACGTACTGGGGTGTACATAGACGGTGGTACGACACGTACAGGGGTGGGGGGGTGTACATAGACGGTGTTACGACACGTACAGGGGTGGGGGGGTGTACATTGACGGTGGTACGACACGTACTGGGGTGGGGGTACGACTGGAACGTACTGGGGTGTACATAGACGGTGGTACGACACGTACAGGGGTGGGGGGGTGTACATAGACGGTGGTACGACACGTACAGGGGTGGGGGGGTGTACATTGACGGTGGTACGACACGTACTGGGGTGGGGGTACGACTGGAACGTACTGGGGTGTACATAGACGGTGGTACGACACGTACAGGGGTGGGGGGGTGTACATAGACGGTGTTACGACACGTACAGGGGTGGGGGGGTGTACATTGACGGTGGTACGACACGTACTGGGGTGGGGGTCCGACTGGAACGTACTGGGGTGTACATAGACGGTGGTACGACACGTACAGGGGTGGGGGGGTGTACATAGACGGTGTTACGACACGTACAGGGGTGGGGGGGTGTACATTGACGGTGGTACGACACGTACTGGGGTGGGGGTACGACTGGAACGTACTGGGGTGTACATAGACGGTGGTACGACACGTACAGGGGTGGGGGGGTGTACATAGACGGTGGTATGACACGTACAGGGGTGGGGGGGTGTACATTGACGGTGGTACGACACGTACTGGGGTGGGGGTCCGACTGGAACGTACTGGGGTGTACATAGACGGTGGTACGACACGTACAGGGGTGGGGGGGTGTACATAGACGGTGTTACGACACGTACAGGGGTGGGGGGGTGTACATTGACGGTGGTACGACACGTACTGGGGTGGGGGTACGACTGGAACGTACTGGGGTGTACATAGACGGTGGTACGACACGTACAGGGGTGGGGGGGTGTACATAGACGGTGTTACGACACGTACAGGGGTGGGGGGGTGTACATTGACGGTGGTACGACACGTACTGGGGTGGGGGTACGACTGGAACGTACTGGGGTGTACATAGACGGTGGTACGACACGTACAGGGGTGGGGGGGTGTACATAGACGGTGGTACGACACGTACAGGGGTGGGGGGGTGTACATTGACGGTGGTACGACACGTACTGGGGTGGGGGTACGACTGGAACGTACTGGGGTGTACATAGACGGTGGTACGACACGTACAGGGGTGGGGGGGTGTACATAGACGGTGTTACGACACGTACAGGGGTGGGGGGGTGTACATTGACGGTGGTACGACACGTACTGGGGTGGGGGTACGACTGGAACGTACTGGGGTGTACATAGACGGTGGTACGACACGTACAGGGGTGGGGGGGTGTACATAGACGGTGGTACGACACGTACAGGGGTGGGGGGGTGTACATTGACGGTGGTACGACACGTACTGGGGTGGGGGTACGACTGGAACGTACTGGGGTGTACATAGACGGTGGTACGACACGTACAGGGGTGGGGGGGTGTACATAGACAGTGATACGACACGTACAGGGGTGGGGGGGTGTACATTGACGGTGGTACGACACGTACTGGGGTGGGGGTACGACTGGAACGTACTGGGGTGTACATAGACGGTGGTACGACACGTACAGGGGTGGGGGGGTGTACATAGACGGTGGTACGACACGTACAGGGGTGGGGGGGTGTACATTGACGGTGGTACGACACGTACAGGGGTGGGGGGGTGTACATAGACGGTGTTACGACACGTACAGGGGTGGGGGGTGTACATTGACGGTGGTACGACACATACTGGGGTGGGGGTACGACTGGAACGTACTGGGGTGTACATAGACGGTGGTACGACACGTACAGGGGTGGGGGGGTGTACATTGACGGTGGTACCACACGTACTGGGGTGGGGGTACGACTGGAACGTACTGGGGTGTACATAGACGGTGGTACGACACGTACAGGGGTGGGGGGGTGTACATTGATGGTGGTACGACACGTACAGGGGTGGGGGGGTGTACATTGACGGTGGTACGACACGTACTGGGGTGGGGGTACGAATGGAACGTACTGGGGTGTAGGTAGACGGGGCTATGACACGTACTGGGGTGGGGGTGTGGCTCGAACGTACTGGGGTGTAGGTACACGGGGGGTACGACACGTACTGGGGTGGGGGTACGACTGGAACGTACTGGGGTGTAGGTAGACGGGGCTGTGACACGTACTGGGGTGGGGGTGTGGCTCGAACGTACTGGGGTGTAGGTACACGGGGGGTACGACACGTACTGGGGTGGGGGTGCGACTGGAACGTACTGGGGTGTACATAGACGGTGGTACGACACGTACAGGGGTGGGGGGGTGTACATTGACGGTGGTACGACACGTACTGGGGTGGGGGTACGACTGGTACGTACTGGGGTGTACATAGACGGGTGGGGGTATACATATACGGGGGTACGTGTCGGACGTACGGGGGCTGGGGGGAGTGTTGGGCGCGTATGCGGGCACATGTCTCCATGGTTGCTATTGGTGTTCGGTGCGGACGGTGTTTTTTCCATACGGTTGTAGGCTCGGACGCACGGGATGGATCGTGATTCCTCGGTCGGACTTGGATTTTTACGTTTGTAAATCGTCCGAGGACGTGTCGGACACATTTTCCGACCCGAGGACGTGTGGGGAATGATTCCCGGTGCGATTCGTATGGACTTTTTACCATGCGAATCGTGATTGCCAGTTCGTACGGCACTTGTACTATTCGTACGGTAAAAAGACCCGATACGAGTCGCACGGGGGAATTTTTTACCGGATCGTGATCGGCACCAAAGTGTTTTTAGAAACATGTTTCAACTTTGTAGATTCTTGCAGGCCTCTTCATTCTGCATATTGAGACTTAGTTAAACTTACCTTCACAGTAATAGGAATAAAAAATGTTATTCATTTTTGCCTATTTTTCATTCAAATATAAATTCTTAAAAATTGCTCATTTTAAAATTTGGATCTGTGAAAGAAAATAAAATAAAAATGATAACATATAATAATACATTTTTTACAACACAACATAATTTCCACAAAGTAATTTGTTTGCCTTTTTTGCTGTTCTCAGAATATATTGAATTTCACTCGAAATAGTGATTTCAATGGTACTCGTCACTTAACAGCGGGCAAAAAAAAACAATCAGAAAGATTGTAAAAAAAAAAACAACATACTATTCTCAGTAAAATACCAGAAAATACAAATCATACATATATGAAATGCTTACAGATTAAACATTTTTATAACTTTAACAACTGTAAATGTTGCCACATTAAAATAATCACCGAATAAATGACCACCAAAAAGTCCATAATTCAAAAATATACCTTTCCTTGAGGCCAAATGGTATTTTTGCACTTCTTCTTTATGTAAACTGTCCAATGGTAGTTCTATTAAATTATAATAATAAATTCCTCAGAGAGTGAATTAGCTTCCTAAAACTTTGGCTTCAAAAATATTAGGTAGGAATTTTGTAATTCCCTAGGCAAACGTTGTTTGAAAACCAACTGGGCATCATTACAAAGTGTCCAGCCTTTGTCACATTTTAGATAGGCAGTGTACTGTCCAGATGTGGTGGAAGGACCATCATGGAAAATTATTGCAATTGCTACAAAAGTCCTTCCTGATATTGACATTTGTGCTGCTACAAATTGTTTTATTAAAGTATCCAATTTTCTTCCATCAGCTGTACAACGTTGCATCATTAAAATTATGTATTTTCCGTATTTTGTTAACAATAATGTGGATAACATTTCTGATTTACATTGGCTACACTCCACGTTTTGAATTGCACCTTTCACTAATTTAACGTTCCCATTTGTAAGAAAGGCCAAAAATATTTTCTATTTCTACACCTTCATTTTCAAAAAGTGTAAGCATATACATTAAAAATTCCTGAGCATCTTGTTGGATATTTTGTGTAAATTGTGTAGAACCAGAACACACATCCAAAAGATTACGAACATCTGAAACAGATTGTATTTTACTTCTATCTGTTGTCAATTTTTCATAAACAGAATGCAACAGAGAACAAAATCTTTTTTCCCGATTCTGCATAATTTGTTCTTGCAAATCTTCCAGATAAAAAACAACATTGAACACTACATTAGCATATCAGTTGACACCAGAACTATTTTCAAACTGATAGCCAACAATCTCTTCAACAGTGTCCAATTTCTTTTTACCTGCAATCACAACATTATCTTGTTCTTTTCTTTTCTTGATACCTTCAGAACAGATATTGTCTAACCTTCTTTTTCGACCAACCACACGCTTTTCAAATACAGGATATTGACCTAAATTTGGAGCATACACCCTTCTTAACCTATTATACTCTTTTACACAGTTTGCATCTGCAGTAACCTTTGTCTCATCAAAATCAATCAAAAACAAACCAGATAATGTTCTGACTCGCGACAAAGCAACATTTGCCATACCCTCTTTAAATACAGTAGATCCAATGTTCACCAATGCACTGTCTACACTTAATCCTTGAGATTTATGAATAGTCACTGCATATGCCAGAGAAAATGGAAAATGTTTCCTACAGACATATAAATCTTTAACAAGCAAAAAGAGAACTGAACAACGACCAATTTCTTTAACTTCATCAATCTGATCAAATTTAATTTTTAAAAATTCAATTCCTTCTTTTTTCTGATAATTCACAAAATCCACCACTTTGCCCATTGCACCATTAACTAAACCTTTCTCTACATCCAAATTACGCCTTAAAATTACCCGACAGTTTACACACACATACAGTGTCTTTTCCAAACCAGCAGTTTTATATATTTTTTTTTCTAAACAATCTAGTTTTGATCTCAACTTACCCGTTAAAATAATAGTGATTCCTTCATGTAGTATTTTATTGATGGCTTCCATTTTGACAATTTCTTCATTTTCCAATTTTAAAAATTCTTCGTTGAATATTGAACACTCACGCAGTGTCGGCATTAAGCAAATCACTGACTTATTTTTAGCAATTTCCACATACACTTTTGCAGCAATTGCATTTTCATTTGGAAAGTCATTGCAAAGTAATCCACTCTCCAAAGCTTCTTTCCCTTTTTTTGAAAGAATTCCAATTCTTATATCTTGAAGAATACTTCCATATTCAGCATCATTTGCCTGTCGCGTATTTGTTGTCAGTTCTTTGTATTCAAAATTAGTCCAAATGTTCACATTACCAACACTGCCAAGAGACTTTCTAGTATCTTCATGGGCAAGTGTTTTAAATACCGGTTGTCCTTTTACCGGTGTCAGTTGCAGTAGATCTCCAAAAACTATGACGTGTTTTCCTCCAAATAACACGTCATACTCTGTTTTAAGAATTTGCAGCATTCTTAAATGCACAAAGGCAAGCATCAAGCTTGAAACCATGCTCACCTCATCAATAATGAGAAGTTTCATTTTCTTCAGCTCTCTTGAAACTTCACAACAAGCTTCTCCAGATAGCTTGTGGTATTCCAATTTGTTCTCATGCTCTACTGGCAGCATTAGTAAATGATGTAAAGTAATTCCTTTAATGTTATGTGCTGCCAACCCAGTTGGAGCAGTGACAACACAAGACAAATGCGACTCAGTTGTTTTTTGCAGATAACTTGTAATTACGTTAATTAAGAAACTCTTTCCTGTTCCAGCTTGACCACTCACATACATTCGGATAGGTTGAAATGATGTACATGAGCACACTCTCTTTTCATGAAGTAATCCATGGTCAATCTGCTCTTTCCCTTGCTGATATATTTGTTTCTGTTCAACATTTAGTTGCTATTCCAAGTTTCCTAACTGTATTGCATCTTCTTGTGCTTGATACATTGCTGTTTCCACCTCATTCATGGCAATCGCTGCTTCATTTTCAACAATTGGTTGTCCTAGTGGATCTTGACTCAGTGCAGCAGAACTTTGACTGTCTTGAGAACTGTCTCTAGCAATCTCAGCTGCAATTGTAGATTCTTGATCAATTTTGTCATTCAACATTTTCACATAATTTGCGAAAGCACTGCATTGTATGCTATCTTTACAAGCATTAAATGAATCTTCATAGCTGGGAAAATCTCCAAGTAATTCCAGTTCAGAACGCCATGGTTTGAACATTTGCAAAAGGGCTAAATAGTAAAATTCCCTTTTGTCAGTAGTGTCGCAACTCAGTTTTCTGTGATTAATTAAATTTCCTTTCCTTTGTTTCACCAGACATCCTTCAGAACCAATCACTCCATATTTTCCATCGTTGATGTTCTCTGTAATATTCCGTTTAAAAGTAAAGTTTTGCAACACTTCATAGAGACACATGTTCTCAAGATGATGACTTCTCTTTGCATAGTATGTGTCCAACATATTGGTTTTCAAAATATCTGTACTTTCAGGGTCATTTTCTGCTAAATATTCAATTTCTTGAACAGATTTCAGTATCCGATTTCGCATTCCTGCAAGACCTAGACTCACCCAAATGATTCTTCTACTTTTGGAATATAGACTTGCAGATGATAACTGATCTGAACATTCATATGCTCCAATTTCACGATGCGATAACATTTTCAAATTGAAACTGTATAATTTCTTACTTAGAGGCTTCTCGTGAGGAATCTCTTGCCACATTTCTTTCAATTCAGTCTTTTCTGATTTAGTAATGTAAGACATTACATATCGAGCAACAGCAATAGAATTGTCTGCAACATACTGAATATCCATGTTAGCATTCCACATGGATAAAATAACTGGGTTGTAGTCATTTATGTATTTTGATTCTTCACTTCTTTTTAAGTTGTAGGTGTTTTTCAGAGACTTTCTTGTGATGGTATGTCGTACAGCTCACATGAAACTGTTCACTCTTCCTTTCGTTAATACAGGACGTGGAAATCCAAAACGACATTTGGTATAGAACTTATCCTTTGACTTGTACTTTCGTCGACAGTATTTTCCACACCTTTGGCTTTGAAATCGTAAGACTTGTTCTTTTAAGTTTTTGTCTTCTCTGCTATTCGGTACGGCACATGTGACATAATCTTCAATGAAAGACAAAACACTTTCATCTGAATCTGTTCCAAATTTGGGGGCATCCTTGACCCATAACAACATATGTATGTGAGGAGCACCTCTTGCTTGATACTCCTTTCTCCAAAAGAAATCCACAACTTCTCCAAGAGGAGGATTCTTTTTATTGCAGATGAAAGACATCATAGCTTCAAATCTATGATTGAAATATCTGCATACATTGACAGGATCCAAAGATCACAATTCTCCAGGTGTCTTGTATTCAATATTATTTATATTGGGATTTGCCTCTCGAAGAAATTCAAGTAAATCATCCCAAGCATACTCAGCACAGCTTAGTGTAACAAACCATGTAGGAGTTCCCAAGTTCCGCAGCATGCATTTCAGTTCTCCATGTCGACGGTACCAATATTCATTAGACCCACGCTGACATGCCATCAGATTAATCAACTGAGATTCTAAATGATCATCTCTCTGATGCACTTTATCCATAAAATCCTTTGCAGTTACATTTTGCAGATGCATTCCAGTTTTTAAAATGTGATTTACTGCATATGAAAGTCCAGACAAGTCACTTTCAAACAGAAGATGAAACATATAAGGGATACATTGTCGAAATCTTGGATCTTCTGCATATAATCTTGTTGTCCGATATTCAGATGCAGGAATCTGCACAGGACGTTCATTATATCGTCCACCTTTTCCTGTTGGAAACAACTGCGGGAAACAACGAGCTTCCAAGCTCTCTTCCCATACACTCATGGGACTTCCTGTTGCTTTTTTCATTTGAAACAACTCAATTGTATTCCCCATCACCACTTTGGAATGAAGTGGATGTACACTGTAATGTTCATAGATCTATTCACATCTAGACATGTCCACTTTTTCAATTTGTCCACTTAATGTTTCGGTATCTTCTGCTAAATCTATTTCTTCTTCTCCTACAAACACATTTCTATAGTAGTCATTATTTTTTATCAGATACAATGATGCCTTTTGCACTTTTCTAACATCCACTAACTCTTGCCAGATGTTCTTATTCTTAGTAGGAACACCATTAACTAGAATGACTAGTGGCTCATTTTCTGCATGATCTAAACCAATAGTTTCCTTAAATCTAATGGTAAATACACAACTCTTCCCTTCAATCCTATTTGCAACTCTGATGGAGGTAATTTACTTGTTTTGGGCTCCATACGAACAATAGCCTGAAATGGGTGAACACATTGTATCAGAATAGACTCATACGTATTTAAATCTATCAGCTCTGGAGGAATAGCAACCAAATCTAGATTATTATGAACAGCTCTATCAGGCATTTTATTCTCATCTAATTTATTATAACAATATTTGCAAATACGCGGCTCACATCCCAAATCAAAACAATCCTCTACCAACAAATAAGTTGCAAATTCCATCCACTTATCATTATCTTCTATTTCACTTTTTAAATACAGATTGACACCCCTAGACTGATTTTTATAGTGACTTCGCCGACAACAAATACAAGAAACATTTGGTCTTTCACCTGAAATTTCCTTAAACTTTGTGATTTCATCCTCAATTTTTTCTGTAATTACAGGTTGTATATTGTCTTCAACATTTTGTTCTACTAATGTGTCAGTTTCTTCACTCTCTTGCTGAGGCCCAAAGTAACAAAACTCAATATCCTCACAGACCTGCTTCACATCTGAAACTGACCCACGCAAAAGAGCACTGTTCAACTCACTTAACTTTATTGCTGGACTTTTTGCATAATACAATCTTCTCACTAACTTCCGCATTTGAGTATGATGTACTGCCAGCATTCTGAAATGGTGAAAAACACTTTCACAAACTTTCCTAGAAAGACAAGCCAGAGAATGACCTTGCAAACCAGTATGTTTTCTCACTCTGCAAGGGTCTAGTCCTTGCAACAGCTTAATCTTTTGTTTTACACTTTTTTTAGTATAGACTCGTAAAAAACTACATAATTTTTCAACAGATTCCTGTCGTACACTACAAACAATACTGCAATCCCAAGTGTACACAGGGTTTTTAGCACGTCTCCCTAAAACTTCATCAGCTATCACTTCTTCTGCATTTCTTTCAACCATTTTCTCTTTCTCCATTGGACAACCATCACTACCTCATAACCTCTACCACTGGTGTCAACTGCATACAATAATTTTTCACTTAGTGAATAACTCTCGTCATTAAAAAAAGGCTCTGAACTAGAACTGTGTTTCCATTCTCCCCAAAAAAATCACAATTTTTTTTTTTATTAATGACTCTTTTCCTCCTACTTTTGGCCTTCATTACATGGATTGGTTTATCTAGTGGTCGAATTCTGTTTAACACTAAAATAAACAGTTTCCTTCTGACTTCAAAAGCCTTTTCCACAATGCTTTCAATATGCTTCTTCTTTTTATAAAATAAAGCTCTCTTTTTATATTTCTTCACATCTTTCAGCAAATTATGCACTACTCTCTTGTAAAATATTTTTTTGCTTAATTCCTTATACTGATTTTGTCTTCTTTTACCATACTTTATCTCCTTTGACTGAACATTTGCTTTTTTACTTTTCCTCTTATTTTGATTTTTTTCCTTACTTAAAAAATTATTTGAAGTTGCAGCATTCTCTACATTCTGTTTGCTCCTACAAACATTTTTAACAAATTGCTTTGTGATCTTACCAGAAGATGTTTTCCTTTTAGCCACATTATCTTTTTCATTCAATACTTGTGTTTCATGTTTCTTCAAATAATCCTCCTGTCTCTGTTCTTTTTCTTTTTTTTTCTGGCATATTTTCTCGATTTTAACGTTGAAAAACAGTATCTGCAAAAAAGAGTCACAAATAAATGTATATTAATAACTTTCAAATTTACAATATTCCATTACTGTTCAAACACATTTTATATAAAAACAGACTAAAAAACTATAGCCCTGAACCACAAGTGTGACGATGATTAAAACTAGGGGTGGGCGGAATTTGCGAAATTAACTTTCGCAAACTATCGCGAAAATGCTAAAAATCTCCGCAAACACGCCGGAAATATCGCGAAGACGCAGAAGTTTTTTTCCCACTTGTTCGCGGTATTTTTTGCGTGATCGCGGGTCGCCAACTTACCCATGCGGTTGCTCACGGGCGCGGCCATCTTGTTTTCACTTGTCGCGCCCTCTCGCAATGCTTACTTCCTGTTCCGGGTCGCGCAATGCATGTTCGCGCCCGTTCGCGGTCGATATTTCCTGTTCGCGACCGCTTTTACTTGATCGCGTTGCTTTTTGCTTGCTCGGGAGAAAATATCGCGCGAACTTGTGCACGTGGTCGCAATGGGCGCGGCCATCTTGTTTTTCACTCTATTGCATGGTTCTGGGGCCTGATTTTTAATCCTCCCAAAATCTTTTCAATCCTTTGTTTATAGCCACTTTTTTTGGATCTTTATGTTATGTTATGTTATGTTAATTTATTTCTTCTATAGCGCTCGGCTACTCCCAGGAGCATCCCGGCGCTTTGCTGAAGAACATTGGCAGACACAACAGAACGCAACCACAGAAAGGAGACAGAAAGAAGACAGGATTATCTGAGAAATAAAGTTTATTTAGTGAAAAGCCAAGTTTTAAGCTCCTTTCTAAAGGCGAGGAGACTGGGAGCCTGTTTAAGGGAAAATGGTAGTTCATTCCACTCCTTCGGGACCAGGTAGCGGAAGGAGCGACCACCCATCCTTGTGCGCCTAATGACCGGGACTGTCATTTTGGATAACAAAGATGATCTCAAGGCCCTACCCGGTGCATATCGGGAGAGACGTTTCCATAAGTACTTAGGGCCAGAGCCATGTAGAGCCTTAAAGGCAAGAGTCAGGCACTTAAAGAGAATTCTTTTAGCGATCGGCAGCCAGTGTAAAGCATTTAATAGGGCCGTAGCGCCAGTTCTTCTTGGGAGCCCGTAGATAGCACGGGCTGCCGAATTCTGGACCACTTGCAGACGGGTCAAAAGATATTTTGGAAGACCCAAAAAAAGCGCGTTTGCGTAATCCAATCGCGATCCGATCAGAGCCTGAACAATAGTCTTCCTATGCTGAAAAGACAGAAGAGGAAGGAATTTTCTCAGCATCCGTAAGATGCCAAAACATTTACCTGAAAGGCACGAAACATGCGGCCCAAAGGACAATTCACTGTCCACGATCACTCCCAGGTTTTTGGCCTTAAGGAACACACTGTCAGGTGGAAACAAATCGTGAGGCCACCAGGCTTTCCAGTCTGGCTCAAAGGTGCAGCCAAAAAAGAGCAGTTCCGACTTGTTGGAATTGCACTTTAACCCATTGCACCTAAACCACTCAAAGACCGCCCCCAGACAATCCTTAATCTGTACGCCATCGAAGGTCCCGCCCCTGTCACAAGTGAAAAGGAGCTGGGTATCATCGGCGTAAGATATGATCTGGGCACCAAAAGACTCCGCGACTGCCGCTAGAGGGGCCATAAAGATGTTAAATAGCAAGGTGCTAAGGATGGAACCCTGCGGTACCCCCACCTCTAGTGGAGCCATATCCGCGGAGAAAGGGGGTGCCCAGATCGTTTGTCGGCGGCCGCCTAAAAAGGATTTAAGCCAACTCCACACCGTCCCCCGAATGCCGCACTCCCAGAGTCTTACAAGGAGGCGGTCATGAGGGACTGTGTCGAAGGCCGCCGATAGATCTAGCATTACCAGCATGGCCCTTCCTCCAGCGTCGAGTACTTCCCTGATGGCATCCGTGACCTCTAAGAGGGCAGACTCTGTGCTAAAATTAGCACGGAATCCAGATTGTGTGTCATGCAGCAAATCGTGCTCCTCGATAAAATTAGAAATCGCCCGATGTGCAAATTTCTCGGCCACTTTCGCCAGAGCAGGGAGAAGGGAGATGGGCCTATAGTTGGCATGAATGAGGGGGTCCAAGGTGGGCTTCTTGATCAGTGGCAGGATCAGAGCATGTTTCCACGCTTGTGGGACTACTCCCGTTAGCAATGAGGAGTTCAAAAGTGGATTCAGCAGGGCATTTAAAGCAGGTGCCACTTTCCCCAGATGTTTAGCTGGGCACGGATCAAGTGGAGAGCCTGATTTCAAGCCTGACAAAAGCTCCAAAGAAGTGTCAAGGCAAAGGTGTGGAAAAAATGAAAGAGAAGGGCCTAAACTCTCCCTAAGTACAGGGGGGGATGAAGGACCCGCGGCCAACTGAGAGCTAGAGTGGAGAAGGGAGGCTTGGATAGTTGTAATTTTGCTGGTAAAGAAAGTTGCAAGCTGTTTTATCCATTCTTCAGAATGAGTATGAGATACAGTACAGATAGCAGGGGACGTAAAATCCAAAACTACTTTAAAGATATCCTTGCAGCCATTTTCGGCCTCATCAATTCGTCGCTCAAAATAAGCTTTTTTTTCCTTCCAAATTGACTGATGATAAGCTTTAGTAATTGCTCGGAATTTCGCTTTCTCAGTCAAGTCGTAGGCTTTATTACTTATTATTTCCCTAACTATTTTCCTGCCTCTATAGTTTTTGGTTTTTGTCTACTTTTTTTTTGTTTTTTAGCTACTTTTTCTCTTTCTATTGCCTGCTATTTATTTCCTTTACTCCTTTATTTATTTTATCTTTTCTTTCCCGCCCCGTCCCCAGAACCATGTCCAAGGATAGAGCTGTTCGCCGGCGCAGCCAGAGCCGCAACCGCCTTCCTTGCGGAAGGCGGTGCCCACAAGGGGTGCAGGCACGGGCCTTATTTGGGGAGGTGGTGTTGGCTGCACTAATTTTCTTTGTGCAGTGACACCTCCCCTCAACCCTGGCAGCAGGTGGCAGGCCTGGGTCCGGGTACGGCTTCCAGGAGCGTCAGCAGCGGTGGGGAAGGTGCGCCGGGCAGTGTCAAGCTTCTCTGGTGTTCGGCGCACCCAGGCGCAGCTGACGCAACGGTGGTTCGACATCTTGGACCGTGAGCAGGACCTGCTGGACCTGCTGGGAGTGGAGGTCCCGGGGCTTGGTGAGTACCTATTTAATTATTACTACTTTGTGTCTGTTCTTCTGCTCTGTGTTATATATTGCGAATATCTTTTTTTTCTTCCAACCAGCTAGAATGTTGCTGCTTACATTCCAGGTTAATTACGATTAAAAGTCTGTGATTTTTTTGACACAGGTGCTCTTCTGCGCTACTACTAATCTTACTTGTTTGCAGCTTTGCGTTTGCCCTTGCTTAGCGTGATTCTTTACGAGTTTATTTTAGAGAAATTAAGTTACGTAATGCTACAGTGACTCTAGTCCACTCCTTACTTTGTCCTGTCACTAACAGATAGGGGCGGATTGATACTTCGGTTTAGGTACTTTGTATGAGCTTCTAATTTGTTAGTGGTATGCGTGATGCCCCCTCACTCAGTTACGTGACGTGCTGGTAGTACGGCTGTCTTTATTAGAACCTTTTCTAGTTTGTTCAATGAGTGGTGGTAGGCTTAGCAGTTACTTAGCACTAGCAGATCAGCATCAATCAATCAAACCCAAATTTGGTGTATACAAAACATGTAGTCATGTTCATGTGTCCTCCATGATTTGACCATATGCATTGTTGAGGAATACAGTGGAAATGCATACTTAATGTACAATTGGCATGCCTGGAATAGGTGGGCTAGATTGGGTGGTACGCTGTACTTAGGCTTGGTTGTAACTTGGTATTCTGGAATCAGAATGGAAGACTTGATTACTGTTAATAAATAGTAACTTAAGTAGTCGAACTGCGAATCCCCCGATATTACTTGTTGACCAGATGAGATCGGTCAATTTAGTTATTGCAATTGTTGTTTACATAAGTGTTTTTTGACCGTTGTTGAAAAATATTGTATTTGTTTGACACCATCCATCAATGTTTGTCTCTTTCTTATATCTTTCCTGTTCATCAGCACCCAGGGGCAGACCGACAGGGACTGGGCAGTCGGCGGGACACACAGAACACCACCAGGAGGACACCGCTGAGGGCTCCTCTGCTGGCCCCAGTAAGTCTTCTTGTTTTTAATAATATTTCTTATTCCATAACTTGTACTGCCCCATCTATTGTTTGTTTCCAAATGCTATTTTTTTACCACCAATTATCCTTCGATCTGTACGGTTTGAAAAATCTTATCCCTGCCTCCGCTATGATGACTCTGAGTACTACTACTACTACATACTATCAGTCTGTCTGTACTGTAGTAGCTAGTCTTGCCCAGTTGGCCAGTGCCACTCTTTGTGAAAGGATGTAATATAAAACTCATATTCACCAGTAGCTCGAGCCATTGAGTCCAATCCGTTGGGTCATTGTCTTGAACTACTTTTACTCTTATAGATCTTGAGGCTTTGAAAATTCACAGCAACAGCCTTACCAGATTTATTACTATTTTGATATGATACCCTATCGGACATACTACTGTTGTAGGGATCTTGCACATACACAGACATTTGCACCAGAAAATAGGATGTTGGTGATGGTATGTTGGCCCTTCCTTGCACACCTCAATCAGAAATTCTGCACCCACCACAATTCCACTGCTTGACTATAGTACTGTCTTGTCATAACTATTAGGTCTCGGAACCCTCCCCCTAAGATACCCAACAAGTAGACAACCCAGAACATAACACACCCAACCTCTCAGTCGTGGAAGCAATTCACATGCACACCCTTACTTTAATTTGCTCACTCGTGTAAGTTAGTCCACACCAAATACCACCAAGTCTATGTAAGTTCAAAATGTTTATTTCAATTTGAGAAGGTCTGTACACTGTTTTCTTCTAAATGCAGCACCAACAGGAAAATCAATAACATTAAAACAATATACATTGTTACACTTATACAGTTGGGAATTAAATCATGATAACTGAACAGTGGTGGAAGGCAGCACCACCATCCCATAGCAATTTAGTTTATATAAATTCATAAATGAAGATGTGAGTGAAGGGACCCCTCACCTTAGAAGAACCTAGTACTGGTAGTTGTTGCATCATTCAGAAGCTCTGGTTCGTAGAAGGGAATCTCGCGCCTGTAATGCGAAAAATGAAATGGTGTGCGTTAGTATATTGCAACTTGCAAGCATTTCTCAGCCGTGCCAAAAAGTGTAGCATTTATGGATAAGCAATATGGACTAACAGTAACAGTAGTACACCAGTACTTCCTAAAAAAGTGGCTTGTTAATGTTTGTTGACCGCTTGTACGCAGCGCGTAGACTAGACAGTAGCAGTGTGAGGCAGGTCATGTGAGCTCAAAGGTGTCTTAAGCTGCAAGGTAAAGGTAACGTCACATGTGCAAAAATAAAAGACACAAAGGTAAAATGGTAGCATGGCTAGGGCTAATTAAGCAAAGGCTACAATGATCATATATAACTATTAGTGTCTACTCTACTAGTGATGTATGTTAGTATTAACACATTTTTCAACCTTGCTACTGATCAATAGGGGGGAGGTGTATATGACGCCTAATAAATGTGTAATGTTTTCTAGGCGCACTACCGACCACCATTGCCCGGGCCAGCGAAGGCGACGCGGAGGGCGAGGATGCGGCAGTTGCTGCAGATAGCAACGGAGCGGTAGGGGGAGTGGCAGCACCAGTGGCCGGCGGTGGTAAGTTAGATTCATAATCCTTAACTATTGTTGAACTTGATAGTACACTCACTGCAAGGGTGTACTGTATGTATATGTATACTGTACTGTTGAGACTTAGGGCCCCATTAGGATGGCGGGCGTATTGCCCCTGCTGGGCCAGCGGTATTCACCGTCGACACCACAGGTGCAAACCTCCCGCCATCCCTATAGAAAAGAGTCAGACCCCCCATATGTCGACCAGGCGGAAATGGGTTCAATATGGCGGTGGTGTCTCTCTGAACACACCGCCAGCCATATAATCTGCATTTTGGAATGCCTTTGCGTGGCGGCATTGCCATCCGCCACGGAAAGGCATGCAGACATTGCAGAGTATGCTTGGGGGCCCCCATGGAGGGTACCTACCTATCCTATGGTACCCCCCTGCCTTTCAAAGCAAAACGTGACAGGCTCCGTGCGGGGCCCATAATGTTGTGCTTGGAAAAACAGCACAACATGTATTTTTAGCATTGCTTTCGGCACCGCCAACCAGAATGTAAAAAAAACAGGATGCGCCCGCCACTGTGCCGGGCGCATCATCCTAATTAATTGTCCCCACGGGACCCCCACCCTTTTTAGCGTGAGGATGTCGGGCAGATAAAGTCCGCCCGCCATCCGTTGCGTAAGTAAGTATGAGTTGTTGGGGACGTTTGAAGAATGAACTAGAAGACTAGAATCCCTTTAATTTGCACAGGAGCGGGTGTATTGAGTAACCAATGGCCTCATCTATCTGATTTCAACTGCGCTTTGAAAGTTTTATGGAGAAGAGCACCTGGTGCACTGTTCAACTAAAAAGTGAAAGACGGGTGGAAGTAAGAAGGACGGGCGAGATTTAAAAGTTATGTACTACTGTGCTTTATAGTGCTACTCTACCATGCCACTATGTGTATAAATAATTAACTTGTCTTACTGTTTTTCTAAGCGTATATTTTACAATTGTCTTGTTTTTTTCTTTTTGATACACAGCTACTCCTAACCTAAACCGCAAGGAATTGGCCGCCAAGGCACCGCGCCGGAAGCTGGAGGCAATCCAGCGAGAATACCGGCGGCTGGTGGTCTTAGCCGAGGAGGAGGAGGAGACTGCGGCTGCAATTGTTGAAGCCTCCTCCCGTGGCCCGGGCCCCAGCCACAGCCCTCCAGCGGTACGGCACCACCGTCTGGCGGCTGCCCGCCGCCACCGTTCCATCTCCAGTGCCCCCCCCCCCACTGTGGCTGCAACTGCCGCACCCTTAGACGCTGCGTCGCCCGTTTAGAGGACGAGATGCGCCAGATGCGTGTCCTCCTGGAGTCCCGCCCCACCACTTAGTCCCTGTCATCCTGTTCTGCCCCTTTTTTAATTCTTGTTTGGGTGTGTGGGTGGGAACTTGTTTGGGCGTTGCGGACTTCTATGGACATTGGTTGGGGTTAGGGAGGGCGGTGGGTCAGCTTTTGTGGGTTTAGTTTATTTGTTAGGGTAAATTAAATATATTTTTCTATGTTACATGCAATGTTGTTAATGTTTTGTAGGTGGGGTAACTGTTTTACATCACACTGTTTCCTTGCTGGTGCATGGCCACCCATAGCCTGTGTTTGATTTCAATAATTGGCTGACTGTATAAGACACAGATAGATGTGACACACCTCACTCATTGACTGGTCCTTCTAGTACTTTTAGTCTGTCCTCTAGTCTATGCATTCTTTGTACTGGTGTGTGAAAATGAAATCATTGACAACATGTCCATTATTAATTCTGCCTCCCCCAAACTTGTCTCTTACCGGTGCTTGATGTTTATGTCCAACTGTGGCACAGCACTGGCTGCATGGTGAAGATGGTTTCCTTTTTCATACATGCCATGATTGGGGTGGTGGTAGCAGCATAGTAGTAGTAGTAGACACTGGCAGGGCGGCAGCATTTGCAAAAAAAGAGAAGGAGACAGTCAATCGCCTTTGAGAGACTGTTAGGAGTAGTTGAATGAAGTACAGTACAGAACTTACCGAGCAACAATAATATGCTCAAATATTTGACAAAAAAACAGAATGGTGGTTAGGAGGATAGCCTACTAGACAGAGTTACAAACTATAGTTGTGTCGAGTCACTTGTCTAGGCCTACAGCCTAACAGTTAGTGCTGTATATGAGGAATGACAAGAAACAAATCCAATCAATGCCGGCAATTCATGCTGAGGTATATGTTCCTTTGTTAAAAAAAATAACCACGAAATATCCTACTCATGGGTGGCCAAGCAGAAGAAGATCATCGCTCTGCCTTGAAATTGAAGTAGTGTTGCTTTCACCACATCCGCCCCAGCAAGTGTGTGATTAAGTATTGGTGTACATTTAATTTAGTTACACCTCGACAATAAGTCACACAGCCCGGAGGAAGAGGGTTAGGGTTTGTTGAATGGATGGGAAGGGGGTTTTTGGGAAAGGTTTGACATAGAAAAACAGTATGCATACATAGACAAACAAACGACAATCATTGAAGACTACCATATCCATATGTTAAGGGAGAAAAAGGCAATGCATGCATGATGATGAGAGACCCGTATTACATACACTTCTAGTTCTTGTTCTGTTGTTCCGGCCTTAATACTTTAACAGATAGCAAATAGAAATTTTAAATATTGGTAGGGAAGAATCGTAAACACAGAGCAAACCTAATGATGATTGATAATAACAACTCCAAGAACACACTGTTGGAAAGATTGTATACAAGATATTAATCAAATTATTTAAAAGAAGATAAAAGTGGATTCTGTTACTGTCTTATCCTGGTCAAAAATGTGGACTGGATTTTTGCATCTCGGCATTCCTCTTGCTCCTCTCATCCATCAATCTTGGGTGTGTTGCCTCGCCACTCGCCACTGCCCGGCTGGAAAAAAAAAGGTGATTGATTGGTAAGGTAATTAATATGCA
This sequence comes from Triturus cristatus, assembly GCF_964204655.1. Classification (NCBI taxonomy): domain Eukaryota; kingdom Metazoa; phylum Chordata; class Amphibia; order Caudata; family Salamandridae; genus Triturus; species Triturus cristatus. The sequence goes on along the minus strand of NC_140587.1, from coordinate 200,671,430 downwards.
TTGTAATGTTTTACAAAGTTTCGGGCAAGGCCCGGCCTGTAATTGTAGATTGAAAACCAAAGGGGATATTGAGAAAGAAAGTTAAAAAAAATGCACAAGTGATGGTGTAGTGCAACAAGAACACTTTCCGAGGTGGCATCTATGCATCATCTCTACTCTAGTCGGTTTCCAGCATTGACCTTCAACAGTAACAGGAGAGAGCAGGCCCACAGTGCTTAGCATTGGCACATCCTACGTTAACACTTAAAATTCTTTTTTTTTCTCTCAAAGAGTTGGACAAACGCAAAGCACATTATCCATTCCAAACATAGCATTTTACAGTTTAAGTTAGTAAAATCAATGCACTGCAGTCATCCCACCGCTAGACTCTATCCAACTTCTACACAGACATTTGGGTCTGCTGTGGTTGTTGTTGTTGAAGTGTTTACCTTTTGGCTTTTCCGTTTTATGACACTCATGAAACGTCCTCCTGAGTCCTGACTTAATCATCATCATCTCTGATACTTTTACTGACTGACTGTGAAGATCGGCCTGCAGTATAAGTAAAATTTTTATGACACAACAAGAGTAGAAATATGATTATTACTGACTTGAGTCATTCTTTATTGTGTACAGAAAGATAGATAACTAGTACACTTTGATATCACTTTGTGCACAACAAACAAACAACACAAACACAAACACCAATAGCTTAGAGTCAGGTGTCCAATGCATGCCATTAATTGTCATCATTACCTGTTCCTTCTCATCTTAAGTTAACGGGCCGTCTATTTTGCCATCATCATGATGGACGGTGCTGTTGTGTCAATCATACTCATTGCGCAGATTGAGTGAGTCCCCTTCCTGTATTGAATTAAAAGCAATGGGTCACCAAGCTGCAGGAGAAGTACCAATTTCTTATTTGCAAGAAGGGGGAAATTAGTGTGTTCTGTAGAAAGTTGATTAGTGGCAGTGCACAATTACATAAATTAATGCACAACAAACACAACAAAATCTAAATCATTCAGTCTGCGACTCTGCGTCCAATGCAGGGCATCAATCATTACCTGTTCCTTCTCATCTTAAGTTAACGGGCCGTCTATTTCGCCATCATCATGATGGACGGTGCTGTTGTGTCAATTATACTCATTGCGCAGATTGAGTGAGTCCCCTTCCTGTATTGAATTAAAAGCAATGGGTCACCAAGCTGCAGGAGAAGTACCAATTTCTTGTTTGCAAGAAGGGGGAAATTAGTGTGTTCTGTAGAAAGTTAATTAGTGGCAGTGCACAATTACATAAATTCAGGAACAACAAACACAACAAAATCTAAATCATTCAGTCTGCGACTCTGCGTCCAATGCATGGCATCAATCATTACCTGTTCCTTCTCATCTTAAGTTAACAGGCCGTCTATTTCGCCATCATCATGATGGACGGTGCTGTTGTGTCAATCATACTCATTGCGCAGATTGAGTGAGTCCCCTTCCTGTATTGAATTAAAAGCAATGGGTCACCAAGCTGCAGGAGAAGTACCAATTTCTTATTTGCAAGAAGGGGGAAATTAGTGTGTTCTGTAGAAAGTTGATTAGTGGCAGTGCACAATTACATAAATTCATGCACAACAAACACAACAAAATCTAAATCATTCAGTCTGCGACTCTGCGTCCAATGCATGGCATCAATCATTACCTGTTCCTTCTCATCTTAAGTTAACGGGTCGTCTATTTTGCCATCATCATGATGGACGGTGCTGTTGTGTCAATCATATTCATTGCGCAGATTGAGTGAGTCCCCTTCCTGTATTGAATTAAAAGCAATGGGTCACCAAGCTGCAGGAGAAGTATCAATTTCTTATTTGCAAGAAGGGGGAAATTAGTGTGTTCTGTAGAAAGTTGGTTAGTGGCAGTGCACAATTACATAAATTCAGGAACAACAAACATAACAAAATCTAAATCATTCAGTCTGCGACTCTGCGTCCAATGCATGGCATCAATCATTACCTGTTCCATCTTATTTTTAGTTAATGGCCATTCTCTCTTGGCTCTGAAAGGAGGATAGCTATAGTAGTCATCTGATTCATGGTCCACTTCTTTTGGAAGGACTAGGAAAGTTTGAATTTGTTGTTACCATCATCCAATCATCATTCATGAGGGAAATGGAATTGAGCAGGAGATTCAGTATGATGGAGCGGAGGAGCTGGATTCGGAGGACTGTACTGTCAAGTAGCAGACACCTGAAACTTGTATATTAAATTAGAAGAGTAGAAGACGATGGTAATGGATTTGTTGTGATTCACAAGTTTATAACTGGAACGACAGACACATAAACAAAGGGGGAAAAAAGGGAGGAAGACAGTAAGTGCGAGCCTAATTGTCAGGGAAGTATAGCTCGTCCTCAAACTCTGGGGGTTCAGCCAGTAGTAGGTAATCATCTGACACAATACTTCCGTCACCTGAGCCGCTGTCCTCATCTTCCTCCGTTGATTAATGTATTGTGTAATTCGGTGGTATGAAGTGCTGATTCATTTTGATCATTGTTAATCTCTCCACATTTTTTGGAGATAGACTGGTCCTTCTCAATGTTACAATGGAACCAGCAGCACTGAAAACACGTTCGGAAGAGACACTTGCGACAGGGCAAGCCAGATAGCTTATCGCAAGCCTGCTGAGCTGTGGCCATTCAGACCTTTTCCTATACCAATACTGCAATGGGTTTTGATCAACGTACACCTCTGTTGGGTCGTCCAGATAGGCCTGGACCATCTGCTCAATGTTCAGGGTTGCTGCTGGTAAGCTTTTGTGCTGTTTTTTCTGTGCATCAGCACTGTGCTTACAATAGCCCATCTTTACATACCAATCCTGTAATGATAATGATTGTACTCGTCCTAATGATCCAGCTATTGTTTCTGTAGTCGATAGTGATGGTGAGTGTTGTGATTGTGAGCCAACCGCACTGCCCTCAGCCGACGAAGTTGCACTTGATTCTGCATGGCCTGCTTCAGTATCAGTACTTGTTGTGGGTTGATCTTGCGGGCTTTTAATTAGCAGCCATTCGTCTTCCAACTTACTGGCTGCTTCAGCTATACAACTTTTGTAGCGGGCAACATCATTTTCGGAAAAAGCAAGGAATGTCTTTAGTAGTCTCAATTTTGCACGTGGATCCAGAATTGTGGCACAAATGTAATGTTCTTGTGACAAAATTTTATTTTGTAACCTTACATTTTCAGTTAAGCGCCAGGATAAGCTCTCCACCAAGTCATGGGCTTGCCTTCTGTCCTCTACACCTTTGTATGATTCAGACACATTATTCAGCTCATACTCTAGCATTTGCAATAATGGGATAGCTTGGCCCATTGTACAGTCCTCCTTGCTAACTTCACGTGTGAAGACCTCAAAAGGAGAAAGCATCTCAGTCAGGCATTTAATTAGGCTCCATTGCTCCTTGTCAAGGTTCATGCCTTTAACAGTAGCACTAGCATCCCCTCTTCTTTTCCAGACATATTCATGGAGTGACATGTGCTGTTCGTACAGACGATCAAGCATGTAATACGTTGAGTTCCAACGTGTTGCCACCTCCTGGACGAGTGCCTTGACTGGCATCCTAAATTCACGTTGGATGATCCTCAGCTGCTTCCGAGCTTTAAAAGAATGGCTGAAATGAGTGCATATTCTTCGGCAGATGGCCTGTAAATTGCTGACTATGGGTTCTTTTTTCAGAAAGTCTTGAACTATAATGTTTATGCAGTGCGCCAAACACGGAACCCTGAAATAGGAACCAAGTTCCATGGCCTTAAGTACATTACTGCCATTATCTGTGGCAATAAAACCAATACGAAGCCCTCTGGGCCGCAGCCATTCCAAAACCTTGGTGCGAAACTCGTGTAAAATGTTTTCAGCCGTATGAGATTTCTCCATGGCGAACATGGCTACAGTTGCATGTTTCCGAGTACCTTCAAAAATCGCAGCTGTGTCAACAACACCTCGTGCAGATAGTTTATCTTTAACCCCCACAAAAGAGATCCAGTGTGCAGTGATGCACATGTAATCTGTGGCTTGGCAACTGCTCCACATGTCTGTTGTCAGGTGGATATTATGCACAGCACTCTTCTGCAAAGCTTGTCCAACCAATTCCAGCACATCATGATGTAGTGCCGGAACAGCAATTCTTGTGAAATAGGACCGGCTGGGAACTTTCCATTTCGGGCAGATGGCAGACACAAATTCAAGGAAACCCACCCCTTCCACAAATGCAAAAGGAAGAAGGTCCAGCGCTAACATTTTAGCCAGCTTCGCATTGTACAATCGTGCCGTTGGGTGGTTGCGTTGGAACTGCCCCTCCAACCTAAACATGCTCTCAATGGTAGGCTGGCTTACTTTCCTTAGTGGTGCTGTTTTCATTAACCCACTACGGCTCAACGACACAGATTGTCTCATTGAGGTACTCGCCGGTCGCCTTGGTGTCTCACACTGAGGAGGATGTGGGCGTTACCACCACTGCACTACTGGGGACAGGGCTAGAAATGCCTCCCTCTTCTTCACCTGCCACCGCAATAATATCGCTCTCTGATTCATCCTGATCAACTTCAATGGGTTGACTTTTTCTACTTTCTTTTAACTTAAGTAGGTGATCCTCCCACACGATAGTGTGGTGTATTCTGAGGTGACTTGCTTGTCCTCCGGTACCATAATTTGTACCAAGCTTACCACGCCGAACACCTTGCCGACAAATTGAGCATATAGCAACGTTCTCCTCCTTGGCACTAACAGAAAAGAAGTCCCAAACTGGGGAGGAGAACTTTCTGGCACTGCTGGATGTGCCACGTTCAACACCAGATGAACTTGAGGGGGTGTTTGAAAATGTGTGACCCTGTGCACCTACACTGTGACTTTTACTACCACTACCTACTGAGATGGTTGAGCTGGATGTAGGTCCCTGCCGGGCCTTGGAAAATATGGCAGCTGGAGGTAGTGGTGGTGTAACCTGTGTTGGTGAGATCCGTGCTACATCCTGCTCAGTAGCAGCCTTTCTGGATAGGGTGAGAATGTTGGTCTCCAATCCCTTTGGGGCGGGAGTAATGTGCGTGATGACTGGCTCGTCTTCATCAACATCATCACCCCCATCTTCTACATCTACCTCCATATCTCTAAGTTTTTCTGGGACCTTCCTTTTCAGAAGCATTGTCTTGTGGCGTATATCACTCTCAGACCGAGCTGGTGAGACCCAAGTGTAATCACGATCATCAGAAGCGGGGCTTGTAGAAGAAGATGATGGACTAAGCCTCCTTTTCCTTGCTGGTGGTCTGGAAGACAATAGATCTTCTGAAACAGTGGTTTTACTTTGCTCCACTTTGTCTGCAGGAAGCTCGATTTCCTGAAATGCCCCTACGTCAGGAGCAACAACTACTATGGTGGGCTGTTGCGGCAGCTGCTGCTGTTGTTGTTGCGGCGGCTGCTGCTGTTCTTGTTGCGGCGGCTGCTGCTGTTCTTGTTGTGGTGGCTTCTGCTGTTCTTGTTGCGGCGGCTGCACACTGATCTGCTGAGTTTGCGCCTGCGTTGAACTTGATTGTGTACTACTTTGCGGTAATGACATTTCTTCAACATCGCTGCTCGTTAGTAGACTGGCTACCTCTGCGACACTAAAGCCCTTGGGCCTAGGTTGGTGTGGTTGGACCGCTGTGCTGCTCCCAGCTTGGTTCCCGGACAACGCTGCTGCAGGCGTAACTTTTTTGGTGCCAAAAAAAACATTGGCCGGCACACCACCAGTCGTGGTTAATGGCACTTCCTTTCTCTGTTCCTTCTTCTCACCGGCAACTTTCTTGGTACTGGACCTGGTACCTTTCTTTGGGGCCATCTTCTTCAGATGTCAGGCAGGATGCAGATGCACAACAAGTTCTGGTCACACGTGGACGTGATGCGCAGCAGGACTTCTGTCTGGCTGGCAGTACAACGGGTAGCCGGGTGATGCTGATGACACCTCCTACTCTGTCTTTTGTGCACCTAAAAGCAAATAAGACAGGAGAAGAACATCAGTGAAATGTTGCATTTGTTGTTGTGGTTCAGTTACTTAGTACTGTACTAGTGCAAACAAAAGATAGTCTAGCCATTTATGACTTTTTTTTTTAACTAGAGCTATGTTATACTACTGTGTACAGCCACACACTACACTCTCAGGAAGGATAGGAAAATTAATAATAACCACCAAAATAAAAATGTAATGAAAGTGGGGTGGACCATTACATTATTTGAGCATCTCAGCATCCATGGAGCTGCTGCTGGCAAAGGGGGTGGATGGATGGAAGCAGTAAGCCAAATAGCCAATAGGAAAACCATGCAGGCCTATGGCAAAAGCAGGACACTAATAACTCACAGTCCAAACACCAAAAAAGGCCACCACCCACATGGACACTCACAAATCACAAACAAGCCGGGGGCCTGGGAAACACCAGGAGCTGACACAAGGCCTAGAAAAGCCAGGTAAAGAATGCATGCTAAAGCAGACTGCTCTGCCTTTTTAATGCAACAAAATGGAAATACGAACATTCACAGGCCCCAAAAAGGTCTGCAGGGTGCATGCATTGCACACCAACACACCAGACACATACAACAAAAGCATTAGGATTTTTCTCAATTTAGTAGTCCTAAGTCTAAATTTAGGACTACTAAATTGAGAAAAATCCTAATTTTAAGACTTTCGGTATTCACAGAAGGCATTTAGGAGTCCTAAAGTTAGGAGTCCTAACTATACTACTACTAAACTGAGAAAAATCCTAATTTTAAGACTTTCGGTATTCACAGAAGGCATTTAGGAGTCCTAAAGTTAGGAGTCCTAAACTTAGGACTACTAAATTGAGAAAAATCCTAATTTTAAGACTTTCGGTATTCACAGAAGGCATTTAGGAGTCCTAAAGTTAGGACTCCTAACTTCTGTGAATACCGAAATGAGTAAGTGCCTTCTGTGAATACTAAAATGAGTAAGTGCCTTCTGTGAATACCAAAATGGTAGTAAGTTTAGGATTTTGTCTTAGGTTAGTTCTGTGAATCGGGCCCTACATACATAATGCATACTACTTTGAAGCAGTTCATGCCCTAAAGCCTACCTCACTCAAAGACTACATGCTAAATAACTGAATGATTACAGTACTAAAAAGAGACACACTGGGTGAGTAACAGGGTGTTTGCTAGAAGTGTATGAATACTAACTGGGGAATTGAAGCTGCGAAAGACAACTGTGTAGCTGATTAGAGAACTGAATGCATAGTGGATAGGCATTTAAAGCAGTTCATGTGCTAAACCCCGGCTCACTGCATGAGTACTTGGGTACTGACTGAATGATTAGACTACAGCAAGGAGACTGCCTGGATGAATTTATAACTGGTAGACTTTTCACACAGGGAATGAATTAGTACTTGGTACTAAAAAGGTCACTAAAAGACTGCAAAGGGAGTGACAAGATGTTTGCTGGACTATATGGATATTGACTAGGGAATTGAAAGTATAAAAGACAAATCTCTAGGTGGTTAAAAGACTGCATGCATAGTGCATAGGGGTTTGAAGCAGTCCATGTGCTAAGTCCTGGCTCAGTGCATGAATACTTAAACAGTAACTGAATCATTAGAGTACTGGAAAGAGAGTGTCTTGGTGAATTTATAAATCTTTGGGTTTTGGCACAGTGAATGAATTACTACATGGTGCTGAATAGGACTAGAAAGAGAGTGACAGGGTGTTTCCTGGAAGTGTATGGATACTGTCTAGAGAATTGAAGGTGTGAAAAACAACTGTGTAGGTGGTTAGAGACTACATGCATACTGCATAGACATTTCAAGCAGTCTCTTTGGTAATGAATGGTTCACAACATAAGTACTTAGAAACTGACTAAATCATCAGACTACTTCTAGGACAGTGCCTGGGTAAACATTTTAAATTTTCAGTTCTGGGGCAGTAAAGACAATACTACATTTGTACTGTACTTTAGTGTCAATGCCTGACTCATTTAATCAACACATAAGCAAAGACTGCCTTCTAATGCTACTAAAACTTGACAACATGACAGGTTTTAAAACAGTTATCTGTCAGCAAATACAAGATGTTACCAAACGCTTCTCTCACAGTGGTTCCCAAATGCACACAGACTCACAGTGTGAATCTAGACAAGCAACACTATCCCTAGGAGTTTACCAAAACTCATTCACTACAGTGGAAGAGGTAAGGGAACTGCACACAATCTGCATATTTCACGACTCCACTTTAGTATCAATGCCTGACTCATTTAATCAACATATAAGCAAAGACTGGCTTCTAATGCTTCTAAAACTTGACCACATGACAGGTTTCAAAACAGTTTTCTGTCAGCAAATGCACCATGTTACCAAACGCTTCTCTGACAGTGGTTCCCAAATGCACACAGACTCACAGTGTGATTCTAGACAAGCACCACTATCCCTAGGAGTTTAGCAAAACTCATTCACTACACTGGAACTGGTGAAGGAACTGCACACAATCTACATATTTCACGACTACACTTTAATGTCAATGCCTGACTCATTTAATCAACACATAAGCAAAGACTGCCTTCTAATACTACTAAAACTTGACAACATGACAGGTTTTAAAACAGTTATCTTTCAGCAAATACAAGATGTTACCAAACGCTTCTCTCACAGTGGTTCCCAAATGCACACAGACTCACAGTGTGATTCTAGACAAGCAACACTATCCCTAGAAGTTTACCAAAACTCATTCACTACACTGGAAGTGATAAGGGAACTGCACACAATCTACATATTTCACGACTGCTCTTTAGTGTCAATGCCTGACTCATTTAATCAACGCATAAGCAAAGACTGACTTCTAATGCTACTAAAACTTGACAACATGACAGGTTTCAAAACAGTTTTCTGTCAGCAAATGCACGATGTTACCAAACGCTTCTCTGACAGTGGTTCCCAAATGCACACAGACTCACAGTGTGATTCTAGACAAGCACCACTATCCCTAGGAGTTTACCAAAACTCATTCACTACACTGGAAGTGATAAGGGAACTGCACACAATCTACATAGTTCACGACTGCACTTTAGTGTCAATGCCTGCCTCATTTAATCAACACATAAGCAAAGACTGGCTTCTAATGCTACTAAAACTTGACAACATGACAGGTTTCAAAACAGTTTTCTGTCAGCAAATACACAATGTTACCAAACGCTTCTTTCACAGTGGTTCCCAAATGCACAAAGACTCACCGTGTGATTGTAGACAAGCACCAGTATCCCTAGGAGTTTACCAAAACTCATTCACTACACTGGAAGTAGTAAGGGAACTGCACACAATCTACATATTTCACGACTACACTTTACTCTCAATACCTAACTCATTTAATGAAAGCATAAGCCATAACGGTCTTCTAATGCTACTAAAACTTGACAACATGACAGGTTTCAAAACAGTTATCTGTCAGCAAATGCACAATGTTACCAAACGCTTCTCCACAGTGGTTCCCAAATGCACACAGGGTCTCTGTGTGATTCTAGACAAACAACACTATCCCTTGCACTATACCAAAACACATTTCTTCATCTGCAAGGAGTACTACATTTTACTGCAGAAACATAACTCATTTCACAAATTCATAAACAATAAGTGGTTTCTAAATCTACCAAAATATAAGAACAGCATAGTTATCTGTCTACAAACACATGAAAAAACACAAATCCTTATCACAAAATGGTTTCCACATGCACACACACACTGTCAATAAGATTGTAGAGAAAAAAAATACTCCCTACACTTTAGCAGAAAAAATACATTAGTCTGAATAAAATAAATTAGTCTACATACATCCCCTCACAATTAAATAACTCACCTTTCAAGATGTTTTGTAGATTAAGAAGTATATCAGTCACACACCAGATATCAGTCACACACCAGATTTTCTTATACAGAATCTCTGCACTGTGCACCTGTCAGCAGAACCAAAGAATGGCAAAGTTTCCCTCTCACTTTCCACACATATACATGTAAACATCAAATCACATTCCTTCCCACATAAATTCAAAAGCAAACACACATTTCTAGTAGTGAAACATTTCAACCCTTTCCAAATGACATAAACTTCAACCCTTCCCCCAATCTGCCTTCTGCCCGTTACCATAGAAACAGGTCATGGAACACTGTACTGAGCAAACAGGTCACAAGTTGCTAATCAAAACAGCAAGTGTGCTTGACTTCTCAACATATCAGCTTATCATATATATTGTTCCCTTCACGCACTTTTTGTTAACCAATAAGAATCATGCGTTTAAAAAACAGAAATATGCACCCTACCTTTCAGTGTAGAAGGTTGTCAAACAACCAAGGATTTCTTATCTTTTTCAAAATTGCATCTTAGCCACCATTGTAGAAACATCTTACTTTCCAAACTGCCATTTCATTTACAGAGACCATCTGAGTGCATCCAGACCTCCTTACAAGATGCTTACAGTGTGGATTGTGGGACACAGCTACATTTTCTGGAGCCAAAGGTATGCAGAAAACAAAGGCATTCACAACGACCTAGGTTTGCCAAATGTAGACATTAAATGGATTGGACAGAGAGGGTTAAAGTGGCACCAATTGATGCTATTGGTGAAATCCTTCATGCAAATCCAACACCCTGACCTCATAATAGTGCACTGTGGTGGCAATGACCTAGGCACTTTGACTGGGGTAGGTCTGGAAATGCTTATGAAGGACACCTTTGCACAACTGATTTCACTTTTCCCTAAAACTGCCTTTGTGTATTCTAACATATGCCAAAGGCAGAAATGGAACTGGTCCGATCATTTTTGTCCACAGATTGAGAAATCTAGGAAACATGTGAATAAATCTGTTTCTGCTTTTCTCCGAGACTACAGAATGGGGTCCATTTACAATAACAATTTGCGCTTACATATGCAAGAGATGTATAGGAGAGATGGAGTACACTTTACTGATGAAGGAAACAGAGTCTTCCTCAACAACTTTAGTCTCTGTATAGGTACTTACTTATAAGTACCAAAAATTCTCAATGAACACAACGGCTCTTTTTAGAGCCACTCAAGAACAAAACACTTAAGCTTAATCTTTATCTCCCAACAATTTCATTTTTTTTCCCCTTGGATCCGCGAATCCACCGCGAGAGAATCCGTGCATCCAACGCGATAGAATGCGCGCACCATGCGCGCATTTCGCCGCTTATTGTTTTTTAAAAAGGGGGGCCACAGGGGATCCTTCTGGGACCCCCTAAGCAGATCTAGAGGGTCAGAGTATTTCCACTCTGCCCCCTTTATATCTTTTACACACTTATTCCCCTTCCATCTTCAGTCTCGCTTCTACCAAGGCAGAAAATGACCGCCAACAGTTCCCGGTTTCGAATGTAGAAAGATGCTCGACAGCCAATTAGCATTCAGAGCGCGATCGGTGGGGTGTGCACTCCGTTCGGGGAGGGTAAGCTTACGGTGCGGGTACGGTCCGCGGATCCTCCCCGGCAATAGATATCACTAACTTTTTTACCCTAATTTTCTCAGGAACTACTGAACAGATTCACACCAAATATGCAAAAGGCACGAGTCCGAACTGAGGACTACCTCTTTGCCAAATTTGGTGTCATTCCGTTGCGGTTCGGGCTGTAGCTGCAACAACAGATCCTATGGGAAATTGCATGGGGAAAACGCGTTTTGGGACCCCCCTTTTTTCTTGGCCCCCGGTTCACGGATCACCGCAAAACTTTCAGGGTAGGAGCGGAGCGGAGCTGGCCAAAAGTTTGGAGAATTTCGCGAAGATTCGTCAATCGGCGTCGAAGATATTCCCAAAAGAATGTTGCAGATTTCCTATGGAAACTAGGTTGTAACTATAACTATCTACTGGCGACCGCCAGTAGATAATATTACCTACTGGCGGTCGCCAGTAGGTAGTTATAGTTAGGACCCTGTTTCCATAGGAAATCCGCAACATTCTATTTTGAATAACTTTGGCGCCGGTCGACGAATCCTCGCGAATTTTTCAAAATAGGTGGGGCGCTACGCTCCGCTCCTACCCTGAAAGTCTCGGGGGGATTCGTCAAGCGGGGGCTGAGAAAAAAGGGGGGTCCCAAAACGCGTTTTCCCCATGCATTTTTCCATAGGACCTTTAGACACAGCTACAGCCCGAACGGCTGAACAGAATTACTTGAAATTTGGCAGAGAGGTAGCCATAAGGTCAAGGAAGTGCCTTTTGTAGGTTTGGTGTAAATCTGTTCAGTATTTCCTGAGAAAATAGCATTTAAAAGCATATATATATGTGGGCGGAGCCTAACCACACATCTCATCCTGAGATCTGATTGGCTGTCAGCACTTCATCCAAGAAGTGTTGGCAGCCATCTTGGGACCAATATACATGATAGCACCTCATTAAAAAGCATTGCAGTTAATAGAAGGTTTTAAGACTTTAGTTACATTATAAATCATTTGTTGATGGTACCATACTCATTTTAGGAATTGTGGTATGTTCTAAGGTGATTTTACCATGTGAAAAAGCCTTCTGCTGGGATATCATGATTGAGAGAAAAATATTTTCTCATGCTTTTACCACAGAGGTTTGGAAGGTGATCTATAGGCTAAACTGAGAGCATATTTTCTGTAAATTCACATTATCTTTCTCAGTCATGTGAGAATGAAGTCTGACATTCTCAGTAAAACATGTACATCCAACAAGGGCAGAGACTGTCAGTTGATTCCTTTGTGTTCTACTGCAGCTTCCCAGAGTGTTCCAAAGAACTACTAGAGCGCTAACAGTCCTACTTATGATAAACGTATGGCACACCTGAAGCCATCTTGCTTGGATTAAAGTGGTAACTCTTAAAACATTTAATTTAAAAAGGAACAAAATGAGGGGGTTCATTTTTCCATAAAAAGTATGATTAGTGCTGCAGAAAGGAAAATTAGGGCACATTTTGAGTGACTTCTCAAATCCTCTTCTATTTCATTAAAAAATTCTGACATGCAGACTGAAACATGCACTTTCAATACCAGCAGCAGTTTTCCCTGGTGAGCAGTAGCTTTACTACAGTGATCTAATGAGCAAAAAGAGTGCTAACATTCTGAATTTATGGCAAATGTGTGACACATCTGAATGCCTTCTTGATGGAATCAAAGTAAAAAAATGAAAGTATTTCCTACTGAGGAGACTGCAGTAAATGAGGAAATTAGGAAACTTCATAACAAATAAGTCTCCCAAGATGGCCACCAGAGACAAAAGAGCCCAAATGTAGCCCAAATATCACCCAGATGTAGCCCAAGTATAGCCCAATGACAGAATGTCCCAGAATGTTCTTAAAAACAACTAGAGCGCTTACTGTCTTCATTATGACAAAAGTATGGCACACCTGAAGCCATCTTGATTGGAATAAACTGGTAACACTTAAAACATTTAATTTAAAAAGGAACACAATGAGGAGGTTCATTTTGCCATAGAAATTATGATTAATGCTGAAGAAAGAAAATGAGGGCACATTTTGAGTGACTTCTCAAATCCTCTTCTATTTCATTAAAAAATTCTGACATGCAGACTGAAACATGCACTTTTAATACCAGGAGCAGACTTCCATGGTGCAGTAGTTTTACTACAGTGATCTAATGAGCAACTAGAGTGCTAACATTCTGAATTTATGGCAAATGTGTGACATATCTGAATACCTTCATGATGGAATCAAAGTAAAAAACTGAAAGCATTTCCTACTGAGGAGACTGCAGTACATGAGGAAATTAGGAAACTTCATAACAAATAAATCTCCCAAGATGGCCACCGGAGACAAAAGAGCCCAAATGTAGCCCAAAATCACCCAGATGTAGCCCAAATATAGCCCAATGACAGAAGTGTGCAAAACACTTATTATTTTGTGTTTTTGCAGTGTTATATAGTGCAGACTTGTCAGGTATTGGAGTGCTTTACATGAGCATTGGTTACATCACACAAGAACAAATTCATTTTGGTTGTAGACATGGGGAGACTAAGTGATTTGACCAGAATCACAGAATGTCGAGCTGAAGCAGAAACTTCAACCTGGTTCCCCAGTTGCAAAGTCTGCAGTTCTGGAAGTAACACCACATCCTCTCCCCTAAGTGCAAAATTTAATCAAGTGGTCAACTGGATAAAAAACATAAAGATAACAAATAATTTAAAAGTGCTTTGTCGCTATTTGAAAACTCAGAAAATATGTCCTTATTTTAGTCTTTTAGAGCACTAACCATAATTTTGATGCCAATAAGACCCTCTCATATATGTAATTTCTAAAGGAAATGCTCTAGGTATTACAGTTTTGATTACATCAAGATGATGTCAGGCGTTCCACACTTTTGTAATAAATATAGAATGTTAGCAATCTAGTTGTTCATTAGGATACTGTTGAGAGGCAGAGGCCAGGGGCACGGACTCTGAAAATTGAAGGCAGGTAGGAGGGTGCAAAGGCAACAATTTAACCACACTGAGCAGGCAGGAAGGGCCGTGGAAGCACAACAGACTATGGAGGGCAGTGGAAAGGGGGGCAGGGGCAACAAACCAACAATACAGGACTTGCAAGAGAGGCTGTTGGAGGGAAGATCTATTACAGGTCAAGGAAGCTAGGGGCGGTCCCCAGATCCCCGGGAGCCACCACAGAACTGAGCAGGAGAGTGAGTCAGGGACAAAAGGGGCACCTTAATTTGAGCCGGGGTGCCTAGGAACGCTTGCTCCAAAAATGAAGAAAACAGACATATGAGACATGGAATTGGAGGCAGAATACAATGGCAGTTTAATGAGAAGATGCAACTTCAAAGAAACCGCAGAATAGAGACAAAGTACAAAATACAGAATCCAGATAATCATACAGCTGTCATGATATTCTCTGTATCTCAATTAATGTACTGACAGAGAGAGAGAGAAAACGCATCTATAAATGCATCATGAGAAACAAGTTACACCAAGGAAAATGTTACCTAGGAACACTCACGTTTACTCTTAGAGCAAGCATTCCTGCAATTACAATACAAAATCTTTTAAATGCAAAAGTAAAGAGAACAATGGTTAAACATAACATGACATTTCATATAGGTAAAATAGAATAAGATACGCAAAGCAGAGCAAGACATTTTAAGCAAAGGAAGACAAGAGCTCCCAGCTCTTGGGGAAAACCTGCACTGCCTGTTAACCTACATACAGACGGCGAGGTAGTCCGTCGATATCTGTGGGTGCTCCCTTTTTATATCATTTTGTGGGCTCCTTTGCACGCTACATCTACCTACGTATGCTACCCAAAAGCTTCGTCTGCAGATTTTACCAGACATTTCGTCATTTACCCACTTAATGCTGACAATGGACTGGGTGAAAAGGTCAGTCTCTCAGGCCAATCGCTTATCGTAAGTTCCATAGAGCAAGCAGAAAATATTGGGTATTGTACGGGAATTCAATATATTCATGTATAAAATTTCATCAGTTCTCCTAACTTGACGCTCTGCGGTTGCCACTTCCTTAAAAGCGGGAAACCTGCCCAGGAAGCAAGTACCAGTCCAGGATGCAGCCTACTGTATGTCGACAGCTTCAGGGGGATGTTGAACTTTGATACCGAGCACGGAGCACTCGGGTAGGGTGGGGGCTACTAGTTTGGAGCAGAAGGCCTCGCAGACCTGCCTTCAGACTGCTATACACTAAAATTGCAGAGCTATGGTCAATTTAACAAAGAGGCCTACATATTGAACAGAAGGGCCTACACAGGGGTTTTATGCTGGCTGAGTGGTAAGGATGTCTCAGGATAAATATATAGCAACACAGGACCCGCTGGTCAATTTAATACGGCCTACAAATGCAGCTGGCAGGGCAAGGACAAGGGTCTCATACTTCAGGTGTGGACAGAACGGGCCAGGGGGCCCCTGTGATACAAAATCTACCCTCCTTCAAGGCTGTGGCAATGTAATAGACCATTGTGGGCAGAAGGAAGAGGCAATGGTAGTACAACCATACATGCCAACAGACCCGATTCAGCCAGGAAACGTCCAATGTTTTTAAGCTCAAATGGGCTTTATTTGATCTGTCTCCTGTCTACAATATCCTCTTTTTCAATGTAACTCAAAGGGGAAAATCAATACCCCAGTTTTTTTTCAAAATCTCCCTCTTACCAAGTTCAAAATGTTCGCAAGTATGGTACATTGGATCATGGAAGGAAATGGGATAGGGACATGGACTTGGATAACAGAGGACAGGAGGCACATGGAGAGGTGCACCAAACTGACCCTGCAGGGCAGGCATCAGGGTTTGCAGCAGCACAATACACCACACAGGGCATGCAGGACGGGAGTGCAGCACAACAATCCATAGAAAGCAAGAGGGAGGGGACAGGACCATGCACATGGACAACAGAGAACAGAGGGGCAAGAGGCAATGGTAGCTAGCTGACCATAATGGACAGACAGGAGAGAAAGCTGCAGCATAACAGACCATAAAGGGCAGGAGGGACGGATCAGGGGCATTACAATGGAACAGACAAGCCAGGAGGGAGGGAGTAGGGCTGGGGGCAAGGGGACAGGGCAGGAGCAGCAAGATAGCCATGGAGGTCAGGCAGGATGGGCACTAGAAGCAAGACACACCATGAAGAGCAACAGTGAGACTGTGATGGCATACACACAGACCATGGAGGGAAGGTGGGAGGGGGTCAGGGGCAGCTAACTGACCACACAGGGAAGGTGGGAGGGGCCATGGCAGCACAGAAGACCATGCATGGCAAGTGGGAGGGTTAGTGGCAGCACAATGGCTATGATGGGCAAGAAGGAGGGTGGAGGGGCATGCACAAAGGACGATGGAGGATAGAAGGGAGGGTCAGGACCTGTGCACAGACAAGAAAGTTCAGGGGAAGGGACCTCACAACAGACCACACGGGGCAGGCAGGAGGAGCAGTTGCAGCACAACAGACCAGGGAGGGCAGAAGGGTGTGGCAGTACAATGGACCATGTAGGACAGGAGGAAGAGGATAGGGGCATGGCATGTGGACAGGCAGGGTGGAGGTGGCAGGGACAGGTTACAGTCATCTGACAATGCTAGGCAGGTGGGAGGGGAGTGGCAGCTCAACAGAACACTCAGAGTAGATAGGAGTGGCAGGTCCATGGGACATGGTGGGCAAAAAGGATGGAGCAGGGGCATGCACAAAGACATCGGAGGGCAGGGGGAAGGAGAATAGGGGCAGCAAGCTAAGCACAGAATTTAAGCAGGAGGTCAATGATGGGGCATAGAATTGGGCAATGGAGGGCAGGAGGAGTGGACTGGTACATCATACTAAATTGAGGGCAGTGGCAGCACATCAGACCATGCATGGCAGGAGGGAGGAGGCTAGTCCATGGATTCACACAACAGAGGATAGGGAGGAAGGGGATGGGGCAGCAAGCTAACTGTTCTGAGAAGGCGGGTATTAGGAACTTTATTGTTTTTAAAACATTGTGTCTGTGCGAACTACTTAAAATATGAACAAGTATGCAGCATAATCTCACTTTTATTCAGGAAGAAGAGGACGTTTGTGACTGTGACTCCAGGCTCACTTGGCAGAAACACCCCCTGACCCTCCACCCCCTATCGCAAAATGTAATGCCTGTGAAAAGGGTAGGTGAACACAGTGTTATATAGAACATAGTCCTGAGAGCACGATTGAAAATGAAAACTAGATATAGTGTATGGTATAAACTATGCACCAAAAAGTGTGATATAAGATGAACCGGGCGTGAAATATAATATGCAATACATTGTGCGCAATGACAGATTCATTGGAGAGTGCGAGATAGCACAGGCACTAGCGCGTGCTATGCGATATGCGCCTTGGAGTGTAATATGCACAGGGCAGTGTTGTGTAACCTAACTAGTCTTTAAAGTTGTAATATAAAATATGTGCTGGGGAGTGTAACGTTGCATATGCACTGTGACAAAGATATGGATCCCAGATTGTAATATGTATGGCATAGCACTGTGCGTTATAACATAGGCATCGAGGAAGGCACGTTAGATGGGGCAATATAACCTGTGCGAAGACAAGTGTGGCATGACATATTCACGGGGTGGTGTTACAGTGCACATGGGCTAGAGAGTGTCATAGCATATGCACTAGCTAGTGGAATACAACACAGAGGTGTGTGGCACTCGGCAGGCAATGGTGGGTGTAACACAGCATTGGGCTCTGTCAGGAGCGCCCTGTGACTCTCAAGTGATGTTCGTCCCCTTTCCAGAGAGTCAAATAAAAAGTATTACACATCCGGATGTGTGTTTTATTAACCGTGAGGGGGGTTTCTTGCATAGTTTTGGTCGAATTTTTGTCGAATCCCCTTTGAATGGCTTGGTGTGCATGTGTATTAAATGTGCCCGTCAATAGCTACCCATGTTTGTATAAATAAACGACAAGGGTGTCTACCGGGATTAGGCACGGTAGGGCATCAGACATGTCAGAGCTTCACTAGTGGTGTAAATACATTCCACGTGGATTCATTGCATGCATAGTCGCCTTTTAATGAATATCACGCAAATCGTCATGGTGATAGGTACGTACGGTTTGTCCAGCATGTCCTAGGTGTGTCTATAAATATATATTTTTTAAAAATAATAAAAAACAGTGGCCGGCCCTGGGGATTGGGGTCAAAAAAATATAATTAGGAGACTGGCCCTGGGGGATGGGGTCATCAGGGCCAGTAAATTAGAATAAGAAGGGGAACCAAACAGCCCCCCTTCTTAAAAAACTAAAATAAATAAAAGACTGGCATCGTGCCGTAGGCCATGCCCCCTCCGTGCAGCACTCTGCAAACGCGCCCCCAACAGGCATCTCCAGTATGCGCCAGGGAGCTGCGCTGCAGCCAGGTGTTCTGAGGCCAAGCCCCTTTTTACACCTCTCTGCAACGCAGCTCTGTGGCGCTTACTGGAGGTACCTAGTGGTCTAGTTTGACCCTAGGGACCCTTAGGATTCAAGGGGACTTAATCTCTCAACTTAGAACAGCCACAGGGCGCGTTTACACAGTGGTGAAGGGAGGGACGGGGCCTGAGGTGACGTGTGCAAACACGCACTATGGCACGTTTTAAATTGGGGATATAATTTCCCTTCAATACTGAGGGCCCCTGGGGGCTAACTAGCCCACCAAGTGCTTCCAGTAAGCGCCACTGAGCTGCATTGCAGAGAGGTGGTCCAGGCCGTGCCACTTTTTACACCTCTCTGCAACGCAGCTCTGTGGCACTTACTGGAGGTACCTAGTGGGCTAGTTGGACCCTAGGGACCCTCAGGATTCAAATGAACTTAATCTCCCAACTAAAAATGGACACAGGGCTTGTTTACACAGTGGTAAAGGGAGGGGACGGGGCCTGAGTTAACGTGTGCAAAAACGCCCTGTGGCCTGTTTTAAGAGGTAGTTTTAATCCCCATGCCCTATTATATACTAGGGGCTTACAGAGGAGGTCATGCTAATCACAGGGGGACCCCCAACGCATAATGTTCTCTAGTGTATGTAGGTGTTTTCACTGTATTCTAAGTGTCTTTTAACATAGCACTGGCTCTAGGACTGGTTAGTCAGACTCAGTTACCACCAGTATCCGTCTGAAAAAGTTGAGGGTACAGGATGATTTTGCAACAAGGCTTCTTTCTGCTCTTCTTTTTGTTCTTTCTGCACGTTATCCTTCTTCCTGCACTTATCTTCGTATTTGAGGACTTCTGTTGCTTCTTTCTGCACTTCTTTTGTTTCTTTCTGTGCATTTTTTCTTCTTTCTTCACATGTCCTATCTCTGTAGGCATAGTTAGAAATTAGCATTTAAAAAACCTTTGAAATTCACAGAAAAAAACATAGGTTTCAGGCACGTTATAGTTAGGAATTAGCATTTAAAAAACCTCAGAAATTCACTGAAAAAAACATAGGTTTCAGGGGTGTTATAGTTAGCTGGACTTTTCACTTGTACAAAACCATTGAAATTCCCCCGTTATAGTTAGTTCAGCTAACTATAACTCGCGCGCCCGCAATGCACTGCTGATGACGTCACATATTACATCACTCATGACATGGTCAGTGACATCACTCATGACATCACTGATGACATCTCAAATGACATCACTGATGACATCACTGATGACATCATCCAGTGAATGTGTGTTTTTCTGAAAATTAAATATGTTTTATATATGTATATCTCAAGGTCGATGGAAGAATAAATGGGTATATAAGTGTCTAAATGGATGATTTGTTTTTGAAAAATTGATTGTGTAACTGACTGATTAAGTGTATCATAGTGAATACATGGCTTAGTGAGTAATGTTTAAATATGTAAATATCTGTATCAGTCTCTCACTTTGTGTATAAGTGGCTGCATGGGTTGGTGAGAAGCTACATGGGTGTCTATATAGGTTATTAGTAAGTTTTTGGAGTATCAGTCTGAGTGTCTGCATGGTTCGGTGGGGGGTATTACGTAGTGCATAGGTGCATGAATGAGTGACTCACTGTATGTGTTGAACACAGCATGTGTGCAGGACTGTATGGGTGGATGAGTGTGTGTATGGGTGTGTTAGTGAGTGAATGACTGTCTCTATAGTGTCTTTATGAGTAACTACATATGTTTTAAACTAGTATATGTGACTATTGGTGTATATATGTGAGTATATGTGAGAGTGAGAGATTGAAAGAGTTCCTGTATGAATAAGTATGTGTTTCTATAAGTGATTGTTTAAAAGACTAAGTATGTGTAAGTTTCCGTAGAAGTAAGTATGGTGGTGTGTGTATAACTGTATATGCAAGTAAATGTATGTTTGATTCTTTATTAGCATGAGTGACTATGTGTGTGAGTAACTCTATGGATGAGTGGCATTGTGTAACAGGATGTATAGGTGTATGAGTACATATGATGAGTGAGTACATGTATGAGTGACTGTATAGGACTGTTGGTGAATGAGTGGATGTGTATGTGGATCTTAGAATTACTGAAGAGGTTGTTGTAACTGGTATTGGTATGTCCATTGTTTTGAAAATTTTAGTCTCTATTTTTGAATGTGTGTATCAAAGGTTATATTAGGGTGAGAGGAGGTCTGCCACTCTATCACAAGGATGATGTCATCAGTGATGTCATCAGTGATGTCATTTGAGATGTCATCAGTGATGTCATGAGTGATGTCACTGACCATGTCATGAGTGATGTAATATGTGACGTCATCAGCAGTGCATTGCGGGCGCGCGAGTTATAGTTAGCTGAACTAACTATAACGGGGGAATTTCAATGGTTTTGTACAAGTGAAAAGTCCAGCTAACTATAACACCCCTGAAACCTATGGTTTTTTCAGTGAATATATATATATATATATATATATATATATATATATATATATATATATATATATATATATATATTATCTACTGGCGGTCGCCAGTAGATAGTTATAGTTAGGACCGTGTTTCCATAGGAAATCTCAAAATTCTATTTTGAATAACTTTGGCGCCGGTTGACGAATCTTCGCGAAATTTTCAAAACTAATGGGGCGCTCCGCTCAGCTCCTACCCTAAAAGTCTCGGGGGGATTCGTCAAGCGGGGGCCGAGAAAAAAGGGGGGTCCCAAAACGCGTTTTCCCCATGCATTTTCCCATAGGACATTTAGTCGAAGGTACAGCCCGAACGGCTGAACAGAATTACTTGAAATTTGGCAGAGAGGTAGTCCTCAGGTCAGGGAAGTGCCTTTTGCAGGTCTGGTGTCAATCTGTTCAGTAGTTCCTGAGAAAATCAAAAGTAAAATCATATATATATGTGGGCGGAGCCTAACCACACATCTCATCCCGAGATCTGATTGGCTGTCAGCACTTCATCCAAGAAGTGTTGGCAGCCATCTTGGGACCAATATACATGATAGCACCTCATTAAAAAGCATTGCAGTTAATAGAAGGTTTTAAGACTTTAGTTACATTATAAATCATTTGTTGATGGTACCATACTCATTTTAGGAATTGTGGTATGTTCTAAGGTGATTTCACCATGTGAAAAAGCCTTCTGCTGGGATATCATGATTGAGAGAAAAATATTTTCTCGGGCTTTTCCCACAGAGGTTTGGAAGGTGATCTATAAGCTAAACTGAGAGCTTATTTTCTGTAAATTCACATTATCTTTCTCAGTCATGTGAGAATGAAGTCTGACATTCTCAGTAAAACATGTACATCCAACAAGGGCAGAGACTGTCAGTTGATTCCTTTGTGTTCTACTGCAGCTTCCCAGAGTGTTCCAAAGAACAACTAGAGCGCTAACAGTCCTACTTATGATAAACGTATGGCACACCTGAAGCCATCTTGCTTGGATTAAAGTGGTAACTCTTAAAACATTTAATTTAAAAAGGAACAAAATGAGGGGGTTCATTTTTCCATAAAAAGTATGATTAGTGCTGCAGAAAGAAAAATTAGGGCACATTTTGAGTGACTTCTCAAATCCTCTTCTATTTCATTAAAAAATTCTGACATGCAGACTGAAACATGCACTTTCAATACCAGCAGCAGTTTTCCCTCGTGAGCAGGAGCTTTACTACAGTGATCTAATGAGCAAAAAGAGTGCTAACATTCTGAATTTATGGCAAATGTGTGACACATCTGAATGCCTTCTTGATGGAATCAAAGTAAAAAACTGAAAGTATTTCCTAGTCAGGAGACTGCAGTAAATGAGGAAATTAGGAAACTTCATAACAAATAAGTCTCCCAAGATGGCCACCAGAGACAAAAGAGCCCAAATGTAGCCCAAATATCACCAAGATGTAGCCCAAGTATAGCCCAATGACAGAATGTCCCAGAGTGTTCTTAAAAACAACTAGAGCGCTTACTGTCTTCATTATGACAAAAGTATGGCACACCTGAAGCCATCTTGATTGGAATAAACTGGTAACACTTAAAACATTTAATTTAAAAAGGAACACAATGAGGGGGTTCATTTTGCCATAGAAATTATGATTAATGCTGAAGAAAGAAAATGAGGGCACATTTTGAGTGACTTCTCAAATCCTCTTCTATTTCATTAAAAAATTCTGACATGCAGACTGAAACATGCACGTTTAATACCAGGAGCAGACTTCCATGGTGAACAGTAGATTTACTACAGTGATCTAATGAGCAACTAGAGTGCTAACATTCAGAATTTATGGCAAATGTGTGACATATCTGAATACCTTCATGATGGAATCAAAGTAAAAAACTGAAAGCATTTCCTACTGAGGAGACTGCAGTACATGAGGAAATTAGGAAACTTCATAACAAATAAATCTCCCAAGATGGCCACCGGAGACAAAAGAGCCCAAATGTAGCCCAAAATCACCCAGATGTAGCCCAAATATAGCCCAATGACAGAAGTGTGCAAAACACTTATTATTTTGTGTTTTTGCAGTGTTATATAGTGCAGACTTGTCAGGTATTGGAGTGCTTTACATGAGCATTGGTTACATCACACAAGAACAAATTCATTTTGGTTGTAGACATGGGGAGACTAAGTGATTTGACCAGAATCACAGAATGTCGAGCTGAAGCAGAAACTCCAACCTGGTTCCCCAGTTGCAAAGTCTGCAGTTCTGGAAGTAACACCACATCCTCTCCCCTAAGTGCAACATTTAATAAAGTGGTCAACTGGATAAAAGAACATAAAGATAACAAATAATTTAAAAGTGCTTTGTCGCTATTTGAAAACTCAGAAAATATGTCCTTATTTTAGTCTTTTAGAGCACTAAGCATAATTTTGATGCCAATAAGACGCTCTCAGATATGTAATTTCTAAAGGAAATGCTCCAGGTATTACAGTTTTGATTACATCAAGATGACGTCAGGCGTTCCACGCTTTTGTAATAAATATAGAATGTTAGCAATCTAGTTGTTCATTAGGATACTGTTGAAAGGCAGAGGCCAGGGGCACGGACTCTTAAAATTGAAGACAGGTAGGAGGGTGCAAAGGCAACAATTTAACCACACTGAGCAGGCAGGAAGGGCCGTGGCAGCACAACAGACTATGGAGGGCAGTGGAAAGGGGACCAGGGGCAACAAACCAACAATACAGGACTTGCAAGAGAGGCTGTGGCAATGTAATAGACCATTGTGGGCAGAAGGAAGAGGCAATGGTAGTACAACCATACATGCCAACAGACCCGATTCAGCCAGGAAACATCCAATGTTTTTAAGCTCAAATGGGCTTTATTTGATCTGTCTCCTGTCTACAATCTCCTCTTTTTCAATGTAACTCAAAGAGGAAAATCAATACCCCAGTTTTTTTTCAAAATCTCCCTCTTACCAAGTTCAAAATTTTCGCAAGTATGGTATATTGGATCATGGAAGGAAATGGGGTAGGGACATGGACTTGGATAACAGAGGACAGGAGGGACATGGAGAGGTGCACCAAACTGACCCAGCAGGGCAGGCATCAGGGTTTGCAGCAGCACAATACACCACACAGGGCATGCGGGACGGGAGTGCAGCACAACAATCCATAGAAAGCAAGAGGGAGGGGACAGGACCATGCACATGGACAACAGAGAACAGAGGGGCAAGAGGCAATGGTAGCTAGCTGACCATAATGGACAGACAGGAGAGAAAGCTGCAGCATAACAGACCATAAAGGGCAGGAGGGATGGATCAGGGGCATTACAATGGAACAGACAAGCCAGGAGGGAGGGAGTAGGGGTCTGCACATGTAAACAGAGGGCTGGGGGCAAGGGGGCAGGGCAGGAGCAGCAAGATAGCCATGGAGGTCAGGCAGGATGGGCACTAGAAGCAAGACACACCATGAAGAGCAACAGTGAGACTGTGATGGAATACACACAGACCATGGAGGGAAGGTGGGAGGGGTCAGGGGCAGCTAACTGACCACACAGCGAAGGTGGGAGGGGCCATGGCAGCACAGAAGACCATGCATGGCAAGTGGGAGGGTTAGTGGCAGCACAATGGCTATGATGGGCAAGAAGGAGGGTGCAGGGGCATGCACAAAGAACGATGGAGGATAGAAGGGAGGGTCAGGACCTGTGCACAGACAAGAAAGTTCAGGGGAAGAGGCCTCACAACAGACCGCACGGGGCAGGCAGGAGGAGCAGTTGCAGCACAACAGACCAGGGAGGGCAGAAGGGTGTGGCAGTACAATGGATCATGTAGGACAGGAGGAAGAGGATAGGGGCATGGCATGTGGACAGGCAGGGTGGAGGTGGCAGGGACAGGTTACAGTCATCTGACAATGCTAGGCAGGTGGGAGGGGAGTGGCAGCTCAACAGAACACTCAGAGTAGATAGGAGTGGCAGGTCCATGGAACATGGTGGGCAAAAAGGATGGAGCAGGGGCATGCACAAAGACATCGGAGGGCAGGGGGAAGGAGAATAGGGGCAGCAAGCTAAGCACAGAGTTTAAGCAGGAGGTCAATGATGGGGCATAGAATTGGGCAATGGAGGGCAGGAGGAGTGGACTGGTACATCATTCTAAATTGAGGGCAGTGGCAGCACATCAGACCATGCATGTCAGGAGGGAGGAGGCTAGTCCATGGATTCACACATCAGAGGATAGGGCGGAGGGGGATGGGGCAGCAAGCTAACTGTTCAGAGAAGGCGGGTATTAGGAACTTTATTGTTTTTAAAACGTGTGTCTGTGCGAACTACTTAAAATATGAACAAGTATGCAGCATAATCTCACTTTTATTCAGGAAGAAGAGGACGTTTGTGACTGTGACTCCGGGCTCACTTGGCAGAAACACCCCCTGACTCTCCACCCCCTATCGCAAAATGTAATGCCGTGAAAAGGGTAGGTGAACACAGTGTTATATAGAGCATAGTCCTGAGAGCACGATTGAAAATGAAAACTAGATATAGTGTATGGTATAAACTATGCACCAAAAAGTGTGATATAAGATGAACCGGGCGTGAAATATAATATGCAACATTGTGCGTGATGACAGATTCATTGGAGAGCGCGAGATAGCACAGGCACTAGCGCGTGCTATGCGATATGCGCCTTGGAGTGTAATATGCACAGGGCAGTGTTGTGTAACCTAACTAGTCTCTAAAGTTGTAATATAAAATATGTGCTGGGGAGTGTAACGTTGCATATGCACTGTGACAAAGATATGGATCCCAGATTGTAATATGTATGGCATAGCACTGTGCGTTATAACATAGGCATCGAGGAAGGCACGTTAGATGGGGCAATATAACCTGTGCGAAGACAAGTGTGGCATGACATATTCACGGGGTGGTGTTACAGTGCACATGGGCTAGAGAGTGTCATAGCATATGCACTAGCTGGTGGAATACAACACAGAGGTGTGTGGCACTCAGCAGGCAATGGTGGTTGTAACACAGCATTGGGCTCTGCCAGGAGGGCGCTGTGACTCTCAAGTGATTTTCGTCCCCTTTCCAGAGAGTAAAATAAAAAGTATTACACATCCGGCAGTGGATGTGTGTTTTATTAACCGTGAGGGGGGTTTCTTGCATAGTTTTGGTCGAATTTTTGTCGAATCCCCTTTGAATGGCTTGGTGTGCATGTGTATTAAATGTGCCCGTCAATAGCTACCCATGTTTGTATAAATAAACGACAAGGGTGTCTACCGGGATTAGGCACGGTAGGGCATCAGACATGTCAGAGCTTCACTAGTGGTGTAAATACATTCCACGTGGATTCATTGTATGCATAGTCGCCTTTTAATGAATATCACACAAATCGTCATGGTGATAGGTACGTACGGTTTGTCCAGCATGTCCTAGGTGTGTCTATAAATATATATTTTTTAAAAATAATAAAAAACAGTGGCCGGCCCTGGGGATTGGGGTCAAAAAAATATAATTAGGAGGCAGGCCCTGGGGGATGGGGTCATCAGGGCCAATAAATTAGAATAAGAAGGGGAACCACACAGCCCCCCTTCTTAAAAAATTAAAATAAATAAAAGACTGGCATCGTGCAGGAGGCCACGCCCCCTCCTTGCAGCACTCCGCAAACGCGCCCCCTGGCGAGTTGTAAGTTGGGGAATTAATTCCTCTTCAATACTGAGGGTCCCTGAGGGCCAACTAGCCCAACAGGCATCTCCAGTATGCGCCAGGGAGCTGCGCTGCAGACAGGTGTTCTGAGGCCAAGCCCCTTTTTACACCTCTCTGCAACGCAGCTCTGTGGCGCTTACTGGAGGTACCTAGTGGTCTAGTTTGACCCTAGGGACCCTTAGGATTCAAGGGGACTTAATCTCTCAACTCAGAACAGCCACAGGGCGCGTTTACACAGTGGTGAAGGGAGGGGATGGGGCCTGAAGTGACGTGTGCAAACACGCACTATGGCACGTTTTAAATTGGGGATATAATTTCCCTTCAATACTGAGAGCCCCTGGGGGCTAACTAGCCCACCAAGTGCTTCCAGTAAGCGCCACTGAGCTGCATTGCAGAGAGGTGGTCCAGGCCGTGCCACTTTTTACACCTCTCTGCAACACAGCTCTGTGGCACTTACTGGAGGTACCTAGTGGGCTAGTTGGACCCTAGGGACCCTCAGGATTCAAATGAACTTAATCTCCCAACTAAAAACGGACACAGGGCGTGTTTACACAGTGGTGAAGGGAGGGGACGGGGCCTGAGTTAACGTGTGCAAAAACGCCCTGTGGCCTGTTTTAAGAGGTAGTTTTAATCCCCCTGCCCTATTATATACTAGGGGCCCGACAGAGGAGGTCATGCTAATCACAGGGGGACCCCAACGCATAATGTTTCCTAGTGTATGTAGGTGTTTTCACTGTATTCTAAGTGTCTTTTAACATAGCACTGGCTCTAGGACTGGTTAGTCAGACTCAGTTACCACCAGTATCCGTCTGAAAAAGTTGAGGGTACAGGATGATTTTGCAACAAGGCTTCTTTCTGCTCTTCTTTTTGTTCTTTCTGCACGTTATCCTTCTTCCTGCACTTTTCTTCGTCTTTGAGGACTTCTGTTGCTTCTTTCTGCACTTCTTTTTTTTCTTTCTGTGCATTGTTTCTTCTTTCTTCACATGTCCTATCTCTGTAGGCATAGTTAGAAATTACCATTTAAAAAACCATTGAAATTCACAGAAAAAACCATAGGTTTCAGGCACGTTATAGTTAGGAATTAGCATTTAAAAAACCTCAGAAATTCACTGAAAAAACCATAGGTTTCAGGGGTGTTATAGTTAACTGGACTTTTCACTTGTACAAAACCATTGAAATTCCCCCGTTATAGTTAGTTCAGCTAACTATAACTCGCGCGCCCGCAATGCACTGCTGATGACGTCACATATTACATCACTCATGACATGGTCAGTGACATCACTCATGACATCACTGATGACATCTCAAATGACATCACTGATAACATTACTGATGACATCATCCTTGTGATAGAGTGGCAGACCTCCTCTCACCCTAATATAACCTTTGATACACACATTCAAAAATAGAGACTAACATTTTCAAAACAATGGACATACCAATACCAGTTACAACAACCTCTTCAGTAATTCTAAGATCCACATACACGTCCACTCATTCACCAACAGTCCTATACAGTCACTCATACATGTACTCACTCATCATATGTACTCATACACCTATACATTCTGTTACACAATGCCACTCATCCATAGAGTTACTCACACACATAGTCACTCATGCTAATAAAGAATCAAACATACATTTACTTGCATATACAGTTATACACACCACCACACTTACTTCTATGGAAACTTACACATACTTAGTCTTTTAAACAATCACTTATAGAAACACATACTTATTCATACAGGAACTCTTTCAATCTCTCACTCTCACATATACTCACTTATATACACCAATAGTCACATATACTAGTTTAAAAAATATGTAGTTACTCATAAAGACACTATTGAGACAGTCATTCACTCACTAACACACCCATACACACACTCATCCACCCATACAGTCCTGCACACATGCTGTCTTCAACACATACAAACAGTGACACTCAGACTGATACTCAAAAAACCAACTAATAACCTATATAGACACCCATGTAGCTACTCACCAACCCATGCAGCCACTTATACACAAAGTGAGAGACTGATACAGATATTTACATATTTAAACATTACTCAGTAAGCCATGTATTCACTATGATACACTTAATCAGTCAGTTACACAATCAATTTTTCAAAAACAAATCATCCATTTAGACACTTTTATACCCATTTATTCTTCCATCAACCTTGAGATATACATATATAAAACATATTTAATTTTCAGAAAAACACACATTCACTGGATGATGTCCTCAGTGATGTCATCAGTGATGTCATTTGAGATGTCATCAGTGATGTCACTGACCATGTCATGAGTGATGTAATATGTAACCTATGGTTTTTTCTGTGAATATATATATATATGAATACATATATATATATATATATATATATATATATATATATATATATATATATATATATATATATATATATATATATATATATATATATATATACATATATATATATATTATCTACTGGCGGTCGCCAGTAGATAGTTATAGTTACAACCTAGTTTCCATAGGAAATCTCAAAATTCTATTTTGAATAACTTTGGCGCCGGTTGACGAATCCTCGCGAAATTTTCAAAACAAATGGGGCGCTCCGTTCAGCTCCTACCCTGAAAGTCTCGGGGTGATTCATCAAGCGGGGGCCGAGAAAAAGGGGGGGTCCCAAAACTCGTTTTCCCCATGCATTTTTCCATAGGACCTTTAGTCGCAGCTACAGCCCGAACGGCTGAACAGAATTACGTGAAATTTGGCAAAGAGGTAGCCATAAGGTCAAGGAAGTGCCTTTTGCAGGTCTGGTGTAAATCTGTTCAGTATTTCCTGAGAAAATAGCATTTAAAAGCATATCAATATCTATACGCGCTCACCGTGCGCGCACTGTGCGCGCACCCTGCCGTGTGCGAACGCAATTCTGATTGGTTGTTAAATGTCGGTAAACATTCGAATCGGTCGAAACCAGGAAGTGTCGGCCGCCATTTTGTCTCTCGCAGTCTGAGGAGGTGAAAAAAAAAGGTGGAGAACGTGAAAAGGGGGCAGAGTGGACAGTTCCTGACCCCCTAGCCTTGGTCATGGGGTCACAGAAGGACCCCCAAGGGAGAAAAAAACAATTCTTTTTTTTTTTAAAAAATCGCGAGGTGCGCGCACCGTGCGCGCACGGCACGCACTGCGAACCGTGGGCGCTCGGTGCGCTTCGCGCACCGAGTGCCCACAGCGTGCGCACGGTGCGTGAAGCGCACCGTGCGCGCACGGTGCGCGCACGGTGAAAAACCTGATTTTTTTTTTTTTATCAATACATAACTTAGCATTTAAAAAACCGTACAAATTCTCTGAAAAAACCATAGGTTTCACACACGTTATAGTTACGAATTAGCCTTTAAAAAACCTTGCAAATTCACTTAAAAAACCATAGGTTTCACACATGTTATAGTTAGCTGGACATTTCACTCGTAAAAAACCAATGAAATTCCCCCGTTATAGTTAGTGCAGGCAACTATAACTCACGCGACCGCAATCCTCTGCTGATGACGTCAGATATTACATCACTGATGACATATGTGTCTTTATGAAAAATAAATATTTGTAATATATGTAGAGCTAAAGATTAATGGAAGAAGACATGGGTAAATAAGTGTCTAAATACAGTGATGTAATATCTGACGTCATCAGCAGAGGATTGCGGTCGCGTGAGTTATAGTTGCCTGCACTAACTATAACGGGGGAATTTCATAGGTTTTTTATGAGCGAAATGTCCAGCTAACTATAACATTTGTGAAACCTATGGTTTTTTAAGTGAATTTGCAAGGTTTTTTAAATGCTAATTCGTAACTATAAAATGTATGAAACCTATGGTTTTTTCAGTGAATATATATATATATATATATATATCAATGCCTTGTAACTTATATATGATCATATCAATGTTTTTATATTGAGTGAAGTCTAAACCTTTACAAAGAAAAAAAACAAGAAAAGAAACATCTTATTTATATTTACTTATTTTATTTTTAAATTTATATTTGTTGAGTTTTTCATAGCGCGATCTTAACCCAAAGGCATCAGAGTGCTTCACAATATTTGCATAGCAATAATTATGTGGTTTACAAATTGAGGTAAACACAGGGGCAAAAATGTCAAGACGTGAGCAAAACATATGAAGGCATTAGTATCAGTAGCTGCTACATTTTGAGGTTGAAACAGCATGGGAATATAGAAATTGCTTTAGCAGCAGCAGCAGCAAATAGTAGCATTGCATATTGGGGAAGGCATAAAGGCATAATCGCAGTATGTAAACGAAATGTATGAATGTATTGGGATCAGTAGCTGATAAATTTTTGAGGTAGAAACATCACATATATATAACTATTGTTTTAGCAGCGCATACTTGCATTGGCACAGGGTTACATGGGAAATAAGTAAACATGCATAGAGCCAAAATAACAGTAGTGGACTGCAGCATGCAGTCCAGTGGATGGACGAGATGGCTTGGGAGTAGCTAGGGATGAGCTACTTGGTGGCAGGGGGGAGTGGAGCATAAGAATCTTCCCCAGGATAATGGTGCTGAGGCTTAGACTTGTATTTGTGGATGGCAGTGTGGGCTAACTTTAGGAGGGTTTCAATTTCGCCTTGAAGTGGGGGAAGGATTGATTGTCACGTAGGTCCCAAGGTAGTGCATTCCAGATTCTGGGGGCATTTCCGGAGAAAGAGCAGGCTCGGGATTTCTCTTTCTTGAATTTTGGTGGAATCAGGAGAAGACTGTTTGAGCTCCGTAGTGCTCTCTTTTGTCCAGCTTTTGACAGTTTGTTTGAGAGGTAGATTGGTTTATCCATGTGTAGAGCCTTGTGAGTTATGCAAGCAGTTTTGAAAATAGCTCTTGCCTCTATTGGAACCCAGTTGGGCTGTTTAGAGTAGGAGTGATGTGGTCATGATGCCTCTCTCCCGATAGAAGCCTGGCCACCGCGTGGAGTGCTGCATTCAGAGGAGCTAGGTATGCTTTTGGGGTGTTCGTAAATGTAGCGTCACCATAGTCTAGCTTGTGGAGGGCAACGGCTTGCACCATAGTCCTTAGGCCTTCACTGGGTATGAAGGGTTTGGCTTTTTTCGGTGTTTCAGTGAGTAGAGGGCACTTTTCACAGAGGTGATAATATGCTCCTTCAAGCTTAGGCAACTGTTGCATATTGTTGAGTTTGATTCCCAGGGATTTAACAGATGGACAGTTTGCAGTTTAGTGCAGTGATGTTGTTGAGCCAGCTAGCTATGGAAAAAGATTTATCTTTGGGTTGGATGAGGAGGAGTTCTGTTTTGTTGGGGTTGAGTTTGAGGTGGTTTCTGGTTAGCCAGGATTAAACTGTGTGTAGGTGTAGAGTACTATTTAGGTTCTGGATGTCACTGACTGATGAGATTTTCATGTAGAGTTGGGTGTTATCCACATAGAGATGGTAGGCAATTCTAGCTTGCTTAAGGATCACTGCTAGAGGTTCCATGTAGAGATTGAATAGTGCAGGAGACAGGGTTGACCCTTGCGGAATCCTTAGTGAGAATGGTGATGCCTTTGAGATTTCATTGTTCAATTTGATTAGCTGCATGTACTTTCTTAAGAAACAGGTGAGCCACCGGAGGACAGTTCCTTTGATGCCTACTCTCTTTAAGAGGGTGTTTAGGAGGATGTTGTGGTTGACAGTGTCGAAGGCGGGTGATAGTTCCAGGACAACAAGAGCTATGCCTGTCTTTCATACAGAGGTCTGTGAAGATCATCCACGATGTTCAGTATGGCATTTTCTATACTGCAGCCTTTCCTGAAGCTTGACTGGAAGGTGTCATGTAAGTTGTATTTTTCATTGTGTTAGTTGAGTTGAGTGAGCACACATATTTCAATGGTTTTGCAGAGAAGAGGGAGGTTAGTTAAGGGTCTGTAATTATTAAGGTAATTCGGGTCAACATCTTTTTTTTTGATGAGGTGGGTTACTTGGCTGAGTTTGAGGAGAGCCAGCATGGAACGTGGGAAGAATTGATGATTTTGGTCCATACAGGAGAGATGATGTGACTGAACTTTTTTACAAGAGCTGCTTTTTTGGTAAAGGTTC
Organism: Triturus cristatus; assembly: GCF_964204655.1. Lineage (NCBI taxonomy): Eukaryota > Metazoa > Chordata > Amphibia > Caudata > Salamandridae > Triturus > Triturus cristatus. Next base: position 200,638,378 of record NC_140587.1, on the reverse strand, counting down.
CATCCATCATAGCTCACGTCATTGCAGTTTTTTTGTGTAATCATCAGTTCTTGAACTCTTACATACAATTTCACTGATCTAAAATGCTGGATCAGATTTACAAATCTTTCGTGCTGGATTTGGATTACATAGATGACGCAAAGCTGTGCAACATGTTTTTTTATGGATTTCCTTTCCAGCGCAAACCTTGTTTTGCACTAGAAAGTCACCTGACAATAACACAAAGCAGCGCACAAGAGTTGTTTCACGTTATTCTGTATCAAGTAGGGTTGCATTGATGGCCCTATGCAACCACCCATGGTTTCTGGCACGGAGCCTTATCTACTAACAATTGTACACAGGGTTTTGCACCAAATATCAATGCTACTTTGAAGCAGATATTAAAAAGGACAAATGCTTTTATTTTTCCTAACTTTTATTACCCTGCGTGTGTGCTGCACTGTATAGCACACATCTGAGGTAGGAAAGATTTTAAAGATAGTATAATCATAGTATTTTGTACTTTTACCGGTGGACACGAACCACTGTGACATGCCACGTTACACACGGTTTACGTTGGGACTTCTCAAGGTACAGAGATCACTTGGACACTTACAACTTTGGATGTGTTCATCCTTATCATTGTGAGGCAGATCCTTGGCATAATTTGATTTTGTGGGAGCAAGCGGAATTTAGAATATTAGTCTGTGGGCCCAAACAAAACAAGGATCTTTGATGACACTTGACCTTTCCCAGGTCTGGAGATTTATGGTGAAAACATGTCTATCTGTTCTAATTGAAATTGGGCTTACTGTACGGAAGAATCTTGGCTGTTTTTAATACTTACTAATTTACTTCTGTGAAGAGAATATCCTCTCTGCCTTGAGGAAGTCCAATGTATTTGGACAAAACACGTGTTGGCTGAGTCATCTGTTACTTGTCATTACTGATCTAAATCATCATGCTATTTATCAACTATATTAACTGCGTGACTGTATCAAGAGGAAGTAAAAAAACAACTAACACGCCACATGAAGTCTATACTGTTTTGTTGAAGGAATGTAAATTGTTTTATATATTTGCACTACTTATATAAAACTGATTTGCTTATTTGTACAAAGAGTGATCCACTATCAACTTTCAAAATTGTAAGTAAACCCTGCTAGTACAAAATCTATGCAAGACTCACTGTTAGACCTGACTTTTCCAGCGGGTGTATCCCCAGACTTTTTGATTTTTGGCCTCCTGTTTTGGACCCTGTTTTTGTTGGTTTTATGACTCTGGGGACTTTATCACTGCTGATGAGTCCTAAAGTGCATATGCTCTCCCTGTAAATTGTATTTGTGGATTGGTGATTCCATGATTGGCATATTTGATTTGCAAGTAAGTCCCTAGTACAGATGCATCACCTTCCCAGGGCGTAAGGAACCGATGCATCACCTTCCCTGCAACAGTTTTTGTTTGCGTGCGCGACGCATCCAAGGTACTTTGTTTGAAAAGTGTTTCATCTGCAATTTGCTATGAACAGAACTATTTTTACCATTTAAAAGTAATATTTTGATTACTTTATTGTGGATTTTTGTCGTTTTGGTCTTGTTTGGTTTAGATGAAGATTACTTATTTTTCTAAACTGGTGTGGTGATCATTTGTAGTGTTTTCACTGTATTACTATATGTGTTCACTTTACACACTGCATCTGAGATAAGCCTGTCTGCTCGTGCCAAGCTACCAAAGGTGCAAACCCTTGCCAACTAGAAACCCCCATTTCTAACACTCACGCAGACATCTTTTCACTACGGGGTGTGTGAATGGTGCTCGGCAGCCTGATTTCGGCCAGCGTTAGGGTGAGGGCAGGACAGTGCCATATCTTCATAGATATTGCACTTTCCTGCTCTCTCCATGTTACGCAGTGCGGCAACCTTGGTTGCTGCGCTTCATTGGGTATTAGGTTGTTAAATCTGGGCATTTAATCGGCTGATGAGGTGCCCACTATCAAAAGTGTTGCCCTACACTTGAGTTGATAATATTATTTGTAATACCTGTTTTATTTTGAGTGAGACTAAGTTCAAGGTTCCGTGATGCTTGTCCTAGGTATGACAATGAATATGGACATTTTAACAAGTATATTGCATTTTTGGATTAACATGTCACATAACGATGAACGTTTCTCATTTTGGTGTGTTTCTTATTTCATGACATTGTTATAATGTGCACAATGTAAGCTCAGAACTGTCCTTAAGTTTGAGTTGTTAATGTTCTTTGTGGAATTACCTTGATTATATCAGTCTTAACATCTGTTAAAAATTATTTTTCAAGTGAAACCATTATAGGGTGATTATGACTTATGGGATGCAAACTGTCATTGTAGATTAGAATATTTCAATATTTGTCATTGCTTTGTTCCAACTCTTTTTTATGCATTTGTATCTGTTTATCGTGTCATCAGTTTCTTTCAATAACGTTAGGAATTCATCCCACTGCGTTAAGATAACAGCTCTGTTTTGATCCCTTTGAGTTCATCTTTAAGGTCATTAAGGTAATTTCTTTCATCATTTCCTGTAATGTTACTATCAAAAGGTCTAGCCTGCATTTGTTTGAGAACATAAGCCATTTGTGGATGAATCACTGATCCCCCCACTGACAACAGTTGGACAAGATCGCTCCTAATGTGGGCACAAGCCGAAAGCACATCACTACACCGAGAGGGAATAGCTGGATTGTGCAAATACCCCATTGAGCAGTATTGGGACGTTATGCTTATAGATTTAATGCGCATAGATGGGGAAAAGGGGAAAAATTCCTTGCCAGCAGCAGAAGTAGGGGATGAGGTAACAGACCCACAGCTAAATAATGAGGCAGGCTCAAATTGAGGCCGGGGGTTAAAACAGGGAAATGGGCTACTTCTCCAATAGGTGAACGACATTGGACGGAACATGGGGGCATCTAACAGGATGGGATCATTCGGTTTAAAGAGAGTCACAAGCTTAATGCAGATGTACTGGGTTTGGAGCATATACACCACATACATACCGACCCAGGAGTGACGTGTAGATAATGACCTCGTTAGCTTGTTTGATAAATATAAATATATATCATATTTTGCCCCCTCCTTTTGATTTGCTTACATGCTCTGATATTCACGTGAGTACTTGCACACAATTACCATCCGATAATGTCCATTATTGAGTGGACCAAAGACATTGATGTCTATTCCATCCCATGCATGCTAAGGGACTAGGGACTTCTGACAAGGTAAGAGTGTGGAAAGTAATATTTGTAGAAAGGCAGTTCCTTAGATGAAAGGCATTAAGTTCTTTTCAACCCTCTCATCTAAATATGGAAACCAAACTCAGTCTCGGAGAGCTCTTTTGATGGCAACAAGAACACAATGTCCTTTGCGAGCCACTTCAATTAACTCTACGGCATTAGGATTCTCGACACTCGCAGTACAACTCATTCCTGAGTTATAGACAGTTAATTTTTGTACTTATGGTATTCACCATTACTAGTGAAAGGTCGAGTGTGTTGGTTCCATGACTGATGTGTAATTATATATTTCAACTTCAGCATGTCACTATCATGGCTCCAGTCAGTGATGATCTTGGCTAACGATAGGGCAGCTAGTGTATTTGATTTTACATTTAATTTAATGTAGGCTTCAGCCGTCTGGTGTGGAGTACCCTGACCTTCTGTAGGCATTCTGGAAAAGTAGTCAGTAGGATTTTGACCCTTCCTTGATATAATGTGGCTCTCTGGTTACACACGGACCTCTGTAGTGAATTAACAAATAGAGGTTTCATAATGTACTACAGTACATTTCTCACTGAGTAACATCTTTTAAAAATGTATTTTTGATTTAACCTACCCACTATTTTATATGTGGCTACCAGATGGTGAAAGACCTAAAGAACTAAAAAAATATTTTGGGGCTGATTTATGAGAGGCTTGTGCAGCTGGAGCGTCACTTTTTTTGATGCTCCGACGGCACAAGTGTCTCAATCATATCTATGAGGTAGCGCAAAGTCACCCTGCATGGCTATACATGGCCCCATATATATGTAGTAGGATAAAGCAGCGCAAGCCAAGTTGTACCTGACGCCGAATCGCACACAAGGAGGAGGGGCCGCAGGAGCCGCGGGAGCCACAAACCGCAGGAGCAGCGGAAATTTTGTATATAGGCCGAAAACCGAGCCCCGGCAGTCCAGTATGCCCCGGGATCAGCCGCGAGATGAACTGCGACTATGGCCACGACTACAGCCGCAGCTGAGGACGATCTGTTGCTGACTGTCGACTCCTCCGGCGAGTTGTGTGGCAGGAGTGAGTGCGCCCGGGGTGCTTGAACAGCAGAGTAACGTGGTGCAGTGGAGAAACGCTGTGCAGCAGCTGTGAAAAGCTGAACAGTGAAGCCAGGCAGGGGCAGATACAGCAGACCCAGAGCCAGCACTGAGAGGTGAGGCCGGGGGCTTGGAGCAGTTGCAGTCTGATTAGTCTGACTAAAGCTGACTAGAACTGAAGCTGAAAGCCGAAAAGTGTGGGGTAGTTGGAGTGTAGCTCGGGCATCTCTTGCTGGGTATTACCCAGGTAGCCTTGCCGTGCACTATCTACCAGCCTAGCTCCATTGAGACTGGTTGTATTATGGCTGTATTATTCTGCCTTTGCCACAGTTAATCATACCTAGCTGCCAGCTAACAACTAAAAACTCTTTTAAAACGGAGTCTGAGAACTGGTCAACAGGATAACAGGATAACATATACATATAGATGTACACTGACGAAACAGCAGATATACACTGACAGTCAGCCTTTGTGAGCAACCCGAGAACCTTCTGACATCTAATATTTAACATAAAATTAGCATGATTAACAGAGAGAAGACTACTGAGTGGAGAGAAAATGAGATCAGGCAGAATTAGGCAGACACCAGGCCAGAAGACCAAAAGCGCAAAGCAAAGTGTAAAAAAAAAGAATACAAAGCAAACAACTAAATCAGAAGACCCGGGTTTTACGTAAAAGAGCCCATTAATTTCTCCAATACTAACACTGTTTAGAAATATAAACAAAGATAGAAAAAGGAATTCAAGTTTGAACTCTAGATTCTTCTTCCTTAAAGACCCTGGAACCCTAATCTACTCAACGCCTGCAGAGGTACCAGGCCTCTTGACACCATTAGCTCCTCAGAAGTCAGCTTCATTTACTACCAAAAAAGACTTACAAAAGGACCCTACACAATTTACAATGGATTCAAACAGCCTAAAGAGTCCACTAAACCTGGACCAGGACCCGGACCAGGTAGGAACAAACTTGGCAGTCCTAGAGGAGGCGTTTAAGGAAGACAGCATTGACAGGATTAACAATAGGAAAACACTCTTAAATAAGGAGCAGCTCTTCGACGAAAAGACAAACGGCTCAAACAACATAATAGAAGAAACAGAATATATACCATTAAATAAGACCAAAACAATTGGCCCATTCCATTATGGGATAAAAGAGTTCGCTGGAGAAACAAAAAACAAAAACAGAATCACTGACAATAAAGTTTAAAACACTTCAGGAAAATCCGACGTCTTCCACCCCTAAGTTCGCAACAAACAATGGGACAACACAAAGGTTAAAAATAGCAGCACAGGTCCATCAGGGTGATCAAGATGACCCCGAAGGTCTGGACGGCTCATGGCAGAATGTTCCCAGGCTTTTATCGAACAATGACTCCTCACATATGTCTGTCACCAAACCAAGAACACCGACTGGAGAAACGCACAATGTCAATATACAAAATAATATGGCCATACAAGGCTCAAAAATGTCACAAAATACCAATAACTCCTCCTGGTCCTCTCACGATACCAGCTATTTATTTAACCAAAATCAATTCACCAAACAATAATCAAAATCCCTATTAATACATGGGGAGACACTGAGCGACCAAAGTAGCTTTCTGGAGCTTTTCAAATCATTATTACAAACATTACAGACAACAACAAAGGCTCTCAGTATGCAATCAGACAAAATGGACATTCAAATTGAATTAATGAATATGATAGCCCTACCAATTGCAGGAATAAATACAAAACTGGATAATATGAACAATCTAATTACAAGAGAACAATCCAAATATGCAGCCCAGTATGCTTGTAGCCCGATAATCGATAAACTGTGCCTTCTACCAACTTTATTAGACCAGATAATAATGTTACATAAACTAAACTTGGCAGCCACAGAATATAATGCAGAAGAGCATGATAAGCATGTAGTTAACGCTTTGCAACTTTCGCAATCTTTACCAAAAGAAGAACATAAGCAAACCAAAATACCATCTAAATCACAAGAAATGCAAGTTCAACTAAGCCCGGTTCACCTAAAGGCCACAAACCAAGAGCCAAAACAAAAAAATTTAGGTTTAACAAACCTGGAGGGAAACAAAGCATTGAAGCTGAACCGAAGACAAAAAAAGCATGATAGAAAAGCAAGAAACAAATTGGCATTACAAACAAAACAGCAGGCCACTAAGGTATTTCCAATATTTAGCTCAACCAGGGTGAATAAAGCAGTTACGGATTTGACTAGTTCTACAGCAAGCACGGTTGATACCTCGAGTAGCTATCAAAAGGAAGAAGAGGTGGCTTACGATAGCCTAGCTGAAGTCAATCAGATCAAAGAAAGAGGAGCGGACACTATCCCAGTAACTGCCGACGAACGTGTGGGAACCCAGGTGACAACAAATAGAAAAGGAGAAAGAGGAAAAACATGCAGTAGCTAGGCATAAAATGGGAAATTAGCGACTGGCCCAGTCATATGACGCAAGCAGGTCACAGCCACAGAATATAAAAACGCAAGGCGCTGACCCCGGCGGAGAAGACTGGAAGAGCAACGATCAGCCAGAAAAAACATTGAGGAAACAACAAGGCTCTAATGCCCTAGCTCTAAAGGGCGCAGATAACAAGGAATCAACAAGACAAGGAGGGCCCAAAAAGTCCAAGGCACTACAGAAGTCTATGTGCTAGGAAATCAAGATCCTAATATAATAAACGACAAAAATGAGAAGCTAAAGGCTCAGTTTCACATACTTCGTAACAGCACTAGGGTAGGACCGCACCCGGAATATCTTATCCAAAGTCCTAATTGAAGAAGGAGCAGGAATAAGTGAGGGCATGCAATTGAAATCTTTATGGGTAAATTGGGTAAATTTGTCATCATTAGAAATCCCAGCTCATAATACCAGAAAGAGAAGCATGGCCCAATTACGAAAATCTAAGAGTTCAAATAAAAAATGAAAAGAAGCTAATTATTGCTGATGATAAGAACTAAGATCTTACGTCGCTAATAGAGCAAGGGCAAGAACTACCGAAGCAGGGGGTGTGGCCAACTGCCAAGGGTAATGGCCACACACTAGCAGGGCTCGCTCACGCCACTACTAAATAATCCATAAATTCCAGTGTTGCCCCAAACAAAATCAACCAAAACTGCTATGGATTGTTCCTGGAGGGGAGGAGAGTCACCCGACCGATTTTGGACCTTGTCCGCTGGGCACAACTGCAGATTCTGAGCCGGGCCCGGACTGTGTGTGTGGTGGACCGAGGTGCGGCATGCAGGTCACACGCCACCCCGACTACACTGACCTGCGACCGAGGTGCAGCCTCCGCTTGCTGCTTCCTGGGGGGGCGCTTCTGTGCATCCGGAGCTGGCCCCGATCCTGCTGGACCCACAGCGGAGGAGTCCCTGGCGATTTGGGTGTCGGGCATGTGAAGTGCCTCGGGCCCAATTCCAGTTGGCCTGAAAATTGCACCGATGGCCTGAGGATACCTAGTGGGGCGTGCGCAGGAGCATACACACTGCCTTCGATATTTCCACACCTGCACTGGCCCTCAGGATGACTGTTGTACCGTTAAGGGCATATCGCTGCCGAGATTTCCTTGCAGTGACGGTGCCTGGGGCCGCGGCGGTCCCGGGCCCTAAGTGGCGCCTATGGGGCCCATGCTGATTCCAACTCCTGACCAATTTCGAACCTGATTGGCATGGCCGGACGCCAGCGTAGCGATCGACTCCCAACTGCTACCCCCCCATCATCCACCAGGTACGAAATACGCAGCAGAGGGGTAGTGACCCCTGAAATAAAGAAACCTGGTGTGCACAACGCCTGTCATTGTCCCCCACCTTCAATGGGAAACAAACAGCAAATCTAGATTGCCTCCTGGCCTAAGAGATAAGTGGCTGGGGCATACTCTTATGACTCATCTTCCGCAGGCAGTCAAAGTGGTGCAGCACCAGTGCCACTACCAAGGACCACGATCGCTACCAGCATCACAGCATGCATGCAGAGCACAACTGAACTGAGCAACTGGAGCACCAATGTCGCAATCCAGCCCTACATTTCTTCTCTCGAGGGCAAGCTTAATGGATCATTGCCCCCGGCGCAACCTAGCTGGAGAAACCTGACAGGCTTGTTCGTGGTTGGTCCCGTACGCAGGCGGAGGTGAGTAGCTAGCTAGACCCCTGCTTTTCGCCCTGCTGCGATTGAAGTGCCGAATACGACATGGCGAGTGGCCGTGGTGGCCGTAAAGTGCTCCAGACAAAGTTGGAAAATTGCCTGGCAAAAGGGGCAAGACTTTCCCAAAGAAGTAAGAAACCCACCAGAGCATACGTTGCAAGATATACTAGCAGCTATCACCACGGCACGCACATCCGTAGAGAGCCACATTGACACCGTCACAGCTGAAGTCTCCTTGATCAGGTCGGATATGCGTAAAATGAATAAGCGTCTCTCTGAGGTGGAATCTACAACCAAGGAACTAGTGACTGGCTCTGATCTTCTCAAGCACCAAGTTGCGGATCTGCAGGTCAACCAGGAACTGTTAGCACATCAACTCGATGACTATGAGGGCCGTATACGACGCAACAACGTGCACATTTTGGGTGTGCCTGAACGGGCAGAGGGGCAAGCGGCCGATCTCTTCGTTGAGAATCTTGTGTTACAGCACCTCAACCTAAGGGACTATCCAACTTCTTCTCAATTGAAAGCGCGCACAGGGTGCCAGGTGGCAGTCGGAAACCAGGAGCACCGCCCCGTCCCCTCCTGGCGTGGTTGTTCAACTTTAGGGATCGAGATGTCATATTACATTTGGCAAGAGTAGGTACACCAGTCACAATTGATAACAGCACGGTCACTTTCTTTCCTGACTTTACACTACGGGTGCAGAAACAGCGCCGCAGCTTTCTAGAGGTGAAATGAGCCCTGTGTGAGCAAGAGATTAAGTACGCAATGCTGTTCCCCGCAAAGCTACGTGTCAAAGCGGAAGGAAAAACCTGTTTTTTCTCCAGCCCTGAGGACGCGTGGGACTGGCTTGAGGTGTGGTGCATTGTCGAGAAGTGGAATAACAAAGATGGCTGTGGGACGGGACGTCGTCAGCAACGGATGGACCGTCGTCAAGGACTCACAAAGGAGGATGTCGTTGTTGCAAATGCCTCACCGAGTCATAGTCAAACAGAGGACAAGTGAAACCCTGGAATACTTTTATATGCGGTCCTAGCTAGGACTCATTGTGGACACTATACTCTGTGTGCTACGCCTACTAGGTGTCGGTAGCTTGGGTTCGGTTGCTGCGGATGATGAAGACAACAGAGACGTAACTATGTATAGAAAGTGGGGTGTTGAGGGTACATATTGAATGGTACCATTTCGTGACTTTACCTCTTCTCTGGGGGCAAGTGCTGGGGGCATAAGTTCACCACAAAATGCTGCTACATGGAGTGGGGTTGGTACACGCATCTACAAGTTTTCTAGGGGGGCCGAAAGGCACTCCGCAAGTTTGGGTGGCGGGTGGTTTCATGCAGGGAGGCAGGGAGGGGGGTGGAAGGGTTTTTTTGGGGGGTAGGCGGTGTTGTCTGCTTTATCTCTTATTGTTGTGTCATGTTACTTTTTGCAGCAAATTTCTTCTCTTATTATACTGTATGTCCACATATATGTTCCTCCTGCATTACTATGGGGAAGCGAGGGATGGGGGTAGTTTTAGTTTGTATTGTTCTTTGTTTAACAGGTATGACAAATATGACTGGCTCCAAGGAAAGGCAATCACTGCTTACATGCCTTTGGTATTTCTGTGTATGTGAAGAACCAGAACCTTTTGGGCCTGGCGGCGCAGGGTACGCCTTAATCTCCGGAGTTCACCTGCTCGGCTACACAGAGACACGGGACACTCTGTCGGCGTTAGAAGATCAGATTTATTAGCTGCAGCCAGTACAGTTATCCCAGAAGTACACAAGGTAGTTCGTCAGGAGACTGCTACTTGACTCTGCGGCGCACAAACTTTTATACCCTATAGGTAACATATACATTAACCAAATACACTCCCAGAACATATAAGAAAGAGCCAATAGGAAAAGTTGAAAAACAGGACAAGACCAATAGAAAACGTGTGAAAACAAAGTGTCAGATGACTCGAAGCAACCGTGTTTGTCACTGCTCCCTTAAACTAATCTATTAACAGATTCATAACTAACTTGCAGGTGGCGAGATACGTTTGTGTGTGTTGGAGGACAGTTGTGAAACGAGAGAATGCTAGCAGAAGACAGTGAAGGCCAGACGATAAGATAAAGTCAGAAAAGAATAGTGTGAATCAACAGATAGTTGAGACATGGATTAGAAAACCAGACGGGGATTAGTGTACTCGGACAGTCCTAACAGCAGCTTTGTAAATAGAGGCAGAAAGGCTGTTTTTTAACACGAGGCTGCAGAAAAAGCAGAATAGACTTTGTTCGCCGTGCTGCCTGAGTGATGGCAACACAAAATGGCGGCGGAGCACAAAATGGCGGGTTGATTCGATTGCGATCGGAAATCGAAGTTCCTCACACCCTCCTTTTGCCACAACTCAGGCAAGATAGACTCATGTTAATCTGAGTCAATGTCGATAGCCATGAGGTCATCGAGCTGTTGCTGTAACATCATTATGTTTTCTGTTACTTGTGGTTTGGGTTTAGGGATGCACATAGGTCACAGATGGCGGGACCACAGTGTATACAAAGGCAACAAGAAAAGATAATGGTCAGAATTATTCCAAGGAATGTCAATACTTTCCAACCCCATTTGGACAGTAGTCCCCAAAACCATTCCGAAAAGGACCAATCTCCTTCATCCTGATGAATAGACTCAGAGATTATGTGCAACTTGGAGATAGCTTGGTATACTGTCGGAGCATCATTAGGTATGAAAATACAGCAACTTGACCCGATCAATTTGCACACTCCACCACGATCTGCAAGAACAAAATCTAAGGCAACTCGGTTCTGTAAGGTCATAAGACGTTCCGCCTATAGTTCTGCCGTGATGTTACTTAAGGCTCCTACAGTGATGTCTATTGTGGTCTCTACGGCACGGACCAGTTGCCTTTTATTTCTGCTGTTGGCCATTGGACCCCAAAAAGGAAGAAATCCTTTAAGGAAATCTCCTCCCTCTTGTCCTGCTGTATCTTTCGAATCAATAATCCCCCTGCCGTATCTGTTTCGATGATGATTTGCAGAAGCGGTTTATGTAGGGGGAAGAAGGAAAGCTATATAACAAGTACCGGAGAAACCCGTTGGTAACCATGTGTAAGCTCTATTATAACAGATGAAATATGTGCCTTGAGACAGCACTAGAGGAGGCGAGTTTTGAGAGGAATAAATGTACGTATGGGAGCAGTTATTTCTTTGTATGGTGTCAGAAGAGCGATCGTTTATCTGTAAGCAGAAATTGCCCTGATGTGGTATAGTCCAAATCGGTGAAGACTTTCCTTTCTTAACTTTATCACTAAGGCTAGACATATATTGGGTGATGTTCCAGTTAGTGTACGCTTTTCTTTCGCCAATGGAGATCTTACTATTTTCCATGATTTTAGCCATAGCTACCATTCCCTTAATCAAAGAACTATGACTGAAATCCGGGTCACTAACATGTGAACTAACGGATCGTCTGACTTTGCTTTGATAAGCATTGGAGAAGATGACAAAATAAGCCCAAGCAGAACCCTCATAAGAAAACGGGAGAACTAAATATGGCATTCCTTTCTCTGTGGTATGTGGCATAAGTTCACACACCCAACAGTCAGTTGTATTGACCACTAACTGATGTTGATGTAATAACTGAACAAAGGAATTGTTATAATATTCAGTTCTTCTAATGAGTTCATGTTGAGGAAGGGTATGAAAAAGATGTGCAGAGACAGTAGAAGAAGACGAAGAGGAATAAGGAGAGACAACTTTTTGCTGCAGAGCATAAATAATCCAACCTATAAACGCCAGAGCAATACACAATAATATAATACTACATAAGGTTATATTGAAACGACTGTACATTAATTTACAGGATTCTTTCTTCATTTCATCCTTTCTCTCTCTTTTCCCTAGTGTAGTTTCCATCTTTCTAATGGATGCTCACGGCAATCTTCCTCGATCACTTGATCACGATTGTCTGCCGTCCTATGACACTGCAAGTCCTGCAGGCCTATTGCCACTACTCAGGTCGCAATTAAGACTCCTACCGTGACCCTGCAACCGGGACAGAATACTACACAAGAGAGAAATTTTAAGAGTTCTTCGTTCTGGGTCTTAGATTGTAGTGTTCCTTTCCAGGCGTGGTGTGATCTTGGAACAATGTTCGTGGATTAGTCATAACCAAGCGACAATGTGATGGTATTGCTTCCTGCAGAATGTCGTCGTCCTCTTTCTCAGACAGTGTCCCATTTAGGTGTGCATCACTAAAGGGCACGAATCGTGGAACCTTCTCACTTTCTGAGTCACCAATACCCCTGCGCGCCCATTGATCGTAGGGTAAAGGCAAAGGCACTTTCTTACAATGCACACCGTGAATCCAATTTTTCTTTCCTTCAACTTTAACTGCTGTTCTCGTGGTTAGCAAAAACATTCGGGGCTCTCTCCACCTGGGTTCCAAATTCCTCGTCCTTTGGAAGTTCTTGGTACAGACCCTGTCACCTGGTCGGATGGAATGACCTGGGTCTGTGGAGGCCTCCGGCAGAGCACTCTGAACCTGTTGATGGAGAACACGCAATTTAGTCGTAAGATCATGCAGGTAGTCAATCAACATTGGATATGGCAAGTCTGAGTATTTCTTAGGGCGAGGGACTCCCCATACATTAGCCGGGTGTCCAAAAACCACTTCGTAAGGGCTAAGTCCCAAACGAGAGTGTACTGCAGTTCTGGTGGACAGCAGAGCTAATGGCAAAGCATCGGGCCAATTGAGTCCTGTACTAGCTTGAACCTTCGCTAGTTTTAACTTCAAGGTTCCGTTGTAGCATTCTATTAAACCCGCTGACTGTGGATGATATGCCGCATGGAACTTTTGCTTGATACCAAGACCTGCACAAACTTTTTGCATGACTTGGCCAACAAATTCGCTCCCATTGTCACTCCAGACAAAGCGCGGCAAACCAAACCTGGGGAAGAACTCTTTTAATAGAACTTTAGCTGTTGATAAGGCTGTGTTGTCTTTTAAAGGGTATGCTTCTATCCATCTTGAAAAGGCGCATACTACCACCAGAACGTATTTAAGGTTGTTGCATCGCTCCATAAGAATATAATCGATTTGCAACACCTCAAATGGATATGTCGGAGGAGCAAAGTGACCCGCTGGGGTTGGGGTTCCCTTTCCCAGATTGTACATTAAACAAATAATACAATGTTTCACTACATTGTCTGCGCATTTTGGGATCTGTTCATTCTGCCATACTGGAGCCAGAAGGTTGCATATACCATTTGCACTTAAGTGGGCTGGACCATGTGCCATAGTAACCACTGGGAGTACATAGGCATCCGGTAACAGCCAACGTTGATGTTCAGATAATTCCACCCAACAACCCATCTCATCTAACATTCCCGTACTTTCTCTCCACTTGCTCAACTCTTTCTCTGAAGCCTCTTTCTGAATTGCTCTTACACTTTCCACTGTATCCTCATACATTCCTCTCTCTCTCTGACCCAATTCGCAGGACATACATTCGACTTGTTGCATTTCTCGCTGTCTTTTTCGCTATTTCGTCTGCAAATGCATTTCCTCGGCCAACATCATCTGTAATCTTTTTGTGTGCACTACACTTCACAATTGCTATTTGGGTGGGTAAGGCAAGTGATTCAAGAAGATCAGCCACTAACTGACCATGTTGTATTTTGGTGCCATGTGAAGTTAGAAATCCCCTTTCCTTCCAAAGACACCCAAAAATAAACGCTACACCAAAGGCATACTGTCTGTCGGTGTACACGTTCACTCTCTTCCCCTTGGACAATACACAAGCTCTCGTTAATGCTATCAATTCTGCTGCTTGCACTGAATTGTGTCTAATGCGTGCTGTTTTCACAACTGTATGTAAAGTAGTTACAGCATAGGCTGAAACTGTATCTCCATTTGGCATTTTAAAACAAGAACCGTCTACCCATAGAGTTCCATCCGGATTGTCTAGCGGTGTGTCTTTCAAATTAATTCTTCCTTTTGTCTCTTCCTCAGTACGGAAGAAACAATCATGTTGCTCCTCAACACTTTTCTCATCTGGAAGGGGCAACAGAGTAGCAGGATTTAGGGTATTACATCGTTTAATGTGTACGTGACTAGACAAAAGCGTCAGCTCGTATCCAGTTAGACGAGCACTCGTAAGATGCTGCGTTTTTGTTCTGTTTAATAAGGTATCCACTGCATGTGGTACCATGACAATGAGAGTGTTATCCAACACCACTCCAGCAGACTGTCGAATAGAAATTTCTGCTGCCGCTGTCGCTTTGAGACAACTGGGCAATGCTTTAGCTACAGGCTCTAACGTAGCCGAAAAATAGGCACATGGCCGCTGTTTGTCTCCAAATTGCTGTGTTAAAACTGACAACGCACAACCTTCTCTTTCGTGAACATAGAGCGTAAAAGGCTTACTGTAATCAGGGGTACCCTATACAGGTGCAGAACACAGAGCAGTACGTAAGTCGAAAAAACTCTTTTGGCACTCATCAGTCCAAGGAAGAGGCTGAGGCGTATCTTTTAAAGTGAGTGCCAACAAAGGCTTGGCCATCAGAGAGAAGTTAGGGATCCACTGTCTACAGTAAGAGGTGATACCCAGAAAGGCACGTACCTCCCTTTGTGTGGATGGCACAGACATTTGCGTAATCGCCTGAATTCGTTCTGGTGTCAATCGTCGTCCCTCCTTTGATAGGAGATGACCAAAGTAGGTAACCTCTCGACAGACATATTGTAATTTGGAAGGTGAAACCTTATGATTCAAATTAAACAAATGGTGTAACAATGCAACAGTGACATTTTTGCAAATTTCTTCTGAATCAGCAGCGACTAATAAGTCATCCATATATTGGATAAGAGCTGCACCAGACGGCAAATAAAAAGTATCAAGATGACATTTTAAAGCTTTGCTGTAAATAGAGGGACTTTCACAATAGCCCTGAGGTGCGCGCTTAAACCGGAAGCTTCGGCCTCCAAGAGAGAAACCGAAAATGTCCCTACTCTCTTCTGCAATAGGAATACTAAAGAAGGCATTCTTTAGATCAATAACAGAGAACCAAGTCGCTGTGGAAGGTATCATCGTCAACAAAGCAGTGATATCTGGAACAACAGGGAATTGTGGTACAACAATTTTGTTTACCTCCCGCAGATCAATTACGAAACGATATACAGGTGGTTGAGAAGGATCAGTGCGTTTAAGGACAGGAAGAATAGGACTATTGCATGTGTTACCTCTTGTTTCTTCAACCACACCCTTCTGAATTAAGTCATGGATGATTTCCAAAAGCGCTTTTTCACCTTCAGTAGAAATTCTATACTGCGGGATGCGCGGTAATTCAACATTGGGCTTAAGAGTGACAACATAGGGTGGAATCTCAAGACAACCCACTTCATTCGGACCCGTGGCCCAAAGCGTTGCTGGAAGAGAAAGCAATTCAGGTGGAAATTGTTCTTTGGACAAATACATTAGGGAAATCAATTTCTGTCCTAAAGTAAGATGTACACCAGAAGATGTATATGGTAGCATGCATTCTTTTCAATAGGTCTAGACCCAACAGATTCTCACCGCAACCATTCGTCAACAGAAGTGAAGCTTCCAAATCGTAAGGATCGATTGAAATAGGCAAAGGGCAAGAAACTGGATTGCGAACAGGGGCGCCAGAAAATCCTACAGAAACATTCGTTAAGCCAGACAAAGGTGCCACAGGGAGTTTAGAATGAATGATAGAACTTCTCATCGCCCCAGTATCTAGAAGAAATGGCTCTAAAACACCCATTGTAGTGACATTAACATAAGGTCCATTCTGATCTACTGGAATCGACACAACTCCCTTACTTTGTCCATGGCTGTCCTAGTTAGCATGAAGACTTTCATTCTCGCCTTCAATATAATGGTCTTCATTGTAATACTGTGTAGACCGAACGTTCTGCTGATCAAAGTAGTTCACGGAATTGGGAGAAGGAAGAGCACGTTGTTCTTGAGTCAACACACCCCGACCTCTACCTCTGTTTGCTGACTGGAGGCCAGCACGACCTCGTGGAGCAGATAATGCTCCGTTGCGCTGCAATAAAACCGGACAACTATTCTTAAAATGACCTTCTTCTCTACAATAGGCACATTGATTAGGTCCTAACAAAGGTCGCTGAGTGTATGGCTCAGGTTTTTGATGCAACATCTGAAACTGCGGAGGCTGTTGAAACTGAGGCTGGACATAACGAGGAGGATAGGCTTGTTGCAAGAGAACCTTCGTTTTTAATTCTTTCGTCTTTTTCTCTTGCTTTTCTTTTTCCTCCTTATCTCTGTTTTCATAAAATTGCGCAGTAGCCAATATCTGGGCAGAAGAAGAAACAGCCCATGAACTTTCTGAATCTTTCAATTTGTGTGACAGCTCGGGAAGCAAATTAAATACAAATTTGTCCACAAATAATCGCTGTCCACGCTCTGTAGCCATATCTTGACCACTGTGGTCGATAATTGTCTCCTCGAAACGAGCAAAGAAATCAGAGACACTTTCATCTTTCTTTTGTTTGCATGCTGCTAGTTTATCCCAATTAACTCTCAATGCAGGCATCATAGTTTTCATTAATGTAATGATTCTACCAGGGAGTTCTGAAATCAAGACATCAGGCTATGCACCACCCACTTGATCTCTATCTGTGGTAGTTATAACATCCCAAGTAGCACCTAATTCCTGCGCGTGATCCTCTCTACGAATCTTAGCCCATATTGTCTGTGGGACTACATTTCCCATTAACATATCAATATCAGCTAGGTTCATGATGCAAGCATCAACGGTCTGTGATAATTCTTTATAATAACCCGCAGGGTTTTTACGAGGAT